>NW_027507686.1:203922565-205122565 GCF_037356315.1 Lithobates pipiens
CAATCATGCCTCTGGGTCTCATGCTTGTGGCTGTCAGTCTTGCTATGCTTCATGGGACTTGTAGTTCTGCAACAGCTGGATTTCCACTAATTGCATATTCCTGTCCTAGTGCATTTGTATAGCAAAGTGGTTTTTGACAATAGGAAATAAGGCCCTTTGTGACAGAAAACACAAAATGACTTTACAAACTGGTATTGAGTATTGAAAGAAGTAGACACACACATTTTTTTATTTTTTATTTTTTTTTTTAATAGTGCACATTCAAACCAGTGCCTCCTATTTCGATCTTTTTTTTTTGTGTTTTTTTTTTTAATTTTTTTTTTTTTTGGGAAATTGGTTTTTCAATTTTTTTTTTTTATATATATTTTTTTGTTTTTAAAAATTATTATTATTATTTTTTTTTTTTTTTGGTAAACATAGAAACATATAAATATATCAAAAATACAATTATCACAAAAATTTAAAATAATAAAATCAGATTTTTAACTATTTACATAAAAGGGGTAAAGCCAAATTTTGAAGATGCACACCAAAAATTGGTAATGTCAACATGTGCTATGTACCATCATGAGTGATCAATGGACGTGTTTGGTGTGTGCAATCCCTTCCTCTCTCATACTAGAAGGAGGAAGGGTTTGCAAACACCAAATGCGTCCATTGCGATCCTCTGATGGCACATAGCACATGTTGACACACCGTGTGCATCTTCAAAATTTGGCCTCTAAAAAGCTTGTAAAAACCTTAAAAACTTTTGGGCAAGGAAATGAAGGACGTGATCGATTGTGGTTTAGGGGAAAAGGGGCTTATATTCTCCCTAAAACATCGATCATGTCCTTCATTTTCTGCCTCATAGGGACCAGCTGCTGTTGAATGCCCAGGATTCGTTGTTTTGCGTGGCCAGGATTTCTTGTTGCATGGCCTGGATGTTGGTCTCCATTAAGTCGATCCTGGCATTCCAGACCATGATCTGCCCTATCAGCCTCTGGGCACTTTCCGCTGAAAAGGGCTCCGCAGCTTTTCCTACCACCACCAGATCATCACCTAAAAACATGTGTAGATAAAAAATTGGTCAAAATATACAGCCATTAATTGTTTACCTTAAGCTGGGTTGTCAGACACTCACTTTCACTTTGTGGGGTGTGTAACGCCACCTGCTCTTCCTCCTCCACATCTAGCCCTGGGCTGGGCTCATCCAGTGGAGCTACGGAGCTTGGTCCAGCGGAGGATACCGAGCTCCGTAGCTCCCTCGCAGATACAGGACTGGGCAGCTCCAATACCGACGCAGGGCTGGGGTTGGGGCTGGGGCTGGGGCTAATTGCCCAATCAGGCTGGCGAGGTCGGGGGGTCCTGGGCTGCTCCGCCTCTTGTCTGAGTCTTTGTTTTCCTATGAGAATGAAAAAAATAAATAAATACTTTTAAGCATAGTGATATTTGAGTTCAGAAATTTGAAGATGAAACATTGGTTTGAAGTGGTGTACAATTATTAGCTGGTTATTACAAGATCCTAGTTTAATACATCCTTAAAATGACTTTTTTTTAGTTAGGCTGTGTTCAGACTGCTGCGATGTGCGAACGCTGCAAATCTACTGTGGTTTCACGCATCGCATGCGGAGTTCGCACTGCCCTATGTGACCTGCTGGGAGTATCAGTGTAAAGTTCTATTGACACCTCCAAATTAGTTATCATTTCACAGTGCAATCTTTAAACTCGGACAGGAATCGGACCACATGGTGTGAACACCCATGTGATCCGATTTGGCTGTGGACTAAAAAAAGGGCCATGTACAAGTTTGGTCCGGATGCGATGTAAATTCAGCCATACTACATGCATGGCTGAAATCGCATCACACAGAGATCACATGTGGTTTGCACTGCAGTGCGGTGCAAATCACATTTGATCTCGTACATTGCAGCAATGTGAACCTAGCCTTTAACCAAACTGTGATACTGTATATCTTTTGTCCAAGTTTCACAGACGGACACACTCGAATCAACGCCTGGAGTACCTGTGTGTGATTATGTCAAAAATGTTCTATGAAGGCCCAAACTACACTTATAAATGTTTCCTAGTCCAGATGTTGAACCAGCATTTTATCTATCTATCCATCTAATTTTTTTAATTGAGTCTACATTGCACTGAATAAATTTATGAAACTTTATTAAAAATTTATATCCTATAAACTGAGCGTGACAATTCAGTTTATCATGAAAAAAAAAAAAAATAAATAAAATAAAATAAAATCTAATCCAACACCAGATAAATTTACACCATACACAAATTCATGCTATTTACGCCCACATATACGAACAACCATATGCGCCATATTTTCATAAACTATCTACACGAACGATTACGCTCAAATCCGCAAGTTTTACATACACTATCTACACGAACGCCTACGATCAAATCCGCCAGATTTACATACACTATCTACACGAACGCCTACGATCAAATCCGCCAGATTTACATACACTATCTACACGAACGCCTACGATCAAATCCGCAAGATTTACATACACTATCTACACGAACGATTACGATCAAATCAAACGATTATGTCAGACAGTCACGAGAAACGCGGAGTTTACTCACTTTTTTTCAGGACCTTTTTGATGCGGTCATATTGGTCCGGCTCCCTGGACTTGATGTCCGACCATCTTTTCCGCAGCTGGTCCTTTCCTCTCCGTACCCCGAATTTTGACTCCAAGGCTGTGACCACCTCGTCCAAGATGGCGCTTTTCCTTACATTTGGTTTTGGGTAAGGGCCATGTTCCCCATCATAATCCTCCCTTTGAAGGATAGCTACCATCTCCACCATCTCTTCGAACGCCATATTGGTGGCCTTATATCTCCTCCTTGCTTGGGGCCCACGGCTTTCCTCCGCGCTGCTCACGCTGCTAATTGAGCTTGCATCCGCCATTTTCCACTCTCATACACCCACAGCGGAAGGAGGGTAAAAGGGGCGGGGAAACACGGTCGCAAGGAACGTCAGGGGCGGGCGACGCAGGCGGAGCCTGAGCGCACGCGCCGTGTATAAAGCGGTACCACGAGGCCGTACGCTTGTCCGAACGGGAGCAGCGAGTGCTACACGCGACGGTAAGATAGTTATCATTTTATTTTCGGTTAATTTAAAGCCTGCGTTAGGGATATCCATATTGAATTTTATTCTTATTGATGTTTAATTGATTTCTATGTGGGTTGGTGGTTGAGTGGGCTTGGTGTTTTGTGTGGTAGTGTGGGGGTGGGTGTATAGGGGGTGGGGCTAGTGTGTGTGTGTGTGTGTGTGTGTGTGTGTGTGTGTGTGTGTTTGTGTTTGTGTGTGTGTGTGGGGGGGGTGTTTGTGTGGGGGGGGGCAGTAGTGTGTGTGTGTGGGAGTGTTTGTGTGTGTGTGGGAGTGTTTGTGTGTGTGTGGGAGGGGTAGTGTATGTGTGTGTGTGTGTGTGTGTGTGTGTGTGTGTGTGTGTGTGTGTGTGTGTGTGGGGGGGGGGGGGGTAGCGTGTGTAGTAGTGTGTGTCTCGCCTACATTGTCACAATATAGTGTGCATTTGGTCTGACTTTTTTTTTTTTTTTTTTTTTCTTTTCAGAAAATGAAAAAGTATAGTGCAGACCCCTTTAAAGAGGAGGCCTTCCTCTCCACCTTTATAGATCTAGTGGAGTCCCACAGCAATCTTTGGGATACAAAACACCCCCAATACCCAATCCGTGCTGCCCGGAAAAAGACACTGGAGACAGTTTTGGCGTTTGTGAGAACCCGAGTCCCCCAGGCAGACACTGCCTTTGTGAACGCCAAAATTCAGAACCTGCGTAGCGCGTATAGGCGGGAGCAAAGAAAGATCCTAGAGTCCCAAACATCAGGATCAGCAGCAGGTCAGGTCTATGTACCTAGGCTGTGGTATTATGACAGGCTGCGTTTTCTGGATGACACGTCAGAAGCCAGGCAGTCACTTTCGACTCTTCCATCTACCCGTCCCTCCACCCTTCCCTCCGCCTCAGGTGAGCCATCCCTGGAAGATCCAGACCCTTCCTTGCTGGACGAGGTTGATGCGCCCAGCTGGAGCCAGGTATATTTTAGTTTCTAACGTTTGGATTGCTCAAATATTAATGATGTCAAGTTCAATGTTTGAATTGCTTCCAAATCTAGGATTTCATCACAAATTAAATTAGATAGAAGGATACAGTAGTTTCCACAAATGTGGCTCAAATCTTAATGAACTGATGGAAAAATGATGGTGTCAAAATGATAGCCTTTTGTATTTCAAGACAAATGTATTTGCAAGTGAGAACTGTAAAATTGTTAGTGATTGATGATTTCTAAATATAGACATATTTTAGTTATTGATTGCTTTGTTTTTTTACACAGGATGAGCTCACCCAGGAGGAGGCCGGGACCAGTGGTATGGAGGAGGAGGCCGGGACCAGCCACACGCAGGAGCTAGCTGGGCCCAGCAGGAGTAGGACTGAGAGCCAGGTCCCTCCCCTCCGCCTAGCCAGCAAAAGGCCCAGGAGGATGGGCCGTACAGAGGAGGAGTCCTTGGTGCTGATACGGCAAGCCACCCAGATTTTGACCAAACCCCCCAATCCGCAGGAGGCCTATGCCACTTATCTGGCTAGCAAGCTCCAAGAAATGGACAAACCCCAAAGAGACATGTGTGAGGCAATCTTCTTTGATGCCATACAACTGGGTCTGAAGGGTGAGCTCACACCCACCACGAAGCTCTACAAAACAGACCCTACTGCTCCTCATCCTCCTCCTCCTCCTCCTACCACAACTCCACCACCAGAGGCACAGCCTCCAGCGAAGCGTGGAGGGAAGGCTAGACGGAAGAGTCGCAAGTGACTGCCTGGCTTCAGTCTGCTCTGAAAGAAGACGCAGGCTGTTGTAGTACCACAGTCTGGGGACATAGATCTCATCTGCTGCTGTTACTGGTCTTTGGGATTCTAGGACCTGGTTGTGCTCCCTATGTACATGCTACGCAGGTTCGGAATTTTGGTGTCCACTCACTTGATGTGTGCCTGGGGGACAAAAGGCTTCACAAACGTCAAAATTGTCTCCAGTGTTGCCTCCCTTTTGATTTATTTTGGTTATGAGGAAAAATAAAAATTTTTGATTTAAAAAAAAAATTGTATGTTTTCTTTTTTTTTTTTTTTTTTATCAATATTTTTGTATAATTTTGGGTTAAAAAAAACAAAGTTTATTTGTGAGTAGGCAGATACATGTCAAAAGACTCTGTGGGTTATTTACAAAACACATGTTCATGTAAATATGCTAACTTCAAGTGCAATTTTTAAAGCACTGCAAGTGCACTTGGAAGTGCAGTCGCTGTAAATTTGAGGCTTAACATTTGAAATGAGGGGAAGCTCTGCTGATTTTGAACATGCAATCATGTGTAGGCTAAAATGATGGTTTGGGTATCTATCTATCTATCTATCTATCTATCTATCTATCTATCTATCTATCTATCTATCTATCTATCTATCTATCTATCTATCTATCTATCTATCTATCTATCTATCTATCTATCTCTACTTGCATAGTCCTGCTTGGCCCAAAAAAATGAAAGTCCATCTTGTTTCAAACCCCCCACCCAAAAAAAAACCAAAGGAAAAAAAAAAAAAAAAAAAAAACAATAGTAGTTCCAAAAATATATAGTAATAGATTTTTTTTTCTGAAATAAATATAAATATATATATATATATATATATATATATATATATATATATATATATATATATATATATATATATATATATATATATATATATTTTTTTTTTTTTTTTTTTTTAATATATAAATTGGGAATATATTTTTGATATAATTGGAAGATTAATCATAGGATGAGGATGAATAAAAACATGTAGTATAACTCTGTGTGAATATAAGCAGCAAAGCTACTTCACTTTTCTTGCATTACGAAGAAGAAAAGAACAGGCTATATTAAAAAAACCACAAAATTAGCAGCATGACGAATATGCTAGCTTCAATACGAACACTAGTTTTACAAGACCGAGCGCTTCCGCCCTGTAAATTCTTTCTGAGTATGCGCGGAACTTAGTTTGTCGAACAAGCCTACACACGGGCGGACTGTTCGCTGAAACAAGGTTTCAGCGGACAGTTTTTCGGAATTTCCGAAAAACCTTGTTCGTCCAACTGTCCGCTGAAACTGTCCGCTGAAAGCCCACACACGAGCGGACTGTCCGCCCAAACACTGTTCAGCGGACAAGGTTGGGCGAACAGTCCGCCCGTGTGTACGCTGCCTTATTGCTCTGTAACTCGGCCGTGTATGTATCCTAACGGTTGTTGGAAATTTCTGTTCGTCTGTACTTTTAAGCCTTTTCTGAATAAAATATGTTTAAAAAAAAAAAAAAAAAGAAAGAGCAAACAGCAAAGGATCAAGGCAGGGAAGTCGTAATTGAGATATGGACTTGTAAGGGGGGGTGACCATATCATGGAGCATGGCTGTACTGGGCTTGTAATTCTCATTTCGATCTCTGACCATCTATTAGGAGTATACTGCGAGGGCGGCAAAATAACAGCCTACAGGTGTGTGGCATAATAGTATTTGAGTATGTCTGGTGCTCCCAAGCCTCCTCTAGATCACAAAAGCATGAATTATTGAGCTGGCTATATGGTGGGAGGCATTATGCCAAACAAAATTAAGAAAGGCTCTTTGGTGTAGTTTATGTTTCTTTAATGGGATTGTTATGGGTAGCGTTTTGAATACCAAAGTTTCGCCAGAGTGATAGGGGATACATCAACCATTGCTTTAGCAGGCAATTAATCTTACCGTCCAATCAGCTGATTCATTTTGTGCTTGAGGTTGGATTGCTGGCAAAGTGCATTCCTGAGAACTGAGTGAGAAGGGTGTTGTATTGTATTTGAGCAAAGGAGAAGAGATATTGTCATTGCGTGTGTTAATAGATTCAATAAACAAACGACTTTCCAAACTATGAATCATTATCACGAATCAATATACATACATAAATAGCGAATTTCAACGAATACGAAATAAATTATAGTGGATATAACGAATAATTCGAGGTTCAGTATAACGAATATCGACACTCTACAGAAATAACGAAATTATCCAAAAACAAATTAACGTAACATAATGAATATAACAGAAAGAAATTATGTATTTTACAAATGACAACAAAACGAAACAAAACTAAATTTTATGTTGTGCACAAGTCTAGTGTTTACTCTATATTCAGTCAGTGCATTAACAGTGTAATATATATATATATATATATATATATATATATATATATATATCTATATAGTGGGGATCGAAAATGTGGGCACCCCAGGTAAAAATGTGTATTAATGTGCATAACAAAGCCAAGGAAAGATGGAAAAATCTCCAAATGGCATCAAATGACAGATTAAACATTCTTATATGTCAAAAAAGTTAGATTTTATTGCCATCATTTACACTTTCAAAATTACAGAAAACCAAAAAAATGGCTTCTGCAAAAGTTTGGGCACCCTGCAAAGTTAATATCTTGTACTGCCCCCTTTGGCAAGTATCACAGCATGTAAACACTTTTTGTAGCCAGCCAAGAGTCTTTCAATTCTTGTTTGAGGTATCTTTGCCCATTCTTCCTTACAAAAGTGTTCCAGTTCTTTGAGATTTCTGGGCTGTCTGTCACGCACTGCTCTTTTAAGGTCTATCCATAGATTTTCAATAATGTTGAGGTCAGGAGATTGTGAAGGCCATGGCAAAACTACAGTTTACGCCTCTTGATGTAATCCCCCGTGGATTTTGAGGAGTGTTTAGGATCATTATCCATTTGTAGAAGCCATCCTCTCTTTAACTTCAGATTTTTGCACAGATGGCATCAAGTTACCATCCAAAATTTGCTGAAATTTTATTAAATTCATTTTTCCTTCTACTCCTGAAATGTTCCCTGTGCCACTGGCTGCAATACAACCCCAAAGCATGATTGATCCACCCCCATGCTTAACAGTTGGACAGAGGTTCTTTTCATTAAATTCTGTGCCCTTTCTTCTCCAAATGTACCTTTGCTCATTCCGGCCAAAAAGTTCTATTTTAACCTCATTGGTCCACAGAACTTGTTTCCAAAATGCCTCAGGCTTGTCTATATGTTCATTTGCAAAGTTCAAACGCTGATTTTTGTGGTGAGGACATAGAAGAGGTTTTCTTCTGATGACTCTTCCATGAAGACCATATTTGTACAAGTATCTCTTTATAGTGGAATAGTGTACCCCAACTCCAGTGTCTGCCAGATCTTTCTGGAGGGATCGTGCAGTCAAACGTGGGTTTTGAATTGCTTTTCTCACAATCCTGCGAGCTGTTCTGTCTGATATTTTTCTTGGTCTTCCAGATCTTGCTTTAACTTCCACTGTTCCTGATGACTGCCATTTCTTAATTACATTCCGAACAGAGGATATTGACATCTGAAAACGCTTTGCTATCTTCTTATAGCCTTCTCCAGCTTTGTGAGCGTCAACTATTTTCAGTTTCAGTTTTCTAGACAAATGCTTAGAAGAACCCATGGTGCTGATTGTTGGGGCAAGGTCAGATGAGTCTGCCCATTTAAAACCTTTGAGATTGACATCACCCGGTCTTCCCAGACGATGATTGAGAAGAATCCATGACACTGGCAGGTCTCAGCTTTCCAAAGGGGGCAGTGCATGCTATAAATTCTGCAGGAGGCCCAAACTTTTGCAGACGTCATTTTTTTGTTTTCTGTAATTTTTAAAGTGTAAATGATGGAAATAAAATC
This sequence comes from Lithobates pipiens, assembly GCF_037356315.1. Taxonomy (NCBI): domain Eukaryota; kingdom Metazoa; phylum Chordata; class Amphibia; order Anura; family Ranidae; genus Lithobates; species Lithobates pipiens. The sequence continues at coordinate 203,931,314 of NW_027507686.1, forward strand.
TAACTTTTTTTGACATATTATAAGAATGTCTAATCTGTAATTTGATGCCATTTGGAGATTTGTCCATCTTTCCTTGGCTTTGTTATGCACATTAATACACATTTTTACCTGCGGTGCCTAAACTTTCGATCCCCACTGTATATATAGGGCTTTTTTTTCAGCGGGAACTAGGGGGGCCTCAGTTCCACCACCTCTGGCTCAGGTCTTCTGCTCCCTGCTCACCACTATAACTTGGTAACACTGAAGTTCAGCTTCTGCATTTCGAAGTGATAGCTTATCTCCCAGTAGCTCCCACCACAGGTCATATCTCCTATGCAGATCCCACTGAGTGATGGACAGGGACAAGGGAGATACAGAACAGGTACCCAGGGTTCAGTGCAGTCATGGGCAGGAGAGGGTGCAAGGTAAGCTGCACCCTCTGTGGTCTCCATTTTTTCCCTGGTGACCAGTTGTTGATGCTCCTACTGCATGATCTCCCTTGCAAGTGACTGATAGTATGCTGGGAGGTATGAAGAGTCCTCCCCTGGTTGCATGTAGAGTTGCTGGGCCTCTCAAAAACCCAAGATGGCAACAGAACACCTCAGAATCCTCCTTCCAGTTACTGTGCCCCGGACTAGCCAGTTCCGAGGCTCGGAAATGGATGGATCCACACCCCAGGCCATGAGGGCCTCTGGGGGCTGGTCAGGAGGATCAGGACCATGGAGTCAGCAACAACTTCTGGACCGGATCCCAGAACCACATGACTACAGCACCTTAAGTACCTTCTCCCAGAATACACAGCGAGACAAACGCACCCATTAATTGGCTCCGAGAGAGAGATTGGTACTCAATGCGTCCAACCAGACTGCGTTCTGATGCCTCTCACAGGTGCAAACCCCACCTATGACCAGGCAGAACCTTGATGCAGCCCAGCCAAACTGATGTCAAAGCATAATTTCACACAATTAACCCCAAAGCTCAACTACAGTTTTGGGCAAAAACAAAATTTACATACATAGCGCGTACTCATCAGGAGTACCGGCGCTACACACTCCCCCAGGTCATTTAGACGATTTGTCCTCATCGTCTCGCTAAAAAACTCCTAACACTACAAAAAAATGTTTAAGTACCTGAGCTTTTTGGGGTGTTGGGATAGGAAAGAAAGGGAAATAATAAACATTTTTAAGATTTGTCACATAAACAGTTCACATTAATAGACTGTACACATACCACCCAATCCTATCTATCTACACCACCCATTCTCCGGCAGCTTGACAGATGATCTCGGTGCATCCTGAAAAGAAAACACAACAGCAATACAAATATATATTACACTGTTTGTTAGAAGGCAGAATTCTATCCCAGACTCAATAGAACTCTCTCTTCTAAATCTAAAACTTTTCTTTATAAAACAACTAAGTTTTTTTTTCTAAAACAAAAGAACCACTGCTTTTTGCACCGAACCGTGCCACCTAGTGGTCAGAGCCGCTGTAACTGTGAGTCCTTCCCTGAAAGTAAATACTGTGACCCATGCGGTAATATTGACACGCAGCTCTCTGGCAACTAACCTGTCTAAATACCCACAATCCTTATACTTTCAAGAAAAGTGCAAAAAAGCGGGAGAGAAACTCTTCTTGCATTCAAAGACTCCGTTCAAAGAGCGGTTCACTGGTAAAATCAGTGATCTGGCAAAACGAAGTCTCTTCCATGTTCATCCACCGCACTGTCTTTATCTGGCCTGCAAATGACAACTTTGTCCGCGTAGATGTGCTGACCCCAGAACCACGTGACTTCAGCACCTTAAGTACCCTCTCCCGGAATACACAGCGAGACAAACGCACCCACTGATTGACTCAGAGAGAGAGATTGGTACCCAATGCGTCCAACCAGACTGCGTTCTGATGCCTCCCACAGGTGCAAACCCCACCTATGACCAGGCAGAACTTTGATACAGCCCAGCCAAACTAATGCCAAAGCATAATTTCACTCAATTAACCCCAAAACTCAACTACAGTTTTGGGCAAAAACTAAATTTACATACGTAGCGCTTACTCATCAGGAGTACCGGCGCTACACTGTCTTTTGTGTATATATATATGTATATATATATATATATTCTGCATTCAGTGTAGCCTATATTTACAGTGCATTCCATGGTGTACAGTTGCTAATACAGTGCAGGCAGTGTGCACAGTTCTAATATAGTGTGTACAGTTTCTACTACACTTCTGGTGGTGTACACAGTATACAATACAAATGTACACTTTCTAATACACTTCAGGCGGTGCACATAGTATCTAATACAGTGTAGTGTGGTGTTGCAAAACAAAAAATACATCATGTCCAGAAGGCCACCAAGGAGAGGCAGATGCTCACAGGCCACTAAAAGAAGGCAAGCAGCCTCTGTATCTACAGTGATACAGTGACCACTTGTGGTGGTCTTGGACATGGTGCATCCTCTGCAGGTAGCCGTGGGGCACGCTTGACCTTTTTTGCTGCTGCTGGCCGTTATTGAGCCACAACATGCAGAAGAGTTGGTGGAGTGGATAACAAGTCATCCTCCTCATCCTATAATTACAATTCTTGATATAATATTTCCTGCACCCAACAAGAGACCTGAAGGGCCTGGTATGGATTCGGGGGGGGGGAGGGGGGGACATCCACACCATTTTTCTTTTTGATATTTTTATCTATATTGCTGGGATCCAACAATACATTACAGCAGCAAGCAGTTTTAAATGATTTTTTTTCCTTAGAAAAGTAATTTTGCAGTGGCACTGTTATGAACATGGGAAAGAGGTGCTATTTTACAGACATACTAAGGACATCCCCCTCCCAAGCACGATATTTAAAGGATTATTTAATTTTTATTGTTTCACTTTAAGCATTATTAAAATCACTGCTCCCGAAAAAATACAGTTTTTAAAACTTTTTTTTTCCATTGATACATGTCCCCTGGGACAGGACCCAGGTCCCCAAACACTTTTTTTGGCAATGACTTGCACATAAGCCTTTAAAATGAGCACTTTTGATTTTTCACGTTCGTGTCCCATAGACTATAACGGTGTTCGTGTGTTCGCACAAATTTTTTGCCTGTTCACGTGTTCTGCTGTGAACCGATACGGGGGGGTGTGCAAGAAACAAGGAGTAATAAACTTACAAGAAACCAAGTGTTCTAAGAGATCAACAAATGAAGCATAACCAGAAGACAACACCAGGTCAAAAAGAGAACCGTAAAAAAAAAGAAGAAAAAAAAAAAACATTTGAGAACCTGAGGTGCAAAAGAAGCTCAGAAAACCAAGACCTGGGCCTTAACCTATAAAGAGGGACATGGAGACTTTTAACACCCAATATAAATTACCCTCCGGATGTGGAAAACAAACATTTCAATAACCAAAACAGAATCTAGGTAATAAAATAACAGGAAAAAAAGGTATCATCCCATGGGTGTGGGAATGTATCCCTTATAGGGAACGAAAAACATTTGAGTGGCACCAAGACTGCCCGGGTAAGACTGTAATGCTGATATCAACTGGAGCAGTCTGTCAGGTCACCTTGAGGCGAGGTGACAGGTGCACACCATAGGGATCAGGAGTGCTCCGCAAGGTTGTGGACCCTACGGCTGACTGCTGCAGACGGGGGACAGATCCCACTGGGTTTAGATCATAAGATTCCCTGGGGCGCGGAGTCTAAGAGCCAGCAGGTGTTCACCAGCGCCTCTAGTGGTGAGGATGGACTTGGCTCACACCCAAAGTAGGCAACAGGAAGATAGGGATGGTGAGGGACAAAGCCAAGGTCGGGCGGCCACAAGCAGACAAGAATAGTCGGGTACACGCCAAAAGGTCAGGATCACAGGCAAACAGGGATAGTCAAGACACGCCAAAGTCGGTAACGGAAAACAGAAGCAGAGCACACGGCAGGAAACAGGAAGCTAACACACAAAGGAATACACAATGGTTGATCAGCACTGATGGCCTGCAGTGCACAGGTTATAGGGCCTGGGGTGGAGCCATGCTTAGAGGAGAGGTTATAAAAACCACCAGGTGTAAGTGGCTGACCTCTTAGTCTGAAGACATGAGGGAAGGTAAGCAAACACAGGAAGATCACTGCATAACCATGACACAGTCAAGTAGGGTATCTAGAAGAAGAAGCACGTTGAGGGCTGGAAGAGGTCTTTTGTGACTTTTTACGTTGCAAGGGTCGAGATCTTGCCTGGAGTAGAGGATGGATGTGGCATGGAAGGAGGAGGCAGTAGATCTTACTTGGGAAGAGGTGGCATGACCAGGTTGTGTAGGAAGGCCTTCCTTTCCTGAAGATCCCACATAAAATATTGCACGCCATTCTTAGATGCTGAAAGGCTGAAGGGAAACCCCCCCATCTATAGATTTTGGAGATGCATGGTAATCAGACGAAGGTTCCAACATTTAGCCAAAGTTATAGGTGATAGTTCCCTATGTATCTGAACCTTGTCTCTCTTATAATCCAGAAAGGTTTGGCGAGTTTGCGAGTAGCTATGGGGAGAGCTTCCTTGCTTTCACAGTAATAGAACAGGGGTTAGTTCAGGCAGGAACTTTAGGGACCAGAGATCTATGGGCTATATCCATTCGCCAATTTAGGTCAGGAATGTGGGGTGCCAATGTATTGAAGAGACCCAAAAGATAAGGATGGAGATCCCAATCACTTATAGTTTCTGGTACCCCCGAATTTGCAGGTTTTGGCAATGTTCCCTGTTTTCCAGGTTTTCTTGTTGTGACTGGAGTTGGAAGACAGTGTGTTTAAGGGCAGCATTATCCTCTTTTAGTACATTTACATACTGTACTAGTTCAACAAATTTATTTTCCAGAGTATCGGTGAGTTCACCCAAATGAGCAATTTCACCCCTCAGCTCTTGTGCGATTTTCCCCATTTCCCTTGTGATATTGTGGATCAGGTTCTGCAGCAGAGCTTTCAGTTTCAAATAAAGAACCTCCACTGTGACAGCTGAGGTGGGCTCCGTTACTGTTGGGGGGAAGACCACAACACACAAGCCTCCTGTGGCCGCGAGAGGATGTGTAGGCTCAAGCGGCTCGTCCTGCATACTTTAGGCCGGGAATGCAGGCTTATACAGGAACCGATCCAGCATGGAAGAAGGCCATGGCTCTGCTGGAGGAGGAGAGGGGTATTTCTGGGGCCCAATCTTCCCCAGGGAGTGTCCAAGGGTATTCAGAGGCAAGGCAGCTGACTCTTGTGCCTGTAGCTGCTGTGAAAGCAAAGCAGGAGTTCTGGAAAGCGGATGAAGATCAGAGCCATGGGATTACACGTTTGCCATCTTCAAATGTCACGCATGCCCGCCTTTTTGTCCTATTTGTTTCAAGATGCACCAAATAATTACAACTGGTGAAAAGTTTTGAGTGCAGGCAGGCCAGTTAAGCACCTGGACTCTTCAACTATGAAGCCACACTGTTGTCATAGATGCAGTATGCAGTTTAGCATTGTTCTGATGAAATATGCAAGGCTTTCCCTTGATCAGATTTACAAATCATTGCATTCAGTTTTTATGTAGATTTTACACAGCGTCCCAGTCTCCCAACTTTTTTGGGGTTTGGGTTGGGGTTTCATGTATAGGATGTATATATAGGCAGAACATAGCCTAGCATTGCAACAACCTAGGCTATACAAGCAACACCTGTATCCCTTGCTTAAAGTAATAAAAAATATTGATCCAAGGAAATCATAGTGATTGCTGATTTCTGACTGGTCCATGGTGTAGGAAGCAACTTGATTTCTTCCCCCTATTTTCTTTTTATATTTTAGATCTATTTAAGGCCTGGCTTTGCTATAACTGTTCTGTTACACAAACTGTGAAATGTGCTCTTTTATTTTTGCCACCATCTGACGTCTCCAGGAGCCAAAAATAAATTGATGACATCAGTAAAAACTTGAGATCACAGTACATTTTACAGCTTCTTGCACATTTATTCTCACCATTCATACATTATATATTTATTTATCATGAAAATTATATCTGTAGTCTGCATTACCATATCCTATCGGCATTCTTTATGCATGTCCTTATTTGCACTCCATTGAAAGGGGAATGAGTGATTAGAACCAACTTGAAAACTTGCAGGGCAAGTCTCATTAAAGGCCTCTGCTTTAGGCCAGCCTATGTTTCACCTACCTCCCACAGATGACCTATGAGTCATTGGCTCTCCCTGCTTCATCATTATCAAATTATTTCAACCCCAAAGCCTTAGCTGAAAAATAACCTTGTTCTCTTTGATTGTAACCCAGAGTGCAAAAAGCATTTTGTGTATATGTGTGAAATAGATAGAACTGATGTAAAGACCAAATGCAAAAGTACAATGGATAATTTGGAAGCTAGCAATTGTTAGCAGAAAGAAATAGAGATCTCAGTTAAATAATATTTCAGTTACTGCCTCTACTTTGGAGAATATAAAATAACAACATAAACATATTAGATTTTAGTACCCTGATATCAAGAAAGAAATATCAACAAAATACCAATGTGTAGCATACAATACAATGCGCAAGCAGCGAGAATAATAAAAATCAGGTACTCTTAAAGTGTTACTAAAAAAAAAAATCAGTCTGTATATGCAGAATAGCATGCTTGTTATACTCACTGTGGAACTTAAGGGGTTAATCATCTGCATTGTGTAAAAAGGCTCTTTGATCCTATATGCACAGAACCTCCCCCTCCTGCAGGGTCACTCTTGGCAAAGCCAGATAATATACAGTCAGAGTAGTAAACTTGCACATGCTCAGTTTGTTCTCTATTGCAGGAGAGAATATTTCCTTGTTGAGCTGAGCTATTCAGGTCACATGTTACTAACATCACACATGTGGGCGTGTATACAGATCCTAAATGACAGCCCAGTTCCTCCCTCCTCCTCCATGCACAGTAACTAAAAAATAACACAGTGGGTGGGGTGTCACATCTTGATTGATGGACGATCTGCCTCCCATAACAGCATGAGGACACAGGCTGTAGTGAAAATCTCCTCCTACCTGAACACTTAGCACTTGGACAAACCTTGCAGTTTATTACGTGACCATGGTGTACAGATCAGCCAAAAAGGTATATAGTGGCAGTATTTTAATGTAAAAAGATTTAGAAGCTGTTGGCACTGCAAAGGTGTGGGGGGGGGGGGGGGTGAGCTATTTAAATATTACTGAGTTTAGTAACACTTTAAGTGTCTGCATGTACCTCAGACTGCCCTTTTGGGTGTATCTGGTCCCTCAAAACTCATGGTGCTTTTGTAGGCAATGTTAAAAACTGGTCCATCTCTTCTGTCTCCTGTTCTTAGCTATTTGTCCCCAAAGCTAAACTTTATCCAAAGCATTTTACTTTTAGAAAAAAGGGAGGTGGGGTTAGATCCTTTATTAGGTTTTTTTATTTTTTTTATTTGCTATCTGTGTCCCTGTTGTGGACATTCGGGACAGAAACTGATGTGATATATATCTCCAATGCGGATAGAGACAAAAATAAAAATCAATTTTAGTAACATGGGGAGGAATTTAACGTTCTGACAAAATTTGTATTGCTGCCTTTGTCTTCCTGTTCCAGTGATGACCAGCCCCCTCTCCCTCCTTTTCCTTATCGGCATATAGAAAATGACTGAGAATCTCCCTAAACTGGAGCACATAAAAGCCTTAGAAAAATCATAACTCTTCAAAAACAATGTCTGTATTCAGGCTTTTAGTTTGGGATAAAGTGAGGAAGGATCAGAACTTCTGGAATGTTTATTGGTATCTGGGTCTTCATTATAAAAGTTGCAACTACGGTAACTTGCCACATCACACTAGCAGCTCTGTAGCAGGGATTTGTAGCAGCTTCAAATCTCTTTTTGTTGGTGGTTTGTGGTTAGCTACTGAAATTATCTATGCAGCTACAAATTGGTGGTGTGCCATGATCATTAACAGCTGCTTTGGATAACACGGTTAGGTACTGAAACTGACAATTCTGACACTAACCCCCAACACCAAAAGTGGGTGATTCAGCAATTGATGGGTGATTGGGAGCCAGTGGGATTGGAGGAGAGGGATGGCAGACACTGAGCAGTTGGTAAGGTGGATAAGTCTGACAGCAGTATTCATGATATACTGAACTGGGGATAGTTAAGGTGAGAGATAACAAAGGATTGAATGAGGAGGTTGGTGATTTCATTTGTTAAAAAGGGGTGAATTTTAGAGATGTTACGGAGGTGAATTCTACAAACTTTTGACAATGATTGGACTTGAGGCTGAAATGACAAGTCCAATGACAAGGATTACACCTAGTACCCTGGCGTGAGGGGAGGAACTGCTGGTTGTATTGTTGATTTTGATGGTCATTTTGAAGTCATGGAGGGAGGCACAGGAGGGGGGAATATTAATAACTCCGTTTAAGAGAGATTTATTTTAAGGAAGAGGTGCGACATCCATGCTGTTATGTCAGTTAGTAAGTTAGTAATGCGAGAGGAGACTGAAGGAGTGAGGTGAGGAGTAGACAGATAGATTTGGGTGTCATCCGCGTATAAATGGTATTGGAAGCTGTGGGTGGTGATCAAGTAATCAAGGGAGGAGGAGAAGAACAGAGCCTTGGGGGACCCCCACAGAAATGTTCAATGGAGAGGAGGAGACAGAGTTGTAGGTAACACTGAAGGAGCGCTGTAATAAATAGGCAGAGAACCAGGATAGAGCAGAATCTTGGAGGCCCAGGGTATGTCGTTTATTGAGAAGGCGCGAGTGGTCAACAGTATCAAAGGCCGCAGAGTAGTAGGAGTATGGAGTACTGGCTGTTGGTTTTAGCAGTTAGCAGCTATACCAATTCACATTGGGGTGGGTTCTGGGGACCCCCTTGTTAAAGGGAGCTTCCATATTCTGATAAACCACCTGCCTGCAGATCCTGACAACCAGTGTTTGTTGGGAAGAGGCTCTTGTCCCCATCAACATGGGGACAAGGTGCTTTGGGGGGACCCTAAAGCATCCTCCCCATGTTAAGGGCATGTGGCCTGGTATGGTTCATGAGTGGGGGTCCTCACCCTCCCCCTTTCTTGGCTTCCCAGGCTACTTGTTTGGATAAGGGTCTGTATGGATTTTGGGGGGGGGGGACCTATATACTCTGCAGTACACTGTTATAAACTCTGCCCTTCACTGTCTTATATAATTCACTATCAGTTTATGCGATAAATAAGATCCCCACTACAACAATGTTTAAAAAAATAGGAGGCAAAAAAAGTCAGTGAACTAGTCCTGGCCTGTTAGCTCATATTTATGTAAGGTTCACAGATATTTGACTGCTTAAACGAAATCCTAACTAATTCAAATTTGGTGGGTCAGTTTGCTCAAATATAATTTTAAGCTTTGTTATATTACAATAGTGTAAAAGTAAACAGCCTTTCAATGGCTACATGCACTTAGTAAACAGGGTAAAAAGTAAAAGCCAAACAATTTCTTCATAATTATCTTGAAAGGTCAAAAATAATTTATGGACATGTTATGCAGATTAGATAATATAAATTCATCCTTACTTCAGATATTATGGATCAAATGAATGTTGACCTTCAAGAGACCACAATTGACGTCAACTGTAGTTCATTCTTTTCTTATTCAAAGAATTAGATAATACAGGTTCTGTTTTTCTTACCAAGTTTGCTAAATATTAAAAACTATACGTCTATTAGTTATTGCAATATTGTATTAATTGATTATTTACACATAATTCAAAAATGTTGGAACATCTATCATTCAGTACCCTCCAGCAAAAAACCAAAGCCATCACAGATGTCATGATCTATAAGGCAATGAAGGGTTCACTTTTTTCAGTTTTACCAGAACTATATTACAGGTACAAGACGGGTGACACAAAATAATTACAAGGACCAGGGCTAATATTCTGTGAAGTTGAAGAAGACATCTAAAGTGACTTGGACATTTTCTATGGATGTCACTTGAATAGATCCTGTTGATGGTGTTCTGGGCACTGTCAGCTGGCAAAAGACTCAGGAACAAATTCAAGATATGCTAGGAGGATTATATATCTGGACTAGAGATGTCCTTCATACTCAAAGGTAAAGCGTACGTCCAGTGAAAAGGCGGTGCAAATTCTGGTATGGCATAATGAAGCTATTCCTTTTTTATTTTCCCTAGGGCAATCAATTAAAGGAAAACACAATTTTATAACATCACCACGCTAGGAAATCTCTGAGGCCAATATCAAGTAGTTTTGATGTTTACATGGACTCAGCTGATCTTTCCCACTTGCCAACCAGCTCACATACATTTACTGCGGCAGGTTGGCTCTCCTGTATGAATCAACGTACCTGAACGTTGGTCCGTGCAAGGAGAATCTCTCTCAATGTCTGCTGGCAACCTGCAACAGTTGTGTACAGAGGCAGAACAGGGAACTGCCTATGCAAACAAGGCGATTCCCCATTCTGCCGAATGACATGTCAGAGATCTTCTGTACCCAGTGATGGGGAGCGGTGATCTCTGTCATATCCCAGTGAGCCCATCCTCCCTACAGTTAGAACACACATAGGGAACACACCTAACCCCTTGATCCCCCCTAGTGTTAACCCCTTCCCTGTCAGTGTCATTTTTACATTGATGAGTGCATCTTTATAGCACTGATCAATGTAATAATGCATATAAATATACAGTGTAGCGCTAACATGAAAATGATAGTATACTGAAACCATAACAAATATGCAATCTGTGCAACAATATTCGCTGGAATGAATAAGTGAAAAAACACAACTGAAGAACGTATTGGAATGTTTAAAGGAGGCTCAACCCACCAGTGCAAAAATGAAATAGAAGGGAGAAGCTCTCCCCTGACCTCTACTTCCGGGTGAACGCCATGAGTGTATTGCCATTCGTGCTCTCCCACCTATCTGGTGCCACTATGAGGTACCATGTGAGGTGGAATAGTTTCGGATATTCTTTTTTTAATTCCCGTTAATGTACCAGGGGCGGAGTCATTCTTCCGAATTTGTCATATGATTTATCTGTTATTTTATATAAGTAAGCAATATGGGGGAGCAATGCCATTCCCCAGTTGAAGTCTGTTTTAGATGAAACGCATCTGATTCACTACGCAGGCTTCTCATATTGCTTTTTCTACTTTTTAATTACCCGTGATCACTTTTTATGTACTCATTGCATTTTGATGTACCGCCATTTTTAATAAACCTAATTAGTTTGACCTGCACCATATGGAGCCTTCTCCCTTCTGTTACATTTTTGCACCGGTGGGTTGAGCCTCCTTTATACATCCCAACACTGCGGAGATCAGCACTTTGAGTGGAGAGTCGGTGTTATTACTGGTGAACCACAATGATCCAGGTACCATACCAGGATTGCCATCACTGAAGTCTGGGTGTATCCTGCTGGGGTGATCCCCTTTTCCTGTCTGATCCACACTGTGAGTCATTCGGCCAACACAAGCTCGACTGACCCACTACCGTTGGTAATTGGGTCCACCACATCTGGTAAGAGTATCCACCCCTATCCAGTTGTTCTTCAGTTGTGTTTTTTCACTTATTCATCCCAGCGAATATTGTTGCACAGATTGCATATTTTGTTATTGTTTCAGTATACTATCATTTTCATGTTTTAGCGCTACACTGTTTTTTTATATTCTGTTTGGACTTTGTTTGAGTGTTAGCTGTTTTTTTCACTATTGGTTTAGCGCAGTAATTTCCAACTTTTCAATGTTATAATGTCACTGGTCCCCAAAAAGTGTCATTTGGGTTCAGATTTGTCTACCTCAATGTCGCAGTCCCGCAAAAAATCGCAGATTGCCATCATTACTAGTAAAAACAATAAAAAAAATGGTCCCTAAATCCCATAGTTTGTAGATTTAATAACTTTTGCGCAAAAAAAAACCACTATATACGCCTATATTTTTTTAACAAAAATATGTAGAAGAATATATATTGGCCTAAATTGATGAAAAATATGTTTTTTTTATATATTTTTTGGGGATATATACTATAGCAGAAAGTAAAAAAAGTTATTTTTTTTTTTTTTTTTTTTTACAGAATTGTTATGTCTAGAGTTATTGTTACAGAATTAGTTTTGTCTAGAGTTGTCCTTAAAACTGTATATATAAGGTTTATTGCTGTTTGCATTTAGGCCGGTGAGATTCACCTGCTCTGTTTGTTTTAGTGATCATTATGGCTGGAATGTGATGGGACAGCCTAACCTTTACAGTGGTAAGAACAGGAAATAAGAAGGATTCTTCCACTGGAGACATACAGTATGTTCCAATGACAACTGCCCAAGAGGGGATTTCCCCTCATTTTGCACAGATTTGCTCTCATTTCATGGGTTCAATACTTGTAGCTACAGGCATCATTCAGATATCCTTGCACAAAGTCAAGGATGTCATATGATGGGCGGCGGGCGGGAAGTGGTTAAAATTCTTTTTTTTTTAACACAAAGTTGTCAATTTATACAATATTTCTAGCATATAGCATGTACATACCAAAAATGACTCCCCAAAATAGATTCTCCTACTCCTCCTGAGTATGGCGATAACACGTGTGTTAGACATCCACAGCCTGGCCACATACAGAGGCTGAGTACAGCCAATCATGGCTGAGCATGGCCGAGCATGGCCGAGTATGGCTGGGTATTGCAGAGTATCACCGGGTATGGCTGGGTATTGCAGGGTATCACCGACTATGGCTGGCTATTGCAGGGTATCACAGAGTATGGCTGGGTATTGCAGAGTATGGCTGGGTATTGCAGGGTATCACCGAGTATGGCTGGGTATCACCAAGTATGGCTGGGTTTCAACGAGTATGGCTGGGTATTGCTGGGTATGGCAATTTATGGAAGAGTATTGTCAGGGTATTGCAGGCTATTGCAGATTATTGCTGGGTATTGCAGAGCATTGGCAGGGCATTGCTGGGTATTGCAGAGTATTGGCAGGGCATTGCAGAGTATTGGCAGGGCATTGCTGGGTATTGCAGAGTATTGGCAGGGCATTGCAGAGTATTGGCAGGGAATTGCAGAGTATTGGCAGGGCATTGCTGGGTATTACAGAGTATTGGCAGGGAATTGCAGGGTTAATTGTTGGTGAGCAGCGCTGTGGGCACTGCAGATCCAGCCCACATCGCTGCTGACACCGATCTCTCCCCTCTCACTGTACCAATTGGTACAGTGAGGGGAGGGAGGAACTGGCACCATAACATGACGCCGGTTTGTTTACAAATGATCATTTGCGGAGCGATCATGTGGTAAACAGCCGCGATGAGCGGCCGTTTACCGTGATCCGTGATGCGCTGGTCCAGTGGACCCGGCGGTCACGGATGCTCTCGAGTGCATGCCCCAGGGGGCGCACGAGAGCGGAATTCTGGGAGGACGTTATAGTGCGTCCTCCCAGAGTTAAGCAACCGCCCTGTAGCCGTCATTCGGCTATGAGCTGGTTGTTAAGTGGTTAAAGTGGTTGTAAACTCTCCCCCACAACTTAGTCCCATGTAAATCAGCATAAAAAACCCTAATGAACACTGCTTGTAGATATCTCCTTACTTGCTTAGTATTGTTGTAATCCTTTTTGCTCTTTAGCATTACGTCACTGAGCATGCCCAGATCTCCCCAGATTTATGGCATACTCTCTATGTGCTTGTCTATCTGTTATCAGGACTTCACATCACTGATATCCCAGGAGGCTGCAGAATCATTCAGAGCTTCCTCCTACACACCATGTGACCACGTGACATCACATTCAGTGTAAACCTGGCCATTACTGCAGTCTTATCAGTTGAAGCTGATAAGACTCACAAAGGCAAACATTAGAAAATCGGCACAAGTAAATACTATGAAATAAAACAAGTCAGCTATGAATAGGAAAGCAGGGTTGCCATAGAAACGTTGGATTGAGAAGGAGGCTTGGTTAACAGTACAGGAAGTGCTCAATGTAAGGGCGGAAATACACTCCACTGTGGACTCAGAAAACAATACTTAAGATGGCGCTGCCTAACCCCTGGAAACAAGTTTTTTAAAGTTTCTTTAAACAGTAAGTAATATGCGATTTGGGCTGGATTACAGTGGCTATAGTTTAATAATTACTTATTATAATGGACTAAATGAAAAGAAGCATCAGAGTGGGAGAGTTTACTTCCTCTTTAAAACTTAAAAAAAAAATTGTCTATGAATATATTTTACATATTTCCTATTCTGAAAATCACCAGAAAATTTCCTGTATACAGTGGTGTGAAAAAGTGTTTGCCCCCTTCCTCATTTCCTGTTCCTTTGCATGTTTGTCACACTTAAGTGTTTCGGAACATCAAACCAATTTAAACAATAGTCAAGGACAACACAAGTAAACACAAAATGCAATTTGTAAATGAAGGTGTTTATTATTAAAGGTGAAAAAAAATCCAAACCATCATGGCCCTGTGTGAAAAAGTGATTGCCCCCTAAACCTAATAACTGGTTGGGCCACCCTTAGCAGCAACAACTGCAACCAAGCGTTTGCGATAACGTGCAATGAGGCTTTTACAGCGTCCTGGAGGAATTTTGGCCCACTCATCTTTGCAGAATTGTCCTAATTCAGTTACATTAGAGGGTTTTCGAGCATGAACGGCCTTTTTAAGGTCATACCACAACATCTCAATAGGATTCAGGTCAGGACTTTGGCTAGGCCACTCCAAAGTCTTCATTTTGTTTTTCTTCAGCCATTCGGTGGTGGACTTGCTGGTGTGTTTAGGATCATTGTCCTGCTGCAGAACCCAAGTTCGTTTCAGCTTGAGTACACGAAAAAAAGATGGTCGGACATTCTCCTTCAGGATCTCTTGGTAGACAGCAGAATTCATAGTTTCTTTTATCACGGCAAGTCTTCCAGGTCCTGATGCAGCAAAACAGCCCCAGACCATCACACTACCACCACCATATTTTACTGTTGGTATAATGTTCTTTTTATGAAATGCAGTGTTCCTTCTACGCCAGATATACTTGGACACACACCTTCCAACGAGTTCCACTTTTGTCTCATCGGTCCACAGAATGTTGTCCCAAAAGTCTTGGGGATCATCAAGATGTGTTGTGGAGAAATTGAGATGAGCTTTGATGTTCTTTTTGCTCAGCAGTGGTTTTCTCCTTGGAACTCTGCCATGCAGGCCATTTTTGCCCAGTCTTTTCCTGATGGTGGAGGCATGAACGCTGACCTTAACTGAGGCAAGTGAGGCCTGCAGTTCCTTGGACGTTGTTGTGGGGTCTTTTGTGACCTCTTGGATGAGTCGTCGCTGCGCTCTTGGGGTAATTTTGGGCGGCCGGCCACTCCTGGGAAGGTTCACCACTGTTCCATGTCTTCGCCATTTGTGGATAATGGCTCTCACTGTGGTTCGCTGGATTCCCAAAGCTTTGGAAATGGCTTTATAACCCTTTCCAGACTTATAGATCTCAATTACTTTCTTTCTCAATTGTTCCTGAATTTCTTTGGGTCTCGGCATGATGTGTAGCTTTTAAGGATCTTCTGGTGGACCTTACTGTGTCAAGCAGCTCCTATTTAACTGATGCCTTGATTTTGAACAGGTGTGGCAATAATCAGGCCTGGGTGTGGCTAGAGAAATTGAACTCAGGTGTGGACAACCACAGTTATAGTATGTTTTAACAGGGGGGGCAATCACTTTTTCACACAGGGCCATGATGGTTTGGATTTTTTTTCACCTTTAATAATAAACACCTTCATTTACAAATTGCATTTTGTGTTTACTTGTGTTGTCCTTGACTATTGTTTAAATTGGTTTGATGTTCCGAAACACTTAAGTGTGACAAACATGCAAAGGAACAGGAAATGAGGAAGGGGGCAAATACTTTTTCACACCACTGTACATGAATGGTTTTCAAAGGCCCTTCTACATAAACTGCTTTGAGAAGAACATAAGGCTAAAGTTTAGTGCATCTTTAAGGAAAGACTGCAAATAACATGACATGGAAAGATAAAACTAGTTTAAAAGTCACTACTGAAATGTTGTTACTTAGGTAACACAAGGTCTTAGTAAAAGCTCTGCTCGCATGGTTCATTAAAGATTTTTTGACACTTTTTAAGAGAAATAGAAAGAAAGGTGAGATTGTATTGTTATCAGGAGAAACCTGGCATCATGCACTTAGCAATGTCATGATGTGCTTTACATATTTCCAACATTACTGACACTGAAGCAACGCACACTAATATTTTAGACAGTGGCGGCCCGTCCATAGGGGGCGCCCGGGCGCCGCCCCCCCTCCAGGCAGTCACAAAAAAAAAAAAAAAATTGAAAAAAAAAATATATATTTTTTTTTGAAATGGCCCTTTAAAAAAAAAAAAATGAAAAAAAGTCCTTAAGTGCACTGTGTACGAGCGCCTGACACAGTGCAGGGCTGGACACAGTGCACTATGTGAAGCGCCACGTCAACGCAATCACAAGATTGCAGATGCGGCGCTTCATTTGCGGGGTTTTAACCCGCCTTGTGGCGCAACTACAAATGCCGATCTGCATCCGCCCGGCGCCCATAGGTTTACTATGCTATGGGTTTGAGTGACAGACTAGTTAGCCGTCACTTCCGGTCTTCCCCTGTCGGATCAGTGCGCCGAGCGGAGGAGCAGAGGAATGTGAACTGCTGCTGCACTATGAAACAACAAGGTAGATGGCGATGCATTGCTGGAAATCCACAGGAGGGGGGCAGAGCTACAGGATGGATGGAGGGGGAGGCTTCACACGGGCAGCACTGACGATCAGCACTTCTATTATCTCCACTGGTTTTGCTGTGTCTCGGTTTGGCAGTCAGACCTGAATCTCTCCAAAAGCCTGTCTACTGCAGACAGTGACATCTAGTATAGGCACTTGTTGGCCATTCGGAAACCAACACTCCTTCCAGTGTTTTACCCCCCCCCCCAACACCCCAGGATAACATTACCTTTAGCAAAAGTTCCCCACTGCTTCACTAAAATATACTCATCAAACCCTGACAGTGTATTGCATCTGGATGTGAATGCCTAGGTCCCGCTGCTATGTCTGCATGTGGTCGTGGTTGCTGTTCAGCTTTACCTCCTGTAGCTGTGGTTTCAATAGAAGCCTTTTTAGTAGTTGCCAAATATTCTCCGCATCGTGCTTGCATTCTGTGTATCATCTGATGACTTCTGTCCCTTTAGTATGTAGTAGTAAATCTTTATCGATATGTAATATTGAAGATTTGCTCACTGCCTTTGATTTTTTTGTGAGCTTTAAGCCAATTTCTCCTGCCTTTAAACCTAAAGAACAATTTGTATGCCAGTTCAAAATGTTTAGCCTTTTAATGTAATCTATACCAGTGGAGGCTCTTGTGAAACACACAGCCCATATGAAGCCTCCCCCCACCCACCCATCCCTCTGTCCCTGATTCATCCCAACCACCATCTCTCTGTCCCTGATCCCTGATCCATCCCATCCACCATCCCTCTGTCCCTGATTCATCCCACCCACCAGCTCTCTGTCCCTGATCCCTGATCCATCCCACCCACCATCCCTCTGTCCCTGATTCATCCCACCCACCAGCTCTCTGTCCCTGATCCCTGATCCATCCCACCCACTCACCATCCCTCTGTCCCTGATTCATCCCACCCACCAGCTCTCTGTCCCTGATCCATCCCACCCACTCACCATCCTTCTGTCCCTGATCCATCCCACCTACCATCTCTCTGTCCCTGGTCCATCCCACCCACCATCTCTCTGTCCCTGATCCATCCCACCAACCATATCTCTGTCCCTGATCCCTCCCACCCACCATCTCTTTGTCCCTGATCCATCCCACCGTCCTCTCCCTGATCCATCCCACCCACCATCTCTCTGTCCCTGATCCATCCCACCGTCCTTCTGTCCCTGATCCATCCCACCGTCCTTCTTCTCTCCCTGATCCATCCCACCCACCATCTCTCTGTCCCTGATCCATCCCACCGTCCTTCTGTCCCTGATCCATCCCACCTACCATCTCTCTGTCCCTGGTCCATCCCACCCACCATCTCTCTGTCCCTGATCCATCCCACCGTCCTTCTGTCCCTGATCCATCCCACCTACCATCTCTCTGTCCCTGGTCCATCCCACCCACCATCTCTCTGTCCCTGATCCATCCCACCGTCCTTCTGTCCCTGGTCCATCCCACCCACCATCTCTCTGTCCCTGATCCACCCCTCTGTCCCTGATCCATCCCTCTGTCCCTGATCCCATCCCACCCACCACTGATCCAACTCCCCACCCCACCTCCATCCTTCTGTCTCTGATCATCACCATCCCTCTGATCCCACCACTAAAGGAAAACATGTAAGATATTGCATTATTGCAGTCACTAAATGTGATGACTGTATTTGTTTTATTTTATTAGGCTTTCTTGTACTTCATTGTCTGCGGTGACCTCTGCCTATTGCTGTTTCCCGAGCACCTTTTTTGTGTTTCCTGTTTTTTTTTCTCTGGTGAACGAGGAGTGTGGCTGGGCTGTCAGACATATTGATGTGTCATTAGAACCTGGTGTATAATGTAGAGCCTGGTATATGATGTACAGAGCCCTGTCTATAATGTAGAGCCTGGTATATGAAGTATAGAGCCCTGTGTATAATGTAGAGCCTTGTATATGATGTACTACAGGGGACGGAGTTGGTGGATTCTATAATGGGTGGGGCTTATGAGAAGTGGGATGGGTCAAAAGGGTGGGCGTGGTCTAGCGCCCCCCCATCTTAAAACTTCACCAGCCGCCACTGATTTTAGACATCAATAATGCATCATTTAGACTACATTTCTCAAAAAATGCTCTGATGCAAAGAAATGAGAACTCCAGTTTTCTCTAGTTGTGAACATCAAGTTTCATGACATGACAATGACTCTCAAATGGAAGTTAAGTTACAAACATAATTAACATTAGTAGAATAGTACTGTTGCTCTGGTAAAATACAAAATGTACAGGCAATGGTTAAGATAAAGTGTATATACAACCAAAGCTTATGTTCTAGTTTTGCATAGAATAGATAAGAGTTTTAAACTTATGTCAGTTAATATTGTATATGTCTATCTTCTTTCCATTGGGGGAATCTCCTTTTAACGTCTATCCTGGAGATGTAACAAGAAATCAGAGGAAATCCCCACAAAGTGAGGGTAGTTTCCCTCTTAGGCCTGATTTACACAGGTGGCTGAGGAGCAGTCTAAGCAGGTAGTTGATCTGTGTTTTCACTTCCCCCGACCGCCGAGTTGCAAGCAGCACAGTACATTTTTTGAAACACATTGCATTTGATAGGCAGAACTACTGTCAAATGTGGCCAATTCAAGTGATGGGCACTGGGCCGCAGCTGTCCTGCAGCCACTTGTAATGCATTCAGATGGATTGTGGTAGGCTTTCACTGGTTTAGACAGGTGTTTGGGAGGTAAAATATCATCTTTGAGCTGCCTGTTAACTGGTGACAGGTTAAATGCTGTGGATTGCTTTTCAGGGGTGTTTTTAGAACCAGCACACATGTAAATAAGGTCTTACACAGTTTCTACCGGAAGAGGTATTACCAACCATTAGGATGGCAACTAAATTTTGGTAATTACCATCACATTCTAATAATTTGGTTTCTAACCCTTACCTACTTTTTCCAAAAACTTAAAAAAAATGTTTTGAATATGCAAACTTTAACCACTTACCGACCGCCCTATAGCAAAATGACGGCTACAGCGAGGTCGGCTAGTTCTGGGAGGGCGTTGTATGATATCCTCCTCATTCATCTGCTGTGGCGCACACCTGTCACACCAATCACAGCGGCTCTTTACCACGAGATCAGCTGTGTCCATTCACAGCTGATCACGACGTAAACACACTTGCCGGCTATCGGCATTCCTTTCCTGATGCTTTTACAGCGTAATGAGAGGAGAGAGCCGGTAACCAATGAGTGTTAAAGGGGTAATTTGCACTAATAATCAGGGCAGTGATCATCGGTGTCCTGTTTATCAGTGCAGCCTCAATAGTGCAAATCCGTGCTGCCTATTAGTGCCAATCAGTGCTGCATATCAGTGCCACCTATCAGAGTCCATCAGTGCTGCCTATTAGTGCCCATCAGTGCTGCATATCAGTGCAGCCTCATCAATGACCACCAGTTTCACCTAGCAGTGACCATCAGTGCTGCCTATCAATGCCCATCAGGGCAGTATATTAGTGCCCATCAGTAAAGAAGAAAAATGACCTGTTTGCTAAAAATTATAACAGAAATATCATTATGTCCAGATTATCTTACGTATATCATTTTAGGGGCAATTTCCAGTGCTCTCACATTTTTCATTGTATAGTTTGCGAAAGAATAATTCCAGCCTTGGCTAAAAAAAGTAAAATTATCAGTCCCCAGCAATTTAAAAGCAGTTCTGGCAGTTCACCCTATCTCTGGTACTGCCCCCCCCCCCCCACACACACACACTCATATCCAGCACTGCATATGTTCTGGGTTGAATGATTCCCAGAGTCATTCAATCCATTTTCTGATTCAATGGCTGAATTGGGTCCACATGAGGGGAATCCAAAGCCCAGAGTTGGGTTTTAAGTCATGTATGAGCTACTTGTTAGGTTTTGCATTGGCCATAGTTGCTGATCTTGCTTGAATGCTGTGTACCCAGACCCTTCTGTATTATTATAATCTTTGGCACCATTTCCTCTCAGTTGGATATGATACGTGACCAGACATTGAACATGAACTTTCCTAATAATTAGTACCTAGGAGCCAATGTGCATCAGACATTTTTGAACATGTCTAAAAATTGCACAGGCATCTGGATTTACATGCCTGTCATCTCATCATCTCAGTCCAGGATGGCTATGTCTTTTTAGAGTGAAACACTGACACACAGACAAAGACATTAAACAATATAACTGATGCTGGGTTCATTTAAAGACCTGTAAGGAGTTCTATTCTTTCATCTCTATCCAAAATGTAAAAAGAAACACATTTTGGTTGGAGGCCTACTAAAGCTTATCTATAAGTATAGTTGCATGAAGTAAACCTGCTTAACCTTAATTACTTAAAAAAAAAAAAAAAACTTTGAAAAGGCTATACATTCCCTTTAAGAAGAGAGAAGCAAAACACAGCACTGGAAAAATCCACCAGAACAATATTTTCAGTAAGCCTTATCTCCAAAGATATCTGAACATTTTATCACGTTTATTTAATTCCTATTCACCCATTTATTTGAAATGTTTCTTATGGTAGAAAGCATTATCCCCTATCTACTAAAATACATTTTCTAAGCACCTGTTCTCACTTCATTCCAGCCTCTCTATTTTTACTCCTTTGATGTGTTGTAAGCTTTTGTTCCATGTAACTCAAACCTTTTATGCCTTTATTTTTCTCCTCACCGGTCCCATTCTTCCTTGTGTCTTTCATTTTTCGTGATGTATATCAGCATTCCTTGGCTATTATTTCATTTTAACTAAATCTCTTTATAGATGAAATGTAGCCTAAGAAGCAAAACAAAAGAGTATACATGTTTTAAACATGCTTAAGATTATTAAAAACAAAAAACAAAACGACTTTATTTTCCAAATGTGTGCAGCCTGAGCTGTTATTATTGTAGAATTTACATAAAAGTAATTGTATTGGGATTTGGTATATGCTTCAGAGTAAGGCTGAGAACCTTTGGCCTGGAGGCTACTACAAGCAAGAGGTCCTTTCATGGAAGGGATGGATTTCAGTGAGCTTAAAGTATGCCATTGTGCCATAGTGAATGGTGGACATGGTAAAAGATGGGTGTTCCCGAAGGGACGTGGTTTATTGTGACACAGCTTTCACAGCTTTCACATCTTTCAGCATCAGCTTTCGTTGTGTCTCTCAATGTTTGGTCACTCAACACCTGAGATTTGCAAACGTTACACAGATCCAGGATGGATTTTAAATGAAGACATACTTAATGAGCTGAACAAGATGACTGTCACAATAAAATACTGCAAGAGATACCAGGGAATCATGACAAAGAAACATCATTTACCTGTAGCTTCCTTTAACAAGTGAACTCAACACATTTTACAGTTTTGCATTCCTCCAGTATTGTCTCACGTTGTGGTCTCTGTAATGGATTGCATACTATCTTAGAACCACACAATTACTACTGGAAGACTTCCCTTTGCCTGGTGAAGTGATTTCCAGTTGGACCATGGGGAAGACTGCTATATAATGACCATGTAAAAAAATGTTAATGATGCAATGTCTTAAACAACAAAATGTGTCACCATGTAATCATGAATATTTGCGGCATCAATTGATTGAATGTCACATCCAGATATATCAATACTATTTAAAGTGTAAATTATGTGCTAAAACCAAAATATTAACCACTTCAATAATGGCCACTTTCACCCCCTTCCTGCCCAGGCCAATTTTCAGCTTTCAGCGCAGTCACACTTTTAATTACACTTTTGCAGTCATGCAATGCTGTACCCAAACTAAATTAGGTGGCACTGATTACCACTCATGATGATGCACTAATATGCAACATTGATGGGCACAGATATGCAGCACTGATATGCAGCACTGATAGGCACTGATAGGTGGCACAGATGGACACCTATGAACAGCCTTTGTGGGCATTGATGGGCACTGATAGGCGGCACTGATAGGCACTGATAAGTGGCACTGTGTGTCCAGTGGCGTGTACAGCAGCTTTTTCTGAAGCATGTCAGTTGAAGTCCAGTCAGGACAGTGGAGCCCTCACCCAGCCTATAGCAGAAAGGTGTTAAAGTGCAAACAATATACAAAAAAAAACACATGATGCACTTTTTCTAAGGAGCAAAGTGCAACCTTTAGTGATAAAAAATTAATAACTCATATAAAAACAATACAGTTCAAATCCATCTGAGTGCAGAAAAAAAAATTATGATCCAAAGTCCATCCAAGTGCAAAGAAAAGTGTTCTTGTGCAAAAATAACTATACATAAAGTGCATAAGTCACCATAGACAAATGGGCCGCTAACCAGACCATTAGATCCCACAAAGGAGATCACAAGTGCATATGGATATTTCCAGCTTGGAAACCACAGCTTGTTCTGGGATGGCCCTAAGTGCGCGGATGGATTTCACCTTCCGACTCTTACAGTTGCATGCATTAAAAATAAGGAACTAGGACTCATAGTGCTATACTGCTTAAATCAAGCATTTAATAAAAAAGCATTGCACTTACAGAGATATCGTGTAAAACAGGCAAACAATTTCATATAAGCACAGCCACGATGAGTAGAAGTCGGTATGTTGAAATCGCAGCGCTAGCTCTGTCCGATGCGTTTCCCCTTAAAGGGCCCCATCTGAGATTGGACTATGAGTTGTCACTGGCAACAGGAAAAAAAAACCTCTAAGGGTGGGACTATGTAGACACTGAACAAACGTTAATTAGGTGAACAAATACATTTATTAGTACAAAAGAATAAAATCTCATAGGACATACAGAGCATTAGGCAAATATAGTGTAGGTACAAAAAAATCATAGAAGGCAATGATACCTGAGTTGTCACTGAATGTGGGAACCACTTTGATTAATCTCTGAATAGGGGAGTATCTCCATTCAGGGCCACCAGCCCAACATAAATTATTTCTACTGGGCCAGCTAGATATTCCAGATACCCACAGGCTGAGCCATGCATTGCTGATTTCCAGGGTCCTTTGAATGGGGTTATGGCATTGGGAAGCTTATTAAAGATGGCTTCTTGGACTCTTCAGTAGAGCTCATCTCAGTTTTATTTGCTGTTTCTGTATCTGTTGGATAGATTTTCCTCACTACCTGTCCCAGTGAAAGGGTATTACAAGGAGAGAAAGTGATATAATTTAGTTTGGGCTAGAATTGGGCTTTAAGATATGTTATCATTTGCTGTCTCTAGTCCTGAAAATCAGAACAGTGCCTCTGTCTCTTTAACAAATTAGGTTGTTTGTTCAGAATTTATCTGGTGGAAGTAAATGTAATGCAATCTTATATTTTGAATCATAGTAATATACAGGGCTTTTTTTTTAGAGAATAGGTGCAGGAACTCAACCATGCCGCCACACACACATACCTGCCAAATGGCCTTAAATAGTAGCTCTTCCCTCTGCATACAACCCCCTCCCTCCACTGCCCTCATCTTCCCCCCTCCTTAAAAGCTCAATCATCTGTCATATGTACTACCTTTGTTGCAATATTAAGCTGAAACACCTATCTGGCTGTAGTACCTCCCAGCATACTATACTATACTACAGTCACTTGCAAGGGATATAATGCAGTAGGAGCATCAACAACTGGTCACCAGAGAAAAAATGGAGACCACAGAGGATGCAGCCTACCATGCACCCTCTCCTGCCTATGACTGAACTGAACCCTGGGTACCTGTTCTGTATCTCCCTTGTCCCTGTCCATCAGTCCATCACTCAGTGGGATCTGCACAGGAGATATGACCTGTGGTGGGAGCTACTGGGAGATAAGCTATCACTTCTAAATGCAGAAGCTGAACTTCAGTGTTACCAAGTGTTAGTAGTGATCAGAAAGCAGAAGGCCTGAGCCAGAGGTGTTGGAACTGAGTTCCCCCTAGTTCCCGCTGAAAAAAAGCCATGGTCATATGTAACTTCACAGCAACTTGCACCACAAAAAAAACACTAGAGTTGGCCCTCAAAGGTAGGCCATAATAACTTGAAAACAGCTATTTATTTTTGACTAGCATCTGCAGAAGCACCTTGATCCAGCTTGCCCTCCATGCTTGGTAGTGGTGGGACTATATCATCTGTAGCAGTTACTACATCACTTATTTCATATGAAAAAACCATAAAGCTTTGAGGCATAAGAGCATTTTGCTGCAGATGCATCACACTGACTGCCCATCTTTCTGCTCAAAGCTATTACATCACATTTTCATAGCGCTGGTCAAATTAAAGAAGCGTATTGGAAGCACAAAAACAAACAGTTTGAAGTTTGATGCAGCACTCTATCAGCTAAATTGCCCAGCAATATCTTTTGATGACCACATTATGCATCTAATCACATCAGGCCGGCAAGCCTTGGAATGTAACTGGGACCACCCACGGCTTAACAGGGTGACTTATGTCTGTGGAGGCCTTACGGATCCTGCAGTTATTGCCTCTAATGTCTACAGGAAACTGTACATGGTGTCTGTGGGCTTGATTTATTAAAGCTAACAAAAAGGTTAGTTGATGTAATTTATGTCTGGAAGAGATCGTAACGATGTACCTAAAATCATCACAACCACTGCCTTATGAGATGTCCTAATAATCCGAGTGGCACATTAATTAATTTTTTTCCTTTTTGTTGCCATTCTAAAAATGTGAATCACCCACTTGTATTACTTTGCAAACACTGAAAGTTAAAGTATTAAAAAAGGTTACACAACAAAAAAGTATACTTCAGATTAACCCTTCATCTGAATAAAGAGAATATGACTCATTGCCCCGAAACTCTTTAGCTTACTGATAAATGATGCGCATGCATTATACATCAAACACTAGCATTGGACTACCTTTGAAAATATCTACAAAGATTCTTGTTAGTGTATCTTGTATACCAACCCATTGAAATACAGTGATAATGTTAATTAATGGAGCTTCTGATTCCCTCTTAATTGCTTCAAAATAAGTTTGTGAAATTTTGATCATCTGGATGTAGATGCAGGAATGCTCCCAAGGTTAGTTTGTACCCTAGAGTTTAGTGCTAGTTTTAACCCTTTAGTGGTAAGAACTGAAGTCATATAACAATTTGTGTACTGAATTTCTAAACACGTCTAAGCCCTTAAAGTGACTTTGTAGTGGCTAAAGAATGGGAGTTGCCATTGCTGACTTCTCCTAATGCCCCATACACACGGTCAGATTTTCCGTCGGATTTTCAGACGCACAAAGTTTGAGAGCAGGATTTAAAATTTTCCAACAACAAGATCCGATCGTTTAAATTCCGTGTAGACAATTCCGACGGACAAAGTGCCACACATGCTCAGAATAAATTACCAGACGAAAGCTATTGGCTACTGGCCCATTCATAGTCCCGTCGCACATGTTCTATGTCAATGCATTCAGAACGATTGGATTTTCTACGACTGTGTGTATGCTAGACAAGTTTGGGCCAAAGTCCATCAGAAAAAAACTGACGAATTTTGTCGCCGAAAAGTCCGACTGTGTGTATGGGGCATTAGAGAATGTTAGTTCTCTGGCCGATTTTAGATGTCAATGCTTTCCAAGTCTTTGACCTAGAACAAATATAGCAATAGGTAATTCTCATGCTTTTCTGTCTCTAAGAAACATTGAGGGAAAACACAGCCAGGCAACTAGCATTAAAAAAAAAAGGCCAGTAATGGCAGCCTATGTCATTTTAATCATGACAGAGTAATTTTGAGGCCCAAAATAATAAAGATGCATCGTGATGTGATTTATGTCTATGTGATGGTCTTTTTCTAGAGAAAGGTAGCCCGTGTAGCCAGTCCCCCTCAGCATGCCAAAGCAGAGGAAAGAAACCAGCTCTCATGAAGCCTTCAAACAGCAGCCAGCAACACCAAAACATGATGCAAGCGAGTTTTTTCTGCTGGACCTAAAAAAACGAATGTGGTAAGTGATATTGCCTTGCACAAAGTGCCGGCCCAAGACATTGTGCTGCCTGGTACCAAGAACTAAATGCCCCCCCCCCCCAAAAAAAAATCACGTCCAGCAAAATGCCCCCACGTCTATCATTTTATATCATGATAACTAAAGTGGACCTGTCATGGCTCTACATGTACATGGCTCTACATACATGTATATAGGAGTTTAAAGAGGACCTGTTATCGCACTATACATCTATATATAAGTATAAAGAGGACCTGTCATGGCTTTATACATGTAAAGGAGTATAACGAGGACCTGTCATGGTCGTTTACATGTATAGGAATATAAAGAGGACCTGTAATCGCTGTATACATGTATGTAGGAGTGTAAAGAGGACTTGTCATGGCTTTATACATGTGTATAGGAGTGTAAAAGGACATGTCATGGCTCAATACATGTATGTAGGAATATAAAGAGAATCCATCATAGCTCTATAAAAAGGACCTGTTATGGCTCTATCCATGTATAGGAGTATAAAGAGGACCGGTCATGGAATTGTATTTATATATATAGAAGTATAAAGAGGATCTCTTATGGCTGTATACATGTATGTAGGAGTATAAAGAGGACCAGTCATGGCATTATACATGTATATAGAAGTATAAAGAGGACCTGTCATGGCTCTATACATGTATGTAGGAGTATAAAGAGGGCCGGTCATGGCTCTATACATGTATAAAGGAGTATAAAGAGGACCGGTCATGGTATTATACGTGTATATAGAAGTATAAAGAGGACCCGTCATGGCTCTATACATGTATATAGAAGTATACAGAGAACCTATCTAGGCTCTATACATGCATAGGAGTATAAAGATGACCTGTTATGGCAGTATACATGTATGCAGGAGTATAAAGAGGACCTGTCATGTCATTATATATGGTGGAATATCCACGCTAATCCCTCTAACATATGTGCATATACTTATATTTAAAAATGTATGTGTTGGTAAAAAGCAGTGAAACAAAATTAAGTATATTTGTTGATAAAAAACATTAAAAAGGAAAAAAGTGGTGCTGCAACTAGAAAACCTGAATATTCAGCTAATAGATATGTGAAACTAATTTAGATGCACAACCAAAATAATATAAAAACCACATAGGTGTAGGAATGAAAAAAACACAACTAGTGCCACAATATAGTTAATAGTCTATAACAGATATCAATCCATGTAAATCCGTTGAAATTGGACTCTTCAGAAGGTGTAACGATTGCTCTTTTCACCCCGCAAAAAGGGCAGCCAGACAACAGCCAAAGTGATTTTAAAGGCCAAAGGGCTGCTTACCAGATCTGTTGGATTTCAGGTTATAGAGATAACTCAGGTAACCCTACACCATTTTTAACATTGATTTTTCATCTATATTGCCGGGAGTTGGCAATACATTAGAGCCGCAAGCAATTTTAAATTACATTTTTTCATTTAGAAATGTCATTTTGCTGTGGCACTGTTATACACATCGGCCAGACCTTTACAGATGCGCCACTTTACTGATTGCACTGAAGTTGATCGATTTCAGTACAACC
This sequence comes from Lithobates pipiens, assembly GCF_037356315.1. Classification (NCBI taxonomy): domain Eukaryota; kingdom Metazoa; phylum Chordata; class Amphibia; order Anura; family Ranidae; genus Lithobates; species Lithobates pipiens. The sequence goes on from NW_027507686.1 coordinate 203,959,380, forward strand.
AGCTTGCCCATAGATGGATTGAGATTCAGCCAGTTTCTGCTGAACCGCCTGAATTTCGATCTGTCTTAGGCCAGCTTAAAGAGGAAGTAAACCCTTCCAAACAACTTGGACCTATAGGTAAGCCTAGATTAAGGCTTACCTGTAGGTCCAAGCAATATCTCCTAAACCTATATGGTTTAGGAGATATTTGCCCGAAAATGGGCACCGCTGTCTACGGCGCTTGCGCCGTAGACAGCGGCGCGCAGGCGCACTAAATGCGGCAAATCCAAGAACGGATTTGCCTAATTTGTCGACTCCCGTGCGCATGCGCGGGAGTGACGTCATCGCGGCTTCGCCGTATGGCAGCGGCGGAGCTGCGAGACGCGACTCCCGTGCGCATGCGCGGGAGTGACGTCATCGCGGCTGCGCCGCTGTGATTCGTCGGAGCTGCGAGACGCCACCAGCAACATGGATGCGGCGGACTACAGGGGACAGCGGCGACTTCGCTGGCTCCTATGTCAGGTAAGTGACACATAATGAGCTACTATGCGATGCATAGTAGTCCATTATGCTTTACCTTTGCAGGGAAAAAAAGAGGAAGTAAACCCATCAGGGTTTACTTCCTCTTTAAGTGGATGTTTTTTATAATGCTGAAGTGATTATTAGATATAAGAAAAAAACTTTAACAGCTTAGTTGGCAAAGGCAATTGCTTGGATGGAAACCCAGTCTTGGAGTTCACATCCAAATGTCTAGGTCAGTGGTGGCTGGTGCTCCATTTTTTTTATTGGGGGGGGGGTGGCAAACAAACCACCCAACCCCCAGCCCGTTCGGTCGATCATTAAAACCCCCACCCCCATCACTCGGTCAATCAACCAACAAATCCCCCCCACCCGTTCACCCACCAGCTCCGCAATTACCCCATCCAGGTCATAGGCAGCTTCAGCAACTTCCCCCTGAATCTTCCCCCTTGCTTCTGCTGCCGGTTAATATGTTCGCTTCTCTTCTCGGGCAATCGGGTCTTAAGATCCGCTTCCTAATTGGCTGGGAGGAGAAGCAGGAAGACAATAGTGAATATTAATTCACTATTGTCACACAACTGGGTAGGGTTGGAGCGCAGTGCTCTGCACCCCAAGCCCACTTTTTTTTAAGCCAATTAGAGCCTCAGACTCTAATCATGTGCTTAAAAAAAAAAACATAGAAATACATGCGTCCGGCACCCTGCATGTAGATTAGGGGCCGGGCGCATGGATTGGGGGGGGGGGGGGCGGCGCGCCTGTGCCCCTAATGGAGCGGCCACCACTGGTCTAGGTACCTTTATTGAAAGACTTGAAACATCAAAAAGTAAAACACCCCTCCAATTATCTCCTTCCCACCTGTACCTCCTTCCCTCTACAGTTTTTTATTGAATTTAGCCAGAAATGTCCAGAGGAGAGAAAAGGGAAAATATTGATAGTATTTGTAGCACTACCGCAAGAGGAGCTATTAAACTGTTTTGTGATTTGTCTGCACACCTGATGATATCACACCTCAATCACCCAGCACTTATTGACACAATTTGAGGTATTTCAAAGAATTTATTAGGCCAGGCATAGCCTAAAATAAAAGAGGATTAGCAAGTGTACTTATACAAACATAAAAAAAAAAAAAAAATTACTCTGAGGGATATTGTTAACCCATGCACCAGTATTTTGACTATCAGTAATTAACGGGTTTGTATTTCTTTTAACTAGCAACAGTATGTAACGACAAGGCCTAACTTGCTATAACAGTCCCCATTTTATCCTACTGGCCAGTGAATGATGAAAAAGAAAACAAAGTTGGAACCTGTGAAGAAACCACAACAGTTCCCAGCAGACAACAGATTAACTTGTGCAATATTAGTCTCTTATCAGACCCTCTTCTGGGTCTCTGCACATGCGGTTTGATTAATTTCAAATCCTCAGACAGGGATAGAAGTTGCTGTGATGTCTCTCTTTCAATCCTGCTTAGAGAGTTCCTCTATTCTTTCCTTACAAGGGATGGAGGTGCTCGCTGTGGTCAGCTATGGCAGGGTTCTGTTCAGCCAGCAGTCCAGTCTCTTCGTTCAGTGAGCTATCCGGTCTCTTTTTCCCACCACATCTCCTTTAAGACTGTCCTCTCTCTTCCTCTCAGCATCCTGCAGATCCTCCTCTCTTTGCTTTGTTGCAGAATCCAATCACTGTCCTTTAAGAATCAACCCAATCCCAGCCAAGATTGCTGCCCCCTGAACTGGAGGCGCTCCATAGATGAACATTGCAGAGTGGCCTCCTTCTGCACTTCTTTTAAATATTCAGTTTAAACCTGACCAAACAGCAGAAGGATAATACAGCAGCAACTAAGGAAGTTCTGCAACAGTTTCCAGCTACAGCAGAGGTTACATATTGATTTTAACGCTTGGTGCTCCCTCTAACCCTTCTGCCACAGGCATTTTCCTGCAACTACCATTATAGTATTAACAGCCATGCCAGTGATTACTTTTATACATGTACAGTGGGTATAGAAAAGAATCATTCCCTTTAAAATACAGTTAAACTTTGGATTGTGAGCATAATTTGTTCAGCCATGCAAGGACATTCACCGTTTTCTCTGAAGCACTGTGTGCTCATTTTTGCTGTGTGCTTTGGGTCATTGTCATGTTGGAAGGTAAACCTTCTTCCCATTGACAACCTTCTGGCAGAGGACAGCAGTTTTTCCTCAAGAATGTAATGGTATTTTGCCCCATCCATTTTCCTTATAGCCTGACAAGTGCTCCAGTCCTTGCTTCAGAGAAACACACCATAACCTCCATGCTTTACAGTAGGAATGGAGTTATTTGGATGGTGAGCTGTATTGAATTTCCACCAGACATATTGTTTGCTGTTGAGGCCAAATAATTACATTTTAGTCTCATCTGACCACCTTAAATGCACATTGAAGATTCTGAGGCCACATGGAAAAAGGTGTTATAGTCAGATGAGACGAAATTGAAATATTTGCCTCAACACCAAACGATATGTCTGGTTGAAATACAATACAGCTCATCATCCAAATAACACCATTCCTACAGTAAAGCATGGAGGTTATGGGGTGTTTCTCTGAAGCAGGGACTGGAGAACTTGTCAGGCTATAAGGAAAATGGATGGGGCAAAATACCATTACATATCCTGTTATGGGGGTGTCTCTCTGCACCAGGAACTGCAGAATAGAGATCGCCTTGCGGTTCACCCGGCGGTCGGTTCGCGGCGAATTTTGCTTGTTCGCGATTCGCCAAACTGGCGGACTTCTGGCGCTGTTCGCGCGGTGGACATATGCGTTTACATTGTGAAGAACTTTGACCCATAAAGACATGCATCATGGGGTACAGGACAGCCAATTGAGACATTTCAGCACATGGACAATTGGACATACCCCCTACCTTATAAACAGACCTGATCTGGCGGCCATTTTACATTCTGTCTTTTGTCAGTGTAGGGACAGGACGCTGTGTGGAGCACGGACAGTCAGTTTAATCACTAGCTATTACTATTAGGTCCATAAAAGTCCTTTTAATGACTAGTATAGGTGTACAGTATATAGGTTTGTAATACACTTAGAATATACTTTCTTTCAAAGATACAAAGTATATTCTGGTGCACTGCTGCTGAGTGCACTGCTGACCGATTCTGCAGCTGTCTTTTGTCAGTGTAGGGAAAGGACGCTGTGTGGAGCAGGGATAGTCAGTTACTATTAGGTCCACAAAGGTCCTTTTAAGGACTGGTATAGGTGTACAGTATATAGGGTTGTACACGTATAATATACTTTCTTTCAAACATACAAAGTATATTATGGTGCACTGCTGACTGCTGTGCTGCTGAGTGCTGACCGATTCTGCAGCTGTCTTTTATCAGTGTAGGGACTGAGGGACAGTTTGGTGTTTGGAGCAGGGACAGTCTGCAAATCACTAGCTACTAGGTCCACAAAGGTCCTTTTAAGGACTGGTATAGGTGTACATTATATAGGGTTGTACACATATAATATACGTTCTTTCAAATATAGAAAGCATATTATAGTGCACTGCACTGCTGTGCTGCTGACCGATTATGCAGCTGTCGTTTCTCAGTGTAGGGAGGGACAGTTTGGTGTTTGGAGCAGGGACAGTCTGCAATTCACTAGCTACTAGCTAGCTACTATTAGGTCCACAAAGGTCCTTTTAAGGACTGGTATAGGTGTACTATTTGGTGTGCAGTAGCAATATAGGGGTGTAATACATGTATAAAATACTTGCAAATAGGGATGAGCTTCGTGTTCGAGTCGAACGTACGTTCGACTCGAACATTGGCTGTTCGTCCGTTCGGCGAAATCCGAACACTTTGGTCCGTTCGCGTCAAATTCGCGTGGCGCTCACGGCCCACAATGCACTGCGATGGCGCAGTGCATTGCTGGCTCATGATTGGCCAAGCATGCACTGTGACCCCGCATGCTTGGCCAATCGCAGCGCCAGCAGCGAGGAGAGCCATGATTGGCCACAGGTAGGATGCCTGTGGCCAATCATAGCTCAGGCTGTGTAGTGCACGCCCCACACTATATAAGGCCGCCATTGCGGCGGCCTCGTGTAGTGTGTTGGCGTCTGAAGCAGTGGGTGTTCTGTGTACCTTCAACACAGTACACACCGATCGTTTTCGGCCGATTTTCTATCTTGCTGTTGTGTAGTGGTTACTGTCTGCGTGCCCTGACCGCAGTATACACCGCTATATTCACCTCACCTATATAGCTAGTGATCTATCTTTAATAATAGAGCTTGCAGTCAGTAGTGTTAGGAGATAGTGCGTGCTGTCTGCGTGCTCTGTACCCAGTACATACCGCTATATCCACCTACATAGCTGTTCTCTATTTGAGCCCAATTGCCATCTGCAGGAGTTATTGGAAGTTGTGTGTGCCTCCAGCACAGCACAGTATACATCTGTATATACCCCTTTATCTCTGCTGTTTTCTGGTTATTGTCTGCGTGCCCTGACCGCAGTATACACCGCGATATTCACCTCACCTATATAGCTAGTGATCTATCTTTAATAATAGAACTTGCAGTCAGTAGTGTTAGGAGATAGTGCGTGCTGTCTGCGTGCTCTGTACCCAGTACATACCGCTATATCCACCTACATAGCTGTTCTCTATTTGAGCCCACTTGCCATCTGCAGGAGTTATTGGAAGTTGTGTGTGCCTCCAGCACAGCACAGTATACATCTGTATATACCCCTTTATCTCTGGTGTTCTATAAAAAAGGCATCTGCAGGAGTTAGTGGGTGTTGTGTGCCTCTAAGCACAATATAAACTACCCAACTGCTGTTTTACCCAACTCCCTTCAGGCCATTACCATGTCTGGAAGGCCAGCAAGGAGAGGCAGACAGGCGCGAGCCGATAAAAGAGGGCAAGCAGGCTCTGTGTCTAGAGACAACAGTGCTGGTCGTGGACGCGGTGCATTGTCATCAGCACGTGGCCATGGGACATGCTTGTCCTTCTTTTCGGCAGCTGGACATGTTGAACCGCAACATGCCAACGACTTGGTAGAGTGGATGACCAAGCCCTCTTCATCCTCCTCATCCTCTCTCACCCAGTCTCAGGGTAGTAGCAAAGCAGCTGCCAACGCATCGTCTTCCCTCCTCTCAATGTCATCATCAGTGACTCCTTCCCTAGACCCACCACGTCCTCCTGAACTCTTTGAGCACAGTGTTGGGTACATGCTCCAGGAGGATGCCCAGTGTTTTGTGGGCTCTGATGATGACACTCAGCTAGAGGAAGGCAGTAGCGTGAGCGCAGAGAGAGGGGATGCTCAAGAAGGACAGCAATCTGGCAGTCATGTTCCACAAGCTGCAGCATACTGCCAGGTTTGCTACAGCGATGAAGAGGGAGGGAATGATGAAGGCACTGACTCCACGTGGGTGCCTGGAAGGAGGGAGGAGGAGGAGGGGGAGGAGGAGGAGGCACATGTCCAACGAGGCAGGATGCCCTCTGGGGGCCAGCTTAGGGGCAGCACACCGACTGAATCACACCGCAGAGCTCCGCCTGTGCAGAGCGCTGCCTCTGCGCGTTATTCTAAAAGTTCTTTGGTGTGGGCCTTTTTTGAGACGAGTGCATCAGATCGCACGGCTGCTATTTGCAACATATGTCTCAAGCGTGTCTCACGTGGCCAAAACATCAGCCGCTTGGGCACCACATGCTTGACCAGACATATGTTGACCTGCCATGCAGCTCGTTGGCAAGCGTACCTCAAAGACCCACACCAAAGAACAAAGCGGACCTCTCCTTGCTCCTCATCAGCTGGCATCTCCAACCCCACTAGACCTTCAGTCCTCTCTGAAACCTGCTCTGAGAGGAATGAAGGTGTAGAATTAGGTGTGTCACAGCCAAGTGCTTCCGGGAACTCTGCTAGCGATACACCCACGTCCGATTATAGCAGGCAAATGTCCCTGCCCCAGCTGCTGGACCGACGGAAGAAGTTTACTCCCAGCCATCCACATGCCCAGCGGTTGAATGCTAGCTTGGCTAAATTGCTAGCACTTCAACTGCTGCCTTTTCAGTTGGTAGACTCGGCCCCCTTCCGTGAGTTTGTACAATGTGCGGTTCCTCAGTGGCAGGTCCCCAAACGCCACTTTTTCTCACGGAAGGCGATTCCGGCTCTCTACCGGCATGTGGAAGGCAATGTCCTTGCCTCGCTGGACAGGGCGGTCAGCGGTAAGGTGCATATTACCGCTGACTCATGGTCCAGCAGGCATGGACAGGGACGTTACCTGTCTTTCACGGCCCATTGGGTCACTCTTCTGGCTGCTGGGAAGGATGCAGGACAAGGTGCAGTAGTGTTGGAGGTTGTTCCGCCACCACGCCTCCAAAATGCTACTATTGGTTGTGACACACCTCTCTCCTCCACCCCCTCCTCTTCTTCTTCCTCCATGGCCTCTTCCAGTGCTCTGTCCTCAGAACCAGCAGTGCTCCGTAGGCGTTCCAGGGGCTACGCAAGTACGCAGGCAAAACGATGCCATGCCGTGCTTGCGCTGGTTTGTTTGGGGGACAGGAGCCACACTGGGGCGGATGTTTTGTCAGCTCTGCAGGGGCAGGCCGAGAGGTGGTTGACACCACGCCAGCTTAAGCCAGGAATGGTGGTTTGCGACAATGGCACCAACCTCCTCTCCGCCCTCCGACAGGGACAACTGACCCATGTGCCCTGTGTAGCTCCCGTTCTTAACCTGGTGGTGCAGCGGTTCTTGGGCAGGTACCCCGGCTTACAGGATGTCCTGAAGCAGGCCAGGAAAGTCTGTGTGCATTTCCGCCGATCATTTAATGCCTGTGCTCGGCTGGCTGAGCTCCAAAAGGAGTTGAACCTGCCCAAGAACCGCCTTATATGTGACATGCCCACCAGATGGAACTCAACATCGGCCATGCTGCAGCGGCTGCACACGCAGCAGAGGGCCATCAATGAGTACCTGTGCGACTACGGCACCAGGACAGGGTCAGGGGAGCTCGGTTTTTTCTCACCACGCCAGTGGGGCATGATCAGGGATGCATGCACTGTCCTGTCACCGTTTGAGGAGGCCACAAGGATGGTGAGCAGTGACAGTGCATGCATCAGTGACACTGTACCTCTTGTCCACCTCTTGGAGCATACGCTGCGTGGAATAATGGACAGGGCACTTGAGGCAGAACAGAGGCAGGAAGAGGAGGACTTCCTTGCCTCTCAAGGCCCCCTTTATCCAGACAGTGTTCCTGCTCTGCCACCCATCACACAGGAAGAGGATGAGGAGGAGGAAGAGGAGGAGGAGGATGATTGTGTCAGCATGGAGGTGGAGGCTGGCACTCAGCATCAGCAGCAGCAGCAGCAGTCTTGTAGGGATGATTTACAGTCCCAAGAAACACGTGGACTTGTACGTGGCTGGGAGGAGGTAGCTGTGGATCATGTTGCCCTTAGTGACCCAGAGGACTCCGGACCGAATGCCTCAGCTAACCTACGCTGCATGGCCTCCCTGATCCTGCAAAGCCTGCGGAAGGATCCTCGTATTCTTCGGATCAAGGAGAGGGACCATTACTGGCTGGCCACTCACCTTGATCCACGGTACAAGGGTAAGGTTGCCGACCTTATCTTGCCATCGCAGAGGGAGCAGAGGATGAGACATCTCCGGGAGGCCTTGCAGAAAGGTCTGTGCAACGCGTTCCCAGAGACTGGGAGGTTACAAACTCCTGGTCCTGGACAACGTGTTGCTGAGGCATCGGTCAGAAGGAGTGGTGGAGAAGGTGGCCGCCTGACTGATGCTTTCAGACAATTTTTTAGTCCGCAGCCCCAAGGTATGATCGGTTCCAGCACCCATCGCCAGTGTCTGATTTACATGGTGCAGGAATACCTAGGGGCAAGATCAGACTTGGACACCTTTCCCACCGAAAATCCTCTGGCTTACTGGGTCTTGAGGATGGATCACTGGCCAGAGCTTGCACAGTATGCAATTGAGCTACTGGCCTGTCCTGCATCCAGCGTTCTTTCGGGAACGCACCTTCAGTGCTGCTGGTGGCTTTGTTACCGATCACAGGGTGCGCCTGTCCACCGAATCAGTTGATCGACTGACCTTCATCAAGATGAATCAGTCTTGGATCACCCACAGCTACCAAGCACCTGAAGCTGATGTAACCGAATAATTTTTTTTCAAATACCACATCCCTTCAAGACTGCCTATGCTGATGCTGAGTGACTGTCCTGTTATGTTGATTGTCTATCCTCTTCCTCCTCCGCTGATATGTTGGAAGAACATTTCTGGTTCTGGTTGATGCCATCAGCCCAATTTTTCTGCCCCTGTTTAACAGGTGCGTTTAATTACAATTTTTGATGAAATGCTTTGCAGCAGGGCTAATTCCTGCAATAAAACTAGAGTATATGGCAGAGGTTGCAGTGTGGTGGCACCAGCACCAGTGCCTAAGGCCCAATTCTTCTGCCCCTGTTTAACAGGGGCGTTTAAGTACAATTTTTGATGCAATGCTTTGCAGCAGGGCTAATTCCTGCAATAAAACTAGAGTATATGGCAGAGGTTGCAGTGTGGTGGCACCAGCACCAGTGCCTAAGGCCCAATTTTTCTGCCCCTGTTTAACAGGGGCGTTTAAGTACAATTTTTGATGCAATGCTTTGCAGCAGGGCTAATTCCTGCAATAAAACTAGAGTATATGGCAGAGGTTGCAGTGTGGTGGCACCAGCACCAGTGCCTAAGGCCCAATTTTTCTGCCCCTGTTTAACAGGGGCGTTTAAGTACAATTTTTGATGCAATGCTTTGCAGCAGGGCTAATTCCAGCAAAAAAACTAGAGTATATGGAAGAGGTTGCAGTGTGGTGGCACCAGCAGCAGTGCCTAAGGCCAAATTTTTCTGCCCCTGTTTAACAGGGACATGTAATTACAATTCTTGATATAATATTTCACAGGAGGGCCCCTTCCTGTGCCCACCCAGAGTAACGGTGAGGACTTATAGTGTTGTGGCACCAGCACCACAACCACCAAAGGTCAATTTTTCTACCACTGTTCAACAATGGCATGTAATTACAATTCTTGATATAATCGTTCACAGCAGGGCGCTCCAGCGCCCACCAAGAGTCACTTTGAGGGCTTACAATGTTGTGGCAAAACCAACACCTTGTTCCGCCATTTCTGCAGAGCATATAGGGCAGGCCCCTACTTTCAAACATCCAACTTACAAACATCTCCTACTTGCAAACGCAAGGAGACAACAGCAAGTGATATGAAAAAAGATGGACGACAAAACAAATTATACAGGGGTGATAACCCTTCCCTATGTTTTCCAAAAAGCTTAAAAATAGTTTTTTTGACTGGAGCTACACTTTAAAAATGTACCAGTTGAAAATTACAAACAGATTCAACTTAACACAACAAACCTACACAGTCCCTGTCTTGTTTGCACCGCCTGTATACTGCTGTTCTGAGTATATAGGGCCTGGGGGCCACACGCATTTCCTTTTTTTAATATGGGTACAGGGTTCCCCTTAATATGCGTACAAGACCCAAATAGGCTGGTAATGGGCAGGGAGGGCTACCCATGCCATTTTTCTGAATGATTTTCAACCATATTGCAGGAACCAGATATAACATTAAAACCGCAAGCAGTTTTAAATGGTGTTATTTCCGTTTAATGTCATTTTGTGCAGGGACTGTTCTAAACACGGGAAACACGTGGCACTTCACAGGCATACTACAGACACCCCCCAGGCACCATATTTAAAGGAATATTTCACTTTTTTTTTTCACTTTAATCGTCATTAAAATCAGTGCTCCCGCCAAAACGGCCATTTTTAAAAACATTTTAGGCATTGACCCATGTCCCCTGGGGCAGGAGCCAGGTCCCCAAACCCTTTTTAGGACAGTATCTTGCATATTAGCCGTTAAAATTAGCACTTTTCATTTCGAACGTTCGAGTCCCATAGACTTCAATGGGGTTCTAACGTTCGTAACGAACGTGGGGTCCGTTCGAAAGTTCTGGTGCAAACCGAACCGGGGGGTGTTCGGCTCATCCCTACTTGCAAATATAGAAAGCATAGTATAGTGCATTTCCACTGTGCAGCATTGTGACTGCTGAGCAGTACTGCAGCGATACTACAAAGAGTGACAAACGCAATTAAAAAAAAGTATTATAACTGGTGTGATAGACCAGTGGCAGAGGCGGCTCTAGGCTTTGTGAGCCCTTAGACAAAACCTAGACATGAGGCCCCACTGATGCCCTAGAACTGCGCAGCAGGCCTTCACAGACCTTCGTGCGGTGGATGGGAAAAATGACGTGCGTGGACGCAACATCACTCCTCATTGGCCAGGCAGAACATCAGGTGTCTTAGGTTACGTGAGAAGTGAGTGTAACAGGGCTCTTAACGTTGCCTGCACACAGCGGCATTAAGATGTCCTGTCACCTCTAAAATAAAGTGCTGCAGATCAGATGTTTGGCACGTTTAAGTGAAACAGTGCTCTTAACGCTGCCTGAGCACTGTCAATGAAAACTGGGGTAATGTGTGTCGCACTACCCCCGAAAGAGCCACCTGGTAATTTTGAGTTCCCTGTTCTGCGCCTCAACTCCAAGAACACCCTCAGAACCTCTGACACACCTGGTTGATTGAATCAGTACAGACACACGTAACGTATAGTGCCTTTCACCTTACTGTAGGATATAGGAAATTACACACATGCTTAGTGGTAGACACTATTTGTCTAGAATTAGAAACTTGCATAAATGACAAAAAGTGCAGTTCACAAAGCAGAGTAGAACTGCCCTCAGGTAATAAAGGTAAACAAATATATCTATAAAAGCAGCTCTATTTCAATAGCAAAAAAAAGCAATACGAGACTAGGTAAATCAATATTTAGCAACACAACTGTAATCTAAACGTCTCTAAAGGAATAGCGGTTTCCTAGTGGTTTTCGAGTGCACGCGAAAAAATTAGAGAAGGTGGGGTCCCCCTTTAAATGGCAACAACTGTTATCCCTGGTCCAAGAAGTGATGTCATACAGGGGAGGGCTGGTAGCCTGTCCAGTCAAGTGGCCCATTGAACCACCGAATAAGCTCATCCATGCCCATTAATGCAGATTTAGGCATCCCCTGATGAAGTCACGTGATGTGATGTCACGCGTAGGGACGGGAAGGAAGCTGACTGTGGATGCACTTGCTGCTGATTGCTAGAAAAAGGCTTTTTTCTATCTATTAATGTGTGAGTACCCTGTGTATGTAAATTTTTAATAAATGCTATTTGTGAGATACTACACTATGGTATTCCCTCTCTATTAATCTATTGGGTCCTCTGGAGCAATAAGAATAAAATTCAAAGGAGAAGGTGACCGAATTTACCAGGAGAGAAGACATATAAAGAAATCTATATACCTCTATGCGAATCCCTCCTTGCTATAGGTAAGGGGCCACTGCCCACTAAAGTGTGATCACAGCGGGATTAAGCACTGGGAGATCCGCACCTCAGTTGAATTTGCACAAGTTTGCACAAAGCACTTGCACTTAAAGGAGACTGTTGTTTATTTATGGACTTGAATATTTATATCTTTTAATTTTTGATGGATTTCAATATGTATATTTAATCTATAGAGGCCGGATTCATTCTGATATAACATATGTTGCAGCCGGCTCTGTAGTGCGTTTACTATTATATATATATATATATACATATATATATATATATATATATATATATATATATATATATATATATATATATATTTTTTTTTTTTTTTTGTTTATTCTAAAGTTTATTCCTATGTGATCAGGAGAGGGTACCCTCTTTTTGGTCTAGGTATACTCTCTTATTTTCTTGTATATCATTTGTTTATTATTAGGGTGGTTCACTTATATCACCTCTGGAGAGTGTTTACTTATTTGCACATTTATAAGACGCACTTGGCACTTTATGATCAATTCACTGTTTTTTGGCTTTGCACTCAATTGAAGCAGTTGTGTTTCTGTGGAGGTTTTCAATTGAATCTGTAGTGCGTTTACTTTTTTTTTTTTTTTTTTGCATTTTTTCTGCACTTTATCAAAATAGTAATTTTCTAAGAGACTGTTTTTAGTTACTTACCTTTGTTCACTTGATTTTCATTTATTTGGATTATATCACCTTTGTGGTGTGTTTATTTTATTTAATTTAATGTAGCACTTTGCACTTTTTGATACTATTCAGTAGACATTTATAGATATATATTTTTATATTACACTATTGATTTATGTAATTAGGCATTATACTTATCACCCTCGGAGGGTTATTTAATATAGGGACAGCGCAATACCAACATATCTTTAGTTTCATATTAAGTGGATACGGTGTGATCCATTCCGGTAGTAGCAGCAGCCCCTGACATTTGATAGATCACCAGTGGTAGCGCAGGAATAAAACACTATCATCAATGCAGATTTACCGGTGTCCATAAATGCAGCCACATCAGTGCCCATCAATGCAGCCTCACCAATGTCCCTAAATACAGGCTCACCAGAGTTGTAGTTTCCTCTGCCCTGTTCGGGAACTTGAGCGTGGACTAACTTTCTACATGAGGAAAAATAAAAAGGCAGCGGCTTCCGGCTGTTTTCAACATAGGTTAGAGTGGCCTAGGCGGCAATTGCCACTCTGCTCCCCCTTGGCCCAGCCCACCCCTGACGTCATACATGACACTTCCCGGTCTGTGTACAGGAGGGTGGCTGAGTGGACGAAGGTCTGCTAAGCTACTGCCACCCTTCCCAGTGCCACCCACCATGACAGCACTGGGCCCGCAGGTGGGACAGTGGTGCCCGGTAAACATGATGAAGGGGGTTGCACATCGTGTCAGTACTGGAAGTGATAGGCTGCTTCCCAGCCACTTGTAACACTTCCAGATGAAAGGCGACAGTCAGCTTTACTAAAGTACACACACTCCCAGCTGCTATAGGGGCTGGAAGTGTGTAAAAAATAAATAAATAAATAGAGCACTGTAAAAATCAGATTTTACTGCCCCCCTATCCTGGCGTCCTGAGGTGGCTGCTTATGCTGCCATATGGTAGTGCTGGCCATAGCCCTGGGGCCACTACAGTTATAGGGCAGTCTTTAGGCTCGGTTCACACCAGTGTGCTGTGCAATCTCACATGTGATTCACACCACACTGCAGTGCAAGTCACATGTGAAGTCTGTGCTATGCGATTTCTGCCATACAGATTGAATTTGCATCGCATTTGGACCAAAGTCATGCAGGACCCTTTTTTGGTCTGCACCAGAATCTAATCACATAGGTGTTCACACCCATGCGATCCGATTCATGTCTGAATTGACAGTTTGCACAGCAATATGTGAACCGATCTAGGGGTGTCATTAAAGAGGAGTTCCCCTTAAAAAAAAAAAATTAAAGTCAGCAGCTACAAATACTGCAGCTGCTGACTTTTAATAAATTGGACACTTACCTGTCCCAGGGTCCAGCGATGTGGGGGAACGAAGCCCCGCTCATTCCCCCCTCTGCTCGGTGGCGCCGGCATTCTAACTGTGAGCACCCGGCTGTGGCTTCACAGCCGGGCACCCACAGCGCATGCGCAAGAGGCGCCGCGCGCTGTGATTAGCCACACAGTCATCTGGGACCTGTCACGTGTCCCAGATGACTGACAGGAGGGAGGGGACAGAGCTGAGCCCTTCCTGCGATGAGGGGAAGTGATGTCACCAGCCCAGGCACTGAAGGAGGCAGACTACAAGGGACCCCCTAGCAACAGACATTTAGAGGTGAGTTAAAAATAATAAATTTTTTTTTTTTAGGAATTTTCATGATTTTTTTTTTTTGTGCAACACCACTTTAACTTTGTATTGACACTTTCAGTGGTTCACATAAGGCAGTGTGAACCACTTGCGAGTTAAGTGCGATGTGGGAACCCGCAGTGGATTCGCGGGGTTCTCGCATCGCACCAGTGTGAACCGAGCCTTAGTCTTGGTTCACACTGCAGTGATGTGGGAACCCTGCAAATCCACTGTGGGTTCCCTCATCGCATTGCCCTATGCAAATTGCTGGGAGTGTCAATACAAAGTTAATGACACCCCCCAAATCAGTTTGCATAATCGCAGTGTAAACTACAAATTCGGACAGGAATCAGATCACATGGATGTGAATACCCATGCATTCCGATTCTGCTGCAGATCAGAAAAGAGGTCCGGTGTGAGTTTGGTCCGAATGCCATATGAATTCAGCCAAACAATCTGTATTGCTGAAATCACATCGCACAGAGATCGCATGTGATTTGCACTGCAGTGTGGTACAAATCACATCCGATGTTGTACATCGCTGCAGTGTGAACCAGCACTAAGTTCTAAATCTTCCTCTCTAATCCCTGGTGTATGTTGAAACTGTGAATAGGACGTGTGGGCAGTATCAGGGCCAAAGAATAACAGGGTGGGCAGTTCCTATAGATGGCAGTAGATAATGGCCGACCGGCCCTCTTACCAGACCCGGGGATGCAGCAACAATGGTTCCTCCAATCAGGAGTTAGCTCATTCTGGGTTGCCTGCGGCGACTCCGCTGGGTAGTGTCCTGATCTGTATTCTGGAAATAACCTCATGCCTTTCTTCAGAAGGGATGGTGCTAGGCTGTGTGGATTTCATAGTTTCATAGTTTCATAGTTTCATAGTTAGTAAGGCTGAATAAAGACACCAGTCCATCCAGTTCAACCTGAGTGAGTGTCTACAATTGTCCCTATCCCTGTACATTGCACACTCACATCGGTCTCTACCCTCAAGGAGCCCACTATCCTAGGTCCCAATTCCTATACTAGGGCCAATTTTGGAGAGAAGCCAATTAACCTACCTGCATGTCTTTGGATTGTGGGAGGAAACCGGAGCACCCGGAGGAAACCCACGCAGGCACAGGGAGAACAAGCAAACTCCAGGCAGGTAGTGTCGTGGTTGGGATTTGAACCAGCGACCCTTCTTACTGCTAGGTGAGAGTGCTAACCACTACACCACTGTGCTGCCCATCTCTCTGGTGGTGCAGTGCAGTGGGATTCTCTTTCTGATGGAGTCCTGGGTGCACTTCCCCAAAATTCTCCCGGGCTTCTGCTTTTCTCTCCCTCCTCTTCAGCTGGGCATGCTGGGGGGGCTGCAGTTTCTTCCCTTAGTGTTGCAATGTCCAGCCCTCGGGACTACATTTCCCACAATCCTCCTCTCAGCCTAATTTTAGTGTTGTTTCTCCCTGTCCAATAAGGAGGGGGAAGAAACACTAGTAGAGTGGTGAGGAGGAGGAGGGAGGGGGGGGAGAGCCCGCAGCAGCTTCTCTCTCTCTCTGCACACAGACACAACCACTCCGATCTTCTGCTCAACACTGACAGGAGGAAGGAGGGGAATGGGCAGGAAGCAGAGAGAGAGAAAGAGAGAGCCCTCCATTCTTTTAGCGGCAGCTCGAGCAGGAGGTGAAGGAAATCTCCTCGGACCGCTCCTGTCATTTTCCGGCAGGGAGAGCAAGCGGGATGGGGATCCACGGCACCCGCTTACACATATCAGGCAAATTCGGCGATTGCGAGGCCCCTGCGATCGCGAGGCCCAAGGCCATCACCTAATTTGCCTAATTGGAGAGCCGCCTCTGACGAGTGGCCCCCCAAAACGTCCGATTGAAGCGGGGTGTTATATACCTTCTTCCACTTACATACTGCACTTCTCTAGAGACTTTTGTCACAGGGTCATTTAAAAAATGACAGGCAGAGGAAGAGGCAGGCCCTTCCGCAGGGGTGGTAGAGGTAGGGCAGGAGCAACAGGCTTGAGCCAAAGTGGGAAATTGCAGAAGGTGTGTTCGATCACGTCAAAGGACGCACCAGACTTGGTTGAGTGGCTCACTCAGCCTTACTCTTCTGCACCCTCCTCATCCTCTCGATCTGCACCCTCTTCTTCTCTCTCTGCTGTGTGCACCCCCCAAAACACTACCACCAACACCACCATATACCCTCTGCTTGAGTCACAGGAATTATTTTCTGATCCATCACAAGACATTGCCGATGCGCAGCCACTCTTGGCATTGGATCAGGAAGAGGAGGTAGCAACAACCGCCACTCAGCAGTCTGACGACAGTACCCAGATCAGCCCAAGGAGGAGGTTGGTCCCCGGTATTGCTGCCTACTTGGAGATCTCTAATTATATCGGTAGGGAAGGTGACGTTGATGATGATGTGTCTAGTGATGTCACGTGGGTGCCCACAAGAGAGGAAGAGGAGGGGAGTTCAAAGGGAGATATGGACCAGCAGATAGGGAGGAGAAGCAGGCGGAACTTAGATTGCACAGGAGGGACAAAGCAGACTGCTAATGTATCAGGAGCGAGGCATCAACCATGTACAGTCACATCTGGCGCTCCCAGGATGCCGACACATGGCTCCGCAGTGTGGGCTTTTTTTAACGTGTCCACTGCTGACAATAGTGTTGCCATCTGCATAAGTCGCGGTAAGCCCAACACTCACCTAGGGACGACCTCCTTAAGAAGGCACATGAGCTGCCATCACTGAGCCCAGTGGGAGCAACGGAACCCACAAAGCCACACTCCAGGCTCTCACCGTCCAGCCTCGTCTTCTACTTCTCCTTCTCCTCTCTCCTCACAATTGTCCTCCACTCCACCTTCCATCATGCCGTTCTCACGTTTTTCTGGAAAAAGGCAGGCTTCCGTGGGCCAAATGTTCGAGCGTAAAAAAATGATGATGCCGGATAACCCTCTTGCCCAATGGTTGATGGCTGGCTTGTCAGAACTGATAGCCCGCCAACTACTGCCATATAAACTGGTGGACTCGGAGGCCTTTCGAAAATTTGTGGCCATTGGAACACCACAATGGAAGGTCCCAGGAAGGAAGTATTTCTCACAGAAGGGCATCCCAGAGCTATATGGCCATGTTCAGCGGCAAGTGAATGTATCTCTGGCACACAGTGTCGGTGCCAAGATACATCTGACCACAGACACGTGGTCTAGCAAACACGGGCAGGGAAGGTATATAACTTTTACTGCCCAATGGGTGAACCTTCTGATGGCCATCAAGCATGTAACCCGTGGCACCCGTGTAGATTTGGTTTTACCTCCACGACTTGCATGCAGGCCTGGCTCTTCTTCTCCTCCTCCTACTCCATCCTTCTCCCTCTCCTCCTCGGCTGACTCCTCCTTTTCCACTGCTAGCGTCTCTTCTGCTGCGCCGCCCAAGTTCCCTAGAACCTATTCGACATGCCAGGTGAGACGTTGCCATGCTGTGCTGCGTCTGTTGTGCCTGGAAGCCAAGAACCACACTGGCCCTGCACTCCTTTCAGCTTTGCGTTCACAGGCAGATCAGTGGCTAACACTGCTCAATTTGACAGTTGGTAAAGTGGTGTGTGACAACGGTGCCAATCTGCTTAGTGCATTGAAACAGGGCAAAATTACACACGTGCCATGCATGGCACACTTCTTAAACTTGGTTGTGCAGCGATTCGTTGTCAAATACCCTGGGCCCCAGGACATCTTGTGGCAGGCAAGGAAAATCTCGGCCCATTTCAGAAGATCTTACACGGCCATGGCTCACCTTGCTGACATTCAGCTTCGACACAATCTGCCAGTCAGACGTCTTATTTGCGATTGCACGACGCGATGGAACTCAATCTTCTATATGCTTGATAGGCTGCTCCAGCAGAAACGTGCAGTTAAAGACTACCTGTACGAACTCTGTGCAGAACAGGTTCTGGGAAGCTTGTTTTTTTTCACCATGCCAGTGGCTGCTCATGCGTGACGCATGCAGACTTCTGTGGCCATTTGATGAGATCACCAAACTGGTCAGTCGCAGCCATGGCGCCATCAGTGACATTGTACCTTATGCCTTCTTTATGGAGCATGCATTCCGTTGTGTCATTGATCAAGCCGTGAAGGAGCAGGAGCAGGAAGATGAGGAAGTCGCAATGCTGGATGAATTCCTGGGGGGGGGCTACTCTATCTGAGACAAGTCAACAACAGGAGTCTGAAGAGCAGTCAGAGGAGGATGGTGCCGGGGCAGATGAAGAAAAACAAGAAGAGCATGCTTTAAACATTTCTGGGATCCCTGTTGTTGTGTGTGGATGGGGAGAGGAGAACGAGGAGGATGACATTTTCCTGGATGATGAGCAGGAGCCAGGCCACCACACCGCTTCCAGTTTAGTGCAAATGGGGGCCTTCATGCTCCAGTGTTTTAACAGGGACCCCCGTATAAAAAGCATAAAGGTCAAGGCCCAGTACTGGGTGGCAAAGTACTTAGACCCCCGGTACAAACACAAAATGGCAGAAATGTTACCACCGTCACAGAGGGCTGTTAGAATGGAGCACTTACAGGCCTTGTTTTGAGAAATGCTGCATTCTGCTTTTGTGTGCGCTGGCAGAGGAGGAATTCCCACTCCCAGAAAAAGAGTTGCGGGTACCAATCCAACAGCGCCTGCAAGAAGAGGGTGGTTTGAAGATGTGTTGGTGACTTCTGATATGAGGTCATTCTTTCAGGCGACCCATCGACAGGTGTCATCCGGATCCAGCATCAGGGAACTCCTAGACCAACAGGTGTCTGACTACAACCGGTTAACGGTCGATGTGGACGCTCTGAGAAGTGATGAACCCCTGGACTACTGGGTGGGCAGGCTTGACCTCTGGCCAGAGCTTGCCCAATTTGCAATGGAACTGTTGGCTTGCCCCTCGTCCAGTGTTCTGTCCGAAAGGACATTCAGCGCAGCAGGGGGGATCGTGACCGATAAGCGCACTCGCCTAGCCCACGATAGTGTTGACTACCTCATATTTATAAAAATGAATGAGGCATGGATCTCGGAGGAATTCAACACATGTGACCAGTAGACCATGTATATGCATAACTCTATAAACAATTTATTTAATCTAGCACACAGACCTTTTTTCTACCTTTGGCTCACTTCCTTGTACAAAAAAAGCACACCGTACTATATGCCTGTACCCTCCTATTTAAAGAGGTTGAGCGGTGTCATATTTTTGGGTCCCGCAGCGAGTTGCTGGTATCAGTGCTCTCTATCTCGGTGCTGGTGTGGTGTCAGTGCTCTCTATCTCTGTGCTGGTGTCAATGCTCTCTATCTCGGTGCTGGTGTCAGTGCTCTCTATCTCGGGGCTGGTGTCAGTGCTCTCACGGTGCTGGTGTCAGTGCTCTCTATCTCGGTGCTGGTGTCAGTGCTCTCTATCTCGGGGCTGGTGTCAGTGCTCTCACGGTGCTGGTGTCAGTGCTCTCTATCTCGGTGCTGGTGTCAGTGCTCTCTATCACGGTGCTGGTGTCAGTGCTCTCTATCACGGTGCTAGTGTCAGTGCTCTCTCTCTCGGTGCTGGTGCCAGTGGTCTCTCTCGGTGCTGGTGTCAGTACTCTCTATCTCGGTGCTGGTGTGGTCTCAGTGCTCTCTATCACGGTGCTGGTGTCAGTGTTCTCTATCATGGTGCTGGTATCAGTGCTCTCTATCTCAGTGATGGTGTCAGTGCTCTCTATCACGGTGCTGGTGTCAGTGCTCAGTCTCTATCGCAGTGCTGGTTTCAGACAGTGAGGGAGATAGAAGCAGAGAAGCCAATCAGCAGGCAGTGCCAGCACCATGGCTGAGGATCAGCACTGGACTGGCACCTCCAGACCACCGCAGTGGAGCCCTGCATAGGTGGGGGTAAGGGCCGGGCAGAGGGAGGGGCTCAAGCACAGGTTGGCACACTGGGATACTGCCACAGGTCTGTGCTACCCTGACTGTGGCACTGATCATCTCCTGCACCTCCTTCATAGCCTGCCTTGACCTTGCCCCTCCTCCATGGCCTTCATGAACACCTGAATTATCAAAATTTCACAGATAAAAAAAGAATGCTTGTCGTTGTCGATCCCAGATTCACTTAATACTTTTGTTATATCAGTGTCCATGTTGTGGGACTATGTGGGCACAGTTAGTAAGTATTTTGTGGCTGAAAATATGACCTGGAGGTTTTTAAGATTCGCCTGGCATTAAAGTCAATAGGGTCCGCCGCAAACTGCTCTGGCCGTGTTAGCGGTTCGCGTTACGTCCCATCAGAAGTTCGTCCATCATTACTGCAGAACTTGTCAGGATAGAAGGATAAATGGATGGGGAAAAATACAGTCAAATACAGTAAAAGGTTTACTTTCTAACATGACAATGACCCAATGCACACAGCAAAAATGACCACACAGTGGTTGGAGGAGAGAAAGATGAATGTCCTTGCACGGCCTAGTCAGAGCCCAGACTTAAACTTCTGAAAATCTGTGGAATGACTTGAAGACTGCAGTCCACAAACGGTCACCATCAACTTTAACTGAACTTGAGCAGTTGTGCAAAGAAGAGCGGGCAAATATTACAAAGTCTAGATGTGCAAAGTTAGTAGAGACATATTCTAACAGACTAAAGGCTGTAATTAAAGCAAATGGTGGTTCAACAAAATACTTACATAAGAGGGGTGATCCTTTTTCCAACTCACTGTTATAAGTTGCACTACTAAATACAGCTGGATAAAACAAAAACGGTGTCTGTCTTCATTCCTGGCTGCAAATAAAACAAAAAGTGATTATTTTAAAGTGGGTGATTCTTTTCTATACCCACTGTAGTTCCATTATTATATCTTTTATATAAAACATAAAAACTAGCTTTTGTTGTAAACAGATAAAGTATATAAAGTGTATAAACAGGTTGGACGTTTAAATATGTGCATAAATATGTTTTCCTGTGTGCCATTGAATGGCATCCCTTTTAACTGCTTTAAGACCAGCAGCCGTCAAACAATGTTTCTCCTGCACGAACTGACATAGGTGTACCACGGCTCGGGCATGCTCAGTTGAAGGCGGACATGCACTTGCTCCTGTTGCACTCTGCGGAAGAGTGCCTGTGGGTTTGGAGGACTCAATGTCCTCTGGTGGCCCTCGATTGCCTTGTACACAGGCAGAACAGGGAAATGCCTATGTAAACTAGGCATTTCTGACAGGTGACATGAAAGGGATCTACTGTTCCCAGTGGTCGGGAACCATGAACTCTGTCATGTCCCAATAAGCCCCCCCCCCCCGTTAGAAACACTCATAGGGAACACAGTTAACCCCTTGATCGCCCCCTAGTGCAAGCCCCTTTCCTGCCAGTGACATTTACACAGTTATCAGTGACTATTTTTAGCTCTGATCGCTATATAAATGTCAAAGGTCCCAAAAAAGTGTCAAAAGTGTCCGATCACAATGCCACAATGTTAACATGTGACAGTGTCCCTCGCGCTACTGAGAGTAGCTAAAAAAAAGTACTAAACTCAGAAAGTGATAAAATAAAAAATATAAAACCAGCAGCAAAACCTGTTAGTGTTGACATAACACACAAATCAAGTAAAAATATAAATAAAGCGGTCTGCGTAGGACCACTTTATTCATATTATTGCCACAGTCCCAGTTTAATGTTGCAGTCCTGATAAAAATTGCAGATCACCACCATTACAAGTAAAAAAATTAAAAATAAAAATGGCATAAATCTATTCCCTATTTTGTAGACGCTGTAATTTTTGTGCAAACCAATCAATATACGCTTATTGAATTTTCTTTTCCCAAAAATATGTAGAAGAATACATATCGGCCTAAACTGATGATTTGTTTTTAAAAAAGAAATGTGGGATATTTATTATAGCAAAAAGTAAAACATATATTTTTTTTTCAAAATTGACGCTCTTTTTTTGTTTATAGCACAAAAAATTAAAACCGCAGAGGTGATCAAATACCACCAAAAGAAAGCTCTATTTGAGGGAAAAAAAGGATGTCAATTTTGTTTGGGTACAACGTCTCACAACTGCGCAATTGTCAGTTAAAGTGGTGCTGAATCCCAAAAAATGCTCTGGTCATTAAGGGGGTAAAAAATTTCCGGGGGTTTAAGTGGTTAAACCCTATCAGCCGACCAAGATTATACTTACCCATTCCTGATCATAACCACAGCCAAATCACATTTCCTCATCGCCAATTGAAAATGAATGGCTTTCCGCTTAGACCTGAAGAGCTACGAGATAAATTACCATCTATTAATTTTAAAATGTCATATTTAGCCCATGACACAAACATTAAATAGCAGATCAAAGCGGGAATTGGATATCACTATAAACCAGTCATTTCTAAATGTGGAAAAAAAGAACGTTTTATATTATCACAGTCCATGGAAACACTAAAGGAATATAGTGCAGAGGGCTTTGAACATTTACCTAGCTATACAAATTTAGGAGATAGCGAGAAATATGGACATTCAATTATCCCAACGCTTTTTTTTTTTTTAACTTCAGGATAATTGGCTAAATTGCATGAAAATGGCATTTAGCAAATGTCACAGCCCTTGTTAAATATAATGAGCTGCAGAAGCAGCATTGTATTGCACACTGATGGTACAGTACTTACAATGTTTCAACTTTATTTCAATACGCTCACTTGTAAATAATTCTATGACTGATTTTAGAGCCTATGCCGGTTGTATAGAATTCAGCTACTTCCTTGGTCTGTGGCGCAGCTTGCGGCCATACCTTCAAAGGCCTGTCTTAGTCTAAAATTAACAAATGTCGAACAAAGCAATTGTTTTGAGAACATACAAATTAATTATCTTCAGAAGAGGCATAAGAAAAAAGGTGCAGGGCCTGGGGAAAAATGGGAAGGCCAACTCCACTAAGAACTGATATTTTACTGTGGCATCGCTGCTAGCAAGTTGCGTGACTTGCCCGTTCCTAATATCCTGCAAATACATGAGTGGAGAAATGCCCAACCATAATTACAGGATTTTACTCTAAAGCTGAACTCCAGGCAGCTACAAAAGACACAAATTTATGCAACTCTGTATTAATTAATACACCATTTTGTTATGTTTTAAATGTAAACATG
Source organism: Lithobates pipiens (assembly GCF_037356315.1). NCBI lineage: Eukaryota > Metazoa > Chordata > Amphibia > Anura > Ranidae > Lithobates > Lithobates pipiens. The sequence goes on from NW_027507686.1 coordinate 203,982,698, forward strand.
AATCTGACTTGATATCAGAATTGTGCACATCTGGGGAAGCCAATCAGTTGCGCTGCAGAGCAAAAGCAAGGAGCATGCTGATAGGAGGAGAGCAGAGTGACAGAGAAATACTTTTTTCAGTCTGCTGCTTATTTTTTCATTGTCCAATCAGGGTGGGGATGAAGACTTGTAAGTTTTACAGAATTGCAGCAGAGAAAATCAAAACTTTTTTTTACTGTTGGACACATGGCAAAACTATTTAATCCCAGGACTTTTTTTTTTACTGTTGGACACATGGCAAAACTGATTAATCCAAGGACTGAATGGACGGAAATGCAAATTCTTTTGCAGGTAAAGCAGCTTCCATACATACTGTATATTTAATTGGTGTATTTAGCCATTTACAAAAAACAATAAGCACATAGGCATAGGTTAGGTCGAGCTCCCATTGGCTGGCATCCCTCATCCTGTTCATCTAGTATAGGCAGGGCCGGTGCTACCACTAGGCAAACTAGGAAGCCGCCTAGGGCACCCTGCTGCCTAGGGCACCCGGCCACTGGTGTTCCTACTCTCTTCTCTCTGCAGCAAGCAACTAAGTCTCAGCATCAGCAGGCAGCTCCGTTCACACATAGTGTCAGAGGCGCAGCAGCGGTGGACCACTATGTCTGTGTTCCAACTCCCGAATGAATGGAAGCAAGCAAACATTCATTGATGGGCACTGGTAGGCTGCAGTGATGGGCGCTGGTAGGCCTCATTTGATGGGCGCTAGTGAAGCTACATTTGATGGGTGCTGGTGAGGCTGCATTTTATGGGCCCTGGTGAGGCTGCATTTGATGGGCCTTGGTGTGCTGCATTTGACGGGCACTTCATTTAAAAGTTGGGGTATACATGGGCAGGGAAAAGGGGTTGAGGTCAGGGGTGGAGCCAGGGCGGGGGCGGCGAAATTAGGTTTTGCCTAGGGTGTCAAAAATCCTTGCACCAGCCCTGAGTATAGGGGTGGGGGGGTTATCTTTTTGAGGGTTGGGTTTTTTGGGGAGAGTGGGTCAGGGGAGCGCTATGCTGGGTGGGAAGGTGCTTTTCCTGGCTTCAAGGGAAGGCAGTTTGGTGTCATATGCTGATATTTCTACCTTTTGATTAATACATTTGTTAGGTAACTCTTATTGGGTGTGTAATAGCTCTTGTTTTTTGTATTTATTGTTTTTGGTATCTGATTCCTGATACACACCCTCCTAGTATTACTAGGTGAGTCCTACACTTTTAATTTTAGCAGGATTCCCATATGTCTATATTTGTGTGTATTTAGCCATTTACTTGAAGTTCAGCGATAGGTGAGCGGTTCAGGCCGAACATAAGTTCGGCATGAACATCGCCCATTCGGTCGGATGTTGCGTTGAGTGCACAGTAAATAGATTGTTAAGGAGTGAAGCCGGAAAGCCGGCTGCGCGTCCTCCTTAACAATGGATGAGTCCATCAGCTGTCAACGGGCTTCCCCACTGACTGCTGAATGAAAAAAAAAATTGGCAATTAGCTGGCAATAGAAAATATAAAAAAAAAAAAAACGGTGCAGGCCCCCCCCCCCCCCCCCAATCCATACCAGGCCCTTTCAAAAAAGGGCCTATATGTATACCACAAAACTACAGACCAGTCACCCTTTGGCTTTATTTACAGGGATGGCAAATGGGTATTAAAAACAGACTGTTAACCTGGTTTTATCTCCCCCAATTAAATAGAATAGAATTAGAAACAATCTAATCAAGAGCAATAAAATGAATAAGAGGGCTGAAGGACCTCAGCTATGAGGAGGAAATATAAGGTACATTTATTACCCAACTTAGGTGCTTAAATGGTGACGATCACTATCTGCAAGTTATTCAATGGAAGCTTTAAAAAAATTGGGTCCCTCATGAGGACACATGGCCCCAATTTAGGCTTGGGGAAAAGGAGATTTAAACAGATTTTCTGTAGAGGGTTCTTTATGCTCAAACCTGAAAAAATGTGAAATTCCCTTTCTTAGGTAGTGGTATCACCTAGGACAGTGATGGCGAACCTTGGCGCCCCAGATGTTTTGGAACTACATTTCCCATGACGCTCAACTACACGGCTGAGTGTATGCGCATCATGGCAAATGTAGTTCCAAAACATCTGGGGTGCCAAGGTTTGCCATCACGGACCTAGGAGTATTGACGTAGTGGTATCACCTAGAAGTATGACGTAGTGGTATCACCTAGGAGTATTGACGCAGTGGTATGACCTATTAGTATTGACGCAGTGGTATGACCTATTAGTATTGACGCAGTGGTATAACCTATTAGTATTGACACAGTGGTATCACCTAGGAGTATTGACAAATTAAAAAAAAAAATCTTTATGTCTTCCTCAATAAGCACAATTTACAGGGATAGGTATACTCCTAAAACACAAAATAACAGACACACACATATCTACTATGTAATCACGTATTTATGATTTGTTGCTATGGGCATTGCTACCAATTAAGATAAAAGTTATGTCAGACACTTTTTTTTATTAATTCCTCTTAATATGTTACACTTGAAAGGTGTAATGTATTAATATATTTTACTTGACATTAATATAGTTGCATCCACAACATGTTATTCTATTCAAGTACTATCATTATTTTTTTTCAATTCCTATGAAGCAACTGTTGGCTAAGGAAGCTAATGTAATTAAATATTTCTTTACTCAAGTGGTTAGGATACTTTTACACTGTCCCAGCGGATGTGTCCTTTATAGGTTTTAATTGTATTTAATTATAATGTAATCATGGAAAATCTTCACATGCTTATATTTTCTTCATAGTAATTTTCTTCTTGAGAAGGTGTATTATCTCATCAGCATTAATCCAGTTAGAATTCTAACCCTTAAAGAATGTATTGGTTCATGATGAGTTGAAACACTTGGAAACATGCACTAAAGCCAACCACTCATATAGAGCTGAAATTCTGCATGAATTAAAACCGAATACTATAAAAAAGGTCTATCTATCTATCTATCTATCTATCTATCTATCTATCTATCTATCTATCTATCTATCTATCTATCTATCTATCTATCTATCTGTTGTATATTATAATGCTAGTTTTTACAGAAATACATACACTTTTTTAAGTGTCAGTTCAAAACAAGACTTATGCCGCATACACACGACCGGACTTTTTGACAGCAATTCGATCATGTGTGGGCTCCATCAGACTTTTGATTGCCAAAAATCCAGCGGACTTTAGAAATAGAACATGTTTTAATTTTTTCCACCCGAACTCCGCCGGACCGAGAAATCCGTTCGTGTGTATGCTAGTCCGACGGACAAAAACCGGGCAGCTATTGGCTACTGGCTATGAACTTCCTTATTCTAGTCCAGTCGTACGTCATCACGTTCAAATCCATCGGACTTTGGTGTGATTGTGTGTGGCCAAGTCCGTTCATTCGGAAAGTCCGTCGGAACTCCGCTGAAACTCAGTCGGAAAGATTGCCGGACCTAGTCCCTTGAAAAGTCCCGTCGTGTGTACGCGGCATTACTGTATATTTTTATGATGACTAAATGCCAACTGGTAGATACAAGCATTGGCCTCTTGTTTGCATTATTATGGCAATTTCACTCTCGTTATTTTTCACAGGTGGAAAAAATTGTGGATTTTGGGAACTCAGAGATGGTGAGATCCCATCACTTAAATTCTTAAGAGATATGAGAGACACTTTTGGGCCTTAATGTAGAACACACTATTGAGCATAGTAGAAGACGCTAATAGTTAATAGTATTTTTTGTCATTAAAAGTGTCATTAACCGCTTCAGCCTCGGAAGGTTTACCCACCTTCATGACCAGGCCATTTTTTGCAATATGACACTGCGTTATTTTAACTGACAACTGCACGGTCGTGTGACACTATACTAAAAAAAAAAAAAAAATGTATATCCTTTTTATCCCACAAATAGAGCTTTCTTTTGGTGGTATTTGTTTACCCTTGCATTATTTTATTTTTTTGGCACTATTAAGAAAAAAAAACTATACCGAATATGGCAAAGAATGGGCCAACACAGCAGAATATGGAGGAGCATGTGTTTATTCATGAGGGATCCTGACAAAAGACTCCAGAAAATTAAATGATTTAAACTCTTTTCATGCAAAGGGTGGATTTACTAAAGGTACATTTTATGCAGTTCACTTTGCAAGAGAATTTTTCCTTGCCTTAGTAAATGTGGTGTGCAAAGATAATGTGCAGCGCTAAATATTGTGACCTAATAAAGGAAACATATATACATGTAATAATATAAATATCAAAAACTAAGGCAGATATCAAAGTTTTAGTGCATGTGAAAATATACACATGAAAAATATCAATACACAGTAATAAAATCAAATAAATCTGTTAAAGTGATTCAGAATGTACTGGGCACAACACAATGGTGTGTTGGATCACAGTCTAAAGAAGCCAAGTCCATAAGAAGTGGAGAGAGATGTTATTCCCCATTCCTAAATGAGCTGGGATGTGTACTCCCGATAAACTGGATGGTATACCTATGGATGCTTGTGCAGGTTCACATAGAAAAGGTGAGATACCCTTACCGGAAATGGTGGACCCATATACCATATGGCAGTGAGTCAAACGAGCTTGAAAATCCTCCATTCTACATTCAACCTGACTCTCTACTGACCAACCTCCATGTCACAATAAGACCTTCAAAACGGGACTTTATAGGAAGGCCCCCCCCCCCCCCAGGACTATCCGTTGCTCAACCTCTCAACCCATTGGCCCTGTGTTTTAAGAAAAATTACATTCCCCCTTCTTCGTAATCTGGGCTCTCTCATTACCCGGGATGCCTCTTCATTAGACTTTTATACCTTTCATTTGTGTGCAAAATGACCAGATAACTCTCACGTCATGGTGAAACCCAACCTGTATTCCTCTGAATGCATTTGTTTGTATTGTTTGACCTCGCCTGTAGAGGCTCTATATGTTCTGTACTTTTGTGTTTGACTATCCACATGTCAGTGCTTGTTCTGAAACTTTCCAAAACGTTTTTTTTTTGTGGGAAAAAAAGAACAAGACATTCAAACTAAAGTAGTCAAGGAGAATGAAATATAAAACAAATAATAACACACATCATACCGTGCAAAAAGTATTTATACCCCTTGAATGTTTCCAAATTTTTTCATGTTACGATGAAAAATTTAAATGTATTTTATTGGGATTGTATTTGATAGATCAACACAAAGTGGCACATATATGTGAAGTGGATGGAAAATGATAAATGGTTTTCAAATTTATTTACAAATATCTAAAAAGTGTGGCGTGCATTTGTATTCAGCCCTCTTTAGTCTGATACCCCTAACTAACATCTAGTGGAACCAATTGCCTTCAGAAGTCACCTAATTAGTAAATAGAGTCCATTTGTGTGCAATTTAATCTCAATATAAATACAGCTGTTCTGTGAAGCCCTCACAGGTTTGTTAGAGAGCATTGGTGAACAAATAACATCACAAAGGCAAAGGAACACACCAGACAGGTCAGGGATAAAGTTGTGGAGAATTTTAAAGCAGGGTTAGGTTATGAATATCCCAAACTTCAAACATCTCACGGAGCACTGTTCAATCCATCATCCGAAAATGGAGAGAGTATGGCACAACTGCAAAACTACCAAGACATGGCCGTCCATCTAAACTGACAGGCCCGGCAAGGAGAGCATTAATCAGAGAAGCAGAAGTGGCCCACGGTAACTCTGTAGGAGCTCCAGAAATCCACAGCTCAGGTGAGAGAATCTATCCACAGGACAACTATTAGTTGTTCACTCGACAACTCTGGCCTTTATGGAAGAGTGGCTAGAAGAAAGCCATTGTTGAAAGGAAGCCATAAGAAGTCCTGTTTGCAGTTTGCAAGAAGCCATGTGGGGACACAGCAAACATTTGGAAGAAAGTCCTCTGGTCAGATGAGCCCAAAATTTAACTTTTTGGCCTAAAAACAAAACGTTAAGCGTGGCAGAAAACTAACACTGCACATCAGAGTTGATGGAAAGTTGATGGGAAGTTGGATGGATGCAAATACAGGGCAATTTTAGAAAAAAAACTGTTAGGCCGCGTACACACGCGCGGACTGTTGGCCCAACTTTGTCCGTCCAACAGTTTGAGCGAACAGTCCGCTCAAACTTAGCATGGACGGACATGGCCACACACGACGGACGAACAGTTTGCTGAAACCGTGCGCGATGACGTGAACGGCACGTACGACGGGACGAAAAATACGACGTCCTATACACTGCAATGCAACCTTCCGACGTGGAAATCCTTTCTGAGCATGCGCGAGACTTAGTTGGCCGAACAAGCCTACACACGAGCGAACAGTCCGCTGAAACCTTGTTTCAGCGGACAGTTTTTCGGAATTTCCGTAAGACCTTGTTCGGCCAACTGTCCGCTGAAACTGTCCGCTGAAGCCCCACACACGAGCGGACTGTCCGCCCAAACACTGTTCAGCGGACAAGGTTGGGCGAACAGTCCGCGCGTGTGTACGCGGCCTTAGAGTCTGCAAAAGACTTTAGACTGGGGTGGAGGTTCACCTTCCAGCAGAATAATGACCCTGAACATAAAGCCAGAGCTACAATGGAATGGTTTGGTCAAAGCATATGTGTTAGGATGGCCCAGTCAAAGTCCAGACCTAAATCCAATTGAGAATCTTTGGCAAGACTTGAAAATTGCTGTTCACCAACACTCTCCATCCAATCTCGCAGAGCTTGAGCTATTTTGCATTGACGAATGGGCAAAAATGTCACTCTTTAAATGTGCAAAGCTGGTAGAGACATCCCCAAAAAGACTTGCAGCTATAATTGCAGCAAAAGGAGGTTCTACAAAGTATTGACTCGGGGGTTGAATACAAATGCATGCCACACTTTTCACATATTTATTTGTAAAAAAAATTGAAAACCATTTATCATTTTCCTTCCATTTCACAATTATGTGCCACTTTGTTTTGGTCTATCACATAAAATCCCAATAAAACACATTTAGGTTTTTGCTTGTAACATGACAAAATGTGGAAAATTTCAAGGGGTGTGAATACTTTTTCAAGGCACGGTATATTCACTTTTGTTCTTCTTTACTTGTCATGTATAATTCACATAACATGTATATGTTATGTATAACACGTATTACCACTCTACATTTAAGGAAACCTGTACTGAAAGAAATACAGTATGTAGGCTGCCAATACCAACTAGAGATGTGCAAACCTACCAACATTTGCTTTGCCTCCTTCATTTGTGTGCATCAGATCCTAGACTTGTTTTTGCTGAGAATGTAAAACCCATAATTTGGAAAGCTACCAAAGTTATATTTTATGGTGATTTGTTGTGAAAAATATTACATATTCTGGTACAGATTATTTTATCTCATGTGGTTTATCATATCTTTGTTTGATTTTTAAAACAATATTAAACTTAGATTTTTTGAACATTTATGCTAAGGATACTCTAAGGATACCCATATATTGCTGCTGACCAGATGAATTGGGAGCCATCTCCAAGGTCACACAGGGCAGCTTCCAACATGTAATAAAAAAGATTCTACACATTATAACAAGGTCACTTCCCATCTTAACAAATGAGAGTCATTAATAATGTTTGTGTTCCAGACATATCATCCATTACAGAATGCAAAATTACACAATACACAACTGGTCGTAACTGAAAATGTATAAAGGGGTATATGTTATGTCAACAACCTGTAATAAATAAAGGTCATTGAGACTATATTATTTTGACCTACTTAATTCACCAACATCAAGCTTAATAAGTCTCTTTGAAATGATAAGGTTTTACTTTTTATTTACAGTTTTGGTTTTTGATGTGCATTAGTAATTAGTTAAAAAAAAAATTATACTTTAAACAATATAGTGGATTAAAGGAGATTTCTGCCACACCTGTAAGCATGCCTGATCTTAAAGAGGAAGTAAAGGCTAAAAAAATGTTTTTAAAAATACACACCCTGTAAGGCAAAGGCATAATGAGCTAGTATGCATAGCATACTAGCTCATTATGAATAACTTACCTGAGAACGAAGCCCCCGAAGCAGTCCTCCGTCTTCATGTCCGCCGCTGCCATGGATCCCGGAGTGACTTCCGGGTCTCGCTGCTCCAGCGCTGTAACTCAGCGGAGCAGCGATGACGTCACTCCCGCGCATGCGCACGGGAGCCGACACTCGCAGCATATCGCCGCGATCTGCGGTCTGCTCAGTGCGCCTGTGCGCCACTGTCTATGGCGCATGCACCATAGACAGCGGTGGCTGTCTTCGGGTAAATATCTCCTAAACCGTATAGGTTTAGGAGATATTTCTTGGACCTACAGGTAAGCCTTAATCTATTAGTTATTAACTGTTTTTGGCAGGGGCATTTTTGGGCTGTAAAAAAAAGTAAAAAATAATTGTGTGCTCTGAGAAGAGTTTCTTAGCTGTAAAAACGCTGTAACATCAAAAAATGCAGATAAATACTCACAAACACTGCTCAGCTGCATTGTTTAACGTTTTTGATCCCATTGATTAAAAAAAAGGCCTCATGTGCACTGCTGCTACTAAATGGACAATTAGCTGCAGTTGGGCATTTTTTTCAACTGCTCCTTAACTTTCCTCTATATTATCTTATCAGTACATGTACACAGGGTCGTTTACAGTCGTTTCTAGGCAGTTGAGTTTAGAGGCTTTTTTTGGAAGTCAAAAAAACTGGTTCAGATGTTGAATTTAGAGGCATTTCAAGTGGCAAATGGTTCCAAAACGCGACTAAATGCAGCTAAATGCGGTGACTTGCATTTGGCCGTATTTCGTTTACAGGCGTTTTTCATTTTTGGCTGTTTTGAAATGTAAATGCTTCTAAATGCAAAATGCGGCATGTAAATGCGGCAAAACAGAAGTTTTAAATGAGGGTAACTATCTGTCAAGTACAATCGTTCAGGAGAGGTTGCAAAACGTCCCATGTACATGAAGCTTTATGCTAAAAAAATGCTGAGAAACACTAAAAACCACTATAAAACAATTTTGCAAAAACACTGAAAAACTTTGAAAAACTCACAGAAAAGGAATTGCTGTTTTTATAACGTTATTATAACGTCCAGTGTGCATGAGGCCTTAAAGGTAATGTTTACTTTTTTATTTGGATTTTGCTTCTTTTGTCTCTGAAATTCTATTGTTTGCCAGTAAAGTCAATGTAAAAGTAATTATAAACATCTCAAACATATCTCCAGCGCAATCTATTTTCCAGGACATCTCCTGAAAGCATGCTTCATTTAAGTTGCTTTTGAGTTTGATGCTAATGCAACTATTACCCCTTCCCCAGCTCAGAATTTATAAAAATCAACTATCTACTATTGTCAATCAAATCTCTGAATAACACAGAGCTGCAAAAAATGATGGATCCCTGAAGAAGGAGAGAATCTCCATAACGCGTAGGATATATCATGTGCAGAGTATTATTGTAACTAAATGTGTATAGATGATTATGTCATAATTGGGGCACATCTGTACATGGAAATAATTTATTCCATTTTACTTGGAACAATTTATAGTTTTGTATTCTGTTTTATTATATGTTGATTTTGTTTGATAATTTGTTATAATAAAGTGATTGTATAATTTTTTATATGTGTGTTGTAAGTTTTACAGTCTATGCCTAAAAAGTCCTGCCATTTTGAGGGGATTTGCTTTTTGGTAGATTTTCCAGTTCAGAATTTAGTCCTGTACCTTCCCATCTTCCATCTATTGGCCAGTGAGGCCATCCATCATTGTGACAAGTCAGTAGTAGTAGGCACAAATAATAAGTGGTGATCCAGTCCCCTAGAGAATTCAGGGCTTCCTATTGCAAATTAGTGGTAATGTAGGCAGGTTGTATCCTTCTTACTTCAATAGGACCTACAGGAGACTGTTCCAGTGCATTGTGTAGAAAGGATGAACCACCGCTACAAAGTAATCCTCGAGGACTGAAGCTCTGTCTTCTATTGATGAGCCCCAGGTGCTGACCATTACACACACCATGAGCAAACAAGCAGGACAAAACTCTGGATAGCCACACACTGGAAAAAGACTTGAAATCCCTTCTTTAATTGAAACAATGTGGGTCACATCAAAACAAAATAAAAAAATCCACAGCAAAAGGAATAACAGGGTACAGGAAATACTAATGCGTTTCGCATCGTAATTAGGGCTTACTCATAGCTGATATACTTTCAAGTCTTTTTCCAGTGTGCGACTATCCAGTGCATTGTGTGCCTGAAATCAACCACTGACATCCCCCTGCCCAACTGTAGACAGCCTAATTGACAACTGGGAAATAAGAGGGGGAGAACTTTGTCAATAGCTTCTGGGTAGGGATGAGCCGAACACAAGAACATGCAAACAGGCAAAAAATTTGTGCGAACACCGTTAAAGTCTATGGGGCATGAACGTAAAAAATCAAAAGTGTTAATTTTAAAGGTTTATATGCAAGTTATTGCCATGAAAAGTGAAAAAGTGCTTGGGGACCCGGGTACTGCCCCAGGGGACATGTATCAATGCAAAAAAAAAGTTTTTAAACATTCATTCAGGAGCAGTGATTCTAATAATGCTTAAAGTGAAACAATAAAAATGAAATATTCCTTTAAATATCGTGCCTGGGAGGCACCCTTAGTCTGCCTGTAAAGAGGTGCATCTGTCTCATGTGTTTTACTGTGCCACAGAAAAATGACATTACTAAAGGAAGTAATGTTATTTAAAATTGCTTGTGGCTGTAATGTATTGCCAGACCCCAGCAATATAGATAAAAAATAGAGGAAAAAATGGCGTGGATATTAAGGGGAACTCCATGCCAAAATAAATACATTGTACCCCTCAACTCATTCACCGAAAAGGTGTCAAAAAGTAAAAACCACAATACACAGTTTTTGACAATTCCTTTATTTAAAAAAAAAATAAAAATGTTCCGCGATGTCCATCCATCTTCAATCACGGTGCAGACGAACCTGAAAAATAGAAAAAATCTCTGAAAACGTATTTTCGCTGTGACAGCTCTTATATAGGCAAAGGCATTCGGTTACGTCACCGGGTGGCCCCGTCCTGGCCTTTATAACTGCTGTCAAATTGTCAGACAGCAGTCAGCAGGATGCCTACCATGGAGGCGGAGTATTTTAGTTTTTTTGGGGAGGTTTTTCAGATCTGTCGGCACCGTGATTAAAGATGACGGCCTGGTATGGTTAAGGGGGGGGGATGCTCACTTGCCTCCCCCCATCTTGGCCTGCCAGGTTGCTTGCTCGGATAAGGGTCTGGTATGGATTTTGGGGGGGACACCATGTCATTTTTTTTTATTTGCCGTGGAGTTCCCCTTAAAGTTTATGCCAGACCCAAAAGGGCCTGGTAAGGATTTGGTGAGGGACCCCATGCCATTTTGTTTATTTTGGAATGAAGTTCCCCTTAAAATCTATACCAGACCTAAAGGGCCTGGTATGGACTGGGGGAGGACTCATGACATTTTTTACTTAATTCTGTCATAAGGTTCCCCTTAACCACTTCAATATGCCGTACACTGACTGCACTGTGTGTATATCTATATCTACATCTATCTATATATATCTATATATATATATATATATATCTCTATCTATCTATCTATCTATCTATCTATCTATCTATCTATCTATCTATATATATATATATATATACACTGTGTGTATATCTATATCTACATCTATCTATCTATCTATCTATATATATATATATATATATATATCTATCTATATATATATATATATATATATATATATATATATATATATATATATATATATATATATATATATATATATATATATATATATATATATATATATATATATATGTATATATATATATATATATATGTATATATATATATATATATATATACTAGACTGTCTGTCTATATATATATATATATATTAATACACTGTCTGCACTGTATATATAGTCTACACTACAGTGACTACACTGTATATAATAAGCTGCCTGCATGTCATTAACTAACCTGCCTCTAGCTAACTTCACTCATCCATAAATACTATACAGTATATGGTATACGGCTGCCGTGTAAGCAGCCTTATATATAGTGTGAGGGTAGTGGACTTAGCCCCCTGAGCCATGATTGGCTAAAGGCTCCCTGCCTTTGGCTAATCATGGCTCTCACAGCAGAGCGCGCTGTGATTGGCCAAAGCATGCAGGCCAGGTGCATGCTTTGGCCAATCATCAATGCACTGCGATCTCGCAGTGCATTATGCGGCATTCCGTGGTGCTCGAATTTGTCGCAAATGCCCCTTATTGTTCAGGATTCGCCAAACGGGTGAACACCCAATGTTCAAGTCGAACTTACGTTCGTCTTGAACATCGGGCTCATCCCTACTTCTGGGATTTGTGTCCTTAATTGGAGTCTCAGTCCACTACCCCAGTAGCTGGAGCATAGAAATGGTGTTTAATGGTGTCTAAAAGTTTTGTAAGGTGAAGAGTTTAATTTTTATTTTAAACTATGCTTTTTGTACCTGTTCAGATCTTACCCCTTTCTATATGATCTCTGCAAATGTTAGGAGATCAAGTAGTAGAAAAATCACCTACAGAGATTTGCTGAAATGCTAAATGACAGCATTCTCTCCCTGAGCCTAACCTACTCATTCCACTGTAACATATACACACCCTGAAGGCATATAGGACTACAGAACATCTTAAACCTGGCACTTCCACAATAAACTACAAACTTCATCATTGAAATGATAAGAACAGTTTCTGTATGTGCTAATTAACACCATAATATTTATAAGTGTTATTTCTAAACTATAGACACCAGAATATTAGCACATACCTGTCTGAGAAGCCTGCATCTTGGTGCCCTTGGCTGCATGGGCTGGTAGAAGCATGGTTGTTTGTTAGTTCCCCTAGTCCCCTTAGTTCCCCTAGTCCCTAGTTCCCCTAGAGATAAAAGATAGAGTTTAAAATAACCACACTTCATAACAGAATATTTCTATTAAACATTCCAAAGCATCTTTGTGGGTGGGGCCTCTCGCCCCTTTGCAAGTACGCACTCACCAATGCCCAGGGACGGGACCAGGCGGGGCCATGTTCATGTAAAAGCTTAGAGATGAGCCGTACACCTTGTGCAGCTGTGTAAAAACATACTGTTTCCTTCTGTGTAGCACTTTCCACTCATCCCATTCCACTGCAAACCTTGTCCTCCAGAATGTAGGACTTAGAGGGGGACACTGCCAAGCCCGTATCCTGCTCCACAATTCCGGCTCCCAGTGACAGAGTTGGGTCCCGCAGTGTGGACCTCATGTGTGCACTTAGTTAAATCCTTCAGCTCTCCCATACCATGCAGCTAAATTAATGGGGTCTTCGCACTGAGGGTTCAGTCCCGATTACTTTTGCGAAAATTACTGCTATTGATCCCCTCCTTACCAGAGGACCCGACACCCATGTCTGGTACCATTCCTCACTGTCTGGCTGCTATTACATTGCCACCAGTTCAAGATTACCCATAACAACTATATTCCTTCCTCCAACTCTTTTGTTGAGTTACCCTTTGTGGTGGCCTTCCATTCCTTACTCTTCAACCCCATATGTGCCATTTTCTTCTAGATACACCATGTACCACCATACAGCATTTTATAAATAACCTCAGACCAGGTTTTTGCATTTTTAACAGTTTTACTTGACATGCTGCAATAATACATTCCAAAGCGCACACAGTTCTTCTCTAACTAACTAGCCCCAGACTACTCAGACATAACTTCCAAGGTAGTAGTCCATAACTGGTAGAGTCCTTGAGAGCTGGATTCTCATGCAGGGAGCTCACCAGTTGCTGTTGGTTACATTTTCATAGGTGGATTTCTCTCCACTTGCGCATGCTGTTCCTGACCCCTCTTGAGCCTAGCCTTTCCCGTATTTATATGCAGCATAGGGTGGAAGGCACTACCCAGAAAAGTCCAGGAAAATGAAGAACATTAACACTTCCCTACCTAGGCAGCCCCGAAATTACATCTAACAGCAGAAACATTAGTAGGCACATGCCTACATCTTGACATGAATCAGGGGCATATATTAAAAAAGAAAATCCTTTACATGGTGAGGTTGTCAAGTTTTCAGATATTATACAATCAATACAGTTATATCAATAACGTTTTTCAAAAACAGTCATCTGGTGTGTCGTCATTATTCTGATTCACTGTTTGCCACTGCATTATATTCTAGAGGCCAGACATATGTAAGCCAAGTTTGGTTTGTCCATGGGCCAGCAGTCACTGAAATATATTTAAACACTTTGCCACTGTCAGTATATGTAGGACTTTTGTTATTCCTGGATATGTTGGTATGGCGAGAGCCCAGCCTAAAAGATACCTGGTCTGAGAGGTAGGTACTGATGTTGCTGTACTCGGTAGAGTAGAGACTCAATATGATGCCAATAAGATTGTATCTTAGGACAGGTCTCAGTAAAAACTTGAAATAGTGGGGATGGGAGTATGTAAAAAGGAAGGGACATTATATTAGTGGTAATGTTTTTAAATTGGATTTTCCTTGTAGGTTATAGACTGAGAATTATATTTTGTCCTTCTAATAATTATTCTCTTTGAATCTTTTAGGCAAGTAGGGTGGGGAAACACTGGAAGGGGGCAATTAGAAGCTTGTTAATATTCAAAGTTAATTATGAAGGTGTCTCAATACATATCTTCTCAAGAGGTGTTGGGAGGGGAAAAATTGATTTTAAGCTATTGCTTGAGTGTGTTTTTCTTTTTTGGATGTATTGCCCTTTCTCACTTGTTTTTATAATTTTACCTTTATTGTTTATTTTCCGTGTTAGCTAGAGACATTCATGAATTTTGGCAGTGGGTTCAAAACTATCCATCTCTCTTGAGAGTACAGGACCCACCACACCATCTCCAGCAGACAATATACACATCGCCATGGAGAAACCACATTTTGTATTCATGACTTCCACTTAGTTTAATTGAGGTCAAAATACAGAGCTCTCATTTCACCAGACCTGAGACATCAAAGGTCAACACTCATCTCAATGACGGTTAACAAAACTGCTTTATTTGAAGAAAATAAATAATAAAATTTGCTTAAAATTATTCGCTTGAATACTGCATCGCTCCCATGGACCAATGTTTATATGAGATCACAAATAATTATTAGTCAGTACATCATGTATGATAAATTCAGGTCCATTTAAAGGTAATGTAGGAATGGCTTAATTTACAATGTGCTGACAGACAGATGACAAGATCTGCAACAAATGGGGAAGGGATGAAGGCAGAGGATTCAATCAGCACAAAAATGTGTGCCGGAGTGAAATTAGTTTTAGCAAGAACCAAGATGTTGGACTTTTGACAATTATTTAAAATTGTATAGAAACATATATCAAATTTGTTACATAATATCAACAAATAAAAAAAGGTATAATTTTGTGTAGCGGCCATAACCCTTTGTAGGGCAGCCTTAACTTTATAGGCTTACCGGTTACCTCCGCTTGGCTTGTTCTTCCATGTCTAGGGGTTCCCAGGGTTGATACCCAACAACTTGGATGCTGACACCAATAAAGTCCTTTTGAAAGGTTTTATTTTGCAGGGGTAACATCCAACAACACAGTCTCGTATAGGAACAGAGGGCAAGGGTGAAGAACTCAGGCACCTTGAACTGCAGACATAACAAAGTCTCTAGTACCACCCAGAGAGTAGCCACTTGCAGCTGGGCGCTTCAAGGCTGAACAAATCTCTAACCAGAGATTATGGAAGTCAGCACTTTGATTCAGAACTTGTAAAAGCTCTGACCTTGAACAAGTTGCAACTGAAAGTGAACAGGAACCTTTTTTCCTCAGTACCTGAAATGTTCTCTGTCTCCTTGATAGTACTGGAAAAAGCGTGGATTCGTCAATGTCCTTCCCAACTCAGTAACCAGGCACTTCTGAGGATGCCAGCTTGTTGGCCCTCCTCTGAAGAGTCCTCCCCGGTCACTTTCATGAGCTGTGGTGCCCCTCCAAGCCGAGAGCACACCCGGACACCTTGAATCCTCCCTCAGTTACTGCGCCTTGGACCAGCCGGTTCCGAGACTCGGGAACAGATGGATCCCTACCCCAGACCAGGCGGGTCCATTGGGGGTAACCAACAGAAGCATGTTGCGGGATGTTGAACACCCCATGACCGGGACCCCTTGCGGGGCTACCAATGTCCAGGAAACAAGAACAGACCTCTCACAAACTCCTACTGAACACATGACTTCAACATCTTAAGTACCCCTCCCCAGACTCCTCAGCACACCCACTGATTGGTTCCGAGGAAGCTGATACCCAAAACGGCCAACCAGGCCTGGTTTTGGCTTATCATGTGCACCTCACTGTTCACATGACCAAGCAGAACTCTAACACAGTTCAGCCAAACTGATGTCAAAGTTAACTTACATAATTAACCCTCAGAACCCCACTACTGTTCTGAGGCAAAAACGAAATTTACATGAATGACACTTTGTCGAAAATGTCATCCGCTACATTTGCATAAAATTATGACATTTGGAATATCAGTTTGCACATGTTCACTGATAAGTTTATATTAGAATACTACGTCTCATTTCCCCCCAATCAATTATTATTACCACAGTGTTATCACTGTGGATCTCAACATACCTCTTATATAAAGAGATGGAGACTTTTTATAATTGATCCCAATAGGCCAGTGAGACAAGGATGTCTCTATACATTTCACAGGTAGCACACAGCCTGCTTCATCAGAAGAGCCTTAAGAATATCAAGTAACAAATGTTACTTGTTTTATCCAAACGCACCACAAATGAGGCCCAGAGCTACCCTCCATGCATTGGTGGGTACAAGGATACCAGGAGTGGAGATGAGAGCCCCCCCCCACCCCCAGAAAAGAATACCACAATACTGCTATCTGGTAGACACAGCTTTTATTCCCCTTTCAATCCCCCTATCATTCATATAGTCAGTAGTTATACATGCCAATTATGGAGTGAGTATACCATCACATACCTATAATTCCAATTAGTAGGGCATCAAAATATCTTGTCACAGCTGCACATGTGGGGAATCTAAGCAAAGAGCCAGAGAAATTGCTCTTTGTAAAGTCCTCAGATAAGAGTGTTTCTTGGGGTGATATCAAATAAAGTCCAAAGATGCTATTAGCTGAAAAATAAAAAAAGGTTTCTTTAGGGCTTCCTTTTTGAATTTCTCAACTAGGGATGTGCCGAACATCCCCCTTATTTCCAGATTTGCTGGGCTGCATGCTCAGAAAAGTGTCTGGTATGGATTTTGGGGGGACCCTACGCTGTATTTTCTTTACATTTTGGCTTGGGGGTTCCTCTTAAAATCCATACCAGACCTGAAGGTCCTGAAAGACTCCACGCCATTTGTTTCTTTATTTTTTTACCAGCACTTTTTTTGTATTTAGTTGTCAGCGGGGAAACCCATTGACATTTGATGACTCATTGGTTGATAAGGACGCAGAATGCACTGTACAGTGCTCTGTGCATTCCAGGGTGTTTGTCGTGGCGAACAACTGGCAAATACCCAGCAAATGCGGCTGTTTGGCAAATGGCTGAACAGGTAAATGTTCAGCCCGAACTCATGCTCTGGTCGAACGTTAAAATAAAACCAATATGGAATATGAGTGATGGGGAATGCTGACAACCAGACATCATGCCATACTGCCGACATAGGATGAGTGTGAAGAGTCGTTCCCCATATTACCCTCCTCACCAGTTATAAGCGCATTAGACCCCCCATGCATATCAGCTACGGGTGCACATAATCTGGTAAGTAAGGGCACAAAAGGGTGCGTGGAGCACTTTGTCACTGTGTGTGACTGTTTGGAGCACTTTAGCACTTTATTGTTACTATTTCATGCACAAAACACCTTGGATGAAGAATATCAATTATGGATTGACATTTTTGGGATGATTTAACTTTGCATGAATTATTTTTGATTATGATTACGGTAATTTCATATCTATCTATCTATCTATCTATCTATCTATCTATCTTTCTATCTATCTATCTATCTATCTATAGATAGATAGATAGATAGATAGATAGATAGATAGATAGATAGAACAAATAATCAATTTTTATAAATTTATAACATTTCACACTCACATTGGTCCCCATTCATATACTAGGGCCAAATTTGGACAGAAGCCAATTAACCTACCAGCATGCCTTTGGAATGTGGGAGGAAACCGGAGTACCCAGAGGAAACCCACGCAGGCACAGGGAGAACATGCAAACTTAAGGCAGGTAGTGTCATGGTTGGGATCATGAGAACAAGTAAATATTTTCTGATATCAGTGACCCTATAGGAAAGTAGTTATAGCTACACTTTTTTATGTCACAAGATATTTGCTCTACATATGTTTTTAGTAAATGAATACAAAAAAAACATTTTTTTAAATTTATTTAATCAAAATTTTACTTTTTTTAAGCATTTTTTAACGTAACTTTATTGTTATCACAAGGGTGCTAATATGTCCCCTATGTGGTAGCATAGAGCAAGAGGTCTATTGGACCTCCTAATGCTACCCCCTGCAGACTGTGCTCAGTCAGTTTTTCTTCTAGCCATGGTGGATGGGGTTTAATGGCCTTGAACCAAGAAGTGTTAGAGCTGAGCACCTCCGGGCTCATACCACCCAAGGGCGATCAAGGAATGGATGTTCACCATTCTCCTGCTGCACTTCCTCAGAAACTCATCGTAGAGGTTCTGGGCAAGTAGGAAAGACAAATGTGCCCGGGACACACTTCTAGAAGAAAGCTAGAAGCTGATACTAAGAAGGTAAACAAACGCTCAGCTGCTATATTGGTGGGGGGGCTTGTTTACATGCCAGAGTTGCTGCCTCCATAAAAGTTATGATGGCAATAGTAAAAGGGTTAAATCTAAACTTTAACCCTTTCAAAGTATACATTTCTATTCTTCCATTTATGAGATTTACACAGCTCTGCTACACAGTCCTGTCTGGCAGGGGAAGGGCCCTCATTTTTCTCTGCTGTAGTTTTATTACCAAACAACAACAGTTTAGGCACTGTCATCCTGTAGCTGGGCAGTGAAAAAAGAAATAGCATACTGATTATCTTATCTCTCCATCAGCATGCTCATTGCACTGCAGATAACCTAATTGGCTCCCCGTGCTGCTCCCTCCCTCATCTTATCTGAGCTCAGCTGTACAGAGAAGTGCTGATACAACATCAAATTCAGATACTTGGATTTAAAAGCTACATTTAATTTGCTTTAATGTGTGTATTTTACAGTATACAATGGGTATAGGAAAGAATCACCCCCCTTTAAAATAACCACATGTTGTTGCTTTGCAGTCTGAAATGAAAGATATACAGTTGGAAAAAGGATCACACCCTCCTAAAAATTGTACTTGTAAACTCAATCAGGTGTAGCTAATCACCTTCTCAATGACACACAAAGCCATTTCACTTTCAGCTATGATCATCTGTGATGATTTTGATTAGCTCAGCATGAAAAGAGCTTTCCTGGAGCAGTACCTGGTAGAGCAACCAAAGCAAGCAGTCAACTATGGATGGCAAGGCACTGTCAAAAGATCTCTGGGATAAAGTTGGGGACAGGCACAACTCAGGAGATGGATTACAAAAAAAAGTCAAGGGCTTTATCAATGTCTATAAGCACAGTCTATTATTGAGAAGTGGAAGGTTTTTGGTACAACCCAGACCCTCCCAAGAGCAGGGCGTCACTCCCAACTGGATGAAAGAGTCGGGAGGAAACTGGTCAGAGAGGCTACCAAGAGGCCTACAATAACTCTGAAGCAGTTGCCGGAATTTATGACAAAGAATGATCATTGTGTGCATGTGACAACAATATCACAAATTCTCCACAAATGTGACTTGTATGAGAGGGTTGCAAGAAAAAAAGCCACATCTCAAGAAAGGCCACATACAGTCATGTGTTTCAGGAAACAGAAAAATTTTCTAAACTTATAAAAAAAAAAAGTGTAAACAGCATCATAAACAGAGTGCAGTGATTAATACGGTGTGGCAAAAACAGTGCCTGAATAGTAAAACAACAGTGGGATCACATAACATGAATCCTATGTGGGCAAGCTATTATCAGTTCATCAGTATGTACAGTTCATCAATTTAAGCATGAATCTCCTTCTAAGACCAGTCTTTCCGTATCAGCCAGGACAGTATGGACATCAACAGCAACAATCTATTTGTCTGTAGCACTCTCAGCAACACTTTATAAATGTAAGGTAGGTACTCTTACCAGAACTGTTGGACCCCCCATGCCATACGACAGTGGGTCAAAAGAGCTTGTAATCCTGGAAGGATGTATCCCGGCTTCCAATAGGCTGAACCGTGATGTAGAATCCTCCTATAGGTGTCCTCAGTCCCGGATGGAGGTGAGTGGGCCAAAGTTTGCCGATCGATGTTATACTCACTTTTGAAAGTGATGATATCCCAGAGGCTAAATGCGTTCAAGTATCAGAAAAAGGCCCATAAAGGTGGCATGAAAAAGAAAAAAGAGAGCTCCGGATGGTGTAGATCAAAAAAACAGTTGGTTTTATTAAAAATATACAAGTTGTACAAAAATAAAAAGTGATCACAAAAACAATTCATATAAGAAAAAAAGGCAATATGGGGTGCAAGTAATGCTGCCCGATGCGTTACGACACAAGCGGTCATCAACAGGGGCTTACTCTTACCCCCATATTGCTACCTTTTAAATACACTACTCTGAGCCTGATCCACCCATACCTGGGCGGGACAGGAAATTGAAGTTAATTGATTATCCATTAAAATATTCAGCACATGCATGAAATGGACCATTCATAGGCTTATTTTGATCCAGACACACACATGTCCACATCTACACGCTAACATCGAGAAATATGATCAACCATCATATCGCAACATAGGCGCAAATCATGATACAAAATAATGAAGGCATTGAGTACTGCACCTGGACACTGCGGATGTCTCAGCTCACACCATCAAGCTGCTATGTCACCAGCCAGAGAATCCCACTTCCGGGGTCACTGAATAATATATAAGGATTGGCCAGAAAGTGACAACCAACACAATATAACAAGTGGGTCTAAGGCAGTAAGGCAAAGAGGTGAATGTATTAATTACAATGAATATTATAATAGTAGGAAGACACAAACTCAATCGCAGGACACTATTATACTTGTAGCTACGAGGCTGTCTCTCTCCAGGTGGATCACATGACCGCCAGAGTCAGGAGGTCACATGAGCCAGGAAGAGAGGGGAAAGTAGGCGCCTAGTGTAACCATGGAGATATAACACCATGGTACACATATTCGTAATCCTTCGTTCTCAAAGCCCAAAAAACGAATCTGGACGGGCACAGGCTCTGTAGAGAGCCGCTGGTCCGCTCTACTGAATTTGCTGTGATCGCTGCAAAATCCAAACACAGACGATTCACAAACAGGCAATAACCAGTGGTTGGAAAGAGGAGGCCCACCCCAGACACACTATCCAATCGGGATATGCATGGCCTTGTCTGCCCCTACATCACATGACATGCACATTTCTCCCCACATAGCGTGGTATATCTCTTGAAATCAGCGTGTCAATACACACCATTCCCCATACGGCGTGGTGCACACCACAAACACCAAGGGGGCGGGCCGGGTCTTCACCCACAATGCACCGCCCAGCATAGGGAAAAGGAGATACACTGAGGGAGGAGGGGGGCGTGGCAGTAACTAAAACGTGTCCCCGTTGTATGGATAGGTCTTGAGTGGATGCCCAGTGACTACACAACATCCAATCTAGCGGGCACAAATGTGGAAAAGAAATTGTGAATTTAGACATAAACAAAGAAAAAAAATGAATAAAATATATGAATACCTGGAAAAAAAAAGGTTTAAATTCTTAGAACATCCAAAAAAGATCTATGTCATGTTCATTCCCATGTCAGACATAAACATAGCCCATCCATTCCAAGATAAAAAAATAGTTAGTACATCAGGCCTGGTTTATATGAGTTTATATCCCAGTCGGTATTCAAGCCATGGGGCGCATAGCACCTGAGTTCATGTATCCAGAAAGTCTCAAGGCGTGAGACTGTTTATGGCCCAGTGGGAGGAGGATGTCGTCTATGCCCTTAATAGACCCGAATTGGTCCTGTGGGCCAGGTACATAGACGACATCCTTCTCCTATGGAGAGGTAGTCAGGTTTCATTAGATTTCTTTATGCCAATTCTCAATGAGAATGATAGGGGAATTATCCTCAATTTTGAAGCCAGTACAACTAATATTCATTTTTTGGACTTGGAGATCAATGTAGTTAATAACAGCTTTGAACTTAGGACGTTCTTCAAGTCCACTGATAGAAACAGCTACATTCCAATAGATAGCTGTCACCACCAACAGTGGCTAAAATCAGTTCCACGGGGTCAATTCCTACGGCTGCGTCACAACTGTACGAAAATAAGTGACTTTTTTCCAGCAGTCTGAGATTCTAAAATCTAGATTTATAGAGAAGGGCTATAAACCATCCGACCTGGATGCAGATATTTTATCTGCCTCCAAGGTGAATAGAGCTTCTCTACTAGAGACTAAACCAAAAGTCATACAAAATTACAAAAACAGGTGGTCATTTTTTACTACCTTCTCTACTCAACACAGAGAAATTAAAAGAATATTCAATCGTCACTGGAAAGTGCTTCGCAGTGACAGTATTCTGGGGAAGTACATCCCTGAACGAGTAGGGGTTACCTTCAGAGGAGCATGCACAATCCATTCAGGGGGATATTGCTCCTAATACAATAGACCCACCTAAACCGATTTCTTTCTTCCACAAAAGTAAAGGCTTCTTCCCATGCGGTAAGTGCAACGTATGTTTGCATAACGCACTGGGAAGAAGGAGAAAAATCGAAACTTTTACTTCTACAGTTACTCACAAGACTTATTCTATCAAACGATTCACCACCTGTGTAACTAAGTTTATAGTCTATTTAATTACGTGCCCCTGCAAAAGACAGTACGTGGGCAGCACTATCAGAAATTTTGCCATCCGGGTCAATGAACCTATAGCCAAAATTAAAAAGGGCTGTGATAAATACACTGTCCCGAGGAATTATTTAGAACATCATGGGAGGGATCCGACAGGTACTCAGTTTCAAATCATTGATCGATTTGTTCCTAGTTGGAGGGGGGATTCATGCCTACGGAGCATATCGCGACTTGCGCCCCATGGCTTGAATACCGACTGAGATATAAACTGCTATATAAATCAGGCCTCATGTACTAACTATTTTTTTATCCTGGAATGGATGGGCTATGTTTATGTCTGACATGGGAATGAACAGGACATAGATTCTTTTTTGGATGTTCTAAGAATTTAAACCTTTTTTTTTTTTTCCAGGTATTCATATATTTTATTCATTTTTTTTTGTTTATGTCTAAATTCACAATTTCTTTTCCACATTTGTGCCCACTAGATTGGATGTTGTGTAGTCACTGGGCATCCACTCAAGACCTATCCATACAACGGGGACACGTTTTAGTTACGGCCACGCTCCCCTCCTCCCTCAGTGTATCTACTTTTCCCTATGCTGGGCGGTGCATTGTGGGTGAAGACCCGGCCCGCCCCCCTTGGTGTTTGTGGCGGGCACCGCGCCGTATGGGGAATGGTGTGTATCGACACGCTGATTTCAAGAGGTATACCGTGCTATGTGGGGAGGAACGTGCGTGTCACGTGATACGTGTGTATCACATGACATACTTGTGACGTAGGGGCAGACGAGGCCATGCATATCCCGATTGGATAGTGTGTCTGGGGCGGGCCTCCTCTTTCCGACCACCGATTATTGCCTGTTTGTGAATCGTCTGTGTTTGGATTTTGCAGCGATCACAGCGAATTCAGTAGAGCGGACCAGTGGCTATCTACAGAGCCTGTGCCCGTCCGGATTAGTTTTTAGGGCTTTGAGAACGAGGGATTACGAATATGCGTACCATGGTGTTATATCTCCATGGTTACACTAGACGCCTACTTTCCCCTCTCTTCCTGGCTCACGTGACCTCCTGACTCTGGCGGTCATGTGATCCACTTGGAGAGAGACAGCCTCGTAGCTACAAGTATAATAGTGTCCTGTGATTGAGTTTGTGTCTTCCTACTATTATAATATTCATTGTAATTAAACACTGCAATACATTCACCTCTTTGCCTTACTGCCTTAGACCCACTTGTTATATTGTGTTGGTTGTCACTTTCTGGCCAATCCTTATATATTATTCAGCGACCCCGGAAGTGGGATTCTCTGGCTGGTGACATAGCAGCTTGATGGTGTGAGCTGAGACATCCGCAGTGTCCAGGTGCAGTGCTCAATGCCTTCATTATTTTGTATCATGATTTGTGCCTATGTTGCGATATGATGATTGATCATATTTCTCGATATTCGCGTGTAGATGGGGACATGTGTGTGTCTGGATCAAAATAAGCCTATGAATGGTCCATTTCATGCATGTGCTGAATATTTTAATTGGATAATCAATTAACTTCAATTTCCTGTCCCGCCCAGGTATGGGTGGATCAGGCTCAGAGTAGTGTATTTAAAAGGTAGCAATATGGGGGTAAGAGTAAACCCCTGTTGATGACCGCTTGTGTCGAAACGCGTCAGACAGCATTACTTGGACCCCATATTGCCTTTTTTTCTTATATGAATTGTTTTTGTGATCACTTTTTATTTTTGTACAACTTGTATATTTTTAATAAAACCAACTGTTTTTTTTTATCTACACCATCCGGAGCCCTCTTTTTTCTTTTTCATGCCACCTTTATGAGCCTTTTTCTGATACTTAAACGCATTTGGCCTCTGGGATATCATCACTTTCAAAAGTGAGTATAACATCGATCGGCAAACTTTGGCCCACTCACCTCCATCCGGGACTGAGGACACCTATAGGAGGATTCTGTAAGGTGTTCGTCTTCTAGATTCCCCTGGATAGCCTAGGCTGGAGTGGCTCAATGGAGGTCCCAAACGCCGGCGGATAACCAAATACACATACTCGTGGGTACGTGGTAACTGATTACAAGGTTTAATGGAAAGTGGACCGTCTTTTATGTGGTATTACACAAAAGCCCTGCCCTGTGAAGGGCCAATAGGGTCATTTACACATACATCAACAATTTTCTTAAACTCATGACATTAGTTCTTTCCTGAAATGTAAGTCAAAGGTTAAATACAATCTTCTGACAGCTATTTTGCCCTCTCAGCATCTGCTGACTGACCATATTCTTGCGTAACCAGTCCTATCTATCTCTGTGCCTCTCACCACAGGCAGATGTTTCCTGATATGTCAACATCTTGCATCTTAATTCTGAACCTATTGAAATGCAAGCCTAAGCATATTGGTACTTGACTTAGTATCTCAATAGGTATCCCCTTATAATCCTCCCTTTGATCATTCTGTGATTTACATAATGATCATTCCTTTTCTAATTTAATAGCACAGGCTTCATACTCCGAACCCTCGTGCTCTTGGTTTTTATACCATACCGTTGGACCTTTAACAATGGAAGTGAGTTTCAGATCCTCCGGAGCGGCCGTGTTTCCCTTTTTACATAAACATTTGATTATCTTATAACAGGCATATAAAAATAGAATGAAGAAAATCACAGTGGCAATTGTCATGGCAGTATTTCGGAGCCAAGATATTAATTCCCCAAAACTAAAACTGCTCGAGAATGGATCCCAGTTTTTTCCTATGTTTCTTGCCTCTTTCTGTAGTTTATTTACCTCTTCCCTGTGTTGGGCAATAATGTCATTGAAATGTTAAGTTTTGCTTGTTTGCAAACCTCGGCTCCATCTGTGGTGTTTCCCAGTTGGAAACACCAGTCTGGGAAGTGGCTTCTACCTATAATTTGGAAAGTGAGGGTTTTATTTGAAAGGGTCCTAGTAACATTCGTTAGGACAATAGGGGGTGTTCCATTAAGGAGGGGGGTAAAATTCAAGGGGACTGCCATGAGAGGGATTCTAGCTGTACTGGGATGTAGCTTGCTGCAGATCCAGCATTTCTCAAAACCGGATTTTTGAGCATAGCTATATTTGAATTTTAGTAGTAACATCTTGTCAGTCAGTCCCTTAGGTGACTCATTAACGGGTATAATACTTCTACTATGTCTTTGGCCGGGGGTATTATTCATCTTAGGTGGTCCACATATCCCTTTTAATAGACCTAAGTCTTCTGGATGATATATACAGTTGGCTATAAACCATGTGGGCAGAAATACAAGTAGTACCAGACTACCCCAAAGGCATACAGCCTTCCCTGACACTGAAGGTAAAAACATTTCTACAAGTTCTTATGCTTGTCCTTCTTCCTCGCTATCGTGTAGGGTTTCAAGGGTTAATTGTCCAATGCCTTCCTGAATCTCTTGCAGTTCCGGTAGCTGTTCGGGTGGGTCGGGTCCTCCTTCAATAGGTGGGGGGTCGGGGGTTGTGGGAAGCGGTGGGCACTTTTTCAGCCTGCTGGCGTGGATCCAGGTGTTTCCTTGGTCAGTCAGGACCGCAGTTCTGGACACCTTTTCAACCTTCCAAGGTCCAGAGTAGATTGGTCCGATCCTCTTTTTGTGGGCCAGTTGCTTGACTAGCACTTGATCTCCTGGGATGAAGGGGTGTGTTGGCTCTGTGGAGAGAGGAGAGAAGGTGACAGAAACTTGTTCGTTCGTTTCATGAAGCATACTTACCAGGTTTTTCACGTACATTTCCTGTTGGGAATAAATGTCAATATCAGTGTCTTGGTCTAATGGGGGTAATTCTATGTTTGCGGGGACTCCCATCAAAATTTCAAAAGGTGAAAGTTTCGTTCTGGCGTGGGGTGCCGTTCTAATCTGGAATAGCACAGAAGGGAGGTGATCAAGCCATCCCTTCATTGTGCCCCCTGTGGCCTTTTTCAATTTATCCTTTATATTTCTATTCATTCTTTCCACTACCCCTGCGCTTTGAGGGTGATAGGGGATGTGTAGTTTCCATTGCAGCCCTAACAATTTAGCCACAGCCTGGGTAACGGAGGAGCTGAATGCAGGTCCCCTATCTGACCAAATAGATGTTGGTATGCCAAACCTACAAATCCAGTTATTCAGCAAGCATTTTGCTGCTATATTGGCTGTCTCACCTGCACAGGGAGTGGCTTCAACCCAGCCTGAAAATTTATCTACGACAACGCACAGGAATTTTAGGTTCCCCTTTTGTTTTGGCATGTGTGTGAAGTCTACTTGTAAATCTGTAAGGGGACCTATTGGTGGGGGTAGATGACCATGTAGGCCATGCCGTTTGCCCTGCACATTGTTTTGAGCACAGGTAAGGCAACTTGTGGTCAGGAGTTTGACTTGTTTGTTCAAGGCGTTTGTGCAGAAAGATTTGGTGTACATAGTGGCTAAAGGGACGGCACCTATGTGTCCTGGACCATGAAGGTAGGAGAGAATTAGAATACTGCTTGCCTCAGGTATTCCCAATATCTTCCCCTCTTTTGACCACAGACCCTCTGGGTCTTTGGTCAAGCCAGCCTTCACCCAATACAAGACATCTTCCTCAGTGGCTAATGATTGCATTTGTGCCACTACAGATTTAAAGTTAGGACAGGTGAAATGATCCTTAAAGTACATGGACGTGGGGGTGGGCTCCTGGGTGGAGGACTGGGCTGCCTTTTTCGCTTCTCGGTCAGCTAAGGCATTTCCCTTGGAAAGTCTGCTATTATCTGAAGAATGTGCTTTTACTTTAATTATTGCCACCTCTTTTGGGAGCAAAATAGCCCGAAGAAGTGCCTGAATCTGGGTAGCATTGGAAATAGGTTTATTATCTGCTGTTTTAAAACCTCTTTTAGCCCATATTACTCCGAAGTCATGCACCACCCCAAATGCATATCTACTGTCTGTGTAAATGTTCACCTTCTTATCTGTAAACAAAATGCAGGCCCTGGTGAGGGCTTCTAGTTCAGCCACCTGAGCCGAAGGGGGGGGGGGGGGGGCAGTGGTTTGGCTTCTAATACCTTGTTTGGCAACTGGACTATTGCATATCCTGTTTGGAAGGTGGAATCGGAGGGACGGGAGCAACTACCGTCCACAAAAACATCGTCTGCATTGGTAATCGGTACGTCGGTGAGGTCTGGTCTTGGTGATGTGATAGACTCCACTCGTGTTATACAGTCATGAAACTGGTCTGGGTCTCGTGGTAGGCGTAACATGGAGTGCAAAAGACGGACGGCAGGGTTGTTGGCGGGAACATATTTGAGAGACAGATTGTCTGTGTTCATGAGGGAAATCTCATATCCACTGAGTCTTTGTGAGGTCATGTGTTGGGTGTTCATGTTCTGTATGAGGTGGGTGACAGAATGTGTGGTGTAAAGCGTCATCGGGTGTCCCAAGACCATCTGGTTGGCATCTTGTACGGCCATAGCACAGGCGGCTAAATTCTGAAGGCATGATGGCATGCCTTGAACCTGAAGGGGGAGTTTTTTAGATAGGTAGGAGACAGGGCGGTAGCCTGTTCCATGCTGTTGTGTCAAAACCGCGGCAAAAGAGGTCCCCGAGACTACACAGTATAGTTGAAAAGCTTTACCATAGTCTACCAACCCCAGGGCGGGTGCACATGACAAACTGTTCAATAGGGCCTGGAAGGCCTTAAGCCGTTCCTCTGTCCAATCAACCTGCCTAGGGGCTGTTGAGGCGGTGGCCTCTCTTAGTATGCCATCATAATGAGAACAGTCGGGGATCCACTGGCGGCAATATACCACAGCGCCCAAGAATGAGAGCAGGGCTGCCTTGTCTTTTGGGGGGCTCAGAGCTTGTAGGGCTGCGGCGCGTTTGGGGGAGACCATCCTTGTCCCCCTTTTTAGTATGCACCCCAAGTATTCCACTTGTGGCATACACCACTGTATCTTCTTTCTGGATGCTAAATGCCCGATGTGGGCTAGATGGTTCAACAGAGATGTGGAATCGACCGCACAATCTTCAGCAGTGCGACTGCACAAGAGCAAGTCGTCCACATACTGTATTAGCACCGACCCTCGCTCAGGCGTCCAAGATTTGACAGTCTCATTGAGTACCATAGAGAAGGCAGCAGGACTATCAACATACCCCTGAGGCAGGCGTGTCCAGGTTAACTGACCCGTCAACTGACCCTCCGTCCAGGAGAAGGCAAACATAGGCTGGGCCTCTTCCGCAATGGGAATGCTAAAGAAGGCATTTGCTAAATCAATCACTGTGTAGCATAGAGAATGTGCCGGTATACATGAGAAGATAAAAGTGATGTCTGAGACTAGGGGTGGAAGTGGAATCACTTGTTTGTTAACTGCCCTTAGGTCTTGTACAAGTCTCCACTCCCCACTGGCCTTTTTTACGGGGTAAATGGGCGTGTTCCAGGGACTGATGATTGGTTTCAGGATACCTTTTGATATGTAATCATTAATTTGAGGGGAGATGCCTTTGACTTTCTCTGGGGGTAGGGGATACTGTTTTTGATATTGTATCCCCGCATCTGATCGCATTTGGGGTGCATATGGTGTGCAATTAATAAAGCCCACACTACCTTTGTTTTCTGCCCAAATTGTGTGATGGTCAAGGGAGGAAGGTATCATTAGAAAGAAACTCCTGTGTGCATGTCTTTTTGGGCTGTGTAAGTCACAAAGAGGGGAACTCGCAGTGAGGGAGCCGTCTTTGTCAAACTTAATGGTAATGTTCAACTGGGATAGTAAATCTCTGCCCATTAGGGACACTGGACAGGAAGTCAGGACAGCGAAACTCTGCATACATAGCTCTAGTCCATCCGGGGTAGAGACTGGTAAAGGCGGGGTGACGGAATGAGTAACCGATGTCCCATTTATTCCAATAGAGTGTCCCTCAGTACACAGTGGTGTGTCATACCTCTCATCATTTAATGAGCTAAAAGTGGCACCTGAATCAAGCAGGAAACACACTATGTGGTTGTCTACGCGTAATATAACTTGTGGTAGACTCTTCCATGATAGGTTGTGGCACACCAGACTGAGGGAAGGGACATACTCTAGGCATCCCTATTGGGGGTGTGTTTGTCGGGTAGACGGCCACTGCATGGGGATTCGAGGGGGAGGTCTGTTAGAGGTTGGGGTGTAGGGTGGCTGTGCAAGCGCATGGTTTTGAGATGGTGTTTGGGGAGGTGGCGGGTATTGGGGGTACCTTGTAGTGTGAGGGGGGGGGGCGATTAGCAGCGTTGTACCCCCTTCCCCTGCCCCTTGGATAGCTCGCCCTCTGTCTATATGGGCACTGTGATTTCCAATGTCCCTGTTCCCCACAATTGAAACATCCTTGGTCAGGTGGGTAGGGCTGCATGGTCATGAGGTGCGGTGGTGAGGATGAGGTTTCAGGTGTGACTAGGGTTTGTGTTTGTGTCAAGGAGGGGGAAATTCCCCCTTTTTGTTCAAAGACTCCTGAAGTCTCTCTGGACCTGGCGTCCTTCATAAATTCATCTGGTGCTTGCTCCGCCCATTTGGGGTTTGTGAATTTGAGCAATTGCGTCACTTTGGGATCGCCTCCCGACATGATGGTAGTAGTAAATAATTGTGGTGTGGCCCCATCTACAGCTTTCCATAGGGAGTATACTCTGGTACAGTAATCATAGAATTTCTCTTTAGGTTCCTACTTGGCTAGGATCAGTTCTTGGAGTGCAGATGATCCTTTGTATAATTTGGACCAATGACCACCCTGCCTTTCCAAAAGGATATCCAATCCTTATCGGTCTGGATATGGGTTGTCCATAGGTTGTCTACAGGGGCTTCTTCTGGGCTGTCTGGGTCTACAATGCTAAGAATACCTTTTATGTCATCTTTGTCAAGCCCTGTGCCTGCACTATATTTTGCCAGAAAGGTACCTGCATCTCGTGGATACTTCTTGGGATTGGGACATAGTTCTTTTATTTTGGAGAGTGTACCCAAAGGTAATGGTATATGCACCTCGGTGTCCCCTATGGTCATCAAAGGTGCTTTGAATGAGGCCCCTACTACTTCTTTCTCAGTTTCCTCTTCTATGGATAATGTCCCTGTTTTACTAATTGGACCTGACTCCTCAGTTTTGGGAATAGGTGTCTCTTTTGTATGGCTTCTTGTAGTGGTGGGGGGCAGTGATATAATCCTATCCTGCGCTTCTTTTAACATTTCCTCCTTCTTCCCTAATTGCCTACTTAACTTTTCTAGTTCCTTTTTTAAGTCCTCCATCCTTTGTTCCTCTCTCTCCCTTCCCTCCTGGAATTCCTTCTTCCTTTCTTCCAAGTCTTTCTGATACATTTCTAACATTATTTTCCTATCCACTTGTACCTTTTCTGCCTCATTGAGGGCTATTTCTTTTTGTTTTAGTCCTTCCATAAGTGTTTCTAACTCAGTTCTCCTTTTCCCTATTTTCTCTTCTTCCTCCTTTTTCCTCTCTTCAAACTCTTTTATCTTTGCCTCTAATTCCTGCTTTTCGGGACTACCCACCTCTTCTTGTCCTGTAACTTCTTCCTGTCTCCCCTCTTCCTCTCTGCCCCTACTTACTTGTTCCCATTGGGCCACTTGTTGTGGTGTTGCTGTGGTGTGTGCTATGGCGGCTAGGACTACAGGATCCAGTGAAGGATATAGTTGAAGGTATGGACCTGGCGTCCCATCCTCGTTTTTTACCATAACATAAGGTGGGGGTGGACATTGAGGCGGGGGAGGGGGAGGTGAAGGGGTTGCAGTGGCTTCAGCCATAGCACTGGGTCCTATATTTGGAGTAAGCTTCGTAGTTTTATTAATATGCTTCTTTTTATATTTGCATAGACATTTATCCCATGCATGGTAACAATCTTTCATATATTGAATATTTTCCCACTTCCCTGGAGGGTACGAATTTTTGTGGATTTGGCATATTTTACTTACTTCCTGCCAGTCTTCCTCAGTACAAGGACCATATGGCCCTGGGTCATGTATCCCCAATTGCTGACACCTTTCTCGGACTTGTGTCCAAAATGGTTCTACCTGGGGGCCAGGGATCATATTACTGACAAATTCATAGGGTGATGGGGTGGCCATGGCTTGGGTTGCTGCAGAATTCCCCATCTAGTAGTCTGGGCAGTGTGTGTCTAGTGGCAGGACACAGGTCATAACACCCGGTTTGTTCAACAATCCGGTCTCTGGTCTGGGAGTAGGATCCCTGATCTTTTTTGGGGCAGATGGACTTATATAAAACTATGAAGATTTACCCTTAATATACGATGAAGGGTAAATCTTTCCTGGTGGCGGGATATACCCCTCTTACACCAAGTCTGCAAGAGAAGCCTGTAGGTCTAGTGGTCAAAAGAATCTACCTTTCATAAATGCTAAGAAAAAAAATAAACCTAGCGTGCAGTGTGAACAGGCGGGTGCTACCTCACTACAATCTGGTTCTTAATACTCTGTATTCATTTAACAACATTTGGGTTTATTCAAACAGATATCCACTCTATATAATTATATCTTATACAACGTTAATACTCTATATACTTACGCTTGCACCTAAAGAGAAACAGACATATTTTTATGGTTTAAGATTTCAGCTTTAAAACGTTACATGTACATTATCAAGTAATCACATCATGATGCATTTCATTATATATATATAGTGCACTTTAAAAGTTCTCAAAGTGGGCGTCCATTTAGCCAATCCTTATGTCACGGGCGTATATGATACCTCCCGTGTTAGAATATAATCATAAATATCTCTCTTAGTTTATAGTCGGACCAACCTAGTCAGACTCCTCAGTACCTGCGAACCCTTTTCACCCCCCAAGGGACCAGCCTAGTCCGTTGCGAAGGCACAGTTTATATATATATATATATATATATATATACAATTAAATTTCTTATAATGGTTGTTTGGACAGGTCAAGCATAAACGCCAATTACCATAAAAAGAGGTAAAAGGTGTAAATGACTTACCTGTGCAAACCCCACTTTCTGGTACCAAAACTGTAAGGTGTTCGTCTTCTAGATTCCCCTGGATAGCCTAGGCTGGAGTGGCTCAATGGAGGTCCCAAACGCCGGCGGATAACCAAATACACATACTCGTGGGTACGTGGTAACTGATTACAAGGTTTAATGGAAAGTGGACCGTCTTTTATGTGGTATTACACAAAAGCCCTGCCCTGTGAAGGGCCAATAGGGTCATTTACACATACATCAACAATTTTCTTAAACTCATGACATTAGTTCTTTCCTGAAATGTAAGTCAAAGGTTAAATACAATCTTCTGACAGTTATTTTGCCCTCTCAGCATCTGCTGACTGACCATATTCTTGCGTAACCAGTCCTATCTATCTCTGTGCCTCTCACCACAGGCAGATGTTTCCTGATATGTCAACATCTTGCATCTTAATTCTGAACCTATTGAAATGCAAGCCTAAGCATATTGGTACTTGACTTAGTATCTCAATAGGTATCCCCTTATAGATTCTACATCACGGTTCAGCCTATTGGAAGCCGGGATACATCCTTCCAGGATTACAAGCTCTTTTGACCCACTGTTATAGGTCATGTGGGTCCAACAGCTCTGGTAAGAGTACCTACCTTACATTTATAAAGTGTTGCTGAGAGTGCTACAGACAAATAGATTGTTGCTGTTGGTGTCCATACTGTCCTGGCTGATACGGGAAGACTGGTCTTAGAAGGAGATTAATGCTTAAATTGATGAACTGTACATACTGATGAACTGATAATAGCTTGCCCACATAGGATTCATGTTATGTGATCCCACTGTTGTTTTACTATTCAGGCACTGTTTTTGCCACACCGTATTAATCACTGCACTCTGTTTATGATGCTGTTTACACTTATTTTTTTATAAGTTTAGAACATTTTTCTGTTTCCTGAAACACAGGTTGTTCTCACCTTCTAGGAAACCACTTCTAGGTTCCATAGTACAATCACTCTATAGCGCTACATTTTTTGTTTTCACATGTACTTTATCTTTGTTTGTTTGAATGTTAGCAGCTAAGTTTGTTTAAGTAAGCGCAGTGTTTTACCTTCTTTTTCCACATACAGTCATGAGTCATGAGCTTTGCTAAAACGCACCGTGAAGATTTTGAGGCCAAGATTTTTGAGGAAAAAAGGTGTTACGGTCAGATGAGACTAAAATTGAATCACTTGGCCTCACCACCAAACGATATGTCTGGTGGAAACCCAATACAGCTCACCATTCAAATAATATCATTCCTACAGTCAAGCATGGAGGTAGTAATATCCTGTTATGAGGGTGTTTTTCTGCAGCAACTTGTCAGGATAGTAGAAAAAATGGATAGGACAAAATACCGTTACATGATTTAGGAAAATCTTTTGCCCTCTGCCAGAAAGTTCTCAATGGAAAGAAGATTTACCTTCCAACATGACAGTCACCCATAGTAGACAGCAAAAATAACCACACAGTGATTGAAGGAGAAAAAGATGTATGTCTTAGCATGGTCTAGTCAGAGACCAGACTTAAACCCTATTGAAAATCTGTGGAATAACCTGAAGACTGCAGTCCACAAACGGTCACCATCAAATTGATCTAAACTTGAACAGTTCTACAATGAAGAGTGGGCAAATATTACAAAGTCTAGATGTGCAATGTTAGTAGAGACATATCCCAACAGACTAAAGGTGGTTCATCAAAATACTTACATAAGAGGAGTGATCCTTTTTCCAACTCACTGTTATAAGTTGCACTGGTAAATACAGCTGGATAAAACAAAAACTGTGTCTGCCTTTATTCCTGGCTGCAAAGCAACAAAATGTTATTATTTTAAAGGGGTTGATTGTTTTCCATACCCACTGTAGTTCCCTTATTATATGTTTTATATAAAACATAAAAAAGTAGCTTTGTTGTAAACAGCTAAAGTATATAAAGTGTATAAACAGACTACTGTAATTAAAGCATAATAGCAAAATGTGGTCTGCCAAAATACTGACACAAGAGGTGATCCTTTTTCCAACTCAGTGATTCTGTTTTTTTTTTTGTTTTTTTTATGTTTTCTGACTTGGTGTTATATATTTTACTTTATTTATTTTATTTTTACTTTTAATGTTATAAGTTGTACTAGTAAACACAGTTGGATAAAACAAAAACTGTGTTTGTCTTCATTTCAGGCTGCAAGGCAACAAAATGAAATTATTTAAGGGGGAGGGGGGGTGTTCTCACTGTATCTGCATAGAATTCATCTGTATATGTGAAAACTGTAGGTTTTTAGATTTTTTTTTTGTATATTAACTTATACGGTTGTATATAGAATAGCTGTATATTATTTAGCTACTGCCATGGATACAGACCTTTATCCTCCGAGTTGTCTTTAAGCCCTGTTTGCTTTTATCAGTGAGGACATTGTGTACAACCTGTGACACTTTTCCATGACATGAAGCATCCTGTGTTCCATCCATCTTTATTTGTAGACATCAATAGCAATTAACACTTCCTCAACAAATTCAAGGAAAACTGATTTGTCTCTTGTAAAATGTTGCATGTAAGCTTCTTTCACAACACTTTTTTCTGTAACCCTGTCATTGCCAATGAAAAAGTGAATGAACACTCCTTTTTTTAAAGTGTGTTCACTAAAAAAAAAATCTAACACATAGGGGTCTACTAACAAAAATATTAACAGTGCAGGCGCATGCACAG
This sequence comes from Lithobates pipiens, assembly GCF_037356315.1. NCBI lineage: Eukaryota > Metazoa > Chordata > Amphibia > Anura > Ranidae > Lithobates > Lithobates pipiens. The sequence continues at coordinate 204,018,336 of NW_027507686.1, forward strand.
CAGCTCCACGGACGGTCACATGTTCTGAGAGCTCCGCTCCAGCCAGCTCTCCCCACCACAGCCGTCAAATGGGGATTCTGTCTCCCTCCCACAACTGCAGAGGCCCGAGGACACCCCACATGATAGGATGCACAGTGAGACAGTATTTATCCCGGCAGCTTGACCCCGGGCCTCCGGCCTCTACAAATATGGCAGCCACCAAAAACACACAAGGCCCAGAGTCGGATCCAGAAGAATCCATCGCCGACCAGGCGGACCCGGATGCCTGCACAGAGGGAACACATCACCCCACAGTGAGTACCCAGATGAACCCACTATTGTCCCCAAACTCCACAGAATCGCTGCTGGGCAGATCTTTAGATGGCCTTCTCCTCATCCCGATGGAGGATCTGACAAATACTCCAGAACACCCCGGAGCTCACAACAGGTCAATCCCTGCAACTCCCACTGATTTAACATCATTAATGGAGATATTCTCTAAAATGCTTTCCAGGGGCTTGGCCCAAACTGCTACACAGATCATATCCATTATCCAAGCAGACTTGCATCACCTAGGGGCCAAAATAGAAGCGATCAAAGCCAAAAATGACCATTGCCAAAGCTAACCAGAATACTGACAGGATTCAGGAGTTGCATGAACAATTGGATATTGCATTTTCAAAATTGGATGATCTTGAAAATAGATCCCACAGATGTAATTTTAGACTCGGAGGCCTCCCTGAATCTTTAAAAGAAATTGACAAGATCGTCCGCATGTTTGTAAAAAATCTGATCCCAGATACTTCAGACCATCACCTGGAAATGGATTGTGCCCATAGGACCCTTCAGCCCCCATGCCAGGACTGCCTACCCAGAGACATTGCGGTAAAACCTACATTTTTACAAGGTTAAAGACGAGGTTATACGATGAGCCTGGGAAACTGAAAACCTTCCTATACAAGAACACCTCATTCAAATATTTGCAGACCTGTCACCTTATACAATACAAAAAAGAAGATCTTTAAAACCTCTTTTCCTGGTTTTGTTACAAAAAAAATTCACATATAGATGGTCCTTTCCTTTCCGCTTAAATTTTGTCCACATGAACAAATCTTACAGCTTCTCGACATTCATGGCTGGAGAGCGTCTGCTTCTGCAACTGGGCCTCATCTCCCAGGTTCCAGCAACCTCATCGGATCCCAGAACCCCCATCTCTACAAAAAGGCCTCTCCCTACAAGCCCTATCAAACCTATGTGGCAAAACCAACAAGTGAAGAGATCTAAGGATGGTCGACCCCCTTAAAGTGGCTCCTACTGAACCCTTCTTCATCTTCTAGGATTTTGCTCACCAAACCCTGGTCAGCTGAGTACTCGAGTCACTTGCTCCTACCTTGAAACAAACTTGTTCTGGCCCATCTCTTCTACCATGCCTATGACAACTGAGTAACATCACTGCTACAACAGCTCTGAACAGTTGTCATTTGCCCTGGACACCAACCAGTCCAGACCCCCTGAGTAACTCTACCCAAAGTCATTGCGTTTTGATGAGGGACGATAATATTCACCTCCCCAGGAACTCCGGGTCCACACAGACAGTCTATCTTAACCTATGATCAATTCCACAGTGGATTTCTCTCAACCCCCTCGCCTCACTGAGTGTCCAGGAGGGGGATGTAGAAACTCCCAACCAAGGGTGAATGGATACATCAAACTTATATGTTTATAACAATATCCCCCCCCCCCCCTTTTATTTCTTTTTTTTTTCCGCATCCAGATCTCCACCTTTATTTTTATTTTTTAATTGGTGGGGAGGCTGGAGCAGCCGCACTTTGCCTCCAACTGTCTCAGAGTGGCGTTTTCCCTCCACTCGGGGACTTTGCTACACCCCCAACATTTTTTTTTTTTTAAAAGACTTGCAGTAAGTGGGCTGCAGCACCTTCTTCCTGCAAAGGGGTTGGGGTTTCTCCTTTTCTGCTTTTATATTGTTTGTTATACTGTTCTGCACCAAGATTTTGACCTGCCATGTCTTCTCTTCTTAGGACCGGTCCACCCCCCCCCCCCCCCAACCCCTCTCCCTTTTTTTCCAGGTCACGCAGAGGCTCAACTCTGCGATCTACACTCCACCCTCTGATCCATGCATGCTGACAACACCATATTTGCCCCCCTTTGTATAGCCACCCACAACGTTCAGGGGATTAATTCCCCAGTTAAAAGACAGAAATTGTTCAAACACTATCAATCACAAAAGATTGAAACCCTTTTATTACAAGAAACCCATTTCCTTTTCACCTATAATCCCTCCTTCCTACATAGCAACTACCCCCAGTTCTACCTCTCCAATGCAGGGAACAAAACGCAAGGTGTAGCCATATGCTTTTCTAAAAAAACTGCAATTTTCTCCTTCAGACACTATCAGAGATCAAGCAGGCATATACATATTAGTAAAAGGCACCATAGATGGCACAACATATTCCCTAATTTCTTATTGATCTCCAAATAAAGGTTAAGCAAACTTCTTCTCCTGCATGATTTCCACACTTGGTCCACATCTGGAGGGGAAAATAATTATGGGAGGAGACACAAACCTTGCACTTGACTACTCCCTAGATAAATCAGGGAATGGCCCCCCTCGGACAAAAAAGCCCTCAAAACAGAGCACTAAAATAGCTTCCACACTGTGTTCTCTGGGCCTCATTGATATCTGGAAGGAACTTAAACCCCGGTCCAAAGACTACACCCATTACTCTGCCCCACACAAAGTCTACACTAGGAAACACCACATTTTATTCAATCCTACAACATTCCTTCAGCCACAAAAGCTGTCATTAGGGATACACCCATATCCGACCACTCTATGGTCCTTTTATACCTACAACAAACACCCAACCTCAGTACAAAATTCACATGGAGCCTCAACTGGGGATTTTTTTTTTTTTTTTTTTTTTATATAATTTTTATTGGGATTTTACAAATACAATCTAATGATGATGAGTACATACATAAACAACATCACACTGTAACAATAACCATAGTATTATTAGTTTTTCATTCTATTATCATATTGAAATAAGCGTCTATGAACCGATAACTTTATTAGAGTATACCAGACCAACTGTACTGTTTGTCGATCTTCCCTAACCGGTCCCTTCCTGAGCCCCTGCCGGGATCATGCTGCTCAAGAAGGATCCAGTCCGGGAGGAGAGTATGATATATTAACAAACAATCCAAGAAATACAAGGAAAAAGAAAACAAAAAGGAAAATATACTAAGCTACAGAATTTCGTGCATTCCTGACAACTAGACAGCCACCAACTCATCAGATATACTCATTATATGACCCTATATTGTTATAATAAAATCTGCGTTAAGGAGGCCATGGGGGGGTTAGTGTAAGGAAGAGAAAAGGGAGAGGGAAGGGGTAATCATCTCAACGTTTATACCAATCTTCCCAACATTTCCAGTTTTTGTCGAAAGTTATACAAGAGGCAGATCTAAGTGCTAGAAGTCGTTCATATTTGAAGTTAAGGTTTACTTGTGCCATTACTTCTGACGGGTTTGGGGAGACTGTATCTTTCCAATGCCTGGCTATTACTAGTTTTGCAGTGATTAGGATGTGTGTTACTACACATCTAAATTGAGTGGGGTAGTTACTTATTCCTAAGTGCAAGGTTGCTAGCGCCGGGTCTGGTGCTTGTAATATCCCCGTAATGTCAGCTAGTATTGTAAATATTTTCCTCCAATAGCTGGTTAGATGTTTACATTGCCAGAATATATGAAGGATTTTCCCAGGGTTGCCGCAGTTCCTCCAGCATAATGTTGAGTGTGTAGGGAACATTCTAGCAAGTTGATACGGCGTTCTGTACCATTTTGTTATTAATTTCTGTGTTAATTCCCAGTGGCTGATACACCTTGTGGCTTTGTAGTTGTAACGAAAAACGTCACACCATTGTTCCGTCCCATAGTCTGTACTTAGATCTTTCTCCCATGACAGAATCATTGGAGTTTTGATGAATTCCATTTTAGACTGAAGTATGTTATACATGAGAGATATGCCTTTGTCCTTGCTTTGATCGCAGGTATAAAAACGCCACACTATATTGTTAATTTCTATTGTAGGTGGGGTGTTTTTAGATAGGAAAGAATATATTTGTCTATATAACCATGTGTGTGAGGCAGGCAGTTCGAATTTGTTTTGTAAGGTTTGAAACTGTAAGGGAACATCTTTGTCCAGGAGTTCTTCTACCCATGTTATCCCGTGTTCTGTCCACTTTTTGATGGGGCTGTATGGAAGTAGCACCTCAAGTGTCTGTAGTGGAGTTTGTACCGTCGTGTAGGAGAAAAAGCTAGTTTTAGGTTGACTTAACAGTTGTCTCCACGCCATCAACGTCACTTTAGTAGTCGGGGAAAGGGACGTTAAGGGTATTGGCTTCCAAATATCTGCAAGCAGTAAAAGACTCAACGGTTGAGTTTTATTAATTGTGGATTCTATATTGACCCAAAGTGGGGTGGGGTGAGTGTGAAACCAACATTTGGCTTGAGCTAGAATAGAGGCCCAATAGTAGTCTTGTATGTCCGGGAGGCCCATCCCTCCTACTTTCCTGTGTTTTATTAGAATTTTGTGTGAGCAACGTGCTCTTTTCCCTTGCCAAATATACTTTTTGAGGGATCTGTTTAAATCGTAAAAGTGAGACGTCTTGAAAGGGATGGGGAGCGTTCGAAAGATGTATAGGATTTTAGGGAGGATGATCATTTTATAAGAAGCTATTTTGCCTGCCCATGACAATTCCGTTTTAGACATTTTGTTCGTAGTTTCCCGTATGTCTGAAAGTAAAATTTTAATGTTTATGTCTGCAATTTTTGAGATATTGGCTGATAGGTGAACACCCAGATATGGTATAGTGTCCTTTGCCCAAATGTAAGGAAGGGTTTTTTGCAGGTGTAGCTTAGCGTGGGGATTAACTCCCAGGTCTAGTATTAATGACTTAGTAAAATTAACCTTGTAATACGACAAGGTGCCGAAACGGTTTAAAATATCGTGTGTAAATGGAAGAGAAACCGTAGGGTTGGTAAGAAGAAGAATCACGTCATCAGCAAACAGGTTGATGACATGGGTGGTCTTATGGAACTTGAAGCCTGAAATATGGGGGTGGCTACGAATGGTCTCCGCCAAAGGTTCCATCATTAAATTGAAGATGAATGGCGATAATGGACATCCCTGGCGGGTTCCATTCGTGATTTTAAATTCTTTCGAAAGGAGGCCTGACGTGTATACTTTAGCTGATGGGCTGGAATATAGAGCTAAGATAGCGGACAATGATTCACCTTGGAATCCAAATTTCTTCAGGACCGCCTCCATGTATCCCCAGTGCACTCTGTCAAACGCCTTCTCTGCGTCTATTGAAAGAAGCAGAGAAGGCGTTTTCCTACTCTCCGCATGGTGAATTATATTTAGGAGTCTTCTGGTGGCATCTGATGCCTGTCTACCTTTAGTAAACCCGGTTTGGTCTGGTTTCACTAGATCTGGGATGAGGTCGTATAACCTATTGGCTAGTAATTTCGCGTACATTTTGATATCTCCATTTAACAAGGAAATGGGACGGAAATTGGCCGGAACATCTGGGGGCTTACCAGGCTTTGGTAGGGTAATAACATATGCTTGAAGCATTTCAGGAGGAAAGGAACCTCTCACCCTGGCTTCGTTGAATAGTGATAGTAGGTGCGGGGAGAGTGATTGTTTAAATGTTTTGTAATATCCATTAGAAAGGCCATCCGGACCTGGGGCTTTATTCAAAGGGAGGGATTTTACAGCTCTTTCTAGTTCCATCATGGAAAAGGGGTCACTCACTGCTTGCAGTTGGGATTCAGAAATCGAGGGGAGTACCAATTTAGATATAAAGTTGTCAATGTCTGTACTGTTCGGTTGTGGGGCTGTGGGATCGTCCTTCAAATTATATAGCGACGAATAATAGTCTGCAAAAGCGTTTGCGATGTCTTGTGGATTTTCTATTTTCTTAGTGGAGTTCGGGTAGAACAGATGTGGGATTACAGTTTTTGATCTGCGATCCTTAAGCCGGTTAGCTAAGAGTTTGCCTGCTCTATTATTGTTTGCATAGTAGTTTAATTTAAGTTTGGACAGATATTGTTCGTGCTGCGTGCTAAAAAGTTCCCTTAGCTGAAAGCGTGCGGTGGATAATTTCGAGGCTAGTGCTACTGTAGGCGTGTTTTGATTTTCCTGCTCTAACTTCCGAATTTCCGTGACAAGATTAGTAATTTTGGCATTACGTTCTTTAAAAAGTCTGGAGTTCATTTTAATAAGAATACCACGGACATATGCCTTATGGGCATTCCAGTTATTGAAGGAATTGGTAGCATCAGGGACATTGATACTAAAAAATTCGTCTAGTTGTTGTGCAATGTCTTTTTGAAGTTTTGGATCATGAAACAGGCATTCATTACATCTCCATAAGCGTGTCGTCGCAAAGGTTCTCCCGCTCTCCATCTGTATGACCACCGGAGCGTGGTCCGACCATGTTATGTCGTGTATGGTAGAGCGGGATATCCTCTGCAGCAGCACCTTGTCCACTAAAAACATGTCTAATCTAGAGTATGAATTGTACCTTGGGGAATAATACGTGAACGATTTATCGTTAGCATTTAAACATCGCCAGACATTGTACAGTTCTTCTCTAACAAGTAAGTCCCTGAAATTCGGGCCACGTTTTTTTGTTCGAGAAGAAGTGTCCAAACCACTATCTATAATCATATTAAGGTCTCCACAAATTAATATACTCCCAACTCGCATGACTGTTATTTGCCTGATAACCTTTTTAAGAAATTTAAGTTGATGCGAGTTGGGAGCATATAAACACGTTAAGGTGATCGGGAGTTTGTCAATTATACAGACCAGTATTATAAAGCGACCTTCTGGGTCTATGAATGAGTCTTTCATTTCAAACGACACAGTGTCTCTAATTGCCAACATTACCCCTCTCTTCTTCGCTGTGGTGGATGAAAGGAAAACATGTGGAAAACTTGGATGAGAACATTTAGGCGTGGCTGATTTATGAAAATGCGTCTCTTGAACCGCCAGGATATCCGCCTTGTGCTGGATTGCTTCCTTCCAGAGCGATCTCCTTTTGGCCGGGTGGTTAAGGCCTCTCGCATTTATTGTTAAAAACTTAACTGTCATTTATAGCAGTAGGGTGATGGGTTAGAAGATACCTTCGTTGGTTGGGTGGAATATGAGGTTTCATCCCTTTTTTTTGTGGAAATTGTGGGATCGTAAGAATGAGTTGATCAGAGCCCAAGTAGTGGGTTGAGTAAGGATCAATGTTGAGATAGAAAAGACTTTCTGTAACATCTATTGTAAGATGCGATTGCCAGGAATGGCAGGCAAGAGGTTGAACAGTTAGGTAGGCAGCGATGTCCATTTTCTTGGTCAAGGATCTTTCAGACAATTGGAGCCGTTGGGGATTAGCTCAGTTATCGGTTGAAGAGAAAACAAAAAAGAAAAAAGAAAAAAAACACAAAGTGTAAATATAAACAAACTTAAAAAACAGTAGAACAAAGAGTCCAAGTGGACCAGGCAGTGTTACTGCCCGACGGTAGGAGCTAGGGTACGGTGGACGGTACCATAAGCTCTAGGGGAATCCTAATGTCAACTTGTATTATAAGCCTGTAGACATGAGTTCAGGTGCGGTGAGAGCTTGGGCGTCTTTGGTGATGGAATTGCCAGTCTGGTTGCAACTTGCCAGGCGGTGCTCTATGTTGAAGGTGTGCTTCCTGATTTGTATCTGGTAATAATATTTGCCATTGGTGCAGGAGCTGTAATCCTTCTTCCAACGTGTTGACCATGTGGTTGGCTCCTTGGTGGGAAACGATGAGTTTTGCAGGGTACTTCCATTTGTATACAATTTTGTGGTTACGCAGTGCCTTTGTAAAGGTCGCCATGTTGCGCCGCAATTGTAACGTATATTGCGAGAGATCTGGAAGCACTTGAATATTTGCTGCTTGTTCCGGGAGATTGTCCGCTTTGCGAATACTATCCAGGATAAGTTCCTTGGTTTGGAAAAAGTGGACCCTGAGTAAGACATCTCTAGGAGTCTCTTGTGGTAGAAAGGACGGTTTGGGCACCCGGTGGATTCTATCGATTTTTAAATCCAGGGCAGATAAGGAGGGTATAATGGCGTGGAACATGTCGGTGACGTACTTGTGGAGCTGTTGCGCTGCGACACTTTCCGGTATACCTCGGATCTTCAAATTGTTCCTGCGGGAACGGTCCTCGAGGTCAGCTAATTTGGTCTGAATTCTAGAAATGGAATCTTGCTGGGACATGTGGGAGTCTACCAGTGAGTTGAAAGATGCGGTAACGTCGCACATTCTGAGTTCAACTTGATTCACCCTGTTCCCAAGATCAGTGATATCAGCCCTGCATTGTTGAAAACATGACATCATGTCGGTTTGTAATGATGATCTTAGCGACATGAGCATTTCTTTTAAAGTGGTATCCGACACTGATTGCCCCGTAGTTGGAAACATGGCAAACTGGTCCACCGGGGGATGTATATTTGTGTCGCTACCAGGTGCCCCACTCACCTCCATATCCAGTGCGGAGTATCTGTTGTCATGGGCACTTATCTCAGGGTCCAGCCTTGGCTTGGATTTGACAGGGCTTCTAGTGGTAGGAGACTGATTGGGAGATGTGGATCCAGAACTGTTATGCCGGGTGTGTGGCATTCCCTGTTCGGCGGGGTTGTCTCTTCCGTTCACCTCTCTCGTCGCTCTCTCTTGTGACGTTGGTGTTGGTGGCTGCGCTTGCGCTAGAGCACTGTGCGCTGGTCTGTTGGAATGTCTCCCGCCGCCATTTTCTTGGAGTCCGCGGGACGCGGCCGGGAAAAACTCCGGCAGTTTCTGCATATTCGCCGGTGCCTGGTGCTTCTTCCGCATCCTCCCGATGTGCAGGCTGATGGCGGCTAGGTGGTGGCTGACAGTGGCGGGCGTATCCAAGTCCGAACAGGCCGTAATCCGGTGATTCCCCCAGAGCCGAGCGGAGCTCTAAAATTGTGCGGCCATCACAGTCGGCGGTCGCCACGCCCCCCCCAACTGGGGATTTTTAAGTGACCCAGTCGAATGCACAATTCTTGGAAAATACATTTAAGAATACTTCCTACTGAATGACAAGGACTCAATTTTCCCAGAAACACTGCGTGCTACCCATAAGGCGGTGACAAGGGGGAAGATTATTCAAACCATCTCTCTACTCAAAAAGGAACACAGGGCAACCATTAGAAAACTTACCACATAATTCCACTCATTTATCAAAACCCATAAACGAAACCCCACTAGAGAATTCCTAGAACTTCTAGAATCGGCCTGAACAACCTTAAACCTTGCCCTAATTACAGAAGCTGAGAAATACCTCAGATGGTCGAGAGCTCGATTCTATTCCCAGAAGGATAAAATCGGGGACAAATTAGCAGCCAAACTATCCCCTAACCCTGTTCCCAGGCTTTCCCCAAAATACGCACCTAGGTGGGAGAACAAAACCCAAGAGGCATCATGGAGGCGTTCCATGATTTCTACACAACTCTTTACATAGATAAGAAATCAATTAAACAATCTCACCTCAATGCCTTACTCAATAACATTTCCCTCCTAAAATTAGAACACTCTGAAATAACTGAAATGGAAGTCTTTGTCAGGTCACCTTGAGGCGAGGTGACAGATGCACACCGTAGGGATCAGGAGTGCACCGCAAGGTTGTGGACCCTACGGCTGACTGCTGCAAACAAGAGACAGATCCCACTGGGGTTAGAGCTTAAGATTCCCTGGGGCGCGGAGTCTAAGAGCCAGCAGGTGTTCACCAGCGCCTCTAGTGGTGAGGATGGACTTGGCTGCAACTGGCTCCAGGTCGCGACCTCCAGGGTCCCCCAGCTCGCACCCACAGTAGGCAAAAGGAGGATAGGGATAGTGAGGGACAAAGCCAAGGTCGGGGCCACAAGCAGACAGGAATAGTCAGGGACACGCCAAAAGGTCAGGATCACAGGCAAACAGGGATAGTCAAGGACACGCCAAAGTTGGTAAGGGAACAAAAGAAGATCACACAGCAGGTAACAGGAAGCTAACACACAAAGGTTGATCAGCAGCGTTGGCCTGCAGTGCACAGGTTAATATAGAGCTCCCTGATAGTAGCTAGGGTGGAGCCATGTGATGCCAGAGGATGGATTACAAAAGCAGACAGGTGAGGGTCGGCTGGTCTCTAGATGAACACATGGAAACAGGTAAGCAGACAAACTATTGCATAACCATGACAGTCTTGGAGGTGATAAAACATCTTAAACAAAACTCAGCATCGGGTCCTGATGGCTTTTTGGTTGGTTATTATAAAAAAATTGCCAACACCCTAGCCCCCTATATGGTCAGATTCATTCAATCCCTCAGGTCTGGTTCTCCCCTGGATAAAGCCCTAAATTTTAGCTTATATCTCTAAACCTGGCAAGGGTCCGAGCATGGTTACTAACTACCGCCCGATCTCCTTAATTAACAATGAATAAAAATCTTGAGAAAAGTTTTAACTAATAGACTCTCATCCTGCATCGCTCTCTATATCCATAAAGACCAGACGGGCTCTATCCCAGAGAGACAGGGTCCTGACCAGATAAGAAGGGCCGTTGACATCATCTCCTTTCTCAACTCCCACTGAGATGACAGCCCCCACCAAGAAGGCTTTCTGCTGTCAATTGACCTCCAAAAGGCCTTCGACACAGTTACATGGCCTTACCTGTTTAACCTACTGGAAAGATGGGGCTTCGGCCCCAACTTTCTGGGAACACTACACTCCCTGTATTCTAACCCAAGTGCGCAGGTAAGACTTCAGGGCTGCTATTCAGAACCCCTCAACATCGAAAAAGGCACCATTCAAGGCTGCCCGCTTCCCCCCCTCCTATTTGCCATAGCTATCGAGACCCTAGCCATCCTGATCAGAACCCACCCTGACATTAAAGGAGTTCTCTGCAGACCTCAGGTGCACAAATGCACGTTGTTCGCAGATGATCTCGTGCTATTTGTTACTTCCCCGCTAAAATATATAATCCCAAAATTTTCTCCCTACTTGATAAATTTGGTAAATGTGGTAATGCCTCCAGTCGATGGGTTAACGTGTCAAAATCCTTAGCGCTAAATATCACAATTCCACTGACTTTGGCCTCCTTGAAGCTATGGTATAAGAAAGGACTGAACACCACCCTCTCCTCTGACCCAGGCCCCCTGACGTCCCTTTTTGACCATCCCGCTCTACCACAAGGTACAGGGGCAGCCTCCCTAGGGTCCTTTAAACGCACGGAATGGCCACAAGCTTACACATTTGTACACTCTTCTCAGGGGACTCCGGTCCCTCCGGCAGGCACTGGAGACTGGCTCACAGCCTTACATGTGTCCACATTTACCAAACGCCTACACTCCTCCTCTCAAATACATCACAAGCTTACCAACTTTGAGGAACTATGTTCGCTTCCAGAAACTCCCAAACACCTCCTTTCCCCCTTATATAACCTACTGCAGACTTTAGCACATGATCAACTGCCACACTACACTAGGATGTGGTCTGCGGACCTGGGTGAAGACATCTCTGTGCCGGAATGGCACACCTCTTTTCACTTTACGCATAAGTCAACCATCTCCTGCTACTCTCAAGAAAAGAACTACAAACTCTTGTCCAGATGGTACAGAGACCCTGCAACCTTCCAAAAATCTTCCCGTCTGCACCAGCCTTTTGCTGGCGCTGTGAAACCTCAGTCAGAACTTATATACATGTCTGGTGGGACTGTGAGAGGATCCGCCCCTTCTGGATGCAGGTTTTTGAATGGTATAATCTTATAGCTGATAGACCGGTTCCTATCTCTCCGAAAATTGCATTACTCTCTATACTGCCCGGGTCTATTAAATCGCAGAGGCAAAGATTGCTTAGTTTTTTTATGTCCTCTGCTAGGCAACTGATACCCGCTTATTGGAAGACAAAGACTACTCCCCCATTGTCACGGTGGGTATCAATTATGAATGATACCATGAGAATGGAGGAGATGCTGGCACTGGACAATGACACCTACACCAAATTTATAACTCAATGGTCGATCTGGCTCCGCTTCTCCTCCTCTGACACTTTGTTGAACAAAATCTCGAACGCATAGGGACACTCTGGGCTTCCTCTTACCCTACCTGCATAATCCTTCCCCCTCTCCCCCTCCCTCTACTCTCCTCCCCCCTGCTGTTCAGTTCACCCCTCTACCACCTTGTTCCTTCTTTGTTTTGTTCTTCTCTTTCCTCTCTTTCTGTCTCCTTTATGCTATTGTTTACACATTGCCTCATGTAGTAACCCATGAGCATCTCTCACTGGTATAACCTCATGGATCAGAGAATAGGTTCTCTTCCCAATTCTCCAGGCTTACTGACGGGGACCAGCTATGGACGACAGTCATTGACTGGTCTCCCGTAAATGTATTTCTGTTACTGTTCTTTGCTTAAATTTTTTCTCATGATGTTTACTGTTTTACTGTTTTCTCTTGAAAAGCGCCAATAAAAATATTTTCAACACTAAATATCACAATTCCCCCCAATTTACTTGGAAATTTACAGGACCACTTCCCATTTTCTTGGTGCTCAACCTCTATCCCCTATCTAGGCATAAATTTATCCTTCAAAATTGATATACTCTTCTAACTACACAGCCATTTTCTATAAAGTGAAGTCAGACCTCTCAACTTGGGCTACACATAACCTATCATGGCTAGGCCACGTTAGCGCTATCAAAATGACTCTCCTCCCATGCCTATTATATCTATTCAGCTCTCTACCCATCCCAATCAGGAAATCACAACTGCGTATTCTTCAATTCAAAATTCTAACATTTATTTGGGGACCTAAAGGTAGGAGGTGCTCTAAAAATATTTAGACTTGTTTAGACTTAAATCACAGGGAGGACTCGCTATCCCCAATATTTGGTGGTACTACCAAGCAGCTCAACTCACCCAGATCTCTATTGTATACTCACGGGGCTTGAAACTTGATTGGGTGACAATGGAGAGGCAAGCTGTTCCCCTTCACACAATTGACTTCTTATTATGGTCTCCCACTAAACTCAGACCTCCCATTCTAGCCCCCACCCTTTCTCATTCACTGGCCCTATGCGACCAGATGCACAAACACCCCTCATTAATCTCAGCCCTAAGTCCTCTAACACACGTGTTTCACACACATTTCCCCCCAAGAATGAACATCCTAGCCTTTAGCTGGTGGCTCAACAAAGGTTTACTTAAAATAGGGAACTTTTTCACCTCTACAGGCCCCATTTCAATCGCATTCTGCACGAGTAAAATAGAGATGCCCACTTCTGAAAGGTTCAGATATGCGTCAATAATACTCCACTTTCTTTAATCGATCTGGCCCAACAAGCCGGATCCTCCTAGGATCACAACCTATGAATCATGGTGTTTGAACATCATGGATCAGAGGGGAGGGATATCCATCATATATTCTTCCTTGGCCAGATCTCTGTCCAAGCCTTCCTGCGCCCAAACATGGGAAAACGACCTTAATATAGTATGGGATCAGGATACATGGATTATCTGTTTCCAACGTTCCTTTAAAGGTATATTAAATATGTCCTTGATTGAAGCTAGCCTCAAAATACTTACACAATGGTACAGGGTTCCCTCTCTCCTTGCCAGATTCTACCCAGATGCGTCCCCGCTGTGCTTTAGGAAGTGCAACCATGTGGGCACAATGCTCCACATATGGTGGACCTGTCCACAAATAAGAGGCCTTTGGAACAAAATTTTCTCTCTGATATGCAGGGTAATGGCCACACAGGTCCCCAAACCCCAGACATAGCACTCATTAACCTCAAAGTGGAAAAAGTAGACAAATACACACAAGCAGTGATCTTCATTCTCTTGGGTACCAAAATTACAATAGCATCTCACTGGAAAAAAAAACCCCAGTCCCAATCTCAGCTCAGCAGTGAAGCACAAAATATTCTGGATTATGGCGCAGGAGAAGATAGTATTATACAAAAGAAAACCTGTGTCTTTGAACTCACCTGGGAACCCTGGGCCGAATACTGTCATATACTTTTATACCCAGGAGACAACTCCTCACAATGAATCTTACTCTGGATGACTCATCTGACTCTCCTTCCCCCACCCTCTCTCTCGCCCTTCCTCCCCCTCTCTCTAGAACCATTTATTTTCTCTCTTCTTCCTCCTACCCATCCACCCCTGGTCCATAGCTATATATACAAAAGACATGGCTGGTAACGAATCCTATAATGTATACTAGTTTATGGAAAGAATAGCAACTTATGGTCTTGGTAGACCTGGGCTACCCAACTGCACTCCTACTCAATCTCATTCCTGCTCTGACTCCAGACCCCAGCACAGTTCATTGAACTGCTTCACATGGTTCACCCAATAAGGCCTGATGCCATGTTTTAACAGTGCATACTTCCACCCTACCCTCTTAAGTGGGGAGTCATGGCAGTACTACAGAATCAAACGGCAGGGGGACCACTATGGGGTGGCTATGGGGATCCTCCCATCCTCTTCTTCTCTCCCACTAGCTGGGAACCACTGTCCTGCCCCCCCCCCCAGTCACAACCCACTGTTCCACGATAAAGCCAAATCACATCAGAGCTCAGACCATATACCAAGAGATGCATTTAATTAACCATTCCCTGTACAACACCTACTGTATTCTCAGAGTATGCAATCTGTTTTTACGCTGCTTGTCTGACCGATTTGGCCTGCACATATATTTTCTTATATTTTACTCTTGAAACATTTTCTCTTTGAACGTACCTTGTTATCGTACCTGTTAAAACCAATACACCTTATAGAATGAAAAATATTAACAATACAAATTTCCCAGCATTTTCCTAAAAGTCACACATAATAACTGTAATGTTTGTAATATGTGTGAAATGTCCATTTCTACGTGTTGCCTTTCTCAGGGAAAATGTAACATTTGATCCCAACAGAAAATAGTCTTAAGATCATTTAAAGTTAACATTCAATCGATAGAGAAAATAGGATCTACATTTGTTTTGTATGACTAGGAACACAAATTTATGTTATTATGCTAGTTTTTTAACAGTTTGAATGTTTTTCATTTGTAAGCATAGAGTGAATTAGGAAAATACAGCATTATAACTACTAAATGGTACTAATGATCATAGGAAATAATTATTTAATTATGATAAATCATAGACATGTGCACTGCCAAAAAAATCTATTTGTTTTGCGTTTCGTTTCATTTGTGTTTTTTTTTTTTTTTTCAGGTCATTTGTTATGATCGAAAAATTATTATTTCAAATAAAATTAGAAAATCCTAAAATTCAAAAATCCTAAAATTCAAAAATCCTAAATAATAACTAACTAATAACTAACTAATAATAACTATTACATTATAGGTATTGGAATTTCCTTTCAAATTTGGTTGTTAGTGAACGAAATGAATATGAATGTATCCAAAGTTATGAATTATCCAAAATAACGAATGTTGCATCTTTATTTATACATTTTTATTGCTGTTATTATTTATTATTATTAATTTGTTACGTTCCATTCACTTACATGCGACATTCGTTATTTCAGATAATTCATAACTTTGGATTCATTACATTCACTAACAGCCAAATTTTAAAGAAAATTCCAATACCTATAATTTAATAGTTAGTAAGAGTTATTAATAGTTAGGTAGTTATTATTTCAGATTTTCACATTTTCGGGTTTTTATAATTTTCAGAATTTCGTTCAAATTTTCTGATTTTCGAACTTCCAAATTTTCGATTTTAGAATTTTCTAATTTTCAAATCTTCAAATTTTCAAATTTTAGATTTTCCAATTTTCTGAATCTTCGAATTTCCGATTCTCCAAATTTTTGATTTTGAGATTTTCTAATTTTAAAATTTTTGATTTTCTAATTCTCGAATTTTCGAATTTCCAAATTTCTTGATTTTGGGCTTTTTGAATTTTCAGAAAAATGGGTTTCATTAATTAGAATATTTCGCAATAAACAAATTTGTTGAATTTTGGTGGAAAACTAATTTGGAGCGAAACAAAATGCACATGTCTAATGAATCAGCTACTGCAGAAAATGAACTGCTATACAGAATTCATAAAACGTTACAGAGAAAAATTTTTGTTGTTTGGCAATTTAACTGAGATTAAATCCTTTACAGATCAAGACAGGGGTGTCAAACTCAATTTCATCATGGGTCACATCAGCATTCAGGTTGCCCTCAAAGACCCAGTTGTATCTGTAAGACCCCTTTCCCACTCGGGCGGTGGCGACAATAGCGGTAAAGCATCGCTAGTTTTAGCGGCCAAAAAGCACTGCTAGCGGGGTGCATTTGACATCCGCTAGCAGCAGAGGAAAGGGTTAAACGTGCACATGTTGCGGTGCTACCGCAGCGCTTTTCAGGCACTTCGGCAGCACTGCCCATTCATTTCAATTGACAGGGCATTTTGGGAGTGCTCCCAAACTGCCCCAAAGATGCTGCTTGCAGGACTTTCTCTAATGTCCTGCAAGGGCACCGCCCTGTGTGAAAGCACTCAGGCTTTCACACTGGGGAGGCCTGAGAGGCACTTTTCAGGCGCTTTACAGGCCCTATTTTTAGTGCTAAAATGCCTGAAAAGAGCCCCAGTTTCCTGTTGATAAATAAATATTTATTTATAAACCAGTAGCATATTTTATTATTTCAATACATGGACTGGGTGATGTTTTATTTTTTTTATTTTTTTTAAACACTCTTTAATACAATTTTTTTTCTTACATGTAAAATACAAAAATACAATATTTCAGTTTCATTATTTCCAAATACAATTGCAATTCTCATACAACTCTTTTACCATTCCGTTCTGATATCTTCTCAACTCTACTTCCACATACAATAGCTATTACTCCTATTATATATCTTATTTCCTTTCCTCATTTCAAGTTGGGATCCTTTCTACCACTTCCTTATATCCAGAGACAAGAAAAAACTATTCCACATTATTAATCCCCATTCCCCATATGTTATGATATTGCTGCTCATTTCCTCTATGTTCATACATTATTCTTTCATATAGTATAATCTGAATAACAACTTTTACCCATTGGCTAACTAATGGGGTGTAGGCTGTATCCATCTTTCCACTATTTGTTTCCTTGCTATAAACAGTGCATCTTGCAAGAATATTTTGGTACCTCTGGACCAATGCTCGTCTTCTAGTAGCCCCAAAAGTAATACCTCTATCGTATTTGGGACTGTTTCGATTTTTTTGTAAATTTTTCTACAATTCGTTTCCAGTATTCCAAAACATTATTACAGTACCACACTACATGGAGAAAATCCATGGCTCTTCACTTTCAACACCACTTTTTTAAACATTTCCAAATTATCAGGCATATACTCATCCCTAACATCCCATGGACAAAACTGCTTTACATCTCTATTTTCAAACTGATCAATGGAATTACTCTTTCAGCAAACGCAATGCTCTGATTGCAGCACATTGCACTGTTTACTGTTGGAACTTTATTGAAATATCATTAAAGCGGTATTGTACCCAAATATTTCAGTCAATCTGAGCCCATTCATTTACTTTCATTGATGCTCAAATGCCCCTTTAAAAAATTAATCTCGCCGTAATTACCTTTTTATTTGAATTAATAGGTGTACTTCCGGTCTCTCCTCCCGTGGGAGTAGGCGTGTTTTTTGCCTTTCCCCTGCTCCGTGAAGTACCCTGGGAGCTTCTTCTGAGTCTTCCCAAGATTCTGTGCGGATCATTGTCCGGCCGAAATCTCGTGAGAGCTCGTTTGTATATGTTTGGTTGCCATCACAACCGACGACGCCGGCCGTTGTGATGGCAACCCGGAATTTTACAGCGCTGCTCCCTGTTATACAATGAGCATGCGCAGGATCGAGCAGGGAATCCTGGGAGCACAGCATTCACTCCTGGAAATAAATGATTGTGGGCTTCAAATGCCCACAAGCAAAATGAAAACTGCCAGGATACATTTATATAACATCATATTGCTGACGAAATCGGAAAGCAGGGGAAAGATTTAACACAGCAAGTGAGTACTCTCTGTGCATTACTAAAGTAGTTCAATGACCCAGGAAAAAAAAACAGGTCGGTCAATGGAATCCCGCTTTAACTTCTACAGCTGGGTGGTGAAACGTATTTGTTATATGAATATAGGCAGGAGGGATGCCATCTGCTGATAGCTAATACTTCCGGGAGATTACCTGGGCCCCGGGTTTTAGGTCCATCCTCTTGGGCAATATCTGGTGTGAACTTTGTCATCTTTGTCTCCCTTTGGAGAATTCCAGGTAATTGCAATTGTGCAAATGTGTAGATATGGTGGTAAAAAAACAAAGCGTATTGTAGTCTGAGTGTGTAATCGCCGTGTTTTTTCTTACACTTTTATTTGTAGAATTATTAACTTTGCCACTCTGTCAGCTCCTGAGGAAGTGGATGCTCTCCAAGAAATGCGTTGAGTCTATTGACATGGGCAAACAATGATAATGTATAAGAAATTTGGTATTCTCCACCAGGTTGTATTTATCTCACTACTGTATATGGAGTTATTCTAAAAAAGCAAGTGGGGCAACATTTTTCTCTTTGTCTGTTTTCTGCTGTGATTTTATGATCAAAAAGCTCTTTCTATTTTAAAAACTTTGATAATAAACATGTTTGTATCTTGTAAATATCTGTTGTGAGTTGTGCCACAAAAATCCCACCTGTATACAAAATCCCATTTTTTAACTGTCCATTAAAGCGGTGAAATTTTACATTTTAGATACAAATACCCCTATAATCCTCATCCTTAATGTATTCTAATAAAGATATGCTATAAACTAAGGTACGTTTTGTATTTTTGCAGCAATATTTTCTTACTTTTGTAAGTCCCAGCAGACCGCAGCCAATCTCATGTGTGGGCATCTGAAGCCAGACTGTATCTCTTCCTGTAGTCCATGCATGCTGGGTAACATTCCCGCCCTCCTTAATCCTCACAAGATTGTATGCCACCTCATGAGATTGTATTCCCCTCTCAAATAAAGCTGTTTGAAAATGGTTGCTCCCTTGAGAAGGTCAAATAACTCCGTAATCTATGGAATTGCATAAGCTTAATCGTGAGATGATTAAGACCCCTCTTCTTCCACACAAAGAAGAAACTAGCACCTGCAGGAGATGAGAATTTGCAGATGAAACCTTGAGAAAGTGCGTCTGCAACATACTCCTCCATGGCCCTACCCTTCCGAAACCGACAAAGGGTAAACCTGGCCACGAGGGGGTATGGCACCAGGTTGAAGGTCAATTGTGCAATCATATGACCAGTGTGGAGGCAAACTACCGGCCTGAACTTTGTCCAAGACATCTCTATAATCGCGGTACTCTTCCCGGCAGGAAGGAGAGTGAAGAGGTGCACAGGACCTTAGCTACCTTCTGGAACTGCATTGTGGCGACCAGGAGGATGCTAAAGTAGTAAAAGTAGGTGGAACTCTGCTTTAAGTCCTATCATTTGCAACACAAGGCAATGAATTGTGTCACACCATGCTGCAATTTTTTATGATTCACTTGCCTCCTGCCTGTTACAGTCTGGCTCATTCAAATTTTTCAACAAAGCAACACCATTGCGCTAAGCCATATCAGCTTTCAGCAATATGCATTATTAAGACCATGCAACCCAGGGCCACCAGAAACTAAGAAGGCTTAGTCCTGAGAGATGAACTTCAGAAAGACAGCAAACCAGAATTCCAACCCAACATATTAACGAAAAAATGAATAGCACACTAAAATAATAAAACATGCTGACAAGAGAAGAGAGAGGAAATACTTTATTAGTTTGTTGCAGCTACTTCATTGTCAAAATAAGTAGTCTAGGGGTATGACCTTGTCCAGGGTGTGCTTCTGCTGTCCAGGATGTCGGGAGCTTTACTGTATTGTTTGGTGGGGGTAACTGGATCACAAAATTAGCTGGGTGGAATGACAAATAATTTGGCATTAAATACAATACACATCCCATTCCAAAACCATGGCTATTGACACAGAGTTGAGGTCACTTTGTGGCTATCACAGCCTTCACTCTTCTCAGAAAACTCTCCATAAGACCACAAGATTTTGGAGCATGTCTGTGGTAATTTCCAGGTATTCAGTCAAAAGAGTATTTGTGAGGTTAAGCAATTGGAATTCTAATTTTTGCCAAAGGTGTTCAATAGAGTTGAGGTCATAACTCTGCCCAGGCCATTCATGTTCCTTCACACTAAACTCATCAAACTATGACTTAATTGCACTGGCTTTGTGCACAGGGACACAGTAATGCTAGAACAGAAATGAGTCTTCCCCAAATAATTGCCACAAGGTTGATATTGCACACTTGTCTAAAATGTATTCTGTAACATTAAAAGAGAAGTATGGGGTTTATTTTTTGTTTTGTTTTTAAGATTAATACTTACCTAGGTGGATGCAGCATTGGTCCGATGCCGCATCTGACCCCACCAGCTCCAACACTGAGAACTGAGCTATCAAAAAACGCTGATCGCTCGGTTCTTAGGGAGGAAGTGGCACGCTGAGAGCCTGACCTCTGTGACATCAGCTGACAGCGGGACGTCAGCCATGACGTCAGCTGACAGCGGGCTTTAACACGCTGTCTGCTGAATACAGGTCACAGGAGTACAGAACAAACTGCACTCCTGTGATCCATATCAGAAGTACAGCCAAATGAGCTTTGGCTGTACTTTTTCTTTAACAGTACCCTTCACTGGAAACCCTTGAACTCAATAACTTGTGAAGGTGTCCCCATACCTATGGCCTTATAGTACAGTGGCCTGTAGGTCATCCTAAAACTGTCAGCATGATATAATGGAGAGAAAGAATTTGAGGTTGTAAAGAATGGGAACATATTTTCAAAGGAAAATTATGTGTAGAAACTATTTTAAAAAACAGAAAACCACATTTGGGAAGCTTTATAATTAATTGTGTTGGAGGAAATTGAAATAGCAATTCTTACAAGCATTTTTCTTAATAAAGTAACATTTTTTTTATGACATTATCCTAAAACATTCAACCTTGCTGGTGCAGACTTACCCACTTACATGAATGCCCAGCCTATTTCTGCTTCATTTCTCCATGTAATAGCTTCTCAATCAGTTGATTTATTTATTTTTAATATCACATTCAAGCTTCACCAACAGATGACTCACTCACTGCTTTCCTCAACACCTTTCTGCAAGGTCTCTGGGACAATAAAGCAATGTGTAATTCATGTGCACGTGTTTTATAGAATCGTGCATTCTAACCTTTTCTCAAAATATCTTTTAATTAGGACACGTGCATTCAATCACATATTGGTATTATAAGGAGCTTGTTAAAGCTGAAGACCCAGGATGAGCAAATATTGTCTAAATACAAGAGGCATGTTTATTCTTACTTAAACCTTGTTGTGCTTTGTGTATTTGTTCCAGGTCTGTGCAGTAATCAAGAGTGAAACTTTGCCACTGTGCAGTAGCTTTCCATATTAAGACCAAACACTGCTGCTCTCTCCTTGTGCAGAGTGACTGGTCTTGTATTTCTGTGCCCAGAGTTCAGCTTTAGATCTTGTTCACATGGGGCGTATTTGACACCCATGGAGGACTGTGTTTACCTGTAGGAGGATGCACAGGTGTTCCACTGCTTTTCGTTTCATTAGTTTTTATTAAATTTGTGCATAAAAGGTACAAACAACAGCCTCCAATGTTACAAAATTGTGACGTACATGAAAAGAGTGAGATATACATTTAACCAGTACATATGTTCTTTCAGTACAATTCTCATGTGATCGGTGTGTTATAACTGAATCTTGAAAGGAATCTCATTATTAGCTTACTCTATTATCATGTGGGTGAGTGAGCCTCCCCTCTGACACCCCCACTGGGCACTTGCTGTGTCTAGTGAGGGGAAACCCCATCCCCACCAATGGTCTGGTAGCGGTTTCTGATTAGAACTAGTCAGCGGGATCCAATCTGTGGTGTTTGTGGAAGAACGCTATTTTACTGCGAAACGTAAGATAAGCTGATCTGTAATGGGTGTAACATGGGAAAGAAAAATAACTAGATAACTGAACAGTAAATAATAAAGGAAATAAAAAGAGAACAAATAACAAATAATGTATAAACAACATACGGAGTTGTGCAGGATTTATATGTGCGACATTACCAAATACCGAAGTTTTACTGATCACAAGTATGCAGGCCCCTTATCCTTATACCAGTCATTCCACGGTTTCCATAGTACCTGCATTGCAGGAAGCTTACCTTGGGATGCAGCAAACATGGTTTCATATGTGGCATGTGTATGAGTGGTCATTATAATTTCTTTCAATGTAGGGGTTCCTGATCTCTCCAATGGCGTGTGATTACCAGTGATGGCTGAACGGTTCGCCCGGCGGTCGTTTCGCGGCGAATTTCGGCTGTTCGCGGCCCGCCAGTTCGGTGGACTATTGGCGCCGTTCGCCCGGCGGACTTCCGTGTTTTCTGTGTAAAAGAACTTTGACTTATGATGACACATCCATCATGGGGTACAGGACAGCCAATTAAGACATTACAGCACATGGACACTTGGACATTCCCCCAAACTTATAAATACACCCGATCCGGCGGCCATTTTACATTCTTTCTTCTGTCACTATAGGGAGAGGTTGCTGTGTGGAGCAGAGAGAGATTGCAGTGACCCAAATCGCTAGCTATTTGGTACACAAAAGTTCTTTTCAGGACTGGTATAGGTGTTAGGTGTATATAGGTTTATTGTGCTACTGATTGTTGCAGCAGCCTGAATGTCTTTTGTCAGTTTAGAGAAAGGGACAGGGCGGTGTGTCTGCTGTAGGGACAGTCAGTTTAGTCATTAGCTGTTACTATCAGGTCCACAAAAGTGCTATTCCAGTTATTGTTCCAGTAGCCTCTGTTTTGTCAGTTTATATAGGGACAGGCAGGAAGCAGTGTGTGAGGCAGTGAGGGTCAGTTTAATCAGTAGCTGTTACTATATTAGGTCCACAAAGGTTCTTTTCAGGACTGGTATCAGTGGTATGGTAATAGGCTTGTACATGTATAATATTCTTTCTTCCAAATATAGAAAGAATATTATCCTTCTGCTGCAGTCTGCTAATCATTCACAACCTACTTGTTCCACAAAGGTCATTATAAGGACTGGTAATAACCTGGTGTAGGGTGCTATAGTACATAGGGTTGAGTGAGGTACAGTCTGCTATTCTATAAGGACTGGTATAGGTCCACAATACATAGGGTTGAGGTGCACTACTGCTGACCGCTGCCCTATACTGCAGCAGTCCTTCATCGGTATAGGGACTGACGTACAGTCTGCTAATCAGTCACACACAACCTACTTGTTCCACAAAGGTCCTTATAAGGACTGGTAAGGTATAGGGTACTACAGTACATAGGGTTGAGTGAGGTACAGTCTGCTATTCTATAAGGACTGGTATAGGTCCACAATACATAGGGTTGAGGTGCACTACTGCTGACCGCTGCCCTATACTGCAGCAGTCCTTCATCTGTATAGGGACTGACGTACAGTCTGCTAATCAGTCACACACAACCTACTTGTTCCACAAAGGTCCTTATAAGGACTGGTAAGGTCTAGGGTACTACAGTACATAGGGTTGAGTGAGGTACAGTCTGCCATTCTATAAGGACTGGTATAGGTCCACAATACATAGGGTTGAGGTGCACTACTGCTGACCGCTGCCCTATACTGCAGCAGTCCTTCATCGGTATAGGGACTGAGAGTTTTGTCACAGGGTCATTTAAAAAATTACAGGCAGAGGAAGAGGCAGGCCCTTCCGCAGGGGTGGTAGGGGTAGGGCAGGAGCAACAGGCTTGAGCCAAAGTGGGAAGTTGCAGAAGGTGCGTTCAATTACTTTAAAGGATGCACCAGACTTGGTTGAGTGGCTCACTCAGCCTTACTCTTCTGCACCCTCCTCATCCTCTCGATCTGCACCCTCTTCTTCACTCTCTGCTATGTGAACCCTCAAAGACACTACCACCAACACCACCACCACCACATACCTTCCGCTTGAGTCAAAGGAATTATTTTCCGATCCATATCAAGACATTTCTGATGCACAGCCACTTTTGGTATTGGATCAGGAAGAGGAGGTAGCAACAACCGCCACTCAGCAGTCTGATGACAGTACCCAGATCAACCCAAGGAGGAGGTTGGTCCCTGGTGTTGTTGCCTACTCCGAGATCTCTACTTATAGCGGTGGGGAAGGTGACGTCGATGATGACGTGTCTAGTGATGTCACGTGGGTGCCCACAAGAGAGGAAGAGGAGGGGAGTTCAGAGGGAGATATGGACCAGCAGATAGGGAGGAGAAGCAGGAATAACTTACATTGCACAGGAGGGACAAAGCAGACTGCAAATATATGAGGAGCGAGTCATCGACCATGTACGGTCACATCTGGCGCTCCCAGGACACCGGCACATGGCTCCGCAGTGTGGGCTTTTTTTAACGTGTCCGCTGCTGACAATAGCGTTGCCATCTGCAATCTTTGCAGTCAACGCATTAGTCGCGGTAAGCCCAACACTCACCTAGGGACGACCGCCTTAAGAAGGCACATGAGCAGCCATCACCGAGCCCAGTGGGAGCAACGGAACACACAAAGCCCCACTCCAGGCTCTCACCATCCAGCCTCGTCTTCTACTTCTCCTTCTCCCCTCTCCTCACAATTGTCCTCCACTCCACCTTCCATCACGCCAAGCTCGCGTTTTTCTGCAAAAAGGCAGGCTTCCGTGGGCCTAATGTTCGAGCGTAAAAAAATGATGACGCCGGATAACCCTCTTGTCCAACGGTTGACGGCTGGCTTGTCAGAACTCATAGCCCGCCAACTACTGCCATATAAACTGGTGGACTCGGAGGCCTTTCGCAAATTTGTGGCCATTGGAACACCACAATGGAAGGTCCCAGGAAGGAAGTATTTCTCAGAGAAGGGCATCCCAGAGCTATATGGCCATGTTCAGCGGCAAGTGAATGTATCTCTGGCACACCGTGTCTGTGCCAAGATACATCTGACCACAGACACGTGGTCTAGCAAATACGGGCAGGGAAGGTATATCACTTTTACTGCCCACCGGGTGAACCTTCTGACGGCCGTCAAACATGTAACCCGTGGCACCCGTGTAGATTTGGTTTTACCGCCACGGATTGCATGCAGGCCTGACTCTTCTTCTCCTCCTCCTCCTACTCCATCCTCCTCCCTCTCCTCCTCGGCTGACTCCTCCTTTTCCGCTGCTAGCGTCTCTTCCGCTGCGCCGCCCAAGCTCCCCAGAACCTATTCGACATGCCAGGTGAGACGTTGCCATGCCGTGCTGCGTCTGTTGTGCCTGGAAGCAAAGAGCCACACTGGCCCGGAACTCCTTTCAGCTTTGCGTTCACAGGCAGATCAGTGGCTAACACCGCTCAATTTGACAGTTGGTAAAGTGGTGTGTGACAACGGTGCCAATCTGCTTAGCGCATTGAAACAGGGCAAAATCACGCACGTGTCATGCATGGCACACGTCTTAAACTTGGTCGTGCAGCGATTCCTTGTCAAATACCCTGGGGTCCAGGACATCTTGCGGCAGGCAAGGAAAATCTCGGCCCATTTCAGAAGATCTTACACGGCCATGGCTCGCCTTGCTGACATTTAGCGGCGACACAATCTGCCGGTCAGACGTATTATTTGCGATTGCCCGATGCGATGGAAATCAACCTTCTATATGCTTGATATGCTGCTCCAGCAGAAACGTGCAGTTAACGTCTACCTGTATGAACTCTGTGGCAGAACAGGTTCTGGGGAGCTGGGGTTTTTTTTCACCGTGCCAGTGGCTGCTCATACGCGACGCATGCAGACTTCTGCGGCTATTTGAGGATATCACCAAACTGGTCAGTCGCAGCCATGGCGCCATCAGTGACATGGTACCTTATGCCTTCTTTATGGAGCGTGCATTGCGGCATGTCATTGATCAAGCCGTGAAGGAGCAGGAGCAGGAAGATGAGGAAGTCGCAATGCTGGATGAATCCCTGGGGGGGCTACTCTATCTGAGACAAGTCAACAACAGGAGTCTGAAGAGGAGTCAGAGGAGGATGGTGCCGGGGCGGATGAGGAGGAGCAAGAAGAGCATGCTTTAAACCTTTCTGGGATCCCTGTTGTGTGTGGATGGGGAGAGGAGAATGAAGAGGACGACATTATCCTGGATGATGAGCAGGAGCCAGGCCACCACACCGCTTCCACTTTAGTGAAAATGGGGGCCTTCATGCTCCAGTGTTTTAATAGGGACCCCCGTATAAAAAGCATAAGGGTCAAGGACCAGTACTGGGTGGCAACGTACTTAGACCCCCGGTACAAACACAAAATGGCGGAAATGTTACCGCCGTCACAGAGGGCTGGCAGAATGCAGCACTTCCAGGCCTTGCTTTGAGAAATGCTGCATTCTGCCTTTGCGTGCGCTGGCAGAGGAGCAATTCCCACTCCCAGAGAAGGAGTTGCGGGTACCAATCCAACAGCGCCTGCAAGAAGAGGTCGGTTTGAAGATGTGTTGGTGACTTCGGATATGAGGTCATTCTTTCAGCCGACCCATCGACAGGTGTCATCCGGATCCAGCATCAGGGAACGCCTAGACCGTCAGGTGTCCGACTACATCGGATTAACGGCCTATGTGGACGCTCTGAGGAGTGATGAACCCCTGGACTACTGGGTGGGCAGGCTTGACCTCTGGCCAGAGCTTGCCCAATTTGCAATCGAACTGTTGGCTTGCCCCTCATCCAGTGTCCTGTCCGAAAGGACGTTCAGCGCAGCAGGGGGGATCGTGACCGATAAGCGTACTCGCCTAGCTCACGACAGTGTTAACTACCTCACATTTCTAAAAATGAATGAGGCATGGATCTCGGAGGAATTCAACACATGTGACCAGTAGACCATGTATATGTCTATAAACAATTTTTTTAAACGAGCACAAAGACCTTCTTTCTTCATTTGGCTCACTTCCTTGTCCAAAAAAAGCACACCGTACTATATGCCCGTACCCTCCTCTTTGAAGAGGTTGAGCGGTGTCATATTTCTACTGGGGCTGCTTATTATGAGGGGCTCCCACCATCCCTGTGCTGTGCTGACATCCTCGTGGGGCTGTACCTCTGCTGTGCATATTATGAGGGGCTCCCACCATCCCTGTGCTGTGCTGACTTCCTCCTGGGGCTGTACCTCTGCTGTGCATATTTTGAGGTGCTCCCACCATCCCTGTGCTATGCTCATTATGAGGGGCTCCCACCATCCCTGTGCTGTGCTGACTTCCTCCTGGGGCTGCTTATTATGAGGGGCTCCCACCATCCCTGTGCTATGCTGACATCCTCCAGGGGCTGCTTATTATGAGGGGCTCCCACCATCCCTGTGCTATGCTGACATCCTCCTGGGGCTGCTTATTATGAGGGGCTCCCACCATCCCTGTGCTGTGCTGACTTCCTCCTGGGGCTGTACCTCTGCTGTGCATATTATGAGGGGCTCCCACCATCCCTGTGCTATGCTCATTATGAGGGGCTCCCACCATCCCTGTGCTATGCTCATTATGAGGGACTCCCACCATCCCTGTGCTATGCTCATTATGAGGGGCTCCTACCATCCCTGTGCTATTCCTCCTGGGGCTGCTTACGGTGCAGGTGTCAGTGCTGTATATCACGGTGCTGATGTCAGTACTCTCTATCACGGTGCTGCTGTCAGTGCTGTATATCACGGTGCTGGTGTTAGTGCTTTATGTCACGCTGCTGATGTCAGTGCTCTCTATCACGGTGCTGGTGTCAGATGACTCTATCACGGTGCAGGTGTCATTACTGTATGTCACGCTGCTGATGTCAGTGCTCTCTATCACGGTGCTGGTGTTAGTGCTTTATGTCACGCTGCTGATGTCAGTGCTCTCTATCACAGTGCTGCTGTCAGTGCTGTATATCACGGTGCTGGTGTTAGTGCTTTATGTCACGCTGCTGATGTCAGTACTCTCTATCACGGTGCTGGTGTCAGATGACTCTATCACGGTGCAGGTGTCATTGCTGTATGTCACGCTGCTGATGTCAGTGCTCTCTATCACGGTGCTGGTGTCAGATGACTCTATCACGGTGCAGGTGTCATTGCTGTATGTCACGCTGCTGGTGATCATCTCCTGCACCCTCTTCTTTGCCTACCCTGGTCCCTGACCTTCCCTCTCCTCCATTGCCTTCATGCGCTCCACAGTCCTGAATTGTCACAACAATTTCCCATATAAAAAAAGAATGCTTGTAGTTGTCGATCCCAGATTCCCCTCATACATGTGTTATGTCATTGGCCATGTGGTGGGACTATGTTTGCACAGCTATTAATTATTTTGTGGCTGCAAATTTAACCTGTAGGTTTGCGAAGTTCGCCTCCCATTGAAGTCAATGGGGCCCGCCGCAAACGTTCCGATTCGCGAACTATAGGCCACGTTCGCGGTCCGCGTTCGCGAAACGTCCCGTCGGAAGTTCGTCCATCACTAGTGATTACCAGTCTTGTGCTTAACAAGATATGAGATACAATCAACCTAGTATTTTTTGGGACCGCTTCTATACCCAGAGACAAAATGGCCAACCCTGGATTATAAGTAAGGTGTATGGTTGCCATTTGTGAAATTAAATGGAATACTCTGTTCCAAAGTTTGCGTATATAGGGGCAATTCCAGAATATATGGTACAAAGTACCTATATTGTTGCATCTCCTCCAGCATAATGAAGATGTGTTGGAGGCAAACTTGGAAATCCTATGTGGGGTTAAGTACCATCTCAGAAGAATTTTCTGTGACAGTTCCCATAGGTTAACGCATTTAGTAGAAGCATAGGTTATTTGGAGTGCCATACGCCAGTGATCCAAAGTGAAAACCTCTCCCAGGTCCCGCTGCCAAGCATCAATGTTAGAGGACTTGAAGAATGTTAATTTATCACCTAGGGCAGTATAAAACAATGAAATTCCCTTTATGTTGGTTGAAGGTTTAGTAAGGTATAAGATTATCCTCCATGGAAGTTGTATGGGTGGTGGAGGATTGGTGTGAAGGAGATGCTGGATTTTGAGGTATCTGTAGTGTTCAGAGTCCCCCAACCCATATTCAATTTGTAATGTTCTAAAAGTTTTTGTTGCAGGACCTATCAGTATGTCCTCCAAGTTTTTAATACCCTTCCCTATCCAATGCGAGATATGTAAATCTGGGATGAACTCAGAAAGACTAGTGATCGGGATTGGTAGTGATGAGGAGGAGGACATAAATGTTTGAGTCGTCAACGTTTTCCATACTTGTAAGGACGCCATCATAGATGGGGCCAAGGGTGTGTTGCGAGAAGGGTTGGATGTGTTAGCTATCAAGTAATCATCGAGATTTTTATTAGGAACCTGGCTTTCTTCTAATTCTCGCCATCTTTTTGGAGGCGAGTCGGGAAACCACGTTCTCAATTGAGCTAAAACTGAGGCAATGTAGTAGTCTATAATCTGAATATTGCCCACTCCACCCGCCGACCTCGAAGCCACCGAGTTTTTGAAGGCCCATCTGGCTTTTTTCCCTTTCCACAAAAACTTGTTAAATTGTAGTTTGGATTTTGGAGAAGAAGCTTTTGGGAGCTGGAATGGGGAGCGATCTAAATAAATAGATCAGTTGTGGCATGATCACCATCTTAAATGCCGCCAAACGTCCCGACCAGAGTAGTTCTGTTCTAGATAACTCCTGAAGTTTCGATGGCAGGGCATTCAAGATAGGGATATAATTGCTTGCATACAGGTCTTTGGCAGACGCAGTCAAAGTAATTCCTAGGTATTTTATACCCTTGCTGCTCCACTAATATGGAAACCGTGAACTGAGTTTGTCCTTTAATGGTGTACTCACTCCGAGCCCCAGTATATAAGATTTCCCCTCATTAACCTTGTAGTACGACAATTTTTTAAACATTTGCAGAGTTTCATGTGCTGAAGCCAGGGATTTTTCCGGGTTTGTAAGCATTAGGATAATATCGTCAGCAAACAAACGAATCACATTGTCAGAATTATGGGCCCGGAATCCTTTTATGTTTGGATGTGACCTGATGTAAACTGCTAAGGGTTCCAAGATTAAATTAAAAATGAGGGGGGAGAGCGGACACCCTTGGCGGGTTCCATTGGTTATGTTAAATGGGTTGGAGAGTGCTCCGGAGGTATATACTCTAGCTGACGGTTTTGAATACAGGGCCATTATAACTGCCAAAATTGTGCCAGAAAAATCAAATTTATCCAGTACTTTACGCAGGTAG
Organism: Lithobates pipiens; assembly: GCF_037356315.1. Classification (NCBI taxonomy): domain Eukaryota; kingdom Metazoa; phylum Chordata; class Amphibia; order Anura; family Ranidae; genus Lithobates; species Lithobates pipiens. The sequence continues at coordinate 204,048,659 of NW_027507686.1, forward strand.
CCCCAGTGGACTCTATCAAAGGCCTTTTCTGTGTCCAGCACTAGGAGCAGAGAAGGCCTCTGCCGGATGTTAGCAAGATGAATAATGTTGGTCAGCCTCCTTGTGGCATCAGAGGTCTGGCGTCTTCTAGTGAATCCAGTTTGATCGGGGTGTATCAAATGGGGAAGCATTTCTATCAAACGATTGGCTATAATTTTGGCATATAATTTCACATCTGTATTTAGTAAAGATATGGGTCGAAAACTGGCTGGGTTGTTTGGCTCTTTCCCTGGCTTCGGTAGAGTTACTATCAGTGCAATCAATATTTCTGAGTGCACCGAAATGTCGAGTGCACCGGACGAGGAGGCCTCAGCAGCATTAAACATTTCAGTCAAATGGGGTAACAGAAGTAGTTTATGTGTTTGGTAATATTCCCCTGTAAATTCGTCTGGACCTGGGGACTTAGCGGTAGGCAGGGATTTAATGGTTTTACATATTTCCTCCATAGTGAAGGGTGAATTAAGGCTTGCTATATGTTGTGAGGAGAGTGTAGGTAGGGATATTTGTTGTAAGAAATCATTAATCAATTCACCAGTGGGTTGAATAGTGTCACGATGGTCCTTTAAATTATAGAGATTGCCATAGTAATCGCTAAATGCATTGGCAATATCCTGAGGATGTTGCAGTTTGGTTTTGTTTGTGGGGTGTAGGATGTAGGGGATTTTGGATTTGTGCCTGTAACCCTTAAGCTGGTGTGCTAATAGTTTCCCAGCCCTATTGCCCCTCGCATAATATGTCATTTTAAGCCTTTTAGCATGTTTTTCTAATTTTTCTAACAGTAGGATTCTAAGATCATACCGTAATCGGTTTAATTTGTCAGCTAAAGATATGGACGTGTTTTGTTTGTTTTTCTTTTCCAACTCAAGTATTTCATCTGTAATTTCGCGTATTCGTTTTTGCTGCTGCCTCCTTGCCCTGGCCCTCTGATTCCTCGGATAAATGCCTGATGGGCACTCCAGAGTGTGAAACAGTTTTTTACAGAGGGTTCATTTATGGAGAAGAATTCCTCCAGGTGATCCTCAATGATTTTTTTTTTCAGGTTGTTGCATAAGATAGGAATTAAGTCTCCAAAGATGGATTGGGTTTGTTGTAGATGCGTCTGTTATAGACACATGATCTGTCCATGTTATGTTGTTTTTTGAAGAAGAAACAGCTCTAGATAAAGTGCGATGATCAACCAGGACACAAGTCAATTCTCGTATAAGTATGATGAAGGGTGGAGAAAAAAGTGAAATCCCTCTCTCCTGCATGCAGACATCTTCACACATCATACACACCTTCCCCATGTAAGGTGCTGTGAAGAGGGGCGTTTCGCTTTTGATGTTGAATCCACAGATGGGTCTGGTACCACGTTAAAGTCCACGCATATTACCAAAGACCCTTTCTGGTATGTCTTTATCTTTTGCATAAGCTTGCGGAAGAAGCGGATTTGGTGTGACTTGGGTGCGTACAAGTTTACAATAGTATATGTTACTTGGTTGATGTCGCATATCAAAATCAATTATCGTCCCTGAGGGTCTACTATTTCCGTTTGTAAGGTAAACGCCACTGTATCTTTAACCGCTATCATAACTCCCTTTGTTTTGGAACTAGCATTCGCAAAAAAGATGTGTGGGAAGTTTTTATGTCTTCACACAGGCACAGAAGTGGTACAAAAATGCGTCTCCTGAGCGCATAGGATATCGGAACCATTTGTCATTGCTTCTCTCCATAAGGATTTTCTTTTCGCCGGGTGGTTAAACTCTTTAGCATTAATGAATAAAAAGTGGATGGCCATGGGAAGGGTTGGTGGTTATGATGGGTTTGAGTTTCTCACAAATACAAGTGTAACCAAGGTTCCCTCTGATAGGTTCTGTATGTAGGGTGTCTTTACTATGGTATGAGTACTCATTGTTATCGTGGAATTGTAGTAGAGTGCGTCGATTACTTATTTTCTCTGGATCCAGATGTTGATATCAGCCTTGAGGATGTGAAAATTGGAATGCAGTATATTTCGGATTTGGTAAGTAACTGCAAAACTCCGGAAACAAAATCAAAAATCAAAAATAGCCAAAGAAGAAACAAAACAAAATGTCACAAACATAACGCATAAAAATACGTTGCGATTGAGAGGTGCAAATGATAGGGGTGTTTTGCCCCATAATAGTCTTGGGTAGTGTCCGAGTGCAGCCAGAAGCTGCTCAAGCGAATCTGGTATAAGTACAAGCGGTTAGCCTAAATTTTCGCTAAGGGATACAAGTTGACTCCATTTTGTTTTTCAATTCACTTATGTGACTTGGCGTTACCTTGAGTAACTCTGTGCCAGCCTGGGCTAGATGGTTGCCGAGTAGCACTAGAGCTGTCCCCAGAGGCTTCAGGGAGAATTTTCCAGTCTCTCAGTAGGGATATTCCTTTATCCAAAGAGTCCACAACATACGTTTGATCCTGCCTGGTGACCGTAAGTTTAGTAGGGTACCCCCACCTGTAGGCTATGCCGTGGTTGCGTAATAGTGTTCACATTTCTCCTCTTTTGCAGCGTATGCTGGGATAAATCAGCATAAAACTGCAAGTGCTGATATTGGGATGCGCATCTTTTGCATTAGTTGTTCCTTTGCATGAAAAAAATGCAGACGGAGAATCACATCTCTGGGGACTTTCTCTGGGAGGTATGTTGGTTTGGGCAAACAATGTATTCTGTCAATGGTGACTTCCATGACAGAGAGGTCAGGTAGGAGGGAGGTAAAGAGATCAGTCGCGTAGGAACGCAGGTCTGATGTCTGGACTGACTCAGGGATCCCCCTAATTTTGAGGTTGTTCCTCCTAGATCTGTCCTCGATGTCTGCTATTTGTCTCTTATCCATGCTGATTCTTCTTCCTGCTCCTCATGTGCATCCACCAGGTCATTTATGGTGGACGCATAGTCTCCCATCTTGTCCTCCCTGTGCTCCACCCTTGCTTCCACCGCTTTCAGTTCCCCACTAAATCTATGCATACAACTCAGCATATCTGCTTGTAGAGTGCTCCGAAGAGAAACCAACATGTCTTTAAGCACAGTATCCAATACCGGCTGGTTGGTGGTGGGATAGTTACTAATGGAATCATGGAGCTCCCTGGTGTCATCCTCTGAATCCACCACAGGGCTCAATGTGGGGTTGCATCCAGCGCCATCCAGGTTTAGTTTTGTTTTGGCTGGACACCCTGATGGTGAGGATGAAGGTGGGGAGTTTTGGTTGCAGAGGGACTCATTATTGCCTGGGGATGCTACACTGGAGAGCAGTCTAGGTTTGTTTTTGGCTGCTAGTGTATGTGTGGGGCCGGCACCATTTTGCCTACCTCCATGCCGCCACTGTTTCCCAATTGACAACAATGGGATGGCCTGTGAATTCTAATGTATTGAGCATATTCATATGCAGCCTATGAAGCCTCTTCATGCTAACCTGGTGCTGGTGTGTATTTCTTAGGAAGAGAGGGTAGGTCACCTACTTTTATTGACTGCACAATGCACATTCAATGGATTATGAAGGGGCGCATTAAGGCTAAGATACCTTTGATACTAATCACATCACATTGAACATACGGTAAACCTTTTTGATATTTATAGCTGGCTGATCTGGGAATATCCAATGCATTGTGTGGCTATGCCACCTTGAATGTATGGACAGCTGCATCACTTTTAATATTTGAAGAGAAATTGTGACCTGACCAAATCCTGGTAGAATATTGACTTGCCTCCATCCATACCGTGTTTTATCACTTATAATATTTTTCCACATTGCTTAAGAACAATAGATTTACTAATCCCCCCTTCTTTTTTCCATTTTTGCTCTCTCCACCATTTTTATGCAGTTCATTTAACTACCTCGCTGTATTCTGCATATCACCCCGATATATGACCAACCAGTGCGTGGAGAGCTCTCATAAGACATTCCACCTTTTGACCTTGGGGGGCAGTGTCAGGAGGCCACCATTTGGTGCCATCTTCTGTAGTGTTTGTGTGTTATTCCTGCTTGCTTAACGTAGTATACATTGCACCAACTCTTTGCTTACCTTTTGGTAGGTGTCCTGTTAGCAGATTTGTGTCTATGCCACCATCCAAATAACATTGCTATGATGTTTATCCTTTGTTCTTCATTAGACAAATATATTATTACACATTCTCCTACCCAATACCCCTGACGAAGGGTTTGAAACCAGAAACACGCCGGTACCGGAATCCTTTCGGAGCATGGAGCGTACTACTATTTAAACATATTTGTATGCTTGCTATGTACCAGTAGTCACGCTATGTTTTTTGAGAGTAGAGGCTCCTCTGGTCCTAAAGCTGCTTGTCCTGTCATGTGACTCTGTTTTTGGAACTATGCAGACACCTTCAGGCAAGAGACCAATCTGCCACTGCTCAAGGAACCCTTAGCAACATCATATTTTACACTGATTGAGAAAAACTAGCTTACAATGTATTTTTTTAAGAGAGGGGTCACCTGCAGAGTATGGGCACAGATTGGGCCTTTGAGGGTTGTCTTTTAGGCAGTGCCATACATCCACTCAGAAACAACATGGAGTGTGGCACTCCCAATTGTTATCCCTTTGTATTTTTGCCTGCTTTTTCATCACTAATGATTCTTTGTGGTTTTCCTTTCCTAAACTGCATGAGGGTTTTACTGATTTCTAATTATTGTACAAAGACTGATTAGTGACATGATAACAGTGACTAGCTACTCTGTTCCTACTTTTGGTGGTATCTTATTCTACCTTACAGGCTGTTCCCAAGTACCTAAACCTACTTTGAACTTCCCATCTTACAGTTTAAATTAAGCAGCCACACAGCAAAGGGCATGCTAATATAGAATGACTGGTTGATTTGGAAAAGAAAAGCCCTTACAGAAGCAGTATCAAGAAATGTTTTATTGTTCATTTTTAACCAGCTACAGACCAAACCCTTTTCTACATACAGACTTAAAACTTTTCAGCAAAATTCAAAAACATACCTTCTTCCTTATTTCATGTTTCATCATGATCAAGTAAGGTTCTTGCTTGGCAGAGAGGCCAAGGACAATACCTGCAAGGCACTGAGCATTATTCATCTTGTCAATACTGTCTGTCTTTTTGCTGCTCTTCTCGGCAGATGCAGAGAAGGTCTTTAAGTAAGTTGGAGCTTCCTGAAAAAAACACTCATTCATATTTTTTGGGAAAGAATACGCTCCAATGGATAAATGCGTTATATGCACAATCAGTTGCAGCAGTTAAGGTCAACGAGATAATCTCTGCAGATTACAGAAACAATACAAGACAGGGCTTCCCGTTCTCACCGCTTTTTATTATGACACTTGAGACCTTATTGAGACATATCAGAGTAAATCGAGACATACTAGGTGTGGAGATGAGAGGAATATAACACAAGTTTGCCGCATATACATTTGACTTTTTCATCTCTAGACCAAAAACAACTGTTCTTAATCTTCTATAAGCCTTAAATATCATCTTCCCCCACACTAAAATGCAAATATTCAAAACAAATGTCCTTTTCAAGTGGGCAAGAGATAATCTTGGTTAATCTTGGGGTTTATCTTACCTCAAGACTTGATGATGTCTTTAAGGAAAACTTTCTCCCCCTTTTCAGGATCTGAAGTAATGGCAATGTCTCACTCATACATTTTTTCAGGGGGAATAGCATGCTGAAGATGAATACTCTTACTTGATTACTATATCTCCATTAGACTCTTCTAATCTCAATTCCTTTTAGCTTCTTGAAATCAGTGAATTGTGAAGTCTTTCAGCTTTTGTAGGCAGACATCTTAAATCTGCGAAAACATAGAGGTGGTAAAGAGTTCCTGATCCGTCTCTTTATCTTCAAGCATTCCATCTAGTACAGATCTTGGACTGATGCAAAAATGCAGAGACCAAGAGCTTCAACAGGCTCTATAGCCCTTTCCACCATCAGACACTTTCATGGATATCAACCTCCTGTCATTCAACACTTCAAAGACAAACACTAATAGGTACAACTATACGAATGATCCAAAAATAAAAAGGGAAAGTTTTCTCTTTAACAAAATTATCACTTATGACCCCAGTCTTTGGAAACCCTGAATTTCCCCCTGGGATACAAGAGGTAAGCTTCCATCACCTTATCCAAAACAAAATGTTTAGGCTAAAAGACTTTGTAGTAGGGGGAAATTGGAAATCAGTGACTGATATACAAGGCATGGCCTCTTCTCAGCTGCCCTTTTTGCAGGCTCTACAGGTCAAACTTTTCTATACCTCTTTGGGTACTAAACCTCCCTAAATCCTATGTAAAGACTAGTCTCCAATCCAAAATGGACTCCCTATCTCTTAATCCATTATTGTTACATCAACAGAAAATGATGCCCCTCCTTTTCAGATGAAATGGGAACGGGACTTGAACCAACAATTTACAGATGAACAACGTGAATCTATACTTTATTTTGCACACAGATCCTCAATATCTGTGTGATTTCAGAAGTCTGGTTACAAGCTACCAGGGGTCAAGTCCTGGGGAAAAAAGTGTGGGAACTCCCACCCAAGATCCACTCCCCCCACCAAAAAATAAAATAAAATTATACGCTCATATGCACAAACGCTTCAAAAGTGGTATTTTTCATCCAATTTTCGTATTGTGTGTATGAAGCTTAAATGTTAGTACATAAAAAACATTTCGCAATAAACATAAATACGGTAATTCTCTGAATAATCAGCATTCATTCAATTGTGCTTCCATGCAAATGTGAACATCCTGTTCGGATCTTTATTGGGGAATTTTATTTTGTATATACAGTGGTGTGAAAAAGTGTTTGCCCCCTTCCTCATTTCCTGTTCCTTTGCATGTTTGTCACACTTAAGTGTTTCGGAACATCAAACCAATTTAAACAATAGTCAAGGACAACACAAGTAAACACAAAATGCAATTTGTAAATGAAGGTGTTTATTATTAAAGGTGAAAAAAAATCCAAACCATCATGGCCCTGTGTGAAAAAGTGATTGCCCCCCTTGTTAAAACATACTATAACTGTGGTTGTCCACACCTGAGTTTAATTTCTCTAGCCACACCCAGGCCTGATTATTGCCACACCTGTTCACAATCAAGGCATCACTTAAATAGGAGCTGCTTGACACAGTAAGGTCCACCAGAAGATCCTTAAAAGCTACACATCATGCCGAGACCCAAAGAAATTCAGGAACAATTGAGAAAGAAAGTAATTGAGATCTATCAGTCTGGAAAGGGTTATAAAGCCATTTCCAAAGCTTTGGGAATCCAGCGAACCACAGTGAGAGCCATTATCCACAAATGGCGAAGACATGGAACAGTGGTGAACCTTCCCAGGAGTGGCCGGCCGCCCAAAATTACCCCAAGAGCGCAGCGACGACTCATCCAAGAGGTCAAAAAAGACCCCACAACAACGTCCAAGGAACTGCAGGCCTCACTTGCCTCAGTTAAGGTCAGCGTTCATGCCTCCACCATCAGGAAAAGACTGGGCAAAAATGGCCTGCATGGCAGAGTTCCAAGGAGAAAACCACTGCTGAGCAAAAAGAACATCAAAGCTCGTCTCAATTTCTCCACAACACATCTTGATGATCCCCAAGACTTTTGGGACAACATTCTGTGGACCGATGAGATAAAAGTGGAACACTTTGGAAGGTGTGTGTCCAAGTATATCTGGCGTAGAAGGAACACTGCATTTCATAAAAAGAACATTATACCAACAGTAAAATATGGTGGTGGTAGTGTGATGGTCTGGGGCTGTTTTGCTGCTTCAGGACCTGGAAGACTTGCCGTGATAAAAGGAACTATGAATTCTGCTGTCTACCAAGAGATCCTGAAGGAGAATGTCCGACCATCTGTTCGTGTACTCAAGCTGAAACGAACTTGGATTCTGCAGCAGGACAATGATCCTAAACACACCAGCAAGTCCACCACCGAATGGCTGAAGAAAAACAAAATGAAGACTTTGGAGTGGCCTAGCCAAAGTCCTGACCTGAATCCTATTGAGATGTTGTGGTATGACCTTAAAAAGGCCGTTCATGCTCGAAAACCCTCTAATGTAACTGAATTAGGACAATTCTGCAAAGATGAGTGGGCCAAAATTCCTCCAGGACGCTGTAAAAGCCTCATTGCACGTTATCGCAAACGCTTGGTTGCAGTTGTTGCTGCTAAGGGTGGCCCAACCAGTTATTAGGTTTAGGGGGCAATTACTTTTTCACACAGGGCCATGATGGTTTGGATTTTTTTTCACCTTTAATAATAAATACCTTCATTTACAAATTGCATTTTGTGTTTACTTGTGTTGTCCTTGACTATTGTTTAAATTGGTTTGATGTTCCGAAACACTTAAGTGTGACAAACATGCAAAGGAACAGGAAATGAGGAAGGGGCAAACACTTTTTCACACCACTGTAGAGTGTTTATGTGGTGAGTTTACACTTTTCATTGAACAGAGTTTGGATAACACAGGGTTAAATGGAAAGGTCATAAATTAACTGCACATTATCTGAACAGAATACTTGGGGAGATAGTGATGTGTTCCTGCTTAGGAGATGTATGTTAGCTTGGGGGGCTGCAAACTCTGCAGGGCTCCAACACACACTCGCTGCTATTCCAACCTAAGCTATTTCCACATAAACTTCCCTCCTGGCATTAAACTTTGCCAGGTATTGTGCTCAGCTTACCACCCCAAACTGATGTTCCTCCCTCAGCTCACCTCTCTCCCTGCATGTCCTGTGAGCAGAATAGCTGTGCTCCTCCTCTGGGTTCTCTCATCATATGGCACTGAAGATAGAGGAGGGGGAGATTCAGCAGTACACACAGAGCAAGTATGCAGGACAAGCAGGGGAAGATGAGGAGACAGAAAATCAGGTGGGGCCAGCGGGGAACAGCGCATCACGAGAGGTCTGACTAAATACAATCTCTTAGCAGCAAGGACCTGATCTACCCGTCAGCTAGCTGTGATTGACAGGTAGATCGAAGCGGAAGCTGTCATGGGGCCCTCTACTCGCAATGCCTGAATGGTCAGGTGTGCGGCACTTACTATTGCGAGCTGTCTCGGCGGCTGCTGGTGTAGCACCTGCCATGCAGCTCGCATACTTCAAAGTCTTGCAGGACATGGCTGCTAATGGGAACTGAGTTCCTGTTGTGGAAAAAGTACAGGAACCCCGTTCCCGTGAGTTCCCGCAGGACTTGAGCCCTGCAAGCTACTAATAAGATAGAGTCCATGTGAGACTTCACTGGATGTACCCAGAAGCTAATCCTAAATGTTGGAGATGTGAGGAAACAGAGGCTATGTTCTTGCATATATTTTGGTCTTGTCCCCAAATCTGACTCTTCTGGTTGGAGGTTTACAAAGTTCATTTATGAACTCTCTGGTTTGTCCTTAGGGGATAACCTGGTGGCCTGTCTTTTACATCTAAGTTCCTTTCCTAAGAAAAAATACTAACATTCATTAGTTATCCATTTGATTAATTTGGCGAAGGGCTGTAGTCCAGTAAGAAAGATTCCCCCCCCCCCCCTCCCACACTAGGACAGTGAATCATGATGGTAAATGAAACAATGAAGATGGAGATCTTTGAAAAAAAAACTGTGACGATGGAGATTTTGACCATGTCTTTAGGGTATCAAGGAGAGTGATTTATTGTTACAGTAAATTTACAACAGTAAAATGATATAGAAGAACTTTTTTTATAGAATGATGCATACCATTGTTTACTTAGTTAGATTAGATAAAAAGGTAAGAGTAAAGTATGATAGGAAAATCTGCCTAATAACTGTTGTGATAGATTTCTCTATGTGAAAAATATTATTACGATATGGCTGAACATTAACTGATGTAAATCGAACCCGATTGCCCTGACTAAATAAAGTGTTATATATTTTTTTTAATCAATTATTTTTTTTATTTAGTTTTTTCATTAAAGAGCAACTTTTAGTGTAAGGTAAACAAGTAATAAATTGCTTATTCTAGACAAAAAATGTTACAGCTCTTTGTACTACAGTACAAAAGTCCACTCAGTTTATTTGGAATGTAAATCATGTATAATTTACTAAGCTTCAGAAAGATTTTTACATGTGCTTCTGTGTGGTACTAGAACCTCACATCACATGATTCTGTGTATGTCTAAGGCTGGAGTTGGTTCAATGGTGCTTGAACTAGTGAATGCTGCATTTTCATTTAGGGGCAACTGTGAAGATGTGGATACCATTGGATAAAAAGCCGAGTACACAAAATTCATGAGTTACAAAGTTAAAATCAGAGCCACTTAGTAAACTGAAGAGGAGTTCCAGCCTGTATTAAAAGAAAATTAAAAATCAGCAGCTACAAATACTTTAGCTGCTGACTTTTAATATAAGAACACCTACCTGTTTGGGGAGCTTTTGATGTCAGCACCTGAAGCCAACCCGTCCATCAGCCTTACTAAGGGAAACAGGAAGTGAAGCCTGTCTCCTATTGCGCATGCATGAGTCGCGCTTTCTGAATGGTCTCGCTGTCTTCTGGGGCCTGTGTGTGTCTCCTAGAAGACAATAGGAGGAAGGAGGAGGGGCCACAAATGACATAGGTCGCCGCAGTACACTTACACGGAAGTGGGAGCAGGTGCCTGTTTTTGACAGGTATCCACTCCCCCCCAAAAGGTGCCAAATGTGGCATCGGAGGGGGAGGAGGAAGTAGATAAGCGGAGCTTCCACTTTTGGGTTGAACTCTGCTTTAAGTATATGTGTAGAAAAATTGTGTGTTAAGTATATTGGGTAATACAATATCAAAACAAGATAAAAGATTTGCCATTATAAAGGCCACATTACAGAACCAGGAACTCAAGCACAGATAATTAGAGTCCTCTAGACTTGTCAGAGATTGTCAGGCTGGTTAACGCTCTGGCATCTATCAAAAACAAAACTATGCTTTTTTGATGGACTGATTTCTTTCATGTATCTTTTTACATGGCAAATTTTAGGGATTCTGCTGTTAGCTCAGGCAGTAGATAGGGCACCCTTAGGGCTTGTTCATTTTTTCCCATCTGAAAAGTTATCTGTGGTGGAATACTTTTCAGAAGTTGGTTGACAGGTGGCTGGGAGGCAATATGTTGCCTCCACAGTCCGAGACTTCTGCTCTGATTGGGTGATTGGGAGAGAATACAAGTAAATATTCATGAATCAAGTTATCTCTGACAGGTAAGGTACTGCTGTTGCAGCAAGTAAAGAATGGGGATTCAGAATTTTAAAGAAATCCACTGATGACTAATTTTATTAATGCTTACTACAAAATGATGTAAGCAACATCCTCATCATATCAGCAAGTCATGACCTTATAAGGTGGAGTTTAATTAGTCTACAAGTGTTCAACCCCTTGGTATGGTAAAACATTTTGTCATTAATTAAACCAAAAGGAGAAGGTGAAAATACGTTTTAACATTTACATTTGTGCATTTGTGCAACATCACCTCATACAAAGGTTGGTAATGGACTAGTTTTCTTATAAGCCAAACATCCCTAAAAACATTTTTTTTATTTTCTTTCAATTTATTTATTGGGTCAATCTCTGCTTCTTAAAGCTGTTAAAAATGGCAGAAGTGTTTGGGGCAGGCGTCGTTTCATGCATAAATGGCCGAATGATATGGGAGGAGCATAAATGGATTTTTTTTTTTAAATCTGATTAGTTTAGAATTATGGAATTGTGTTCATAGACTGCATAAGGTATTTTTTAAAAGGTGAACTAACCCTTTAAAGTAGAGAAACATTTTGTGCACAGAAATTGCTAAGCTACAATGTGAAGCTGTGTTTTGCCGTTGGCTATAACAAATAATGTAACAGATAACAGAAAGGATGATGAAGACTTCAGCTGGTTTCACTGAATAGATGGATAAATGGCTATACATCATTCTATATCACAGTACTAGAGGCTACATCTTGCTTATCTGTCATCCATAAATGTTCAAAAGATTAAGAAATACCTTGCACATGTCATTTAGGGTAACTCAAGCATTTTCCTTTCTTTAAATGCAGTTTATAGTGGGATAAATGAAGTATAGTTGGCCATATTTCATCAGTTCTGCATTTCTTTGGGGCTATTTAGTCATTCTGTCAAGCTGACAAATGTCCATAAAGGAATAGGGCCTTAGCGATGAAGATGATCAAGGTTGTTCTTAGAAAACAGACATCACCATTTACAGTAAAGTGATTTGGGTTGAAAGAAAGCTTGTGAATCACAGCTTTTCTCATGGTGGTTTGTTTGTGATAAAGTCACATTATACAGAAATGCTAAAGAAATTATGCTGGAAATGTTCACAGTGTTTATTTCTATGTTGGCACATATGTACCCAATCATACCCAAAAGTGATAAATAATTATGGGTATTAACTTAAGAGTCAACTTCAGGTATAGCATATGCCTGGAATATTCCAATAACAATTATCCTTGCCATAATTCTCGATTCTGTTCCTTTCCACCTAGAAGCTTTGGATGTTCTTGGCTATCTTTATGGGTTCCAAAACAACTTGGTGCATTGGGCCCTTATAATGGCTCATGACTTCAGCAGAGGTTTTGCCCCAGTTATATCACTAAAAGAGTCTGATAGAGATATACAAAAACATCTAGTATTATAATCTGTTGCATCTACCAGAAATGTATCTCAGGTTTTTGATGGATTTACTCGTTCGAGAGTGATCCACATTTTCATATCAGTTAGCCTTTTATGCTGCTACATCTTTCGCACACTGTTTCCACTTTGTCTACATTTCACTTTGTCCATAGTACCTGTTTTCCCACTCTGTACATTTTAGGCCCTAAAGCAGCTGTAAAGTGTTGATATGAAAACAGCACAGTACCATCAGTCAAGGTACAGCTTACAAGCCCACTATTAAAATTAGGGTTGCACCAATATCACTTTTTTAGGACCGAATACAAGTACCGAGTACTTGCATATACCGATTACCCATACTTTTTTTTAATGTTATGTGATAGTAACACTGTTGGGCACTGATAGGTGGCACTGATGAGGCGTGAACTGGCATTATAACCAAGGTATTATAACCCTTTTCAGATGTCTATCAGGAAGGAACAATAGACTTCTTTACACAATTACAAGAGAAACATGTATTATTGCACAGTTTTTTCTATAGATCTCTAGATGCCATGCTCTGGAGGCACAATTTAGCGATCACAATAAGCTAATCTCTAATTACCCGTTAAAAGGAGTTTCAAAATCCCAAGGACCCAAACGGTTATTTCTACTCTCTAGCTCCACTTGTTACACACTAATCTGGGTAAATTCCCATTAGCCACGCAGGCTAAATGGCAAACCCTAATGCCAACTGTGTCTACAGAGAACTTGGATGATATTTTCTCCTCCCATATGTTGGTTTCTCCTGTGTTTAACAGGTTGATTGCATATTATTCATCAAATGTCCCCTGTTCATCTACATTAAATGTCCTGTAAAGCCATGGCCATTAAATTGACAATCCCTTCTTCTGCTACCATAGCTTAGTGGAAACCATTGCTCTCTGTATTCAGCTATAAAATACAGGTATGCAAGAACTTACAGGTGACTGCGATTGCTTTTTTCTTTCTGTATTTTTATGTGCTGCATATCTGTACCCAGATGATTCCATATACTCATTGTTAACATTGTTAACAAATTTATATTCATATACTTCTATACTTGTATACGACTGTTAAACAGAGTATAAAAAAAGATTATATGTGATATGATTCAAATCTACTTTAGGCTTGTGGGTGGAGCTTTAGGCTCCACTGCACATTTTTACCACTTTTTAACAATTTATCTGAGAAATGGTTGTTTACAGAGCTGAATGCGCAAGTTTGAAATACAGAAAAGAATGAGGCAAAGTTTCCCCTCTCTTCTTGCTATATAGCTTAATACAGCATTTACTATCAGTGCAGTATTTTTTTGCAGTATTGTCAGTGCAGTATTTATTATCACTGCAGCCCCCCAGAGGATGCCCACCCAGGACCACCATGGATGCCCACCCATGGCCAGCAAGGATGCCCACCCATGACCATCAGGTAAGCCCATTAGAGGCCACCAGGGATGGCAATCATTGCCCATTAGGGATAACACTCAGTGATGCCTGCAAAGCGCCTCTGTGCTGCCTATCAGTACGATCTATCAGTGCCTACCAGTGCCCATCAGTGCCACCTATATGTGCCCTCCAGTGGCACCTATCATTGCCACCTATGAGTGCCCATCAGTGCCACCTATGGGTTCTCATCAGTGCCCATCAGTGCTGCCCATGAATGCCCATTAGTGCCACTTATAAGTGCCCATCCATGCTACCTATCAGTGCCCACCAGTGCTGTATATCACGGCCACCTATCAGTTCCCATCAGTGCTGCTTATCAGTGCCACCTCATCAGTGCCAATCAGTACTGCCTCATCAGTGCCATCAGTGCATTCTCATCAGTGCCCATCAGTGAAGGAGAAAATGTACTTATTTACAAAGTTTTGTAACAGAAACTGAGAAAACTTTTTTTTCTTCAAAATATTTGTTTATTTGTAGCAAAAACAATAAAAACCCCAGAGGTGATCAAATACAACCAAAAGAAAGCTCTATTTGTGGGAAAAAAAATTATAAAAATTTTGTTTGGGTACAGCATTGCATGACCACGCAATTGTCATTCAAAATGTAACAGCACCGAAAAGGGGAAAATTGGTCTGGGGAGGAAGGTATATAAGTGCCCTGTATTGAGGTGGTTAAGGCTGGTTAGAGTAAATTAAGGGTTAATAAGGGGTTAAACCAGAGGAAGATTTAATTTAAAAAATGTAAATAGATAAAAAAATGTTTTTACTTGACAGATTGCTTTAAGTCCCTTTCACACTTATGTGACTTTTCCTGCGACTTTGGACATCAGATTCGCATGACAAGTCGTACCCCATTGGTCCCAATGATAACCATTCATATCTGTGCAACTTCAAAGTAGTCCCTGTACTATTTTGGTCCGACTTTGATAAGAGTTGAGGTTCATAGACCTCAAGTGTACACAGGCATTCCCTGAAATTGCGTCAAAATCGCGCAACTTTCAAGTAGCGGCAGGGTGAAAGGGGCCTTAAACAGACTTCATCTGCAGAGGGAAGTTCCTCCCTTTGATCTGTAGATGAAGAAACAGATCCAAAACTAAACAATGCTTCTTTTTATCTCTCTACTTCAGCAGCTGAGTAATGTTGTTGATAAACATTGCCCGGCTGCTTTTTTATTTTTAAATGACAGCTCCAATTGCCAGGAATTTGTTTACACTTCAGCTGTCAACGGGGGAACCCCACTGACAGCTGAATGAGTCATCAGTTGTTAAGAACGTGGCGTCCCCTTTCCTTGACAACCGATAATTGCTGTCTTTTCTTTTTTTTTTTTTTACATTTCAGCTGTCAGTGGGGGAATCCCGCTTACAGCTGAAAGAACCAAGCCTGAAAGTATTGGTTTCAGGTATCGGAGCATTTTCATACTGTGATACTCGTGCACATGTTTCGTATCGGTATCTGTGCAACCCTAATTTAAAACAACAGCTTAACTATAAAAAATAAAAAAAATACAACTGACCCAAAACCATTATAGCTTTATTTTAAAGATCATTGAATGACTTGTATATTTTCACATAGATTTCTATATAATTGAAGTCATAGAAATGTGCATCAAAAGTTGTTATAATTTTCTTCTGGATAACCTATCCCCAGTAACAGCACTATAGTAATCCTCCTATGCGTGTGATGTAAGGTTTTCAGAGAGTATTACTCATGAGAAAATAGAGTGAACATGGATGACATTTGATATCCTCCTTATCTGAGACAAGCCTAACAAGCTCTCAGGAAGCCTAACAAGCTATAAACCTATTACTATGTGAAGTGTGTGTACTGCCAATGTATACCTCTGTACGCCAAGCTGAACAACTTCTTTAGCATTGACATTTGAGAAGAAAATAAACAAACTACAAAGGAAGAAATGGAAATAGGGTATAGAGAGCTAATGCTGGTGTTTCGTCATTGAGTCAAAGGATTTTTCACAATGAAAGCATATTAAATCATTGCTTAGTCTTACAATTTGCATTAAGTGTAAAAAGGGGGAAAATTGGGGACAGGGGGTCATTGGGACTTTATATGAAACACACTGCTTGGGTAGGATGAGACATTGAATATAATAAAGAAAGATATTGTATGATGACAGCAATGGGCATAATGCAATAATTGGTATATATATTTAATTACATTTCAGAAATATGATACAAAATAAATAAACATGATTAGTACGTCATATTGTAATAAAATTAATAACAACAAGGTAAGCAAACAGGATTAATATGAAAATTGTAATAGAATTCATAATATAGTAAGCTATGTACAACATGATTATAGTTAGTTTTCTAATTCAATTGAATAGGGATGGAAGCACACACTCATCTACTGTTTCACTTCATGGTTTACTGTTTTCATGCATCAAGTGCCAATACAAGATATTTGCAATATGGGGATAGTTTGTTTTGTTGATAACATTATTGTGTGGTCAGCGCTGGGGGGTTGATCTCATCTATTTCCGGGAGCTGCGACGCGCACTGCGTCATTCCCCCACTCCCTCGATCTTGTTAATTGTGGGGCTGGTGACGTGCACTCTCTGTGTGCCGGCACCACGGCCCACATGTGTGCATGGCTGACGTCATTCTGATGCCGTGTGCTGGCGTGTTCTTTGACCATCTGCGTGCAATACTGATGGAGGTTCCGGCGCCTACATATGGGCGGTCTTTTGTCCATGTGTGGTCGCATCCTCTCTCAGTGCACGGTTTAGCGTGATGTTGGGGGGACACTGTCGGTTTGGCAGGCTGGACTTTATGCTTACAGGGACGCCACATTTAGATTCACCTTGATACTTTTACTGCACTCCCCTTCACATTGGCTAATTTAAGCCATAGGTAAATTCACTATATGGTTTGCTAATTGCTGCTTGGTGGGTCAATATGATCCCCTTGTTTTACCTCCATTCCCCTTTTAGGGTGTCGTTCATCTGTTTCTTCAATTCCCTTCCACATTTATTTTCTAGCACTTAATTTCCCTTGTTAGTCTGTGTATATATACTTATCTTGCTCACCATACACAATTTCATTTATTTTTATATACCCCTTGGGTTCATATTGATCATCCCAGTTGTGCATGGGGGAATCCTGCTCACGCACTTCATTTCATCATTCTCTGGCTGATTCCGCCCTGCTACCGCCTTGTCGCCGCCTCAGTGTCAGGTCACCTTGAGGCGAGGTGACAGATGCACACCGTAGGGATCAGGAGTGCACCGCAAGGTTGTGGACCCTACGGCTGACTGCTGCAGATGGGAGACAGATCCCACTGGGGTTAGAGCGTAAGATTCCCTGGGGCGCGGAGTCTAAGAGCCAGCAGGTGTTCACCAGCACCTCTAGTGGTGAGGATGGACTTGGCTGCAACTGGCTCCAGGGCGCGACCCCCAGGGTCCCCCAGCTCACACCCACAGTAGGCAACAGGAGGATAGGGGAAGTGAAGGACAAAGCCAAGGTCGGGGCCACAAGCAGACAGGAATAGTCAGGAACACGTCAAAAGGTCAGGATCACAGGCAGGGTCGGTAACGGAGAACAACAGAAGAGCACACAGCAGAAAACAGGAAGCTAACACACAAAGGTTGATCAGCAGGGATGGCCTGCAGTGCACAGGTTAATATAGAGCTCCCTGATAGGAGCTAGGGTGGAGCCATGCCAGAGGATAGATTACAAAAGCAGACAGGTGAGGGTCGGCTGGTCTCTAGATGAACACATGGGAACAGGTAAGCAGACAAACTATTGCATAACCATGACACTCAGCTCCCGGTGGGATGGTTTCTTTACCCCCCGGTGCTTACCATCAAGTATATCTACAAGTTATATGTTTTTTACACAATTCTATCTGTACCCACAGATAAGAGGGCTAGGATCATAGATTTTGATCCCTCTCTTCCTGTGTCAATCTATTATCATTTATTATCTATCTACTTTTCATTTTAGATATTCCCAGATAGCTTCTCCTGATGAGTGGATACTACTCCATGAAACACGTACAGATTTAATATTTGATGTCTTGTCATAGTTACCATGCTTTTTACCATGGGTTTTATTTGGCTGAGCCATTGAATTATTATAATATGTTCATTATGTCTGTTACTGTGGGTGTATTTTTGATATTAACTATAATCATGTTGTACATAGCTAACTAAATTATGAATTCTATTACAATATTCATATGAATCCTGTTTGCTTACCTTGTTGTTATTCATTTTATTACAATATGACGTACTAATCATGTTTATTTATTTTGTATCATATTTCTGAAATTTAATTAAATATATACCAATTATTGCATTATGCCCATTGCTGTCATCATACAATATCTTTCTTTATTATATTCAATGTCTCATCCTACCCGAGCAGTGTGTTTTATATAAAATTCCAATGCCCCCCTGTCCCCAATTTTCCCCCTTTTTACACTTAATGCAAATAGGGATGAAGACCCGTGTGCTGGATGGTCATGGTCTCATATAAAGTCCCATCTGTCTTTTTCTAATTCAATAGTCTTACAATTTAATTTAAATGCTCTGTACTCTGTAAGTTACAGATGACTTCTCCCAAAAAGTAATTGCGTTAGTAACTCGGTTACTACATTGGAAAAATAATTAGTTACTCAGCAAAGTAATTGTGACAGAGGTGGCAGCGGTGGTACTTGAGGGGGTGGCAGCGGTGGTACATGAGGGGTGGCAGCATTGGTACTTGAGGGATGGCAGCGTTGGTGCTTGAGGGGTGGCAGCGGTGGTACTTGGGGGGGCTGTGGTGGTGGTATACAGTACTTGGGGGTGGCATCGGTGGTACTTGGGGGGGGGTGGCAGGCAGTGGTGGTACTCAGGGGGGTGGTAGCGGTGGTGGTGCCATCCTCTCCCACCACCACCTCTGGCTCTTACTGATCCCATCCACCACCACCACTGATCTCATCCCTACCGTATCCCCTCCATCACCTCTGTTGTAGAAGTGAGGGTGGGTGGGTAGAGATGGGATCAGTAAGAAGCAGAGGTGGTGGAGGACTTGGGATGGATCGATTGCACTGCAATTCGAATCGTCAGACAGTCCCTTACTTGAATGTCTCAAGGGATGCCTTTCCTCATGGGGAGAGAAAGAGACCCTCCACTTCACACGATTGGTGTCAGCTGGTCAGCTGACTTAATTTTTCAGTGTCCGCCCCACCTCCCTACATTCTCTCTCTCTGGATAGGCAGGGCAGGATCGGTGGTCCAGACAGTCTCTCTAAGTCTCAGCCTCTTCTCAGCTCATCGCATCACTTCCCGCGGCGGAATGAACGGCCAGGCAGCATGGCCACGGCGGGCCTCTCGGGCGGTAGATGTAATTGCGGTAACGCCATCCAAGTAATGGGAACTGAGTTACCATGAGGGGAAGAGTAATCAGTTAGATTACTCGTTACCCTCTAAAGTAACTGCGTTAAGTAACTCTGTTTATTTTAACTGAGTTACTTACATCAATGTCTATGACCTTCCTAAAAGAGATGTGATACCTATTTACTGCATGATGACACTCTCTCTCGCCTTCTTTCTCGGTGAGAAAAAGTAGGTGAACCCGGTGGGATTAACTAGTTTGCTAAAAATCTGATTTGATCCTCATCTAAGTTACAGCAATAGACAAACACAATGCACTTAAGCTGATAACACCCAAACATCCCTGTTCATGAGTTTACCATACATGATCATTTGGACAGGCAGGGTGTCCATGGCAGAACACCACAAGGGAAGCCACTGCAACCCAAGGATTTGCAAAAGAGCAATTTGGCAAACTGCTAAAAGCTACTGAAAGCGCTTGCTTGAAGTCATTGCTGCCAAAAGGAGTTAGATGATGATCAGATTGCACCAGTTAAGGGGTTCACATATTTACATATATATATATATATATATATATATATATATATATATATATATATATATATATATACAGTATATATATATATATATATATATATATATATATATATATATATATATACAGTATATATATATATATATATATATATATATATATATATTTATTTATATACACATACACACACACACACACACACACAAAGTGGGTATAGAAAAAAAAAACACGTTTTGTTTGCAGCCTGAAATGAAGACAGACACATTTTGTTTTATCCAGTTGTATTTACTCAGCACAACTTACAACATCCAAGTGAAAGATATAACATCAACATGTCAGAAAAAATAAGCTTGCCCGTGCCGCCAGCTAGAAGTTCTTCCACCTCCAAATCCCTTGTTGCCATACCCTCTCCAACTACCTCCTCAGTTGGATTCTGTTGGGAATTATAAGTGTTAGAGAGAGCGATATCACCGCTCCAGGTAGGTCAAACAACAATGGAAAACCTTCTCATCCAGCTTGGAGGACCAGGTGCCGGCAATGCATATAGCAATCAAAAACAGATGTAGTGCTTAGTCATAGCTGTCGTGCTATGACTAAGCACTACATTGAAGTGTGAAACGTGTTAGCGCCATTCTGTTCCTGCTGTGGCTTGTATTTTTGTTCACAAAAACGTTTTTTGAGTGTGGCTGTCCAGATCTTCTTCCTGTTTTTGATCATTATAAGTGTTACCGGGAAACCTCTGCAACTCTGTGCTGTCATGCCAGGCTGGCCATGTTACAGTCATTATGTTACTACCTTGTCTGAACTTTTTTGCTAAATGCATTTAATGATCTCTGTGCGCCTTCTTTCTCTCTCTGCCCCAACAGGCCTATTCTGAAAAATCTGTTAATTTTTTTTTTTCTAAATCCAATATCAGTTAATTGAGTTATTTCTTTATTTTCATGATAACTTAGGAATTTATTTATTACAAATCGAGAACTACCCACGAAGGAGCCGCTTGGTAATTTTGGGTTCCCTGATCTCTGCGTCAACTCCTCCCTGGGACATCTGGTTAGCTAAAATCTCTGCAAACACTTTTTAAGGACACAAGTAGAAAATACTGTTAGGCCGCGTACACACGGGCGGACTGTTCGCCCAACTTTGTCCGCTGAACAGTGTTTGGGCGGACAGTCCGCTCGTGTGTGGGCTTTCAGCGGACAGTTTCAGCGGACAGTTGGACGGACAAGGTTTTTCGGAAATTCCGAAAAACTGTCCGCTGAAACCTTGTTTCAGCGAACAGTCCGCTCGTGTGTAGGCTTGTTCGTCAAACAAAGTTGCGCGCATGCTCAGAAAGGATTTTCACGCCGAAAGCTATAATGCAGTGTATAGGACATCGTATTTTTCGTCCCGTCGTACGTGCCGTTCACGTCATCGCGCACGGTTTCAGCAAACTGTTCGTCCGTCGTGTGTGGCCATGTCCGTCCATGCTAAGTTTGAGCGGACTGTTTGCCGAAACTGTTGGACGGACAAAGTTGGGCGAACAGTCCGCGCGTGTGTACGCGGCCTTAGCCTCTTTGAGGATTGTTACCAGAAATAGACAGACACATCAGTAGTGATAAACAAGTTGAATATATTATCACTGTTAAAAATATGTGGATACTTTAAACCTTACTACAGAGTATCAATAATGCAATAGAAGTGACCATTTTCAATATTTAGCAACTGTAAGTATACAAAAAAAAAAACAGTAATCTATATATCCATAACATGGGTGCTGAGTGGGAGGAGAGAAGATTTTTCAACTTCTCAACTCCTTCTGGGCCATGAACACTGTTGAAATGTAAACAACAAAAATGGATTAAACAGGTACAGTGAACTGAGTTCTGTAGCGTTACAGCTCCTGGGTTGAAAAGTACTAGTGTATTCTGCTAGCAAACAGTGGGGCTCTTTGTAAAGAAAGTAGGTTTCAATTAAACAAAATTGAGAAATTAATCATCTATGATATTCCTTGGTTTGTAAGAACAGACTGGCTAAAGGTGGCAGCTCCAAACAAGCATCCTCTGACACTAGAAAGGGGAATAGGTGTCTTCATGCAGTGTCTGCACTGTGTTAAGAAGGATGTTTGAGTTTTTAGCTGCTCACCGATCCTCTGTGCGGTGACACAATGGAGATTCCAAATGTTTGTTCAGGCTCCTGGCAATATTGTAAGGCACTGGATCACCTCCTGTCAGCCAATCAGGATAGCTGGTAGCTAAACTGGCAAGGTGACTGGGCAGCGGCCGACTGGACACCTGGATGGTTATTACAATCCCTGAAGCAGCGTGTGTCATCTCCTCTGGGCTAGGTGGTGTTGAGTGGCTGCGCAGGGTCTCTGGGACAAACAGTGGTGCACAGTGTGGGTGTCACTGTTCCTGGCTTCTTTCTCTTAAGTCTCTTGGCAGCAGTCTTTGGCAAAACATGCCTCTCACTCTCTCAGGTGGAGTTCCAGCACACACTCCCTTGTTTCAGCATGGCTCTCTCAGGTGGACTTCAAACTGTCACACCACCCAGAGGCTTTTGTGGCTTGTCTCTCCTCAGCCACCTCAGGCCGCGTACACACGGGCGGATTGTCTGCCCAACTAAGTTCGTCAGACAATCCGACAGACATTCCGTTCAACTTTTGAATGAAAGGACTTGCCCACACACGGCACTTTTTGAGCGGACTAATACGGCGGACTAAGTTCGTCATACAATCCGCCCTACTTTTGAAATGAACGGACTCGCCCACGCACGCGGAGGAAAGTCCGCTCATTTCGAGCGCGTCTCCAGGTAGGCGGGGCCCGCGAAGGAGACGTCGCTGGCCCCGCCGCCTGGAATGGACTTAAAGGGGAACTCCAACACCGAAAAAAAAATCGGCGTGGGGGTCCCCCCCCCAAGTCCACAACAGACCCTTGTCCGAGCACGCTACCCGGCCGGCCAGGAAAGGGGGGGCGAGCGAGCGCCCCCCCCCCCCACCCTGAGCCGTACCAGGCCAAGTGCCCTCAACATGGGGGGTGCCTTGGGGAAGGGGGGGCCGCGCGGCCCCCCCACCCCAAAGCACCTTGTCCCCATGTTGATGAGGACAAGGGCCTCTTCCCGACAACCCTGGCCGTTGGTTGTCGGGGTCTGCGGGCGGGGGGCTTATCGGAATCCGGGAGCCCCCTTTAATAAGGGGGCCCCCGGATACCGCCCCCCCCACCCTATGTGAATGAGTATGGGGTACAATGTACCCCTAGCCATTCACCTGTAAAATAAAAGTACCAAAAAAAAACACAACACACGAGATAAAATATTTTATTGCACAGCTCCGGGGGTCTTCCGTCTTCGGGGGTCTTCTCGCCGGACTCCTCCGCTATCTTCTTGTAGCTCTTTTGCTAGCGGAGGAGTCCGGCTTTCTTCCTCCCCGCCGCCGGCCTCTTCTTCCGACTTCGGGGGTCTTGTCCCCCTCTTCGGTTCTTCTGCCGGGCCACCGCCTGTAAAAGAGCTATAAGAAGGCGCAGTGGCCTTCTGTCGCCGCTGTCGCCGCCGCCTTCAGTTCTTCTTCTTCTTCTTCTTCTGCTTCTCCAGGAGATGTTGCCTCGACGATCTCTCCGGCCGGAATGCCAGAGCCGCGCTGCGCGGCCACTTATATAGGGACAATGGGACGGTGTCACATGGTATATGTCAGATGGGTTGGTGTCACATGGTGACCCCGCCCCCTTACGATGTCATAGTCCCCATGTGACATCAACCCATGTGACCAACCCATGTGACATATACCATGTGACACCGCCCCAATGTCACTATATAAGTGGCCGCGCAGCGCGGCTCTGGCATTCCGGCCGGAGAGATCGTCGAGACAACATCTCCTGGAGAAGAAGAAGAAGAAGAAGAACGGAAGGCGGCAGCGACAGCGGCGACAGAAGACCGGGCCACCGCCTGTAAAAGAGCTATAAGAAGGCGCGGCGGCCCGGCAGAAGAACCGAAGAGGGGGACAAGACCCCCGAAGTCGGGAGAAGAGGCCGGCGGCGGGGAGGAAGAAAGCCGGACTCCTCCGCTAGCAAAAGAGCTACAAGAAGATAGCGGAGGAGTCCGGTGAGAAGACCCCCGAAGACGGAAGACCCCCGGAGCTGTGCAATAAAATATTTTATCTCGTGTGTTGTGTTTTTTTTGGTACTTTTATTTTACAGGTGAATGGCTAGGGGTACATTGTACCCCATACTCATTCACATAGGGTGGGGGGCCGGTATCCGGGGGCCCCCTTATTAAAGGGGGCTCCCGGATTCCGATAAGCCCCCCGCCCGCAGACCCCGACAACCAACGGCCAGGGTTGTCGGGAAGAGGCCCTTGTCCTCATCAACATGGGGACAAGGTGCTTTGGGGTAGGGGGGCCGCGCGGCCCCCCCTTCCCCAAGGCACCCCCCATGTTGACGGCACGCGGCCTGGTACGGCTCAGGAGGGGGGGGCGCTCGCTCGCCCCCCCTTTCCTGGCCGGCCGGGTAGCGTGCTCGGACAAGGGTCTGTTGTGAACTTGGGGGGGACTCCCACGCCGATTTTTTTCAGCGTTGGGGTTCCCCTTTAAGTCCATACCAGGCGCCGGGGCCCGCGACGTCTCCGTCGCGGGCCCCGCCTACCTGGATAGCCACTCGAAATGAGCGCACTTTTCTCCGGGCGGGAAAAGTCCGCTCATTTCGAAAGTACGGCGGACTGGCACACACACGGGCGGATTGTCCGCTGAAACCAAGTTTGGACGGACAATCTTATGGAAATTCCGTAAGACTTAGTCCGCCGGACTGTCCGCTGAAAAAGTCCGCTGAAGCCCACACACGAGCGGACTGTCCGCTGAAATGTGTTTCGGCGGACTAAGTTGGGCAGACAGTCCGCCCGTGTGTACGCGGCCTCAGTCTCTCCTCTCCATCTCTGCACTGTTCTGTCAGAGCCTTTTCTTTTCCTGGGCTTCTAGACTCTCTCTCTGTAACGGTTTACCTTGGTTGGAGTCCATAGTGCAGAGATGTATGTTCACCCTTGCAAATACACACAGCCCACAGTAACTAGGTAAAAGGCTACCTGGGCTGTGAATCTGAGCACAGGGGCTTGACAGGGAATTTACCAAAGGATTGTTGAGGTGAAGCCATAGTCAGGGATTCCAGAAGTCAAAGTTAAGGATGAACAGAGCCAGGGTCAGAAGCCGGAGTCAGTCTTGGAACACTGAAACTTGTAAATAAGAACACAGGAAAACAGGAACCTTTGGCAATACAAGAGACAATGAACTGACACAGCCCTCAGGGTGAGGCAGTGTTTTATATCCAGCTAATTTGACAAACTGCCTCAGCTGAACCAGGAGTGACAGGTGCTAATTGCAAAGCAAGATACAGAGTATAGCCTTCAGTGCTGCATGCAGGACAAGGCATAGCTGGAAACCAGCCTGATTAATGAACTGAGGTGTGACTAAGAGGAAATACAGCAGGAGCAGTATACAGAACGTCTTGGGTTCAATACCTCCTTGAGCCACCTGGGGCATGACCACGCCTGACTGGTTGCATGGCACAGTAGGAACTGTGACAATCCCTCTCAAATCTCCTCAGCTCTTCCTGAAACGGCCCTTTTTCCCAGTGTGTCTCTGAGATTTCTGGAGTCATCATCTCACTGTCTCCATCTTGTGGCCAAAAGGAAATTGCATTACAGCATGCTTGCTACATAAATATATACCATTTCACTGTTACAGAATTAGCAACACGATAATGAATTCCCTTTTCTATTAAGCAGAAAAAGAGTCAAGATAGATAGATAATGGGATTTTTATATACAGCTTACCTGTAAAATCCTTTTCTTGAGAGTACATCACGGGACACAGGAGCTTCATTACATAGTGGGTTATATAGGCACCTCTGGTGATTGGACACTGGTTGACCCTAATTAAAGAGAATTCCTCCCCTATATAACCCCTCCCATTTGGGAGGCACCTCAGTTTTGTAGCAAAGCAATAAGAAACCACGTAAAACCCAAGAGGGGCGGGAGACCTGTGTCCCGTGATGTACTCTCAAGAAAAGGATTTTACAGGTAAGCTGTATATAAAAATCCCATTTTCTTGATCATACATCACGGGACACAGGAGCTTCATTACATAGTGGGATGTCCCATAGCAATGCTCCGGTTGAGGGGAGGGAGACACAGATCGTAAACATAGACCGCCAGGGACCCGAGGACCTAAACTGCAGCCTGCAGTACACTGCGCCCGAAGGCGATATCCTCTTGCCCTCTAACATCCACCTGATAGAATCTGGTGAATGTGTGGACTGATGACCAAGTCGCAGCCTTACAGATCTGAGCCAGAGAGGCCTGGTGATGCACTGCCCAAGAAGCACTGATCCACCTTGAGAGAGTGGACTTAGACGCTGCCTGACCCCTTCGAGGGCCTTCTGGCAGAATAAATAAACAGTCAGTCTTTCTTATCTGAGCAGTTGCCTGAAGATAAAGACTGATTGCTCTAACCACATCTAAAGTGTGTAAAGACTCTTCCTCTATGGACTGAGGATTTGGAAAAAAGGATGGTAGGATTACATCCGGATTCAGATGGAAACCCAAAACCACCTTAGGAAGAAAGGAACCGTTGGGACGCATAACCACCCGGTCCTTATGGATAATTAAATAGGGCTCTTTACAGGAAAGAGCTGCCAATTCTGATACTCTTCTAGCCGTGGATATGGCTACTAAGAAGACCAGCTTTTTAGTCAAGAGAGCTAAAGAAGCCAGCTGCAAAGGTTCAAATGGTTGGGCCTCTAAGGCCGAGAGAACCAAATTCAGATCCCATGGGCATACCGGAGGTCTAACTGGCGGTTTTAACCGCATAGCTCCCTGGATAAAAGCCCGAACTAGGGAGTGTGATGCAAGAGGTTTTTGAAAAAATACCGACGGCCGAAATCTGCACCTTGATGGTGCTTATGGCCAAATTCATCTCTAGACCTGACTGGAGAAAGGCCAAGATTCTGTTAACGACATACTTTCTAGGATGCCATCTCCTGAGTTCACACCAGGAAACATATGCCCTCCAGATCTTGTAATAGATACGCCTGGAGGCCGGCCTTCTGTCATTGACCAGAGTGGAAAGGACTGGCCCCGAAAGGCCACGGTTTCTCAGAATGTGGGTCTCAGCAGCCAGACCGTCAAATTCAGACTGCGTAAAGCAGGATGGTAGATTGGACCCTGTGAGAGCAGATCTGGCCGGAGAGGGCGGGTCCAAGGCCTGCCCACTGCCAACTTCATGATTTCTGCAAACCATGGTCGCCTGGGCCAAGCTGAGGCCACTAAAAGGACCGACTTCGACTCCCTCTTGACCCTTCCCAGGAACCGCGATAGCAGCGGGCTCGGGGGGAAGGCATAGATCAGATTGTACTGATCCCAGGGAACCGTCAGAGCATCTGACCCCTGAGCGAGTGCATCTCTTGTCCTTGACACAAACTTGTCCAGTTTCCTGTTGAATCTGGACGCAAACAGATCCACGTCTGGAGTGCCCCACTTGTAACATATGTTCTGGAACACATCGGGGTGCAGAGCCCATTCTCCTGGGCACAACTGCTGGCGGCTGAGAAAATCCGCCTGCCAATTCTCTACTCCTGGGATGAAGACTGCAGAGAGACACGGAACATGCTCTTCTGCCCAGACAAGTATGCGATTCACCTCCTTCTGGGCTACCAGACTTCTGGTACCGCCCTGGTGATTGATGTAAGCCACTGCGGTGGCATTGTCGGACTGAATCCGAACTGGGAAACCTCGCAGTCTGTAAGACCACTCTATGAGTGCCATGTAAACTGCCCGAATCTCCAAGATATTTATGGGCAGCAGACCTTCGGTCGCAGACCATCTTCCCTGCGAGCATGTTCCCTCCAATACGGCTCCCCAGCCTGTCAGGCTGGCATCCGTTGTGACAATCTTCCATGAGAGGGGAAAAAAAGTTTTGCCTTTCAGCAAATTCCTGGTTTGTAACCACCAGGCAAGACCTTTGCGTGTCCCGGGGGATAAACGCATAGGAAGATCCAGGGATTGGGGCTTCCTGTTCCAAACCGCAAGGATGCATTTTTGCAGAGGCCTTGAGTGGAACTGGGCGAATGGGACCGCCTCGAATGAGGCGACCATCTTTCCCAATAGTCTCATACATAACCGAATGGAGGAAGATCTTCTGCCCAGAATCAGGCGCACCAGATCTCCAATGGCCAAGGCCTTTGGCCTTGGAAGAAACACCCTGCCCTGGGCGGTGTCGATAATCAAACCCAGGTAATCCAACCTGGTGGTCGGTTGCAAGGACGACTTCTCTAGGTTTATAATCCAACCTAGGCGCTCTAGATGTTCTAGCGTCCTGGTGACGCTGCGACTTAGGCATGCTGCAGTTCTCTCTACGAGAAGCAAGTCGTCTAGGTAAGCCATGACGGCTATGCCCTGAACTCTTAGGATTGCCAAGAGAGGGTCCAAAATCTTCGTGAAGACTCGAGGGGCCGTAGCTAGCCCGAATGGCAGGGCCACGAATTGAAAATGGCGCCGCTCTACCGCGAACCTTAGAAACTTCTGGTGTGCGGGAAATATTGGCACATGGAGATATGCATCTTTGATATCTATTGATGCCATGAACTCTCCCCCTTGCAGGGAGGAGGCCACAGTGCGTATCGACTGCATCCGGAAGGTTTGGATGTGTAAAAACCGGTTTAAGTCTCTCAGATCCAAGATAGGTCTGACACTTCCGTTTGGTTTTGGAACGGTGAAGAGATTCGAATAGAAACCTGAACCCTGATCTTTCGGGCTCACTTCTACGATCACACCCTGGGATAGTAACAGATCTAAGGCCAGAAATAGCGTTTTCTGCTTTACTGGATCCTTGGGGATCCTTGACCTTAGAAAACGATAAGGTGGAATCTTCTGAAACTCTAGCCTGTAGCCCAGAGATACTGAAGAGATCACCCATTTGTCCTGAATCTCTTCCCGCCAGGCGCCTGCAAATTGCAGGAGCCTTCCCCCCACTCTGTCGAGCGGAGGCGCCCCTTCACAAGGAGGTCTTGGGGGTCTGCTTGGCAGGCTTTCGCCCCCAAGTCTTCTTCTGTCCCTGGGCTCGGCCCTGAGGCTTTCTAGCAGAGGAGGGCTGGGAAGGCCGTCGCCACTGTTTAGAGTTTGATGCTTCGGGAGAGAGCGTACGCCTGAATGAAGGACGTTTGCTCCTTTTGACTGGAAGGAGAGTAGACTTACCTCCCGAAATATTTTGGACGAATTTATCTAATTCTTCCCCAAACAAACGCTCCCCTTTAAACGGGAACCCAGTCAAATGCTTCTTGCACGACATCTCAGCAGCCCAATTCTTTAGCCATAGAGCCCTACGCATGTGTACCAACATGAGGGATAAACGTGATGCTTGTTGGACCGAATCCAAAATCGCATCAATTATGAAGCACAAGATGTGAGGCATCTCTGCATACTTCTCTACTTCCTCACTGGGAAGGAGACCAAACATTTGTTTAACCTGTTCCTTAAGAAACTGACACAACCCCACGGCTGCGACTGTAGGCTGCACCACAGCGCCAGCCATGGAAAAGGAGGCTTTTAATAAGGTCTCCAGCCTTTTATCAGTTGGATCCTTAAATACCTGCGCATTATCCAAAGGACAAGTTAGGTTTTTATTCACACAAGAAACAGCCGCATCGACAGATGGGGCCCCCTATCTCTTAGTGAAACTTTCCTCCACAGGATAATGCATAGAAAACCTTTTGGGAGGAGTAAACAGTTTATCGGGATGTTCCCAATCCTCATACATCAATTCACCCATTAAAGGATGAATTGGAAAGGAACAAGCAGTCTGTGGGGCTTTCCTGACTTCCAGGGAAGAGACAGAGGATGTAGCGACTTCAGCAGCAGGCATTCTGAATGTGGTACGCACCAATTCAGTATAGTACTGCACCTGCTTTCTGAGTGCCTGGGAGGAGGGGACTAACTCCTCTTCCTCTGACTCATCCGACTGCTCCTGATCCCTATCCAAAGACAGGGATCCCTCCTCATTTTCAGAGCAACTATCTGAGAGAGGGATCTCAGCAGAGGGAGGGGATCTACCCTTTTCCTGCTATCTTTTAGGGAAGCAGAAATAAAATTCATGATCCTCCCTTCAAAACCCTCCAATGTAGCCCTAAGGGAGTCCTCAGTGACATAGACCGGGGCTGCGACATTGGGAGAGGCTGCAAAGCCTGAAAGGGGCACTGACTCGTCTTGAGATGCAGGCTCCAGTCTTGCAGAGGGGGATGGTAATTTACAGGCACTTTTGGAACCCCTGGACCTAGGCGGTGACTTGCCAGTGCTCTTATTACCTGCCCCTGAAACCCTCTTACGAGGAGACATAGTACTAAGCTACAAAGCAGAGGTACTAGTACAAATGCAATCACTGTTGCGCTTAAAGTCTCACAATAAATCAATATATGCTTAACTGCACAACCTGATGCTGAGTAGGTGTCTTAAGGTTTGCCTGGATCCAATCCCCACGGATGCTTACAGCCCACAGCTCCTGTGTCTCCAGTTACAGCCCCCTGACGCTCTGGGCTTTTTAAAACTGCCGCTTGGCACCTGCGATACAGCGCCGTGCACACTAACGTGCACGGCTCGCAACCACACCCCCCCCCTCCTCCATTAGACCGGGAGCGCGCCCGGCGCGCGTGTACGCGCCCGCGCGTGCACGAGGACCGCGGAATCCGGAGGGGGGAGGAGAACCCAAGGGGAGCCAACGTGGGACCCCTGACCTGCATGGGACCCCTCTTTACCTTAACTGTGGCAGGAACTGTAAGGGAGACATGAGTAGCTGGAGAACCAGGCATTCACTGAGCGTGTTTGTATTGAAAGGCATGTAAGTATGCATCAGGCTGCTCTTACTCCCTCTAGTGGTGGAAACCAGGTAAGACATACAACTACTCACAATGAAGAAATCCATTCATATATTTAAATATATAGGATGACTTCCCTTACCTGTCCCCGCCGCAGGAATTGCTGAGAACAGACCAATTCCAGCCTTCACCCATCACGGCGGGTCTTGTTAGCCAACCTTCAGGTATATCTGGGGCTCTTACGAAAAGATCCTCCCACCTGGGCCATGTAGAAAGCTCTGCCAGAAACTTACGGGCGCCCTGAGTAAACAGTACCCCAAGTCTGGTTGTCCCAGAGCCCAGTCTTCCAATGGAGAGGACTTACAGGCAAAACCTCGTGTCTTCGGCAAACGAGGCCCGGGTACCATACCATCTTGGGAGTCAAATATCGGCCCGAGGTATGGATCCGGTTTGTTGTAGCCCTTCGGCCCTCGCCGGGACCCGCATAGAGCTAAGTTTTACGTGACCATCGACCAGACACTGGCGAAAAAACTGAGGTGCCTCCCAAATGGGAGGGGTTATATAGGGGAGGAATTCTCTTTAATTAGGGTCAACCAGTGTCCAATCACCAGAGGTGCCTATATAACCCACTATGTAATGAAGCTCCTGTGTCCCGTGATGTATGATCAAGAAAGATAGATAGATAGATAGATAGATAGATAGATAGATAGATAGATAGATAGATAGATAGATAGATAGATAGATAGATAGATAGATAGATAGCAGGAATGAGGGAAATCAAGAGTTCTTAGCTTCCCCAAATGTTTAGAGATTTCAGGGATATTTTACTACTTTGGCAAAATGTATTAGTGTCAATAGGGAAGGAGAAATGAATGTGATTTTCTTTTTTAAGGATGGGCCTTTAGTGGTTCCTAAATGGGTTACAGAAGCTAATTTCACTTATGCCACGTACACACGATCGGAATTCTCGTCGGAAAAAGCTCTGATGATTTTCCCATCAGAATTCCTACAGAATTCCGCTCAAACTGTCTTGCCTATGCACGGTCAGGCCGCGTACACACGCGGGGACTGTTCGCCCAACTTTGTCCGCTGAACAGTGTTTCAGCGGACAGTCCGCTCGTGTGTGGGCTTTCAGCGGACAGTTTCAGCAAACAGTCCGCTGAACAAGGTTTTTCGGAAATTCCGAAAAACTGTCCGCTGAAACTTTGTTTCAGCGAACAGTCCCCTCGTGTGTAGGCTTGTTCGTCAAACTAAGTTCCGCGCATGCTCAGAAAGGATTTACACGCCGAAGTTTGCATTGCAGTGTATAGGACGTCGTTTTCTAGTCCTGTCGTACGTGCTGTACACGTCATCGCGCACGGTTTCAGCAAACTGTTCGTTCGTCGTGTGTGGCCATGTCCGTCCATGCTAATTTTGAGCGGACTGTTTGCTGAAACTGTTTGACGGACAAAGTTGGGCGAACAGTCCCCGCGTGTGTACGCGGCCTCACACCAAATTCTGACCACCAAGAACGCGGTGACATACAACAGGTACGACGGGACTAAAAAAAGGAAGTTCAATACCTAGTAGTAGCCAATAGCTTCCATCTTATAGATGAAACTGAGCATGCATGAGTTTTTGCGTGTCGGAATTGCATACACATGATCGGAATTTCCGATAGAAAGTTTTTCCATCGGGAAAATTGAGAACATGCTATCAAATTTTTGCTTGCAGGAATTTGGCCAGCTAAATTCTGATGGAGCATTCACAGGGTCGCATTTTCCGATGAAAAGCTCTCATCAGTCTTTTTGCTGGCCGAAATTCCGATCGTGTGTATGAGGCAATAGACTCAGTCTGAAAAAAAGTAATAGCAACAGTACACAAATAATGATTTAAACCACACAAGAAAAATAAAACACAAATGCACATTAGATGCAATAAACTACCATAAATATACCAACAAACCCACACCTTCTAGGTAAAGAAAAAGCATATTTTCCCTTTTTTTTTCTTCAACTAAATTTCATTCTCACTGAGCAAAATGAAACATTTCTGCTTCGGTGAACAACAGCGAATTCAGCATTTTGGCATCAAAACAAATTAGCCAAAATCTTTCCCTAATAGAAAGATAGATACATAGATGGATGGGAAGTGATGGGAGATGAATGATATAGTATCACTATAGTAAATATACATTATATGGTCAAAAGTATTGGGACACCTTCGTTTACATGCACAACCTCCCTGACGGTATGATTATTTTAGATTTTTGTTGCTCAACTGTTTTGCATGAAAATTTGCAGTTTTGAGGGAGAAGGCGGAGCCGAGCCGAGAGGTAATGCTGGCTTAGAGCTCCATTCTCAGCAGGACAACGTAGCCATATAACGGCAGAGGTAACTTGACCCTCCGCACATATATCATACCAAACGGTAGATAAATATCCCTACCTTACATAGGTGACATTCGGGGGGGTCAGAGGAGACTCATGAGGCAGAAAATTAACAAGAAAGCGCCGCCTCACACATAAAGCAGTATGGCACTGAAACCCTCCCCCTCTGAGGGGAGACACAGTGAGGAGAACAAACAGACAGCCCCTTCTGCTACTTTACATAAAGATGTTCTCTCATTAAAGGCACATAGTCTCTCTAACCAAATACCTGAGAAAAATATGTCAGTTCTGGAGAATTTAGAACTTTCCACACAAAAATACTTATCCCCTCCTGTAACGCTGAAACAAATAGAAAATCTGCTTCAAAAATCACTAAAATCCACTGCAGATACCATCACCACAAACCTTACTAAAGAAATTAGAGTACTTGGTCAGCGTACATCAGTACTGGAAATTAGAGCAGACGATCTGGAAAATTATGCATCTAACATTGCCTCAGAAATTGATTTTCTTAAAGAGGAAAATTACATATTACAATCCAAATTGGAGGATTTCGAAAATCGTGCAAGACGCTCCAATATACGTATTAGAGGAATACCCAAATCTGTGACTGATTTTAAGTGCTATTACCGCACTTTTTCAAGAAATACAACCAGCTATTCCACTAGTGTGTCTTGAAATGGACCGGGTTCATAGAGCCCTAGCACCAAAGAAAACAGATGGTCCTCCCCGTGACATTATCGCAAAATTGCATTTCTACCGCACTAAGGAACTACTGCTAAATACAGCTAGAAATAAAGATACCCTAATTTTCCAGGGTCATAAATATCAATTATTCACAGACCTCTCACAAATTACAATCAACAAAAGAAGAACCAATAGGGGCTTTCCTTTCGCAGTGCGTTTTACTTTCCAAAGTCGCAAATATATGTGCCGAATAGCTAACGACCTGCAAACTACTTTACAGAAACTAGGGATGATAAACACATCAAGAGATGCTGCGGACACTCGCCAAAAATCATCCTCATATGCTGATAATCCCTCCTCTGCTTCCAGAAGAGAAGAAGACTACAATCCACAGAAAAGAGGTCGCATACAATCTAGACCTCCGGATCCAGATCTGGCTGACACTATGGACTGATAAACACCTGTACTGAGGCTACTATCTTGCTTTTTCAACAGAATGGCTACTGCCGAGTTTTTTCTCTGACTTCCAATCAATATTTTTATCATAATCTTATTTAAGAAATGTTCCTAATAATTTAGGCACCTTATTATAACTGTTTTTTTTCTCTCTCTTCTCTTCTTTGTCTCTGAGGTTGCCTTAATCTTACATTTTTATTTTTTGCTTGAAAAATGAAATGATATGATTGGCTCTTGGTGTTCTGCAGGGAAGTTCCTTGCACCCTCTCTTGCTACCCTCAGCAGCTCGGTGTACACCGGGCAGTTGACAGTGGCTCATGTACCCTTGGAGATTTTCTCCTCCCAACGGACACATTAAGAACATAGATATGTTGAGATATATTTCAATATTGTATATTGATTGTATTTTCTTTTTCAGTAATTATCTCCTTTTCCCTCTCTCCCTCCACCCCTATACTCTGGAGACAAATAATTTCTTATATGACACACGTTCTAACATAAACACCAAAATATATTTACTTTTCCCAACTCCATGGCCCTATTAAACATCATATCATTAAATACTCAGGGACTAAATGTTCCACACAAACGCACTAAAGCCTTCCGCACATTTTCATCCAAAAAAGCACATATAGTTTGCATCCAAGAGACTAATTTTGCATCACAATCCACTCCCAAATTTTTCAGTAAAGACTACCCCAAGTATACACAGCTTCGGCCTCCTCTAAAAAACGAGGCGTGCTTATAGCTTTCCATCGCAATACGCCATTTTCACTAATGAAGGAAATCAAGGATCCAGAAGGTTGTTACTTAATTCTTAAAGGACACCTACTTGATACCGCTATCACCATTACATCATACTACGCTCCTAACAAAAATCCTATTTCTTTTCTTTCTCATTTATTTCAAACTATAGAACACCACAAAATAGGTACTACAATTCTATGTGGAGATTCTAATCAGACCATATTTCCATTTTTTGATAAATCACCAATCCCACAGTCACATACAGCAGACAAACAACTCTTATCAAAACTAATTACAAAACATAACCTAGTAGATACTTGGAGAGAATTGAATCCAACCAAGAGACAATACACACATTACTCGTTCCCTCATCGCTCATTCTCTAGGATAGACCATATATTTATGTCCATAGGGCTAATTCCAGAAATAATATCAACAAAAATGATTCCCATCCCATGGTCCGATCATAGTGCACTGTACATTACTGTTGCCTCAATAATTCCCCAAAAAAAAGATCCAACATGGATATTAAGAGATTTCCTACTCAAAAATCCAGCTCATAAAAATAATATTGAAATTGCACTCAAAGATTATATAAAATATAACTCCACACCTGACGTGACGTCTCTCCGACTACATTATGGGAAGCACACAAACATGTTCTCCGTGGCATATGTCTACAGCAAGCAAACATATTCAACAGAGACCGGAAAATCCTTTGTCAGACTTTAGAAACAAATTTCAATAAATGTCACACAGCATTCCAAAATAACCCTTCTTCTTTATCTAAAATAAATCTTGACAAAGCTAAATTGGAATTTGATCTATTCCTTACTGAAGCAGCGGATAAAACCATCAAGAGATCACAACACAATTTCTATATCAATGGGAATAAACCTCACACACTATTAGCCACGGCATTAAAATCCTGGCAGAACCCAACGAAACCGATCCATCTGAAAATCTCTAGGGGGGTATACACAAATAATCCTTTAAAAATATTTAAAAAATTCAAAACACAATTAAAAAATGTATACTCTTCTAATAATGAGTTGGACCCTTCTAGAGCGATGATTTTTTCTCTCATATATCTCTACCGACACTATCTAAAACACAAATGGAAATGATGGAGGAACCAGTGTCAATTATAGAGGTTATTATTATTATCTGAAGTTATCAAAAATCTGAAACTAAATAAAAGGCCAGGTCCTTTCTGCGCTGTATTACAAAACATTTGTAGACACCCTATCTCCAGTCTTGACAAACACTTTTAATTCCCTTTTGGAAGGTCATTCTTTTAGAAGAGAAACACTAACTGCAATTATCTGTATGCTCCCTAAACCTCACACAGACGATTCATTATGGTCTAATTATCGCCCTATTTCGTTAAAATTTGCTAAATTTGGACATTTTAGCCAAAATTCTAGCTAACAGATTAAATACTATTATAGGCAATCTTATACATTGTGATCAAGTGGGCTTCATTCCATTACGTCAAACAAGAGATAATATTAGACGTGCAACACTCCTGTCACATGCCGCTAAAAAAAGCCGTATTCCCACTTGTTTTCTTTCTTTAGATATTATGAAAGCTTTTGACACAGTATCATGGTCATATATGAACTATACCCTTTCCAAATGGGGATTCGGCCCTCATTTTTTACGATGGATCTCTAATTTGTATCAAGATCCCAAAGCTTATATCAGATATGCAGGGTACAAATCGGACGAGTTTAATATACTGAGGGGGGCTCATCAAGGATGTCCACTTTCGCCATTATTATTTGCTTTACTCATTGAACCTTTAGCACAAAGAATTAGGATGGAACCCACTATAACAGGTATTGAAATGGGTGGCTTTCATCATAAGCTCTGTTTATTCGCAGACGATATTCTCCTTTTTCGATCTTCTCCACATGTTTCGACCCCAAATCTTATGGTTGTACTACAAGAATTCTCATTTATTTCGGGCCTTAAGGTCAATATTCAAAAATCTTCAGCATTAAACATTTCACTTGTCGAGAAAGATAAACAATCTTTACAAAATTCACTACCCTTTAAGTGGGTAGATCATAGCCTCCCATATCTGGGTGTGCAGTTTACTCCTAACCCCTCCGATTTATTTGCAGCTAATTACCCAGTTCTATTAAAAAATATTACAAGGTCATTATCTAATTGGTCATCAATGCCGATATCATGGTTTGGGAAAATCAATATCATAAAAATGTCTATTCTTCCGAAATTTTTATATTTATTCAGAACTCTCCTGATTCATATTCCTGTATATTTTCTTAGGCTGATTCAACAAAAAGTAACGAAATTTACTTGGGGGAAAATAAAACCCAGACTTCACAAAAAAACACTTGTTCTCCCTAAAGCTTTGGGTGGTTTGGGATTTCCAGACTTTAACATATATTATAAGGCAGCTCAATTATCTCAATTAACAAAATATCACTCTTCTACAGAGATTCCTTTATGTGTCCTCATTGAAGCTGTAGACTGTGATCCTCTTCCTATAAACAATATATTATGGTTACAACTTGCGGATCTTAAGTCTATAATTAATAGACATGTGCAGAGTAAAATATTTCGTTTCGGAATTTCGTTTTCGTCTGAAAACTTAAT
Source organism: Lithobates pipiens (assembly GCF_037356315.1). Taxonomy (NCBI): domain Eukaryota; kingdom Metazoa; phylum Chordata; class Amphibia; order Anura; family Ranidae; genus Lithobates; species Lithobates pipiens. Next base: position 204,086,292 of record NW_027507686.1, read on the forward strand.
TTATTTAGTTACTCCCGAAATTCGTTTTTATTTATTTCGTTTTTCGTTCAAAAATTGCATTCGTCCGAAAATCCACATGAATCACGGTAGAATCTGTCTTTGAAGGCTTATGGTGTCTGTCGAATGTATAAAGAGGATTCGACGGAGCTAGTATATAGCATACTTTAGAACCCTATTAAAGTCTATGGGACTCCAACGTTCAAAATCTAAAGTGCTCATTTTAAAGGCTAATTTGCAAGTTACTGTCCTAAAAAGTGTTTGGGGACCTGGGTCCTGCCCCAGGGGACATGGATCAATGCAAAAAAAAGTTTTAAAAACAGCCGTTTTTTCGGGAGCAGTGATTTTAATAATGATTAAAGTGAAACAATAAAAGTGTAATATTCCTTTAAATTTCGCAGGGGGGGGTTGTCTATAGTATGCCTGTGAAGGGGTGCATGTTTCCCGTGCTTAGAACTGTCCCTGCACAAAGTGTCATTTATGCAGGAAAAAAAGTCCTTTAAAATCACACGCAGCTATTATGAATTGTCGGCTCCCGTAATACAGAGAACACTCATTGAAAGTCATTGATAAAAAAATAAATAAATAAATAAATAAATAAAGCGTGGGGGTCCCCCAAATTCAATTACCAGGCCCTTCAGGTCTGGTATGGATATTAAGGGGAACCCTGCCTCAAATTTAAGAAAACATTTGACGTGGGGTTCCCCCTAAATATCCATAACCAGACCCTTCAGGTCTGGTATGGATATTAAGGGGAACCCCGCGTCAAATTTAAAAAAAAATTGACGTGGGGTTCCCCCTAAAAATCCATACCAGACCCTTTATCCGAGCACGCAACCTGGCAGGCCGCAGGAAAAGAGGGGGGGACGAGAGAGCGGCCCCCCCTCCCTCCTGAACCGTACCAGGCCACATGCCCTCAACATTGGGAGGATGCTTTGGGGGTCTGTGACCCCTCAAAGCACCTTGTCCCCATGTTGATGAGGACAAGGGCCTCATCCCCACAACCCTGGCCGGTGGTTGTGGAGGTCTGCGGGCGGGGGGCTTATCAGAATCTGGAAGCCCCCTTTAACAAGGGGACCCCCAGATCCCTCCCCCCCCTGTTTGAAATGGTAAGGGGGTACAAAAGTACCCCTACCATTTCACAAAGAAAGTGTAAAAAATGGTTAAATAAAACAAACACACTTTTGAAAAATTGAATTGAAAAAATTGAAAAATTGAAAAAAAATAAAAAAAAGATTCCAGCGGCGGTAATCCACTCTTGCTATCCAGCGACGGACGATCATCTCTCCAGCGATGTCTCATCTCATCCAGCGCAGCGATCCATCCTTCTTCTGTCTCCGTGGAGGAGACACTGCAAGGATTCCGGCGGCTGACGTTTCTTATATACGGAGGGCGGGGCCACCCATCACCTGACCCCGCCTCCCTCTGACGCAAGGGGAAACCCGGGGTTCCCTGTGACGTATAGGTGACCCCGCCCCCCTCTGATGTAACGGAAACCTGCCTGTGTTACATCAGTGGGGTGCGGGGTCACCCATACGTCACAGGGAACCCCGGGTTTCCCCTTGCGTCAGAGGGGGGCGGGGTCAGGTGACGGGTGGCCCCGCCCTCCGTATATAAGAAACGTCAGCCGCCGGAATGCCTGCAGTGTCTCCTACACGGAGACAGAAGGATGGATTCGCTGCGCTGGATGAGATGAGCCATCGCTGGAGAGATGACCGTCCGTCGCTGGATAGCAAGAGTGGATTACCGCCGCTGGAATCTTTTTTTAATTTTTTTATTTTTAATAAAGGAATTTTTCAAAAGTGTGTTTGTTTTATTTAACCATTTTTTACACTTTCTTTGTGAAATGGTAGGGGTACTTTTGTACCCCCTTACCATTTAAAACAGGGGGGGGGGCGGGATCTGGGGGTCCCCTTGTTAAAGGGGGCTTCCAGATTCTGATAAGCCCCCCGCCCGCAGACCTCCACAACCACCGGCCAGGGTTGTGGGGATGAGGCCCTTGTCTTCATCAACATGGGGACAAGGTGCTTTGAGGGGTCACAGACCCCCAAAGCATCCTCCCAATGTTGAGGGCATGTGGCCTGGTACGGTTCAGGAGGGAGGGGGGGGCGCTCTCTCGTCCCACCCTCTTTTCCTGCGGCCTGCCAGGTTGCGTGCTCGGATAAAGGGTCTGGTATGGATTTTTAGGGGGAACCCCACGTCAATTTTTTTTTACATTTGACGCGGGGTTCCCCTTAATATCCATACCAGACCTGAAGGGTCTGGTTATGGATATTTAGGGGGAACCCCACGTCAAATTTTTTCTTAAATTTGAGGCAGGGTTCCCCTTAATATCCATACCAGACCTGAAGGGCCTGGTAATTGAATTTGGGGGACCCCCACGCTTTTTTTTAAAATGTATTTATTTATTTTTTTATCAATGACTTTCAATGAGTGTTCTCTGTATTACGGAGCCGACAATTCATTATAGCTGCGAGTGATTTTAAAGGACTTTTTTTCCTGCATAAATGACACTTTGTGCAGGGACAATTCTAAGCACGGGAAACATGCGCCCCTTCACAGGCATACTATAGACAACCCCCCCCCCCCCCCTACGAAATTTAAAGGAATATTACACTTTTATTGTTTCACTTTAATCATTATTAAAATCACTGCTCCCGAAAAAACGGCCGTTTTTAAAACTTTTTTTTGCATTGATCCATGTCCCCTGGGGCAGGACCCGGGTCCCCAAACACTTTTTAGGACAGTATCTTGCAGAATCTTTTCTCTCTGTCAAATCTTTTTTCTCTGTCGAATATTTTCTCTATATAATCTTGGACTAATAGAGGTAAGGTTAGGCACATTCGAACACAGGTTCTATAGACACAGATTGTTGTCAGAGTCATGTCGAATCTCCTATTCTATATCGAACTGTTGTAACAATGAAAACGAAAATAAAGCATTTATTTATGTCGGATCTTTCGTTTTTCGGATTTTGTGCTTTCGTTATCGTTTGTCAAAACGAAAACGAAAATAGCTGAAATTCGGACGAAAATGCATTCGGACGAAAACGAATGCACATGTCTAATAAATAACCCAATTTCTAAGCACTCTCTATCTATATGGGATAGGTATAGAAATTCACATGGTCTGCAATCTCCACAAAATCCGCTATTATCTTTCCACAAGAATCCGACTTTTTACCCAGCCTGGAAATATCCCAAAACCTTTAAAGCTTGGTCTAAGGCTGTGTGACAGTACAGTTCCCTGTCCTAGTAATTGTCGCCCAGGGTTCTCAAATAGGCAGGTTGAGGGGCTCCAGGAGTATTTAATGTGGAGGAATCTGTTTTATCAGTTTCCTCCAAAGTTTGTAAAATCCACTTGAGAGCCTGGAGCCTGGAGATTCCATAACGTTATGGGTGGGATGAAATCTCCAATCCTGGGACTGGGTTTTTGGAACAGCCAGGAGTCTGGCTGGTTGATTGAGCAGGTGGGTCCTGGGCTTATAGCAGAGTCAGGATTAGGGTTCTGGGCTCCACCCAGAGAGACAGGAGGTCTCCAGGAGTCCAGAGAGTGCAGGTGTGCACTAGAGAAAGCCAGAGACCCAAGTCTGAGGATCAGAGCAGTGAGGGGCTGCTTTCTAGAGACACTGTGTGTGTGTTAAAGCTGTGAGCATCTGAGACAAATGAGAGCCTGAAGTGGAAGGCCTAAGCAGCAAGGAAGCTGAAAAGAGGTACAGTAGTTGTACGGGAACCCTGTTATAAGGCCAAGAGGGCTGAATTGTAAAGACTAGGTGGCAGTGCTGATGAAGAGAGCCAGGTGGCTTGGCATTTTCCATGTATTGTTTTTTTGGCAGAAGAACCCCTGTGTGGGCAACCAAGTGCATGTGTCAACTTTATGTTGTTCCTTTTTAATAAAAGTGGGCTACCATGCCCTTAAACGAAAGTTCCTGTTCGCTGTGAACTTACTGAAAAGGCATCTGCCACTGAGTTAAACATCTCCCAATGTTGTAGTGGTGGAGATGCCGGGCGGAAGACGGTGGAATCCGGGTCCTTGTTCCACAGTAAGTTCAAGTCAGACACTATTGGCTGTGTGTGGAAGTGCAGCCAATAAAAAAGCATTGCGTGTTGCAGGTGGTGTACCTGTGAATGAAAAGTCTAATTTTTATTTTTTATCTTGATATGAACTGTGTTTGTGTGCATGAGACAGCACAATCTGTGTGTGCAATGTGCAGGTAAGGAAAGCTTGCATGAAGAGAAAAGCAACTTGCTTTAAAGAGACACTTTCATTTTCCTGGACGGTTTAAAGTTGTGCTGGAGTCACTAAGTATGTCAAAGCTCCTAAAAGAAGCAAGGTTTGCTGATATGAGAGACAGAGCTCTGTGGTTGGAGGGGTTGTTACCGCCTGAACAAGCCCCATACATGCCTTATCAGAGTTTATCAAGGAGAAAAAGGGCTGGGGTTGTCCCTAGCAATACTGGTGCAATGAGTGCACAGGTGACTGCTGTTATGGAGAGTCCACCAGCATTTGAATCTGCAGTGGATTAGTGCAAGCGGCACCTGGCAGGAATTAACCAAGCTACAGAGGAAAGCAAGCCAACCCTCAGTGCAAGGGGAAAGCCGCTGGATGTCCATAACTGGAAGAGGGCTGTTGTTGCCCTTGGCAAAGTTGCTGCAGTTAAAACAGCTATTGTGAAAGATGTGAATGTGTCACAGCATGAGACGGGATCCAGCAGAGAGAAGCCCATGCTATATGCAAGGAGAGAGGCTGAGGATGAGTGGTTGCCCATAGCAACGCAGAGGAAGCCAGTCGGGATGGTTCTGTACCATGGGCTATGTCTAATAAGGATCGTGGAAAGTGGCTTAAGAAGGAGCCAATATATCATGTTGGAGAGAGCCAGCAAAGTTCTGCTGGGAGAGTGCGGTCTCCCATGGCAACCGGAGTGAAATTTATGCCTGAAAGGAGCTGCAGTAGAGATTTGGTTCAGCGTCCCCACAAAGAGGCCTGTACATTCCGGCCACCAGGGAATCACCAGGAGAGAATCGCTTTGGAAAAAAATCGTCCAGTACCATGCCTGGAATGTGGCCAGCTGGGGCATGGTGTGTTTTCTTGCCCTAGGTTATGGAATACGGCTGGAGATAATGTTGCTGAGAAAAAAGTTTTGTTTGTAGGCCCAGATTCCTGTGAAAATATGTTTGCAGTCACCCCTAGCAACAAGGAGTTTCCTGTTGTGCTTGCAGGGGGTGCTAAACAATGGGAGATGCCTGCTGTAGTTTCATCCCATGGCCACCAGGGGAAGTTGGCCAGTAAAAGTGCAGCAGAGGACTGGTGCATAAGACAACGTACTCAAATGAAGATGGTGACACCAACTACTGCGGGGGGTAAGACTGTCTTTAATGAAATGATGGCTGGAACTGCTGATTTCATGTATAAAAGGACTGGTTACGAGACTGTCCATGATGAGGTGAGAGTGACCCAAGTTAGTGGGGCCACTGAATGTGCACTTGAGAATGACTTTTCCCTATACAGTGGAAATGCAAGGGTCAAAGTCCAAATAGAACCTGTGTTGGTGACTAAAAGTGTTGTGTCTAGTGACTATCAGGCTCAAGTTGGCCGTGGGCTAGGACAACCTGCAAAAGCTAAAAATGCTATAAGTGTTACTGTTAATGAAAAGTTTGCTGCTGTTGGGGAAACTTTTGCTCTGAAAGAACCTGGGGTTAGAAAAAGTGGGCCATTGCCTGTAGCAACTGGTGGTAAGACAGCACAGTTGTCCACAGGGATCTTCATGTATTGGAGTCAGAGGTTGCCCTGGACAACTGAGATGTCACTCTGGTGGGACAGAATGGAACTGTACCGTGTAATGGTAATGTGTTAGTGCAAGCTGCTAGTACTAAAAATGTGCAGGTGAATGGTGGATTAACACAACCTGTGAAAAATGCAAAGGTGTGTGAGGTTTATGAAACGCAAGCCGAGCAAGGTGGTGAATATGGTGTATTGCAACCTGTGCTACCACAGTCTGACATGATTTACAATGACTGGTGTAATGAGTCTGCAGCTAAGCCAGTCTGTTCTTATGTGTCTCCTTGGGCAGATGGATCGTCGCTGAGGAGTACCGCAGAAGGGAGCGCACATACAATAGATTGGGATAGTTGGAGTAAAAATCTTATCTCCATGATAGATAAGGCTTTTATGCACAAAAATAAGGTGGACACGGTTTCTGCTGTACCAGCAGGGGAGGCTGCAGAACGGCTTGTACCTGAGGGCGCGGTGGCTGCTGCAAGGGTTAACCCTTGTGAGCAGTAGTGATGGACGAACTTCCGACGGGACGTTTCGCGAACGCGAAATGCGAACGGACCCAAACGTTCGCGAAACAGAACGTTCGCCGCGGGCCCCATTGACTTCAATGGGAGGCGAACTTTGCAAACCTTCATGTCGAATTTGCGGCCACGTGGTAATTATTAGGGGGTAAAACGTAGTCCCACCATCTGGACAATGACATAATACATGTATGAGGTGAATTTGGGATCGATAACTACAAGCATTTTTATTTTATTTGGGAAATTGTTCTAACAATTCAGGACTATGGAGCTAATGAAGGCAATGGAGGAGAGGGAAGGTCAGGGACCAGGGTAGGCAAAGAAGAGGGTGCAGGAGATGATCACCAGCAGCGTGACATACCGGAATGACACATGCACCGTGATAGAGGCATCTGACAGCAGCACCGTAATACAGAGCACTGACAGCAGCACCGTGACATACAGCGCTGACAGCAGCACCGTGACATACAGCGCTGACAGCAGCACCGTGACATACAGCGCTGACAGCAGCACCGTGACATACAGCGCTGACAGCAGCACCGTGACATACAGCGCTGACAGCAGCACCGTGACATACAGCGCTGACAGCAGCACCGTGACATACAGCGCTGACAGCAGCACCGTGACATACAGCGCTGACAGCAGCACCGTAAGCAGCCCCAGGAGGAAGTCAGCACAGCACAGGGATGGTGTGATCCCCTCATAATAAGAACCCCCAGGAGGAAGTCAGCACAGCACAGGGATAGTGTGATCCCTTCATAATAAGAACCCCCAGGAGGAAGTCAGCACAGCACAGGGATATCATAAGCAGCCCCAGTAGAAATATGACACCGCTCAACCTCTTCAAAGAGGAGGGTAGGGGCATATAGTACGGTGTGCTTTTTTGGGTCAAGGAAGTGAGCCAAATGAATTAAGAAGGTCTGTGTGCTTGATTAAAAAAATAGTTTATAGACATATACATGGTCTACTGGTCACATGTGTTGAATTCCTCCGAGATCCATGCCTCATTCATTTTTAGAAATGTGAGGTAGTTAACACTGTGGTGAGCTAGGCGAGTACGCTTATCGGTCACAATCCCCCCTGCTGCGCTGAACGTCCTTTCGGACAGGACACTGGATGAGGGGCAAGCCAACAGTTCGATTGCAAATTGGGCAAGCTCTGGCCAGAGGTCAAGCCTGCCCACCCAGTAGTCTAGGGGTTCATCACTCCTCAGAGCGTCCACATCGGCCGTTAACCCAATGTAGTCGGACACCTGACGGTCTAGGCGTTCCCTGATGCTGGATCCGGATGACACCTGTCGATGGGTCGGCTGAAAGAATGACCTCATATCCGAAGTCACCAACACATCTTCAAACCGGCCTCTTCTTGCAGGCGCTGTTGGATTGGTACCCGCAAATCCTTCTCTGGGAGTGGGAATTGCTCCTCTGCCAGCGCACGCAAAAGCAGAATGCAGCATTTCTCGAAGCAAGGCCTGGAAGTGCTGCATTCTGACAGCCCTCTGCGACGGCGGTAACATTTCCGCCATTTTGTGTTTGTACCGGGGGTCTAAGTACGTTGCCACCCAGTACTGGTCCTTGACCCTCATGCTTTTTATACGGGGGTCCCTATTAAAACACTGGAGCATGAAGGCCCCCATTTGCACTAAAGTGGAAGCGGTGTGATGGCCTGGCTCCTGCTCATCATCCAGGATAATGTCGTCCTCTTCATTCTCCTCTCCCCATCCACGCACAACAGGGATCCCAGAAAGGTTTAAAGCATGCTCTTCTTGCTCCTGCTCATCCGCCCCGGCACCATCCTCCTCTGACTCCTCATCAGACTCCTGTTGTTGACTTGTCTCAGATAGAGTAGCCCCCCCTGGGAATTCATCCAGCATTGCGACTTCCTCATCTTCCCGCTCCTGCTCCTCCACAGCCTGATCAATGACACGACGCAATGCACGCTCCAGAAAGAAGGCATAAGGTACCATGTCACTGATGGCGCCATGGCTGCGACTGACCAGTTTGGTGATCTCCTCAAATGGCCGCAGAAGTCTGCATGTGTCGCGCATGAGCAGCCACTGGCGCGGTGAAAAAAAACCCAGCTCCCCAGAACCGTTTCTTTCGCAGAGTTCATACAGGTAGACGTTAACTGCACGTTTCTGCTGGAGCAGCCTATCAAGCATATAGAAGGTTGAGTTCCATCGCGTCGGGCAATCGCAAATAAGACGTCTGACCGGCAGATGGTGTCGCCGCTGAATGTCAGCAAGGCGAGCCATGGCCGTGTAAGATCTTCTGAAATGGGCCGAGATTTTCCTTGCCTGCCGCAAGATGTCCTGGACCCCAGGGTATTTGACAAGGAATCGCTGCACGACCAAGTTTAAGACGTGTGCCATGCACGGCACGTGCGTGATTTTGCCCTGTTTCAATGCGCTAAGCAGATTGGCACCGTTGTCACACACCACTTTACCAACTGTCAAATTGAGCGGTGTTAGCCACTCATCTGCCTGTGAACGCAAAGCTGAAAGGAGTGCCGGGCCAGTGTGGCTCTTTGCTTCCAGGCACAACAGACGCAGCACGGCATGGCAACGTCTCACCTGGCATGTGGAATAGGTTCTGGGGAGCTTGGGCGGTGCAGTGGAAGAGACGCTAGCAGCGGAAAAGGAGGAGGCAGCTGAGGAGGAGAGGGAGGAGGATGGAGTAGGAGGAGGAGAAGAAGAGTCAGGCCTGCATGCAATCCGTGGCGGTAAAACCAAATCTACACGGGTGCCACGGGTTACATGCTTGACGGCCGTCAGAAGGTTCACCCAGTGGGCAGTAAAACTGATATACCTTCCCTGCCCGTGTTTGCTAGACCACGTGTCTGTGGTCAGATGTATCTTGGCACCGACACTGTGTGCCAGAGATACATTCACTTGCCGCTGAACATGGCCATATAGCTCTGGGATGCCCTTCTCTGAGAAATACTTCCTTCCTGGGACCTTCCATTGTGGTGTTCCAATGGCCACAAATTTGCGAAAGGCCTCCGAGTCCACCAGTTTATATGGCAGTAGTTGGCGGGCTATGAGTTCTGACAAGCCAGCCGCCAACCGTTGGGCAAGAGGGTTATCCGGCATCATCATTTTTTTACGCTCAAACATTAGGCCCACGGAAGCCTGCCTTTTTGCAGAAAAATGTGAGCTTGGCGTGATGGAAGGTGGAGTGGAGGACAATTGTGAGGAGAGAGGAGAAGGAGAAGTAGAAGACGAGGCTGGACGGTGAGAGCCTGCAGTGTGGCTTTGTGTGTTCCGTTGCTCCCACTGGGCTCGGTGATGGCTGCTCATGTGCCTTCTTAAGGCGGTCGTCCCTAGGTGAGTATTGGGCTTACCGCGACTAACGCGTTGACTGCAAAGATTGCAGATGGCAACGCTATTGTCAGCAGCGGACACGTTAAAAAAAGCCCACACTGCGGAGCCATGTGCCGGTGTCCTGGGAGCGCCAGATGTGACCGTACATGGTCGATGACTCGCTCCTGATACATTTGCAGTCTGCTTTGTCCCTGCTGTGCAATGTAAGTCATTGCTGCTTCTCCTCCCTATCTGCTGGTCCATATCTCCCTCTGAACTCCCCTCCTCTTCCTCTCTTGTGGGCACCCACGTGACATCACTAGACACGTCATCATCAACGTCACCTTCCCCACCGCTATAAGTAGAGATCTCGGAGTAGGCAGCAACACCGGGGACCAACCTCCTCCTTGGGCTGATCTGGGTACTGGCGTCAGACTGCTGAGTAGCGCTTGTTGCTACCTCCTCTTCCTGATCCAATACCAAGAGTGGCTGCGCATCAGAAATGTCCTCTTGATATGGATCGGAAAATAATTCCAGTGACTCAAGCGGAAGGTATGTGGTGGTGGTGGTGGTGGTCGTGTTGTTGGTGGTAGTGTCTTTGGGGGTGCACATAGCAGAGAGTGAAGAAGAGGGTGCAGATCGAGAGGATGAGGAGGGTGCAGAAGAGTAAGGCTGAGCGAGCCACTCAACCAAGTCTGGTGCATCCTTTAAAGTAATTGAACGCACCTTCTGCAACTTCCCACTTTGGCTCAAGCCTGTTGCTCCTGCCCTACCCCTACCACCCCTGCGGAAGGGCCTGCCTCTTCCTCTGCATGTCATTTTTTAAATGACCCTGTGACAAAACTCTTAGTCCCTATACCGCTGAAGGACTGCTGCAGTATAGGTGAGCGGTCAGCAGTGGTGCACGTCAACCCTATCTATTGTGGACCTATAGCGGTCCTTACAGAACAGCAGACTGTACCGCACTCAAGCCTATGTACCGTAGCACCCTATACCAAGTTACCAGTCCTTATAAGAACTTTTGTGGACCAAGCAGGTTGTGTATTAGTGTTTAGCAGACTGTACGTCAGTCCCTATACCGCTGAAGGACTGCTGCAGTATAGGGCAGCGGTCAGCAGTGGTGCACGTCAACCCTATCTATTGTGGACCGATAGCGGTCCTTACAGAACAGCAGACTGTACCGCACTCAAGCCTATGTACCGTAGCACCCTATACCAAGTTACCAGTCCTTATAAGAACTTTTGTGGAACAAGCAGGTTGTGTGTTAGTGATTAGCAGACTGTACGTCAGTCCCTATACCGCTGAAGGACTGCTGCAGTATAGGGCAGCGGTCAGCAGTGGTGCACGTCAACCCTATCTATTGTGGACCGATAGCGGTCCTTACAGAACAGCAGACTGTACCGCACTCAAGCCTATGTACCGTAGCACCCTATACCAAGTTACCAGTCCTTATAAGAACTTTTGTGGAACAAGCAGGTTGTGTGTTAGTGATTAGCAGACTGTACGTCAGTCCCTATACCGCTGAAGGACTGCTGCAGTATAGGGCAGCGGTCAGCAGTGGTGCACGTCAACCCTATCTATTGTGGACCGATAGCGGTCCTTACAGAACAGCAGACTGTACCGCACTCAAGCCTATGTACCGTAGCACCCTATACCAAGTTACCAGTCCTTATAAGAACTTTTGTGGAACAAGCAGGTTGTGTGTTAGTGATTAGCAGACTGTACGTCAGTCCCTATACCGCTGAAGGACTGCTGCAGTATAGGGCAGCGGTCAGCAGTGGTGCACGTCAACCCTATCTATTGTGGACCGATAGCGGTCCTTACAGAACAGCAGACTGTACCGCACTCAAGCCTATGTACCGTAGCACCCTATACCAAGTTACCAGTCCTTATAAGAACTTTTGTGGAACAAGCAGGTTGTGTGTTAGTGATTAGCAGACTGTACGTCAGTCCCTATACCGCTGAAGGACTGCTGCAGTATAGGGCAGCGGTCAGCAGTGGTGCACGTCAACCCTATCTATTGTGGACCGATAGCGGTCCTTACAGAACAGCAGACTGTACCGCACTCAAGCCTATGTACCGTAGCACCCTATACCAAGTTACCAGTCCTTATAAGAACTTTTGTGGAACAAGCAGGTTGTGTGTTAGTGATTAGCAGACTGTACGTCAGTCCCTATACCGCTGAAGGACTGCTGCAGTATAGGGCAGCGGTCAGCAGTGGTGCACGTCAACCCTATCTATTGTGGACCGATAGCGGTCCTTACAGAACAGCAGACTGTACCGCACTCAAGCCTATGTACCGTAGCACCCTATACCAAGTTACCAGTCCTTATAAGAACTTTTGTGGAACAAGCAGGTTGTGTGTTAGTGATTAGCAGACTGTACGTCAGTCCCTATACCGCTGAAGGACTGCTGCAGTATAGGTGAGCGGTCAGCAGTGGTGCACGTCAACCCTATCTATTGTGGACCGATAGCGGTCCTTACAGAACAGCAGACTGTACCGCACTCAAGCCTATGTACCGTAGCACCCTATACCAAGTTACCAGTCCTTATAAGAACTTTTGTGGAACAAGCAGGTTGTGTGTTAGTGATTAGCAGACTGTACGTCAGTCCCTATACCGCTGAAGGACTGCTGCAGTATAGGTGAGCGGTCAGCAGTGGTGCACGTCAACCCTATCTATTGTGGACCTATAGCGGTCCTTACAGAACAGCAGACTGTACCGCACTCAAGCCTATGTACCGTAGCACCCTATACCAAGTTACCAGTCCTTATAAGAACTTTTGTGGACCAAGCAGGTTGTGTATTAGTGTTTAGCAGACTGTACGTCAGTCCCTATACCGCTGAAGGACTGCTGCAGTATAGGGCAGCGGTCAGCAGTGGTGCACGTCAACCCTATCTATTGTGGACCGATAGCGGTCCTTACAGAACAGCAGACTGTACCGCACTCAAGCCTATGTACCGTAGCACCCTATACCAAGTTACCAGTCCTTATAAGAACTTTTGTGGAACAAGTGAGTTGTGAATGTTTAGCAGACTGCAGCAGAAGGGCAGCAGTCAAGTATAATATCCTTTCTATATTTGGAAGAAAGAATATTATACATGTACAAGCCTATTACTGTACCACTGATACCAGTCCTGAAAAGAACCTTTGTGGAACTAATAATAACAGCAAGTCTTTAAAATTACCCTCACTGCCTGACAACACTGCTTCCTTCCTGTCCCTATACAAATTGGCAAAAAAAGAGAACGATTAGTGGTTACTGGAACAGCTCTTTTGTGGACCTTGATAGTAACAGCTAATGATGATGATGATGATGATGATGATGATGATGATGAAGACTAATCTGGCTGTCCCTGTAGCATACACCGTCCTTTCCCTTTCTCTAAACTAACAAAAGACACTCAGGCTGCTGCAAGAATCAGCAGCACAGCAAACCTATCAACACCTAACACCTATACCAGTCCTGAAAAGAACTTTTGTGTACCAAATAGCTAGTGGTTTATCTCTCCCTACTCCACACAGGAACCTGTCCCTATCGTAACAGAAGAAAGAATGTAAAATGGCCACCGGATCGGGTGTATTTATAGGTTAGGGGGAATGTACAAGTGTCCATGTGCTGTCATGTCTCAATTGGCTGTCCTGTATCACATGATAAACGTGTCACCAAAGGTTAAAGTTCTTGTATACATTAAACACGTAAGTCCGCCGCGGCGAACGACGGAAAAAGGCGTTCGAACGTGCGGACCGCGAATGTCGGAAATTCGCCGCGAAACGACCGCCGGGCGAACCGTTCGGCCATCACTAGTGAGCAGGATGAACCAAATAAGGGCACAGCAGAGACATTGTCCGTGACCCACAAAACTGAGGTTTACAGAGAGTGTCAACGTGACGTCACTGGTAAGGTTCTGGAGCAGTTCACTGATGCTGAGCCTGAGAAGTTGGGTATAAGTCCAGCACCTGGCAGCGCTCTGGTGGAGCACCAGGCTGTGTTTACCTCCAGCTGGGAGGAGGTTCCGTTAACCGTTGCAACTTTTCAAGTCTCAGCAAGTGAGTCTCTCTGCATCCCCAGTGTCATGAAAGTCCCCAGGAAGGACTTGGGTCTGGAGTCAAGGGCCTGGTTATTAACCAAAGCATTAAAAGAAATGTTTGAACTTTGGGATGTACAGCCAATCTATACTAGTGTGTCTCCTCCACAGTCTGATGGTCTGGTACTGCGGAGTACCTCTAGGTGGAGCACTGTATGGCAGGCTATACAGAGCAAAGAAAAACAGGACAGGAATGGTTTATTCCTAAATTTACTACTTTTGTTAAAAGTTGCCACTACGTATGCTGCTGGATTACGTCCAGAAGAAATATTTGAGACAAACTTTGGAGAAATGGAAAATGAGCCTAAAATGTCTGTGGTTTCACCTCCTAACAGCCAGATGGGAAGCATTTCTGCTGCTTGGGTTCAGGGTGGTGCTGGTCAGTTGTCGGTGAAGGGCACGTATACTGCACCAGTAGAAAAACCACATGAGGTGGAAGGGCCATGTGTGGACCTGAAAGCAGCAGAGATCCTGACCAGGGCTCAAACAAAGGTGGTTAAAGAGACTGGGGTCCCCAGTCCAATGGTTGGTTTAGGTGACAAACCTAATAAGGTCCACGAGACAGGGGAATGGACAAGGAGAGTGATAAAAATTGTATGTGGATTAGACGAGAGCTTGCCTGTTCAGGTGGATAAAAATACAGATGGCATCAGAACAGGTCAAGTGGTAGGACAGCTACCAGGGGAGGAGATGTCCTGTGAGGTTCTTGTGGGTGATGACTGCCCTCCAGTATGTGTGCCCTCTGCGGACTCTACCCTAGCAAATGTTGAAAAAAAAGGCATTGGTGACATGTGTAACATTGAGAGGTCTAATGTTGGTTTGAATATGTCTGTCAATGATGAACCAAGTAATGTGTTAATGGTGCATGATAATGTGGTGTCCAATGGTACTGGTAAACAGTTAGTGACTGCTGAGTCAGGTACCAGAAATAAGAGGCGGGTCCCTGTTATAAACACTATAGAAATAGGCCCCCTACAGTCTCGGAACAGTAATGCTGAGAGAGTTTTGGGGAAACCAGGAAACTTGAAGCGGGGAGGCAGAAGGGTTGGTAGAAAGACCAGGGGTACCCTGTTTAAATTTCAGGAGAAGAAGTCCTTATGGAAATACACCCGGAAGAAGAGTGGGGAAGATCTCGAAACCCATTACAGAGTGACAGGGGGGCAAAGAGAGAGGCACCAATGGAAGTGGTGGGTTGAGTTCCCCTTTAGGAGAAGTGAGGTTGGACAGGGTTTGACTTCTGTAAGGTGTAGTTGGCACATAGGTGCCAAAAGGACACAATGTGTTTTGCCCTCTGGTTCAAAACAAGGGGGAGGGATATGTGACAGTACAGTTCCCTGTTCTAGTAATTGTCGCCCAGGATTCTCAAAAAGGCAGGTTGAGGGGCTCCAGGAGTATTTAATGTGGAGGAATCTGTTTTATCAGTTTCCTCCAAAGTTTGTAAAATCCACTTGGGGACCTGGAGCTTGGAGATTCCATAGCGTTATGGGTGGGATGGAATCTCCAATCCTGGGACCGGGTTTTTGGAACAGCCAGGAGTCTGGCTGGTTGATTGAGCAGGTGGGTCCTGGGCTTATAGCAGAGTCAGGATTAGGGTTCTGGGCTCCACCCAGAGAGACAGGAGGTCTCCAGGAGTCCAGAGAGTGCAGGTGTGCACTAGAGAAAGCCAGAGACCCAAGTCTGAGGATCAGAGCAGTGAGGGGCTGCTTTCTAGAGACACTGTGTGTGTGTTAAAGCTGTGAGCATCTGAGACAAATGAGAGCCTGAAGTGGAAGGTCTAAGCAGCAAGGAAGCTGAAAAGTGGTACAGTAGTTGTACGGGAACCCTGTTATAAGGCCAAGAGGGCTGAATTGTAAAGACTAGGTGGCAGTGCTGATGAAGAGAACCAGGTGGCTTGGCATTTTTCATGTATTGTTTTTTTGGCAGAAGAACCCCTGTGTGGGCAACCAAGTGCATGTGTCAACTTTATGTTGTTCCTTTTTAATAAAAGTGGGCTACCATGCCCTTAAACGAAAGTTCCTGTTCGCTGTGAACTTACTGAAAAGGCATCTGCCACTGAGTTAAACATCCCCCAATGTTACAGCTGGCATCACTTGTCTATATAATTTAACTTCAACTACATCAATAAAATCTTTTACAGATCTATGTGAATTATATAAGCTTCCACAATCAGAAATATTCAGATATCTCCAAATCAAAGATTTTTATACTCCTCTTCTCAATTTAAATGTAAACTTACATAATATTTCTCAATTTGAAAGATTTTGTCTCAAGGAACCACATGCTAAAGGTCGTATTACATCATTGTATACACAATTGATATCTAATTCTAATACTGTTATACCTAAATATGTGGCCAAGTGGGAAAAAGATTTGGATTGTACGATCGATTCGGTCTTGGTCCAACATATGGTCTTTCACAAAATCTTCCTCTATATATTGGCGTCTGAATCATCATATAAAGTTCTCACATGCTGGTATTTGGTTCCTACGAGAATCGCCAAATTCTCAACAGACAACACTGGCCTCTGCTTTCATGGCTGTCCAGAAAAAGGTACCTATATACATACCTGGTGGCATTGCCCAATTGTACAATCATTTTGGAAAAAGATCTTTATGATAATTACAAAATGTTTTGATCGTCCAATTTTTCCAGACCCAATTATAGCTCTCCTTAATTTAAAACCAGCCTTTCTGAATCAGAAATAATTCAAATTAGTTCTTACACTCCTGATAGCCGCAAAGCAGACTATAGCCAATGCGTGGAAAACAGATGTGGTGAATATTGCGGAAACCAAATGTAGAATGAATCAATTTTTAATCCATGCTAAAATGGACGCTATAGATAAAAACCAGATGACAAAGTTTGATATCATATGGAAAACCTGGATTAAATATTATACGTCAGATAATATTGACAACCGAGTTTTATTGTTATGGTGATTAAGATTTTTTATAGAATTACAACATTAGCTGATATATAAAACCTCCTCCGGAGAATTATTCCCTACCCTTCCCCTCCTATATACTTTTTATGTTCTTC
This sequence comes from Lithobates pipiens, assembly GCF_037356315.1. Lineage (NCBI taxonomy): Eukaryota > Metazoa > Chordata > Amphibia > Anura > Ranidae > Lithobates > Lithobates pipiens. Next base: position 204,103,013 of record NW_027507686.1, read on the forward strand.
CCTTACTATATAATACTTACTATAAACATACTTTAGAAGTTATGGTCAAAACTTTAAAATCATATATTTTTTTTTAGACATATTTATATTTTCTTGGGATTAAAATGTTTAAAACTCAGATATAAGAATGTTTTCAAATTCTAAAATATATAAGGCCATTTATTGTCATTCCCACAAGAATATCTTGAAATTCTTCTTTGCTTTGTATCATCCGTACTTCAATATGTCTACTTTTTATTTCTGGTATCACATAATTTGTCTTATATTTTGTACATGTAATTTATTTTAACATAAAATAAAAACTTTTGAACGAGAAATTTGCCCTTTTATATTGTAGGCCTATAATTATTAGGAATAACACACTTAAATCTGTATAAACAGGAGTCTAGTAGATATCCCGGGTATGATTAAGTTTGAAACACGAAATCATAAATTATAATATAATAAATAACCATAAAAATTATAACAAATAATAATAATAAAAACTATTTAATAATATAATCATATCAAAAACACTGAAATTTGCGCAGTTGCAGAATTGTCGCTGTCGTTACTTTCAGTGTTTGATGATGGATTTCCCCACTAATCACTATCGCTCAATTCTGCAAGTGATTCTAATTTATTATCGCTGTTTTCTAGCTGGTCTAAAACCGCTTTTGATGTAAAGGGACACTTTTTGGTTGCTATGGACAATCTCCAGTTTCCAGTTGTTGAGTTGGTGTGCCAACTCACCATTGAACTCAAACTTATGGACTAAGATTGGGATGCCATTAAACTTAACATGCGTATAAAGGCAGGCATTCCAATGCTTTTGACAATATAGTGTATATGCAGTCATGGCCAAAATATTGGTACCCCTGCACATCTGTCAGAGAATGCACCACTTCGGCCAGAAAATTGTTGTAATTACAAATGTTTAGGTATTCTCATGTTTATTTATTTTATTTGTCTTGGTATGACACAAAAAAGTGGAGAAACAAAAAGGCAAATCTGACACATACTACGTAAAACTCCAAAAATGGACTGGACAAACTTATTGACACCTTATCAAAATTGTAATAAATAATTGCATTCCAAGTTTGTGATGCTCCTGTAATTTGGAAAATTAGAAATCACACCGGTAACCTGTCAAAATGGTGAAAAATTGACTCAACATTTCTGTTGTGTGTCTCTGTGTGCCACATGGAGCATGCAGAACAGAAAAAGCAGCAAAGAATTGTCTGAGGATTTGAGAACTAAAATTGTGAAAAAGAATGGACAATCTCAAGGCTACAGGTCCATCTCCAGAGATCTTAATGTTCCTTTGTCCACTGTGTGCAGCATTGTCAATAAGTTTACAGTTCATGGCATTGTAGCTAATCTCCCTGGACATGAACAAAATAAAAAAAATAAAAAAAATGATCAAAGAGTTTGCCTAAGGAGGAAGGAGAATATGCTATGGACAGATGAAACAAAATGACAACTTTTTAGTAAAGCTCATCATTCTACTGTTTTCAAAAAAGAATTATGACTTTAATGAAAAAAAATACAGTCCCTATAGTCAAACATGGTGTAGGTGTTTTGGGGTTGCTTTGCTGCTTCACTGGATGTCTTGATTGTGTGCATGGCATTATGAAATCTAAAAACTACCAAAGAATTCTGGGGTGCAATGTAGGGCCCAGTGAAGATAGTTAATCTCCGTCAGAGGTCATAGGTATTACAGCAAGACAATGACCCAAAGCACATGTCAAAAAGCACCCAAAATGGTTTAAGACAAAGCACTGGACAGTATTGAATTGGCCAGCAAAAAGTCCAGATCTAAATCCCACAGAGCAGTTGTGGAAAGATCTCAAAACATCAGTTCGTAAAAGGAACCCTTCCAATCTGAGAGAACTGGAGCAGTTGATGAAAGAAGGGGACAGGAGCTCCTAGTGGGCTTGGCTGTCATGGCCGCCGGAGTGTTTTAGTCCTCCTGTATCCCCTAGGGCTTTGCGCCACAGCAGGAGCTCACTTGTGGACCCTCCAGGCTCCCCGTCCCTGCGCTCACCTTTGGTGGTCAGTGCGGACCCTGAGAGGAATCCCCATCGTCGGCGAAGCTCTTCCAGATGGGGCCCCTCTCCTGTGGTTCCCTCCTTCCTGCCTTGCAATTTTGGGGGATCGGAGGTCACGGCCGCCCCCCCGGCGATGTTCCGGCCAGTAAGGAGAGGTGCTGCTACGGGCGCCAGCCAGTCGAAAGGAGAACCTGGTGGCCCTTCCTGGTTTACCAGGAGCTTGGTAGAGTCCCCAGTGGTAGTGGCCATGCGTGGTCAGAGCTCGGAGCAGAAGATGCCCAGGATGTCTGGTGGTGGGTTGCAGCCTTCCCGGCAGTGTGCAGATGGGGATTGGTCGTCTGAACCCTCTGTGCCACCCAGCGCTTTCCAGGACAGCCGGGTTGTGCTGACAGACAGGTCAGAAGGTGAGCTATCCTGCTGTGATGATGGAGGAGTCCCGGGGCCCCATGCCGGCAGTGGATTCAGGATCTGTGGCTGCAGGGCCTCTCCCTGCGTAGCCTGGTAAGTCGTCTATTTTTTATAATATTGCCTTGATTTCTGTGTTGTGGGATGCTTTTACGGTGGGTTTGGGACAGGGTCAGCCAGCTAGTGTGGGTGGGTCACAGGTGACATCGCTTGCGGCCCCACGAGTAGTGGATTCAGGGTCTGCCGCGTCCAGTGCTGTGGTAGGCATCCCAGAGTTAGTAGCGGGTTTACGGGCTTTGTTGCAGCGCTTGGAATCAGACCCCCTGTCGGTGTCACCTCCGGCTGCTGCATGGGTGCTGGGGACACCCGCACTTTCACCCACTGATGTCATGTACTTCTTCTGGAAAAGTTCAACGAAAGAGGATGAGGAGAAGCGTCGGTTCCATTTGATTCCACGCACCTTTGGCAATTGGTTGCAGGCCTTTGCAATTGTGGCCAGGTTGACAGGGGAGAAGCATCTGGAAAATTGTTCAGCTCTCTTCTGCACTCGATTAGTGATGCTCACTGAGTTTGTGGAGGGATAGCATGGCTTCATTATGATGAATGATTTTGCCAACGTAAGGCCATTCGACCTTCGCTTCGCTGGAATTATAAAGACATACGTTTGTTGATGCGCCTCATGACTTCGGTACGCACTGGGTCTCCCTTTTTTCTGGGGCAGGAGGTCCAAGCACCCCTGAACAGTCAGCTGGGTAGCGTCATGGGTCTTGCTGGCAGTTCAATGAGGGGGCGTACCACTTCTGTTCCACATGTCGCTACAAGCACCAGTGCTCAAGTTGTGGAGGCCCTCACAAGTTGAGGAGGCATGCACGCCCTTTCCCACTGACTCAAGCAGGGCAAGGGCCATTCCAGGGATACTTCAGGTAAGAGGGATGATGCCAGTGATGGTGGAAAGGATGCTGCCATTCCTAGGTAAGTATCTGGATCGAGCGGCTGCTCGTTGTTGAAGGAGGGGTTTTCGGTGGGCTTTGCTATCCCGTGCTCTCTTTCCTGCATTCCTCCTATGGCTGACAATTTACATTCCACTAGGGCTTACCCTGGGGTGGTTTGTTATAAACTGACCAAAGAACTGGCATTGGGTCGCATGGCAGGGCCTTTCTCTCAACCCCTTCTTACTAATTCGGTGGTTTCCCCTCTGGGTTTGGTTCCCAAGAAGGAAGCTGGGAAGTTCCGTCTTATTCATCACCTGTCCTTTCCCAAAGGAGGCTCGGTCAACGATGCGATTGATACAGAGGCATATGCGGTGTCTTACACCTCATTGGATGCAGCAATTTATTGGGTGCGTCGGCACGGGCAAGGTGCTCTATTAGCTAAAACTGATATTGGTTGGAGATCTGGAGGGAGGCAGGGTTTTTTGCGGAACCTGGTCCTGTTGGAACTTTTTCCAATGATTGTTGCCATAGAAATTTGGGGGGATTGTTTCAGGGACAAGAAAATTTGTCTGCACTGTGACAATATGGAGTGATGCAAGTTTTGAACCGGCTGTCAGCCACCTCAATGCCTGTTGTCTGTTTATTATGGCATCTGGTGTTGAGATGCTACAGTTGAATGTAGTTGTATATACTGTGCACCTTCTTGGGGTGACTAACACATTAGCCGATGCTTCCTCTCATTTACAGCGGGACAGGTTCTGAGAGCTGGCACCGGCTGTGGAGCAACACGGAGTGCCTTGTCCATGGGAGCTGTGGCGGATTGCATTGGGGCCGCTACCAAACTGATAGGTAACTTCTTGAGTGCAGCTACTTGGTCGGATTATTCCAAGGTATGACAGGAGTGGAAGGATCTTCTGGCTCGAGTGGGCGTTGAGGCGGTCAGTATGGAATATCCGGCTCTGTTCTATTTCATCTGGTTAAATTTTGAACAGGGAATGTCTCACTGTTCAAAATTTGGGGTGTACAGGATTTTACAGAGAATTTTCTTGTTCGCAATTCCTTAAGGGCTCCTGGAGGGGTTAAGTAGTCGGGACGGTCGCCGCCCAGTAACTTTTTCCATGTTGTAGGATTTATGGACTCAGACAGGCTCTGTGTGTGTCTCTGAGTATGAGTCGCTTTTGTTCCGGACAGATTTTGTCCTGGATTTTTTCGAGGCTCTTTGGGATAGTGAGTTGGTCAGTCCGTCCAAAATGGCGCAAGGTAGGCTGTTGGCGAATGAGGTAAGTTGTTCTGATTCTTCCATAGCCTTATTTATTCGGTGCTCCAAGACCAACCAATTGGTTAAAGGTATGTATTTGCACCTTTACAGAGTGTGGGGTTCTCACATTTGTCCAGCATTGGTGGTGGAAGCATTTGGGCTTGTTCGCCTGCAGCGGGAGGGTTCTTTTCTTATGCCCCTTGGCCCTGTCGAAATTTAAGTTTGTCTCTGTATTACGGCTTTGCCTGATCGCATTGGGTTTGGATGCTCAGAGTTACTCCTCCCACTCCTTCCGTATCCGGGGGGGGGGGGGAGTCCAATTTGAAGCGTATCGGCAGATGTGAATCCGATCACTTTAAGATTTATGTGCATCCTGACCTGGCTTAACATATCCTGTATAGGCACAGGGCTTCATGATAGGGGAAGCAATGTATAACTGCCAGTAAGGGGTTAAGTATAGGAAGTGAGCAGGGGATGGCTATTGGGATTGGCTAGGAGTTTCAGGAAGGTGGGGGCTGCTCTGAGGGGAGATGTGCAGCTCAGCACACAGCAGCAAACTCGTGGTGGAGCCAAAAGAAGAAGGAAATCCTTCCCTCCCGGCCTTCAGTTGTGGGTTAGCATAGACATGTGGCTGTTGGAGTCTGTTGAGGCATTAACAATTTAGAGCTGTAATGTTTGTCCCCGAGCCAGTGTTGCGCAGCTGGGGATAGCGAAGAGAAATGGGTTTGTCCCCAAGGAGGTGTTGCACAGCTGGGGATATTTGAGGATAAAGGTGATACTCAAGCTGAATGTGGTTATGGGATGCCTCCTAAGACCTGCAACCTAGCTCTAGAAGATACATTATGGGTACTGGTTTGTTGATGTTAAAGAGATGTAATATTTATTTAATAAAATGGCCTAATGGCCACTTTTCTTCAGTCCAGTGTCATGTGTCATTTGTGTATAACAAAGTTTGGGAATGTTTAGGTTTGATAAGGGGATGGTTATACATCTGGGGTACCCTAGCCATGGCTTTTTGTTTCTCCACTTTTGTGTGTCATATCAATACAAACAAAAGAAATAAACATGAGGATGCATAAACATTTGTAATTGCAACAATGTTCTGGCTGCAGTGGTGCATTGTCTGACAAAAATGCAGGGGTGCCAATGATTTTGGCCATGGTTGTATATGTATATATCTATATCTATATATATATATATATATATATATATATATATATATATATATATATATATATATATATATATATATATATATATATATATACTGTATATTCTGTCACTTGCTGTTAATTCATAAGTTCATAGGTTCAATAACAATTGTTCATTAAGCATGAATGGGAGCTAATTAATATACTGCAATAGACATAAATGACATACTATACAGTATGTCTCCATCTTTATTTGTTTTGATCATTTTTTATCAGTATTCTTGTTGGCTATAATAAGATTTGTTCGCAACACTAATTTCTCTTAACAAATCATTTTGCAAATGATTTTACATCAGTCAATAGTTATATAATTTCTACTCTGTAACAAATCAATTCACTCATCTCCACTTTGCATTACTTATGTGACTGTGGACTTTCCTTCTCCTAGACCTAGACAATGACATTAGGCCAATGTGCACATTGTTTATTTAGTTTGATCTTTTCTGTTATTATTTTTTTATTACTGTTATACTTACACATGATGAAACAGAGAAATTGATATATTGGACACAGAGTCATACTTTAAGTGTAAAGGTGCATATTTTTTTAAAAAAAACTTTTAAATAACATTTTAAATTATGGAGTATGGAATGGTAAGACACTATGGGGTTGATTTACTAAAGGCAAATAAACTGTCTACTTTGCAGTTTATTGCAAAGAATACCCAATCCCATGCAAGAAAAAACAGCATTTTTACTCACATGATTGGATGATGGAAGTCAGCAGATCTTTTGCTCATGTACTAAGCTCTGGAGCAACTGCCCTTTGCAAAGTGCACAGCCTTTTTGCCTTCAGTAAATCACCACCTTTGTCTTTTCTTTTTATTGCTGTCCTTGCCAATCTTGGAGAGAGTGACCCTCCGACTCTCTATTTGTCATGGTGACCAAGTCACCAAGACAGAAATCGTGGGGGGAAAATCTAAATATTGGAGTTGTCCCCAATGAAAGAGTTGAGGGATTTCAATTTCATCCAAGGGAGACACCAGTTCCAAGAACTTAATAATTTAAATCTAAAAATTGGAGTTGTCCCCAATGAAAGAGTTGAGGGATTTCAATTTCGTCCAAGGGAGACACCAGTTCCAAGAATTTACTCTCACTTTGTGGAAGGTTCGATAATAGGAAAAACGACCGCCTCTTAACCACATCTAAAATACTGTATAGCTTAAACACAAAAAACACTATGTACGGACTTTACTGGTGAAATGAGATTATGCCCAAATTTAAAATAATATACAAGATTTTTTTAGATCATTAACATATAAATTGATCAATTGGACCCTAAAAACTTCATGAACACTGTCTCCTTATGACTGATATTCAAATATTATATATAATCCAAATTAGGCACATAAATCATACAATATACAGATAACACATAACTTGTAGTAATGGATCCTAAAAGTCAAAGCACGAAGATCAGGTACGGAGATCATGGTAATGGCTAAAAATGAAAAACCAACTTAGGGTTTGGTGATCAACTACTTTAGCCTCAAATGCTTGTAAATTGGGACAGCTAACAGCTGGGAAGAGTAACAGAAGGGCATAAAGGACAAAAAACAAGCTCGTTGAAGAAAATCGGATGTAGTGGGAGTTTTAAAAACAGACAGAACTTGTAGTTTATGTTTTTATTTCCAATATTCCATTGCTGGCGGTTCTCTGTCCCTGTATGACACTATGCATATGCAGAAATGTCTGCTGGAGTAAGGTTGTTAAGTCTCGCTGTCGTTGTTTTGCTGTGGATACAGTTTACTCACAGTTCACCCTATGGGATAGGTGGATGTTCTCCAGGACCATCTGTGGTTCTTGTTCCTGGCGACCGAAGCCAAGTTGAATAAACCATTGGTTGTACATTACATGTGTTCCTAGAGAACTGATTACTACTTCACTCTTTGGCTGAACCTGAAATGTAATTGATTTCTGGATTGATAACATAAGATGCATTGTTTTTCTGTCAAGTAATGTCCAGTCTTGAAGAAGCGAAAGGTCCGTGAGATGCATTGACTGGTGTTTGAATTTGGACATTTTTTGTCATAATATATCTCCTTGGGTGTGTTTTATTGTAAAATAATTGGATTTTAAAAGATGCTCTGTAATAAAGTACTCAAGGGTGCTAAATACAAATGTATGCCACACTTTTCACACATTTATTTGTAAAACATTTTGAAAACCATTTATCCTTTTTCTTCCACTTAACAATTATGTGCCACTTTGTGTTGGTCTATCACATTAAATCCCAATAAAATACATGTACTTTTTTGGTTGTAACATGGCAAAATGTGGAGAATTTCATGAGGTGTGAATACTTTTTCAAGGCACTGTATACTACCACAACGCACTTTGTACTTTAATGCAAGCTCGTCAGGAAATCTGGAAGTGTGCATTTTAGTTAGCTAGGGAAAGGAGAGACACCAGAACTGTGGTTTGAGAACTGAACACCTCACAACAGAACACAGATTAAACTGCATACACTGCATACACAAAAAAAATAAATACAAGATGTCTACATAATTAAATCATACGCATCAAGGTCGACAGTGGTGTCTCGTTCTCAAATTTTTTTTATACATTTTTTTTTTAAATAATACTGAAAAAAAACATTAGTTGCAGCATCACTGTGCCGATCAAATGAAGCCACTGTGCCATCATTTGCAGCCTCACTGTGCCCATCAACTGCAGCCACTGTGCCATCAATTGCAGCCACTGTGCCATCAATTGCAGCCACTGTGCCCATCAATTGCAGCTACTGTGCTATCAAATTCAGCCACTGTGCCATCAAATGCAGCCACTGTGCCATAAAATGCAGCCACTGTGCCCATCAAATGTAGCAACTGTGCCCATTAAATGGAGCCACTGTGCCCATCAATTGCAGTCACTGTGCCATCAAATGCCACCATTGTGCCCATAAAATGCCACCACTGTGCCCATCAAATGCTGCCACTGTGCCCAACAAATTCTGCCATTGTGCCCATCAAATGCCGCCACTGTGCCCATCAATTGCCATCAGCTCATCAAATGCTGCTACAGTGCCCATCAAATGCTCCCACTGTGCCCATCAAATGCCACCATTGTGCCCCATCAAATGTAGCCACTGTGACCGCCGCCCGTCCGCTGTCTGACCAGCACTTACACCATCTTGGTGGCGGGTCGGGCAGTGTCCTCCGTGTGTCTCTTCTTCTGCATTAATGATGTAAATGGGCCTCAATCTAGTAAAAATCACAATGCTTTTATTGATAAAAGAGTTCAACAAATTACTGATATTACAATATGAAAATCCTGCATAAAGTGAGGCATTTTTGTATTGATCTCTTTTAAGTTAATGTGAGACTCTCACTCATGGCACAGTAATTATGGAGTGTGTTGTGGGTACAAGGACTTCAGTTTTTGTGCATGATGCATGTAGCGCCCTCTAGTGTGCTAGAATGGGTAAATGTTAACATTTTTATTAGAGCTAAATTACTCAGGGTCAGCACAGCTGGGGCAGTAGGGGCTGGAGAATTTGGGTGGAAGTTGGAGATGGAGTGCTAGGATGCTGTCGGTGGGCCCTTGAGGGTAACCCCCTAGTCTGGGGGGGGGGGGTTGACCTCAGGTCTGGGAGCTAAGGTGAGGAGCTATCCTCCACAACCAACAAAGAATCCTATCCAGTTGCACGGGAGCAGGCGTAAGGACAGCTGGAGCCAGAGAGCACATCTGGGAGATCTCCAAGGAGAAGACAGCCAGGGGGGCTGGGCAGTGTTACAGTCAGGGAGGACTGAGAGGCAGCCTGAGAGGACTGGGTGAGAGCTCAGACTGGGTCAGTCTGTACAGTTTCAGCTAGGTGGGCTGGAAGTGCTTGAAGAGGTGGTGCTGGGATCAGTAGCTACAGAAAGACAGCTGGGCACTAAGACATTGCTACACAACCAAGGGGCCTGCGGTCCCTGCCTGTAAAGGGAATTTGCTATCAATCTGACGGAACCCTGTTGTCAGATCACCTAACAGTGTGTCAGCTGCTCCTTGGAGTTGTAGTGCTTCAAGTAAGTTTTGTGCTAGAGGAAGCTGAGGAGTGTGTAAATAGCCTGTACAGAAGAAGTTGTCCCTGGAAAGTTCTGCTAAACTCAAGTGGACATCCCATAATACCCCTATCCCCATCCAAGTTCAATACCCCTAATAAAAACACAAAAATAAAGCTGCAAGGACTATTTTCTGTCTCCAGAATGCTGTGGAAAATGTTGTGTGCCTCATTGTGCAGGGTGGGGATCCCTTATTCTCCAGCAGCTCCTGCCGGGGTAGCGCTATTTATACGGTATTTAGTAGACATGTGCAATTTGTTTCGTTCTGAATTCGTTTCTCTTTAAAATTTGGCATATTTGTTAATTCGGAAACATCCAAATAATGAAGAACTGTTTAACAAATGTTTCCAAAAGAAAATTAGAACGAAAATCAGTAATTCAAAAATCCAAACGAACAAAAACCCAAAAATTCGACTATCCGAAAATAGGAACGAAAATCTGAAAATTTGAAAAAATAAAAATCCAAAAATTCGAAAAAACTAAAATCCGAAAATAAGAACTAAAATCCAAAAATGAGAATGAAAATTCAAGAATCAGAAAGAACAAAAAAAAAGTATATTATAATTAACCACTTCAGCCCGGAAGGATTTACCCCCTTAATGACCAGGTCATTTTTTGCGATACTGACAATTGCGCAGTCGTGCAACGTTTTACCCAAACAAAATTGATGTCCTTTTTTTCCCACAAATAGAGCATTGTTTTGGTGGTATTTGATCACCTCTGCATTTTTTTTTTCTATAAACAAAAAATATATATATATTTTTTTACTTTCAACTATAAAACATATCCATTATAAATATGTAAAAAATCGAATTTCTTTTTTCATGCCAATTAGCATATATTGATTGATTTAAGCAAAAGTTATTGCGTCCACAAGCTATGGGAAAGATTTATGGACTTTTTTTTACTAGTAATGGCGGTGATGACCATTTTTTAGTGGGACTGCGACATTGCAGTGGACAAATTAGACACTATGTGACACTTTTTGGGGGCCAGTGACACCAATACAGCACTGATACTGTATAAATGACACTGGCAGGGAAGGGGTTAACACCAGGGGTGATCAAGGGGTTAAATGTGTTCCCTACCCTATGTGTGCTTTCTACCTGTGTGAGGGATGCTGACACTAGACGAAGAGAGAGATTGGTGTTCCTGATTAGTAAGAATCACAGATCTCTCTCTTCCTCTGTGGTAGAACGATGGTCTGCTTACTTACATAGGAAGATCGCCATTTTGTCATTCCCCCACAATGATCGCAGCTGGCCGGCAGCCATTGCAGACACCAGACCAACCACAGTGGGCCCTCGAGACCAGAAAGTGTACAGGTACATTGTTCTACACGCAGCTGGGGCACCCTGCCACAGTATATGTGGGCAGTCTGGAAGTAGTCATAATATTATTACGTTTATTAAACATTATTATCGTTTTTTTTAAATTATTATTATTATTTAATAATAATAATAATAACTAGAAAAGCTACAATTTCTGTGGAAATTGTGTGAACTGTTCTTGCCTCTACCTACTGGCTTGAGTAACTGTTGTGTGGTTGATGTGGCTGGAGTAACTGTGAAAAGTGTTAAAAAGCTTACTATTTTAAAAAACACAAATAGTAGTAAAGAAGTTGAAGAAGTCCCATCATTAGCTGAAAGAGCTGAACATTTTTTTCAAAAATGATTTTTTTTTTCTAAAATGATTTTTTTTTTCAAAATGTTTTTTCTTTTCAAAACTTATTTTTTCCCCCAAAAAATGTTAAATATGTGTTTTTTTTTTAATCATTTAAAAAATATATATATTATTTTTTTTTTTTTTTAATTATTATTTTTTAAATTATTTTTTTTCATGGGGTGGTCATAAATTATTTGGCTGATCATGTTGTGGAATACTGTTTTGGCTGACCATGGGGGGTCATAATGTTTTGGCTGATCATGTGGTGGTCATAATGTTTTGGCTGGTCATAAAACTTTGGCTGACTATGGCATGGACATAATGTTTTGGCTGATCGTGGGGGGAGGGTCATAATATTTTGGCTGATTATGGGGTTGTCAGCTTTTGTCAGCTCCCACTCTAGTTTTGAACATTTCGCCATTCATTCCTATGGAACAAATTTTGCTGCAAAAACAACGATATTTCATGAACCATTCTGCGAAACGTTACGCAAAGTACTAGCACATGGGAACAATCTGCACGTTTCGGTATATTATTGTAAACAAGTCCATACAGACAGACAAAAAGAATACAAATAAAACCGCGCTAATTAATTATCGATGAGCATTTTAATATGCACTATGTCTTTAACCACTCCACCAGAGTGCAACCAAGACATGGTCACTCCACCAGAGTGTGACCAAGACGTGGCCACTCCACCAGAGTGCGACCAAGACGTGTCCACTCCACCAGAGTGTGACCAAGACATGGCCCCTCCACCAGAGTGCGACCAAGACATGGCCAATCCACCAGAGATCGAGCAAGACATGGCCACTCCACCAGAGTGTGACCAAGACATGACCACTCCACCAGAGTGCGACTTCCACAAGGAGACTCCACCAGAGTGCGATTTCCACAGGGAGACTCCACCAGAGTGCGAAATTCACATGGAAAATCCACCAGCATGTGACGTTTACACAGAGAATCCACCAAAATGCCAGGGGAACGTCTCCAGTGAACATGAGCGCAAGGTTACAAGAAAGGATAGGCAGATACTAGTGGTAGGGGATTCAGTTATTGGAAGGATACAGAGGGCAATCTTTCACAAATACCCTTATCGCCAAACAGTATGTTATTGGAATGGGGTTGGGAGGAACCCAGCTGTCATGATACATATTGGTACTAACGACAAAGTTAGAGGAAGATGGGGCGCCCTAAAAAATGATTTCAGGGACTTAGGGGCTATATTGAAGAAAAGGAGAGCCGAGGCAGTATTTTCAGGAATATTGCCTGAACCTCGAGCCACACCAGAGAGGCAGCAGGAGCTTAGGGATCTTAACAACTGGCTGAGAAACTATTGCTGGGAGGAGGCGTTTGGCTTCATGGCAAACTGGGCTAACTTTTCAGTTGGTTACTGTCTTTATAGCAGTGATGGATTGCACTTAAATGGAATGGGTGCAGCTTTTTTGGGAGTGAAGATGGCCAAAACATTGGAAGATATGTTAAACTAGGAGATGAGTCCACTACATCATCACTCTCTTGAAAGATTCTCATTAGCACCTATCTTCAATAGACTAATACCTCCAGCTATCTTTACCAACAGGAGTGCCACATTATCTTTTCTGCATAGTCCAAGTTTTGTGCGTGGGGATAGAGTGTTATAAGACTCAATGGAAAGCTTGGGGAACCCTACCAGGCACCAGGTACGGCTGTACCAACACAGATCTCTGCAATGGTGGTGGCTGCCACTCCAGTAACCGGAAGGTCTTCCCATCAGCCCTCTATTTCCCTTTCTGCAGCTTCTGAATCCCCAACTCTCAATGTGGCTGGACAAGACAATTTGCTGTTCCCAGAAGAAGACTCAACAAAAGGTCTGAGGAACCCTCCCAGGGACCAGGTGCAGCTGTACCAACACAGGTCCCTACACTGGTGGCGGCTGCCACTCCAGTAACCGGAGGATCTTCCCATCAGCCCACCATTTTAGTTTTTGGAGCTGCAGACAAGATTCGACATTATAGAGACAATAGCAAAAAAGGTCGAATGTGTCTAACCTAACTCTATTAGTCCAAGATTATTCGACATAGAGAGAAAAGATTCGACAATGCAGTCGCTGTGAGCAGACATTTATGGTCAAATGCTCTGCCCATAGGCTATAGAAGAATTCTAATGTTGGTTGACTAGTAATAATAATTAATAAATATAATTATTACTAGTGTCATACAACATTAGAATTCTACTATAGCTTGTAGGCGGAACAATTGACCGGAAATGTACGATTGCAGCATCGTACAGTTTAGCTGCTCCGTCTAATCTTCTTAGAACATTTGACAGACACCATAAGCCTTCAATGACAGATTCGACCTTAATTATTTCAGACTTTCAGACGAATGCATTTTTTAACGAAACAAAATAAATAAAAACGGATTTCGGGAGTAACTAAATACATTTATTTTTCGGACTAAAACAAAATTCCAAAACAAAATATTTCTCTTTCAAAATATTTTATTGGTTTATATTTGAAATACATTGTACAATTATTATATATTGTACGTCGTGCAACAACGTCGGTGGATACAGTTCAACAAATAAACATACTAACTTATGTTCACTAACAGGCTTAAAATGTAGTAAACAAAAAAAAACTTACATTAGTGGAGGTTCGTATAAGTGTGGTCAATCCGCTCCACTGGTGCGGTACCCCAATTGGGAGCTTTAGTGCCACAGGAGTGGAGGGGACCCGGTCCTCTTAGTCCTTACAATAATGCAAGATTCCCTAGTAGAAACTTACTAGAACAAACAACGTGTAACTGCTTGGTGAGATATAAGTATTGCTTGGTCAAGGGATATAAAGAAGCGTTCAGTATGTTTAGGTATCAGCCAAAGTCCTGCTCCAGTTGGTCCATGGTTGCCAGTTTATATGTTTTTTTGTGGCTTGGCCGTTGCTGACAGCTGTTATCGTCTCATAGCTGTAGTATAGGGCTACTAAATCGATGACTTGTGATATGGTTGGGGGGGTTGTCAGATTTCCATTGTCTGGTTATGTTGAGTCTGGCTGCCAGGGGTACATGGGTTGTTATGTATCTGAGGGGGTGGGGGATGTTGTCTATGGTTATGTTGAGGATTGCAAGTGTAGGGGAAGGGTGGATTGTAGTTTTAGTTAAGCTTGAGAGAAACTTAAAGGTATCTACCCAGAATTTTTTATGTTGGGGCATGTCCAAAAAATATGGAACATGTCTCCTGGGGCTGATTTGCATCTCCAGCGTGTGTTATTGTTTTGGGGATTGAAGGATGCTAGTTTTGTTGGGGTGATGCACCAGCGTAGAGATATCTTTCGTGTGAGTTCCCAAAGGGTTGAGCATTTGGTGACCTTGTAGATTGTTTTTAGTGCATATTGCCATTGTATGTCAGTTAAGGTGCATGCAAGATCGTCCTCCCATGTTCAATGTGGTTTTAGTTTGGTGAAGGTGTGTTTTTGGTGAAGGTTATTGTAGAAGTGGGAGATGCCCTTGGTTTTGGAGACGGGGTTAGTGAGATAATCCCAGGTCTTAAGGTGTATATTGTAGAGGGGAAGGGGTATTTTGCACAGGCAATGGTGTATGCGGAGAAAGGTAAAGTAGGGAAGGGCGTAATTGGATTGTAGTTGGGAGAAGGATTTGAGGTGGTTGCCTTGTAGCAGGTCTTGTAAGGAATGAATCCCTTTGAGGGTCCAGTTTGATAGTAGGAGATCTGGTGTCATGTGAAGGTGTCATTTCTAGGGGGATGGTGAATTGCGGGTTGGTATATGTATGTGTCAGGATAGTGGTCATTTTTTTCCAAGCGTGGGCTGAGTCCTTCAGTGTTGGGGATAGATATGTCGGGATTCAAAACTAAATGATTCAATGTGCACATGTCTAGGGAGACTTGACAGGCTGCAGCCGACAACCTGTGTTTACATTGGGATTACTGTGATTAGGCCAATCACAGCGGCACTGTACCCCAATCTGTGATTGCTGTAGGTAGATTCAAACATGCTTGGGACAAACGTAGTAAATCTATACTCTGACAAACAAGTAAAAAAATGCATGGAGCAGACTCAATGGACAATTTGGCCTTTTTTCTGTTGTCACTCTTCTATGTTCTATTTTTAAGTCTGTCATTTTGGTCACTGTGAGTTGTTTTGTAAATTACTCCAATATGTTGTCCATCGCTTTATTGCGATTTTTTTTTTTTTTACCAAAAATATGTAGAAGAATATTGGCCTAAACTGAGGGGGAAAAAAATGTTTTTATATATTTTTGGGGGATATTGATTATAGCAAAAAGTAAAAAAAAAGTGTTTTTTTCAAAATTTACGCTTTTTTTGTTTATAGCGCAAAAAATAAAAACCGCAGAGGTGATCAAATACCACCAAAAGAAATCTCTATTTGTGGGGAAAAAGGACGTCAATTTTGTTTAGGAGCAACGTCACACGACCACGCAATTGTCAGTTAAAGTGACGCAGTGCCAAATCGCAAAAAGTGATCTGGTCAGGAAGGAAATAAATCCTTCCAGGGCTGAAGTTATTAAGCTTCCAAACATAATTTCTTGAGCTTGTGGTTAGAAAATGAAACAATGATTCTAAATAGTTGCCACAGGCAACAAAAAGTTACTTGTCAGAACACTTTTAATTTAAAGTGGAACTAAACCCACCTAAACTTTAAAGCAAGGAAGCTTCCATGTTAGGCTTCGTTTGATTAGCACTTGCCATGGTGCTGCACATGTGATCAGTTATGGCACCAGCCATTTGATGGCTTGACAGTTCAGGTGAGGAAAAAAGCAAATGTGACAGTTATCATTCACTGCAGGCCTTGGAAATGTTAAATTGTTGGGATTAGTTGAGCTGCAAGCCCCTTAGGACCTGTATTAACAGGTTTCAGTTAGAAAATGCAGAGTAGATGCTTCTGAGATTGTTCAGAATTCATTGCAGATGCAGTTGACCTGCATTTGACCAGCCTCAGTTGCTTTTGCATTCCTATAGACTTGTATGAGAGATAAGCAATTCTCAAATGAACAAAAGCCTGTCGACATTTTACTCTATGCTCAAGCTTCCTCCATACCATGTATAAACAAGGCCAAGGATAAATCCAAGGGAAAAACCAAGCTTAACTTACCACCAGCTCGCAGACAACCAAATAACCTGTAAAACAGTATGCGTTAAAAGCAGGGGTTTCGTCTGCACACATTTGCAAACGCATGTGTAGGCCATGGAGCCTCGTCAAGGCACCCTGGTATCTGTGGTACCTAGCACTAACTTATAAGTGTCCCCACAGTGGAGGCACATGCATTCTGATGGATAGGTGATCTCCATACCATGACTTGCACTTTACTCCCCATTCCTAAAATGCAGGTTGCAATGTGGAGCGTGCACTGGGGGAATTTACTAAAACTGGTGTACACAGAATCTGGTGCAGCTGTGCATAGTAACACTAACCAATCAGCTTCTAACTTCACCATGTTAACTTAGGCCCTTTTCACAAGGGCGCTCCATTTGTCCATTTTTCATCCATCTATTGATGGATGAAAACTGAAAATTCCTATCAAAATACTTACCGTAATTTTCCTTTCCTGATGGACTCCATGGCAGCAACGTGTGGGTTAAGTCCCGCCTCCACTACCCTATAGGACACCACTCCCATAAATCTTTGCTCCCTGCCCATAGCCGTGTTCGGTAACTAGCCTACTCCAGCCATTTTGGGAGGGAACTCCTGCTGCCATGGAGTCCATCAGGAAAGGAAAATTACGGTAAGTATTTTGATAGGAATTTTCCGTTTTCCTGACAGACTCCATGGCAGCAACGTGTGGGAAATAACTCGCCAAACACACTCGGGTGGGCAAAAATGCTGAACAAAAATGTATGTAACACTGTCAACCGACAGCACCTTTAAACCAAAATCAACGGAAGATAAACTGGTAGGTTCGACACAATAGTGAGCCATAAATGTATGAATGGATGACCAAGAGGCAGCCTTGCAGATAAACTCAGGAGCCACATGACGTGAAGCTGCCTAAGAAGTAGAGAGACTTCTCGTGGAATGTGCCGTAACCGCCTCAGGAGGAGCCAAGCCCTTCTCTTTAAAAGCCCACTGGATCGCCTGAACCACCCACGTGGCGATGGATCTGACCAAAGCCCAAAGGCCTTTGTTTTTACAGTGAAAAAGAACAAAAAGATAATCCGATTGCCGGAAAGAAGCTGTTGCCTCCAAGTATCGTTTCAGAATAATTCCCATGTCGAGAGGATGAAGATCCTGACTCCCAGCTGAATTAAAGGTAGGAAGAGTAATATCCTGAATTTCGTGGAAGACTGAGGTAACCTTTGGATTCGACCCCAGCATTGGCACTAGGACCACTCTGTCAGGAAAAAATGTGAGGAAAGGATCCTTGTTGTGAGAAGAAGACGAGAACCAGCGGTAAATCCACTTGGGGAATCTAGGTTTCCTCTGTGGTCTAAGTCTAATTGCTCCTTTAAAGAATTGCTGAACCAAGGGATGTTTAGCCCAGGATACTCCAGAAAAAGCCGAAATTGCCGAGACTTGTACACGAAGAGCGCTGACAGATAGGGGAATGTCTAGTCTGGACTGTAAGAAACCCAAAACATCCTGAACCATCAGATTACCATTAGAGCAAGACTTGGAAGACAAGTGACTTGTGAATCTAGACCAAATCCTCTCATACACCTGGTTGGTACTTTTCCTCCTTGCACTCATGAGAGTAGGAAAGGCCTCCTTGGGACAACCCAGAGCCTCTAACCTTCCCCTCTCAAAAACCAGACCCTCAGACATAGATGGGCCGGACAGGGATGGAGCTTCGAGCCCTGAGATAGAAGATCGGGTCTGAGAGGTAAGGGAATCGGATCTCTGACGCTGAGGAGCATTAGAAGCTGAAACCATGGCCTGTTGGGCCAAAAAGGTATTACAGCTATCACCTCTACTGCTTCTGATTTGAGTAAGCTTTGTTGAACCGCCATCGATCCGTCAGTGCATCCACTCCGTAAGCCTGAGGATCCCGAAACCTGGAATAATACCTTGCCAGTTTCTTGTTGCAAGGAGAGGCAAATAGGTCAACCTCTGGGGAGAAACACAACGTTAGAATCCACCTGAAAACTTCCTCGTGAAGAGACCATTCGTTGTTGTCCAGATTGACTCAAGACAGGAAGTCCGCTTGGACGTTCTGCGTTCCTGGAACATAAGTTGCTGTAATGCTGACCAGGTTCTTCTGAGCCCAAGACATGATTGGCTCTACCCCCTGAAGAAGGGACAGACCCCGAGTACCTCCTTGTCACCTTATATATGCCACTGCTGTTGTGTTGTCTAGTCTGAGAAGAACCGAAGTTCCTGAGATCAGATGACGAAAGGCTAGGAGCGCCCAGAAGGCTGTCTTTAATTCTAGAATATTCGACACCATCCCCCTGGAAGGGAAGTCCCAGGTGCCTTGTGCTACTTCCGTCAAACAGTGGGCGCCCCAGCCCCTGTTGCTGGCATCCAAAGTTATTGATATCCATGAGATGGGGAGAATGGAATGACAATTGAATAGATTCTCCTTCTGAAGCCACCAGGGCAGAGAGATTCTCATTGAAGATGTGATCCGGATAAGTTGAGTCTTGTCGCCTAACCATTGGTGAAGAAACCCTTTTTGGAATGGTCTCATCTTCCATTGGGCCCACTTCACCATTGGAATGGTGGCCACCATAGTGCCAATAATTCTCAGGCACTGAAGAGCCGGGAGATGGGAGGCTGAGAGGGCCGGACGAATTCTGTCCCGAATTACCGCTACTTTCTCTTCGGGTAATGAGATGGTGCCCTTCACTGTGTTGAAGAGTGCGCCTAGGAATACAAGAGACTGAGAAGGAATTAACTGACTCTTTTCTAGATTCAGGATCCAACCGAATTCTTGAAGAGTGGAAATAACCTGATCCTTGTGCAATAACAGACGGTCTCTGTCCTGGACTAGCAGCAGAAGATCGTCCAAATAGTGGTGAAGACGAATCCCCTTGGATCTCAATAGAGCCACTACGGCCAACAACACCTTTGAAAGACTCGGGGGGATGTTGAAAGCCCGAACGGAAGACATACGAACTGAAGATGTGGTTTTCCTACTGAAAATCGCAGAAACTGCAGAAAATCTTCTGCCACAGGGACATGAAAGTAAGCGTCCTTTAGGTTTATTGAAAACATCCAGTCGCCTGACTGTTGTATTGTTGACAAGGTTTCCATCTTGAACCTTTCCTTTTTGATAAAATGATTCAGATGTGTAAGGTCTATGACTGGCCTCCAAGAACCGTTTTTCTTTTGGACCATAAAAAGAGGAGAATAAATTCCTCTCCCTCGTTGATCATCTGGCACGGGAACGGCAGCGCCTTGAGCCAATAAAGATTTCACGTAGGCCAACAGGATCTGCCTTTTTTCTTCTGAGGTCAGAAGGGAGGTGGGAACATACTTTAGTCTTGGGGACCTGCTGAAGGTCCAAGAATGACCTGAAGAGACCGTTCTGACGCTTCAGAAGTCCTGGACTGAGGCTGCCCAGACATGCCGAAAAAGTAGAATATGAGCCCCCACCTGGCCTATCTGAGCGGGCCCAATCTCAAAAAGATTTGGTTGGTTCCCTCTCTCCTGACGCACTGCTCTTGGCGGATTTCTTGAAAGGAGGACTGCCTTGACTTCCATGACCTGGAATATTTTCGACCCGGTCTATAGCTACGGGCCTCCCTGGCCTGCTCTTGATATTGCTTTTTAGGAAAAAATCTCCTCTGGCTTTCTAAAACGTCTATCCTGAGGGAGAAACCCCGACTTCCCACCAGAGGCCCGGGTTATGGCATTATCCAACTTATTCCCAAAAAGGGAAGAACCCTCGAAAGGGATACGGCACCACACCTGTTTAGATGCTGGATCAGCCAGCCAGGGACGGAGCCCAAGAGCCCGTTTGGCGGTTACAGCTGAAAGCATAACCCGAGACACTAAGCGGATGATGTCAATCGAAGCCTCCCCCAGAAAAGCCGATACAAGCTGTAACTCCTGGATAGGAGAGTTTTTGCGACTTCATCCGAAATGTTTCTGAGGGTATCATCCACCCTGTCCGTCCAGACTTCCATGGCCTTGGACATTGCCGCTAAAGCCAATGCTGGCTTGCATGCCAAACCAGCAGTGAGGTAGACTCTCTTTAAATCGGAATCAATCCGCCTATCTAAGGCATCCTTAAATGAAACTGTATCTTCCAATGGAAGGGTTACATGTTTTACTAGTCTCATCACCGCTGCATCCACGAGAGGAGCTGAAACCAGATACTTGACCTCATCCTCCTTAAAGGGATATAACCTTAGGACTTTTGAGAGCATACTATTCTTTTCTCAACTTTAGTCCATTCATCCGTGATGACCTCACCAAGTTCAGACAGGAATGGAAAGTTAAGATGCTCCCTTTTAAGTTGCTTAAAATACTTCCTTTGTTAGGAAGGATTAGCCAAGATCACAGCCTCTCTGATAGCCTTCACCAAGGGGGAGAGTAAGGCAAAGTCAAACCCCACACAGGTACTATCTTCCTCAGATTCACTGTCTGATGCAGCAGCTGAAGGGTGGCTTGTTAGAGAGGCCTCCCAGAGCTCTTGAGCATGCGACTCCCTGACTGGAGACTGAGGTGACTCTGACTGAGGCACAGGGGCCTGACTGGCACCGA
Organism: Lithobates pipiens; assembly: GCF_037356315.1. Classification (NCBI taxonomy): domain Eukaryota; kingdom Metazoa; phylum Chordata; class Amphibia; order Anura; family Ranidae; genus Lithobates; species Lithobates pipiens. Next base: position 204,124,220 of record NW_027507686.1, read on the forward strand.
TCCCCTTGAGGGATTCTTCACCACATTTTCCACAAGGGACCTTAGATGCTGGTCCGTACCCCCTCTCTCACTAGAGGCTTTGGAAAAGCAGAGGTCACACAGGGATTTCCCAGTAGGAACTTGGGATCTGCATCCCCAGCAATTGTTAATAACTGAACCGCTGGATGAGCCTTGGAGGAGCGAGATCGATCCTCGCTACGGCGCCCGGATCTTGAGGGTGAGCCGTGATGTTTAGACTTAGAATATGAATGCCGGTGGTAAGACTTAGAAGAATCGCTTCCTCTATGCGTTGAGCTGCGTTGCTGTTCTGAACTAGATGGGCTAAGACAGAGATAGAAGAGACATACAGATAAGGAAAGATAACACCCTGACTAATACCGGACCCCCCCCCCCCCTTACTTCCCCCCCAGACAGTACCTATTATGAGAGGGCTGGCCAAATACAGGCGGAGGTGAGTCCATATCTCTAGGGGTTTCCATAAATGCTGCAAAGACATATAAGTAAGGCTGAGAGCACCATACACACACACGCCCACCCCCCTCTTCCCAGAAGGCCACCTACCTCCACAGAAGAAATCCTGGACAAGGGGAAGTCACGTAATAGCCTACAAGCAATCCCAAAGCTTGCAGGCTATTTCCTATATTTAAATAGGGCGCCTTAGTGACACCATCATCGTATCCTGTGCGCCGCTACTGCGCATGCGCGAATAGCGTCATTTTGCCGCTATCGCGCATGCGCAAACCAAGCCTCGTTCCTGTGCCGCACTCGCGCATGCGCAGAACGTACGAATCTAACAAAAAAACAGGAAGTGAGCGGCGGCTGGAACGCAGGCTAATCCAGCTGCCATGCCTATACCCTTATACATGAAAACACAAAAAAACGAACGGAAATTAAGGAAAAGCAAGGAACAAACACAAACTGCTGCCATGAAAAAGAGGAACAATCTTACCGCTCCCACACGATCGTCTCCAGGCCGAAGGTAAGAACAAAACATACCGGACTTCTCAGGGCAAAATAGGTCACCTGCTATTTAGCTGGGCTATCCGACCAAATGCGCAGCCTGCCTGCCAGTGGCTAGGTTCCTGGCTTCCTCCAGCGCTTATATCCAATGCCCACTTCATACCCCGCTAGTAGCTAGGGCTTAACGGAGTCATGCGACAATTCCATCCAGTCGCAATTCGGCCAAACCAACAATGGAACCGTGTGGGAGCAATCTTCAGGTAGAAAGACCATAACGTCTGGTCCTACGGAGGAGGACAAAAAAAGAACACGGCTATGGGCAGGGAGCAAAGATTTATGGGAGTGGTGTCCTATAGGGTAGTGGAGGCGGGACTTAACCCACACGTTGCTGCCATGGAGTCTGTCAGGAAAAATGGATATCAATGCTTCTCTATAGAAAAAAAAATGTAAACAGATGATCATCTATTAACATCCGTTTTTTTGGAAGGGAGCAAAGCCCTATTTTTCTTCGGAAAGCTTGTGTGAAAGGTCCCTTAAGGGACCACTTTTGAAATGATTTCACAATAATCTGATGATTAGTGCACAGCTTTCGAGAGGCAATCACCACAGTTCATCCAATAGTATTTGAGGATAAGCAAAAATTTTCTCGTACAATATCAGATCGTATGATTTTCATTTGATCACTTCTGAATTTTTATTCTGTCGTATGAGAATTTTCGTATGAGAATTTTCCTCTTCATTTTCAATACAGAGATTAGCAAGCAAAAAAAATGGACGGTCATTCCTCTGATAATCTCATCGTGCGTACGAGGCATTAGGCTTTGACAAAAAAAATCTAGAAGCTGATTGAGTACCATGCACAGCTGTACCACATTCTGCGTGCACCAGTTTCAGTGAATCTCCGCAAATGGCTCACAGAGTATTGCTTTGCTTGATGGCTTACATGGCTTCCCCAATGGCTTACAGAGAGACCTCTGAACTTGGAGAAGGACTGGTGGCATGACTTTGACAGGTCATGTGATTGGGCTCCCCTGACATATCCTTAATTTTCATAGGTCTCCACTATGAAAAGAGAAGTATGTGTTTTTTTTTTCAGATTCATACTTAACTAGGTGGATGCAGCTTTAGTCCAATGCTGCATCTGTTTTCCGCTGGCTATAAGACTGAGAACTGAGTGATCAGACGCTGCTGATCGCTCAGTTCTAAGAACTCCCCCAGCTGAGTCAGTCACCACTGTCTACTCTGAACCCCGCCCCCCCAACACCCTACCACTCACTGGAGTGCTGGGCTGTGGAGGGGCAGGAACCCGCCGGCTCAGGCTCTCAGCCGATCTTTCCTGAGCCTGGATCTGCTCTGTGACATCCGCCTGACAGCGGGCTTCAGCCTGCTGAAAACAAGTCACAGAGGTGCAGAACGAATGTGATCCACAGGAGGTGTACAGCCAAACAAGCTTTGGCTGTACTTCTGCTTTAAAACCACACTGCTGTGCTCAAAAAGCCCTTGGAGAACTACTTCCCCCACTGACATTAATAATGGGGCATAATTCCTGCCACTGACACTAACAATGGGGCACTATTCCCCCCCACTGACACTAACGATGGGAAACCAATAACGGGGTGCCATTCTAGTATGCATAGGTATGGCCATGGAAAGGACATACTGCTGATTTTTAAATGAACCCACTGGGACTCTTTTTCTAAAGGATATTCAAGCAGGTTGGCAGAACAGAACTATCTTAGGAAAATAAAGTGTCAGGATTGCAAGAAAGATTATTATCTTCCATTATCATGCCTCTTTTAACCACTTGCTTGTTGTGCTTTTTTAAGGACAGTTTCCTGCACAGTATTTATTATAAGTAATTTTTAACGAAGATATTTTTATGATACAAAATCAATCTATACATGAGAAACTTATTCACGGAGACAAGTGATCTTACAAAATAGTTACATTTATTGGTTGACAAAAAAAAAAAAAAATATTTACATGAAATTAAAATACAGATTGCATTACATGAACATCTTGAAATTTTATGGAAACTCCCTCAAAATGGGCAAGGTACCTTGGACGTAATATCACCATGATAATTTCTCGGTAAAATCAATAACCTTATGATAATTGACAATTAAACAGAACGTCTGTATTTCACACATCCAACCGTTGCTATACTGCAGGTAAGGGGTTAACAATGTGAAATAAATTAGAAGTTTGTTTGTCAAAAAAAGTGGCATCTATGCAAAAAGCAATATTTAATGAAAAATTGAATTTTAGAGAAAAAAATATATAATAGGCGGTTATTGATTTGGCAGAATAATTATCAATAATAGAATATTAAATACATCAATATTTGAGAGAACATACAATATATAATCAACATGGCATATTTACCCATTCCAAAATGGCTATTTGTCTGGATTGCTGGTTACCAGGATTTTTAAGATGGCTACCGTGGCTTTCAACATGGATACACTTAAAGAGGATTTACTTCTTGTGACCTCCTAGTTCCAAAAAAAATCAGGGTTCAGGGATCTTCATAAATGTTAAAATATGTATTCTTGCTTGGTGCATGGGTGTCAGTCTGTCTGGGAGTATGTGTATCTCCCAGTGTCCCTTCTCAGGGTGGGTCCCTGAGCTTCCTCTCCTTATGCATCTTTCTTGCTTCTTAAATATCCTCTTAAACAATAAGATCATAAAATTATAATAAGTTCTGCCCAAAGGGTATGTGTTCCCTCCTCATTGGTCGGCAAAATGTAATAATTAACCTTTCCCAGGAGCCTAATGATTTAAAGGTAATAGCACCTTCAACCACCAGGTGTCTCCCATGTGTTTGGAGTTTCTCTTTAAGTTAATATATTCTATGTGTATCATTTGTATCTTAGTGAAAAGAATATATATAGATCCAGTATTCAGGGATGTTAGTAACATAATAGAAAATACGCTTAACATAATTTTGATTAATCCCTATTATATAAAATGGTTATATATATGTATATCAATGGATATCTATAAAAAATAGTCTATCTAGGAGGGACGCAGGTTATATATATCAATCAATATCACATAAAATTATTTCTATGTATAACTGGATAATTCTGATATATCCAATTAATATTTGTTTATCTAAACATAGGTTACATTCTTATATAGTTATAATCACAATTATATGTTTTTCATAATACTAATTCATTTTAAAACACTTCTACTTATAATCACACTTTCATATATAGTTTTTTATTATAATGAGTTCTTAGGTCATCAGATACCAATTATAATATCTCTGTGATCTAAAATATCATACATAATTCGAGTGACTGACAATCACCATATACTGTAGGTACTTTTAAAATATTTCTGACTGCACCAAAATCCACATCTTTCTAACATGTGTTGAGATGGACTTTGAGTAGTCCGATAAATGTTTAGATAGGTTAGCTGTGTCCACAAGTTCCTAAAAATTCACACAATGGGTTGTTAGCCAAGGTGTCAGCTATTTAAACAGTTCCTCACTCTTATACGATAGTTTAGGCCATGTGAGGTTTATTTCGATGTGAAAGTAGTCCAATAACCTTTTGTCTTCATTGTTGTGTATGTGTTTTTTGTTTATCCACTAAAACCAGGTAAATAACTCATTGTTTTTTTTGACGAGAGCTACCATTGTTCCAGCGAGTTTCTGTCTCAACATCTGCTTGTAAAAGTCTTCAATAGTTGATGCAGTTACAACTTGGAAAATATGAGATCATGTATTTTACTTTAAAGGTTTCCAAGAGGATAACAGTTCAATAATATCAAAATGATAGTTCATCCAGTTTTTGAGGCCTACTGAAATCTCTCATCTCTGCCAGTGAATATTAAATGTATTTCTTCATGAATTCACAACATGCTGACCAGGCCATAGCCGAAAGACGGCTACAGTGTGGTCTGCTTATTCTGGGAGGGCACCCATGGACATCCTCCCAGAATCTTGCTCCTGCACTCCCCCTGGCGCATGCTCCCGGAAATATCTGTGACTGATGGGTCCAGAAGACCCAGTGCATCACAGATCAGGGTAAATGGCTGCTGGCTGCGGCCCTTTACCACGTGATCGCTCCGTCAAATGATGGAGCAGTCACTTGTAAACAAACAAACCGGCTTCATGTCATGATGCTGGTTCCTCCCTCCCCTCTCTGTACCGATCTGTACAGTGTGAGGGTAGAGGGGCAGAGGGGGAGAGATCGCTTGCAGCAGCGCTGTCGGCTGGACCTGTAGTGCCCACAGTGCTGCTCAGTGCCCATACTCTGCAATACTCTGCAGTACTCTGCCAATGCTCTGCAGTACTCTACAATACTTTGCAATACTCTACAATACTCGCCAATACTCTGCCAATACTCGCCAATACTCTGCAATAAATTTTAACAGAAACAACAGATTTTTTTTGATTTATAGCGTAAAAAATAAAAAACCCAAACGTTGATTAAATACCACCAAAAGAGCTCTATTTGTGTGAAAAGAGGACAAACATTTCATATGGGTACAGTGTTACATGACTGAGTAATTGTCATTCAAAGTGTGAGAGCACCGAAACTAAAAATTGGTCTGGTTAGGAAGGGGGTTTAAGTGCCCAGTGGTCAAGTGGTTGAGGGCTTTCTAGCATGTAAAAGCAGGAGATTTGTGTAGTGACTAGGGATGGGCCGAACACCCCCAGGTTTGGTTCGCATCCAGAATATGCAAATGGACCGAAAGTTTGCAGGAACAGTTGAACACCGTTATAGTCTATGGAGAGAGAGGGGGTGCCCAAGAAGGAAAAGAAACGGTCATGTTCCCCCAGCTGCAGCATACTGCCAGTTTTGCTCCAGTGGCGAGGAGGGAGGGGATGATGAGGTCACGGACGTGGGTGCCAGATAGAAGAGAGGAGGAGGCACATCTCCAATGAGGCAGGATGCCATCTAGGGGCCAGCTTAAGGGGCAGGCAACCGACTGCATCACACCACAGAGCTCTGCATGTGCAGGGTGCTGCCGAATCCACGCGTTTTTTCAAAAGTTCTTTGGTGTGTGCCCTTTTTAAGACGTGTTCAGCAGATCGCACCATTGCTGTTTGCAACATATGTCTGAAGCATATCAAGCGTGGCCAAAATAGCACATGCTGCAGCTTGACCAGACATATGTCGAGCTCCGCAGGCAACCGACTGCATCACACCGCAGAGCTCTGCATGTGCAGGGCGCTGCTGATTCCACGCATTTTTTCAAAAGTTCTTTGGTGTGTGCCCTTTTTAAGACATGTGCAGCAGATCGCACCATTGCTGCTTGCAACATATGTCTGAAGCATATAAGCGTGGCCAAAACAGCACATGCTTGACCAGACAAATGTCGAGCTCCCATGCAGTCCGTTGGCAACAGAACTTAAAAGACCTACACCAAAGAACAAGGCAGACCTCTCCTTGCTCCTCATCAGCTGGGATCTCCAACCCCACTATAATGTCAGTCCTCTCAGAGACCTGCACTTAGAGAAATGAAGGTTTAGAATTAGGTGTCCCAAGCACTTCCGGGCAATCTTCTAGAGGTACACCAACATCCGATTGTAGCAGGCAAATTTCCCTACCCCAGTTGCTAAAACGACGAAAGAAATTCGGTCCCAGCCATCCACATGCTCAGCGGCTAAATGCTAGTTTGGCTAAATTGCTAGCACTCCAACTGCTGTCTTTTCAGCTGGTAGACTCTGCCCCCTTTCGAGAATTTGTGGAATGTGCGGTACCTCAGTGGTAGGTTCCCTAACGCCAATTTTTTTCTCGGAAGGCCATTCCAACTCTTTACCGACATGTGGAAGGCAATGTCTTGGCTTCGTTTGACAGGGTGGTCAGAGGTAAGGTGCATATTACCGCTGACTCATTGTCTAGCAGGCATGGATAGGGACATTACCTTTCTTTCACAGCGCACTGTGTAACCCTGCTGGCAGCTGGGAAGGATGCAAGGCAGGGTGCAGTATTGTTGGAGCTTGTTCCACCACCATGCCTCCAAAATTCTGGTAGTGGTGATTCTGCCACACCTCTCTCCTCCACCCCTCCTCTTCTTCTTCCTCTATGGCCTCTTCCGGTGCAGATTTGTCCTCGGAACCAGCAGTGCTCCATAGGCATTCTAGGGACTACACAAGCACTCAGGCAAAAAGATGCCATGCGGTGCTTGAGTTGGTCTGCTTAGGGGAGAGGAGCCACACTGGGGCAGAGATTCTGGCAGCTCTGCAGGGGCAGGCTCAGAGGTGGTTGACACCATGCCAGCTTCAGCCAGAAATGGTGGTTTGCGACAATGGCACCAACTTCCGCTCCGCCCTCTGACAGGGACACTTTACCCATGTTCCCTGTTTGGCTCACGTCCTTAATTTGGTGGTGCAGCAGTTCTTGTGCAGGTACCCGGGCTTACATGATCTCCTGAGGCAGACCAGGAAAGTCTGCCGGTCATATAATGGCAGTGCTCGGCTGGCTGACCTTCAAAAGGAATGCAACCTGTCCAAGAACCACCTCATCTGTGACGTGCCCACCAGGTGGAACTCAATGTTGGCAATGCTGCAGCATCTGCAAATGCAGCAGAGGGCCATCAATAACTACCTGTGCAAATATGGCACCAAGATAGGGTCAGGGGGGCTTGTTTTTTTTTTGCCATGCCAGTGGCTCATGATCAAGGATGCATGCACTGTCCTGTCACCATTTGAGGAGGCCACGAGGATGGTGAGCAGTGACAGTGCATGCATCAGTGATACTGTCCCTCTTGTCTACCTGTTGGAGCACACGCTGCATGCAATAATGGACATGGCACTTGAGGCAGGACAGGGGAAGGAAGAGGAGCACTTCCTTACCTCTCAAGGCCCCCTTTATCTAGAAAATATTCCTGTGGGCCTGCCGATCTCACAGGAAGAGGAGGAGTATGAGGATTGTGTCAGCATGGAGGTGGAGCCTAGCACTAAGCATCAGCAGTAGTCTTCAAGGGATCGTTACCAGTCCCCAGAAACCCATGGACTTGTACGTGGCTGGCAGGAGGTGGCTGCGGATCAGGTCATCCTTAGTGACCCAGAGGACTCTGGACCAAATGCCTCAGCAAACCTACACTGCATGGCCTCCCTGATCATGCAAAACCTGCAAAAGGACCCTCAGATTCTTGATATCAAGGAGAGGGATCAGTACTGGCTGGCAACCCTTCTTGATCCACGTTACAAGGGTAAGGTGGCAGAACCTGCCGTTGCAGAGGGAGCAAAGGATGAAAAATCTTCGGGAGGCCTTGCAGAAAGGTTTGTGCAATGCGTTCCAGAGCCTGGGAGGTTACAATTTCCTGGTCCTCCTGGACAACGTGTTGCTGAGGCTTCGGTCAGTCACAGAAGGAGCAGTGGAGAAGGTGGCCGCCTTACCGATGCGTTCAGACAATTTTTTAGTCTGCAGCCCCAAGGTCTGATTGGTTCCAGTAACCATCGCCAGCATCTTTTGTACATGATTCAGGAATACCTAGGGGCAAGATCAGACTTGGAGACCTTTCGAACCGAAAAACCACTGGGTTACTGGGTCTTGAGGATGGATCACTGGCCAGAGCTTACACATTATGCAATTGAGCTACTGGCCTGTCCTGCATCCAGCGTTCTTTTGGAACGCACATTCAGTGCTGCTGGAGGCTTTGTAACTGATCACAGAGTGCGTCTGTCCACCGACTCGGTTGATCGACTCACTTTCATAAACATGAACTTTCTTGGATCACCAGCTATCAAGCACCTGATGCTGATGTAACTGATAATTTTTTTATGAATGTGAGATGCCTTCAAGACTACTTATGCTGATGCTGAGTGACTATCCTGTTATGCTGAGTGACTATCCTATTTCTCCTCAATGTTCATGTTGATAGCTTCTAAGAACATTTTTGGTTCTGGGCACCACCACCAGTGGCTAAGGCCCAATTTTTCTGCCCCTGTTTAACAGGGGCGTGTAATTAAATTTTTGGCTGTAATTTGCAGCAGGGCTCATTCCTGCGCTCAACAAGAGTAACTGTGAGGGGTTGCATTGTTGCGGCACCATCACCAATGCATAAGGCCCAATTTTCTGCCCCTGTTTAACAGGGGAGTCTAATTACAATTTTTGATCAAATATTTAACAGCAGGGCTCGTTCCTGCCCTCAACAAGAGTATCTGTGAGGGGTTCCAGTGTTGTGGCACCACCACCCCTGCCTAAGGCCCAGTTTTTCTGCCCCTGTTTAACAGAGGCGTGTAATTACAATTTTTGATCCAATACCATATTTATCTACGTATAACACACACACTTTTCCCCTTAAAATCAGGGGAAAATCGTGGGTGCATGTTATACGCCGATACCCGCTGATCTACGCTGATTGTGAGGAGAGGAGCGAGCGCCTATGACATACAGAAAGAGTGTACTCGGCTAGACTCTGCTCCACTAGCAGTCCCGGCCCTGACTGTGAGCAGAGCCGAGTCTAGCTGAGTACACACGGCTTTCTGTATGTCGCCGGCACTCGCTCCTCTCCGGTCACAGTCAGCGGAGATTGGCGCCAATTTTAAAAAATCAGTGGCTGGGCAATGCTGCAAAGAGACTGGCAAGGCTGCTAAGGCACTGGGCAAGGCTACAAAGGCACTGGGAAAGGCTGCAGATGGACACTGAGCTGTGATGTGTAGCGGATAGATGGAGCAATTTGCTTTGTGTGCCGTATGTTCAGTTCACACCACTGAAGTGAAAACAAGTAGGATGTTCTTTATGTAGCACCCTGCTCCTGTTGATCAGGCGCTTGCATGTAAATTTAGTGGGTTGTCTGTTCTGTACATAGTTCAGATTTAATATTATGGCTAAATTAGCCTCTGTTCCAGCATTGGCTGTGTTGCCTGTAATTCCACGCTGTCGTCTGTAGGTGTCGTTGTCACCATAGGCCAGTGATGGAAGGGCAACAGGCTAAGGTGTATTAAGTGTCCTTCTTTCCCCAGAAATAGCCCAGTGGGAGTGGTTCACCGCTGTGCATTCTGGGAAAGGATACTTAAGGGGCAGACGCTATTTTTTTGTCTCTCTCACCTCATGGCCCACCTGGCCTAAGGTATGTGACAACTTCTCTTCTGCCTCGGGGCCTTGTTAACCCAAGGTTATGTTATTGCAAGTAGGCCCAGAAGCTGACTGGGGCCTACTGGTTAAGAGGTAGTCCTGCACTGTCTGTCCTGTGGGAAGAAGCCGAACAATTGAAAGATCTGGGGGAGGACTCATCTTGGAGAGGACAGAGCAAAAGTCTGGTATCTTAAGAGGAGCCTGGTGACTCAATTGGAGGACGCATCCAAACCAATCTACCCCACAGTACTGCCAGATGGCTAAAGAAATTTTTGATACTGTGTTGCTGTGTTCAACTAATACTGAATCCTGTGGCAGAGGATTGTTCAACTAATACTGAATCCTGTGGCAGAGGATTGTTCAACAATTATTGTTCTCATCAAGTCTGTGTCAGAGAGTTTTGTCCATGCATCATTCTAGCTGCTAGACCAGTGAGAGTGGCCTATCTGGGTGAGCAAGATCCATTGACTGAAGGTGTACTTGTCTTTAGGATCTCAAGTTTCTCAGTGATCTGCACAAGGTATCTGAACTCTCCCTTAAAGGGATTGTAAAGTGAATTTTTTTTTTTTTTAATAACAAACATGTTATACTTACCTCCACTGTGCAGCTCGTTTTGCACAGAGTGGCCCCGAACCTGGTCTTCTGGGGTCCCTCTCGGCTTCCTCCTGCAGGTGCTTCTCACATTCATGCGAGCTCCCTCGCATGGTGAGAAGCATCTGCAGGCGCGCTCCCGTGATACAGCCATAGCCGCTGGCTGTATCACACGGCCCCGCCCCCCGGCGCTCCACGTCAGTGGATGTGATTGACAGCAGCGCGAGCCAATGGCTGTGCTGCTTTCCATCCATCCACTCCAGCCAATCAGCGGCCACGCTGAATGGTGGAAAGGACGTCGGGGGATGAGCGCAGGACTTTCGAGGGGTGAGGTAAGTAAAACGGGGGGGCTGGGGGCGCAGGCACTGTCATATGTTTTTTCAACTTAATGCATAGAATGCATTAAGGTGAAAAAACATTTACCTTTACAACCCCTTTAACCCTCCATCCATCTACTGCTCAAGTTGTTTAATAAAAGCATTGGAAAAATAATTATGTGACTGGTGCATACATCGGTGGGCGCAAAGCCCAGTATAGACTCTAAGTTTCTAGCAAGGTGAACTGTGGGTAGGGGTGATGGCACCAGCTCCTTCGGGGGTCAGTGCTACATTTATTACTATACTGTTTTTGGCGCACTACAACACTGTGTACGGCGGTGCATAAACAGGAATGATATGTCAGTTTGTGACATTTCAAAAAGCTGCAAAATGAAAGAAAAGAAAAAGTTGAGTAGTGTGATGCATTGTAATAAGCACATCACTCTGTTCCCTTCCCAGCGCAGACCAGGGACCTCTTCTGATATTAGGTCACGTTGAAATTTTAGATAGCCAAGCTAAGCACAATATGAAGCATAAGCATAATATGTATACAGATTCTTATCTTTTATTATATTTAGCACCTTTAAAAATGTAAAATGAGATATTAGAAAAAATATAAAAATTAAGGTTTATAAGGTTTTATATTTCTTCTGAATGTGATACCACGTGTTTATCCTAAATCTCATCTGACTATTATGTTTATATGCAATATCTTTTTTTCAAAAGTCAAAACCATTGAAAAGGGACTGTATAGCCCAGGGGTGTCCAAATTTTTTTCAAAGAGGGCCAGATTTGATGAGGTGAACCATTTTTCCTGACATTCTTTGAACCATTACAATTCGGTCTTAGCCCTTGTACACACGGTCAGAGATTCCGACAACCAAATCCGTCGGATTTTGTCTGACGGATTTTGTCTGAAATTGTTGTATACACACGGTCGGACGAAGTTGTCGTAAATCCGATCGTTCAGAACGTGATAATGTTATTTCATTACGACGGGACTACGTTCAGGCTAGTAGCCAATAGCTTTGATGTAGGAATTTGATCTGAGCATGCGTGGCACTTTGTCCCATCGGAATTCTCTACACATGATCGGAGTATGTCCGATCGGAGCATTTTGTAGGAAAATATTTCCGGCAAGTTGGAAAATTTGGTGCGACGGATATTCCGACGGAAACAGTCCGATGCATACCACACACAGTCGGAATATCCGACAAAACGCTCCGATCGGACACATTCCGTCACCCGCACACACGCACCTTCACTTTAAGAGGGAAGTTTCAGGAAAATAACATATATAACTGTGAAGCAAAATAAGGGTCAGTGCCCATCTGAAGTCTGATCATTGCCATGAATGCAGCCTCCCCATTGCCATCAGCACAGCCTGATGGATGCCCAGGAGATGGGACTTCCTATTACAGACTCCGCCGAGTAAAGTGATTCTCTTGTATGTAATATGACGGCGCCCCCTCTCTATCCCCTCCAAGGCAGCATTGATAAATACAGTATATATCTTTTGTGGCCCTGGGGGGCCACAAAAGATATATATCCAAATTACCAGGGGGGCCACATAACATTCGGAAAGCGGGCCAGACTTTGGACATGCCTGGTATAGCCTAAACATTATCTTTGATGGATATGCAGACAATTGAAAATGAAAGGAAATTGATGTAAAAAAACAAACAACTGAAATTCTAAGGCCGCGTACACACGGGCGGATTGTCTGGCCAACTAAGTTCGTCAGACAATCCGACAGACAGTCCGTCCTACTTTTGAATGAACGGACTTGACCACACACGACGAACAGACAGTCCGCTGAAAGCTTGCACGATGACGTGTACGGCACGTACGACGGGACTAGAAATTCGACGTCCAATACACTGCAATGCAACCTTCGGCGTGTAAATCCTTTCTGAGCATGCGCCATACTTAGTCCGTCCAACTTGCCTACTCACGAGTGGACTGTCCGCTGAAACCAAGTTTAGACGGACTGTATTACGGAAATTCCGAAAGACTTAGTCCGCCAGACTGTCCGCTGAAAAAGTCAGCTGAAACCCACACACGAGCGGACTGTCCGCTGAAACGGACAGTCTGCCCGTGTGTACGCGGCCTAACTCTGTAATGAAGGGGGGTGCCAGGGGAGATGGGGGGCTCCGATACAGATTCTCGCCAAGGGCGCTGGAGACCCTGGGTACTCCTCTGCTCTCCTGTAAGAGTTAATATGGGAAAAAGGTGTCTCCTCCACTGATTTATCAACAATCCTTGTTTCCCTTTAAAAACCCAAATTTTCTAAATCCAATTGTCATTGGGACAGAAAGTGAGGTGAAATCTTCTGAACAGGTGCACAGACAGCAAAACAAATGTTACAGGGGTGATAACCCTTCCCTAGGTTTTCCAAAAAGCTTTAAAATAGATTTTTTGGGCTGGAGCTACACTTACAAAATGTATATTTTCCAAATTACAAACAGATTCTACATAAGAACAAACCTACTGTCTTGTTTGCACCGCCTGTATACTGCTGTTCAGAGTATATAGGGCATGGGGACCCAACGGCTTTTCTTTTTTAAATTTGGGTGCTGGGTTCCCCTTAATATCCATACAAGACCCAAAGGGCCTGGTAATGGGCTGGGGGGGGTACCCATTGCATTTATCTCACTGATTTTCATCCATATTGCTGGGACCAGACATTACATTAAAGCCTCAAGCAGTTTTAAAGTACTTTTATTCCTTTAGAAATTTAATTTTGTGCAGGGACTGTTCTAAGCACAGGAAACACACGTCACTTTACAGGCATACTATTTACACCCCCCAGGTATGATGTTTAAAGTAATATTTCACTTTTATTTTTTTCACTTTAACCGGTACCTTGATCTCTGCTCCATGTGATTGGAGAAGAGATCAGGGTTCACTAAATGAAAGCCCAGCCCCCACAGTTAGTATCACACCCCTAGGAACACTTAACCCCTACACTGCCACCCACTGGTTAACCCCTTCAATGCCAGTGTCATTTACACAGGAATCACTGCATTTATTTAGCAGTGATTGCTGTGTGAATGACAATGGTCCCAAAAATGTGTCAATAAAAATCGCTGATCGCCGCCATTACTAGTAAAAAAATAAATATTAATAAAAATGCCATAAAACTATCTCCTATTTTGTAAACGCTGTGACTTTTGCGCAAACCAATCAATAATCGCTTATTGCGATTTTATTTACCAAAAATATGTATAAGAATATGTATCGGCCTAAACTGAGGGAAAAAATGTTTTTTTATACATTTTTGGGGGATATTTATTATAACAAAAAGAAAAAAATAATGCGTTTTTTTTCAAAATTGTCGGTCTATTTTTGTTTATAGCGCAAAAAATAAAAACCGCAGGGGTGATCAAATACAACCAAAAGAAAGCTCTACTTGTGGGAAAAAAAGGACACCAATTTTGTTTGGGAGCCACGTCGTGCAATTGTCAGTTGGAGCGACGCAGTGCCGAATCACAAAAAGTGGTCTGGTCTTTGACCAGCAAAATGGTCCGGGGCTGAAGTGGTTAAGCATCATTAAAATCACTGCTCCCAAAAAAACTGACATTTTTAAAACTTTTTTTTCCATTGATACATGTCCCCTGGGGCAGCACCTGGGTCACCAAACCCTTTTTAGGACAATAACTTGCATATTAGCCTTTAAAATTCACACTTTTGATTTCTCACGTTCGAGTCCCATAGACTTTAACGGTGTTCAAATGTTCGTGCAAACTTTCTGTCCGTTCGCATGTTCTGGATGCGAACCGAACCGGGGGGTGTTCTCTAGTGGGCATTAAAGGCAAAGGAAAGCACAGACAGTAATAAAAATGTTGTCAGAAGCGCTAATCTTTCTTCACTTTATGTAGAACTGATAGCATAGCTTTTCATTTTGAATACATTAACGGAGGGTTATAACCCCTGTCAATTATTTCGCTTTCTTTTTATCTGTGTCCCGTTGGGAAGATTTTCTTCACTTCCTGTCCCATAGCCACAACAGGAAAGGAGGGGAAAATCCTACAAAGTGTGGAAAATTTCCCGAGGCACCAGAACTAGTGTCCTCATTGGAAGATTTCCCCTCTATTACTCTTCTTTTTTTTTTTTTAAATGTATGTTAATTGAATTTTTTTTTTTCACAACAGAAAAAATATACTTCTGTTATAAACAATCAATATTGTCATCACAAGTTTAACATCAAAATCCGCCACAGGCAGGTTACAAAGTATTAAGGCACATATAGAACACGATTGGGGGGGGGGGGGGAGGGAACACCACAGGTTTGGATACAAAAGTTGCACAGATAAGAAAGAAGATGAAATTGTAAAGTAAGTACAGAGTGTGAATCCTGAGACCGGGCCCTGATAATACACCCTTGGAGGTTTGTATCACTATATCAGGGCGCTGCTTCTGGATGGAACGGGGAGTTATCCCATATCTTAGAGAATTTGGGTAAGGAATCCTGGACCTGTGCCGTCATGTGTTCCATCCTGCGTATTTGCGCAATGGCGGAAATTAGCTGTGAGTGCATTGGGGGGGGGGGGGGGGGGGAAGACAGCCAGAGAGCAGGTATTATTCTTTTGGCAGCCAAAAGAACAAATGCCATCAGCTTCTTGGTGTGTTTAGATATTTAGATAGAGCCGGAATTGGCAGGCCTAACAAATAGTGCATGGGGTTCAATGGGATATCTATCCCCAGCACTGATTGGATTAGGGATTGGACCGAGGACCAGAAAGGTACAATTATTGGACAGCTCCAGAAAATATGATAATGGATACCGTCACTTCGCAAACACCTCCAACATAATCTAGATAATGAGGGGTCATATTTATGTAACACTTCCGGGGTTCTGTACCAAAACATCAATACCTTATAAGCCCTCTCTCTCTGCTCCACGCACCTGGAGACTTTAGAGGTGGAAATCCAGATCTCTTGCCATTGAGAAAGGGATAAAGGAGTCGGTAGGATCATGGCCCACCTCTTCATATAGAGGTGGGAATCCATCGTAGGTGACATTGAGTTGTGGAATATCTTATATATGGAGGATATGAGGCCTTTCTGATAAGGCCCCTGAGTGCACAAAATCTCAAAGGCACTAGGTTTATCTAAGTTCATGATAGGTGATTTGGAGTGAAAATAGTGCTTGAATTGGAGGTATGAGAAGAAGAGCTGTTTTGATATGTCATGTTTGTTTTGAAGCTCTGGGAAAGGCAGTAGTTTACGGGTCATTGGGTGCACTAAGTGGCGAAGTTGGAATATGCCCGATCTAAACCATGGGAACATATTCTTCGCAGAGAGGCTATCTGGCAGGTTGGGGTTGAACATAACGTTCAAAATGGGTGGGCATGGAAAAGAGAGAGAGAACTTCCTATGACATTTTTTCCATATGGACAAGGTGAATAGCATTGGCCCAAGATTTATGCGTCTGAGTTAAGCTATGGAAGAGGGTAGATCCGACCACAACATAGAGGGGTTAGCAGAGAACAAAGTTTGTCTGTCCCTTCTAGAGGACATGGTCATATTAAAGTCCCCTCCGATAATCATAAAGGGCTGAGCATATGTGCCCAGACTCCCAAGGACTTCGGTGAGGAATTGAATCTGACCTGAGTTGGGAGCATAAACATTGATCACAGTAAGAGAATGAGAGAGGTAGTCACAGTCCAGGAGAATGTATCTACCCTGCGGGTCAATAAATGAGGGTTTTATCCGCAGCGGACATGATTTTTTAATCAGAATTGTGACCCCTGCTTTACCAGAGGGGTCAGAAGCCATGAAGGAGATTGGAACATGTTTGGCAGCGAATTTAAGAGAACCCCCTGGGCGGAAATGGGTCTCCTGGACTAGGACCACGTCTGCAGCTGAGGACTTGAACTCCTTCAGAGCTAACCAGCGCTTGTGGATAGAGTTCAAGCCCTTAACATTGTAAGTAAGGACCCTTAAAGCCATTGTTTATAGAATAGCTTTAGCTCAAAGTAACCATAATAAACAGACTTTAGCCATAAATACCCGTACAAACCAAATAAGTACTGGGCTCCGTGGTGTATCCTGGGGAAGGAAAGAAAGTAATAGCATATAACAACAACAATGCAATGAGAGAATGAAAAATAAATCGACCAAAACGAGCCAAAAATGAAAAATAGGCCAAAAAAAGGCCTAGAAAAAAGAAAAACTAACAAAAAACTGTAAAAAAGAGCCTGGTGGGTAAAAACCACCCAGGAGTCCACAGCCACAGCCGTGGAACGGAGGGAGGCACATCAGGGGATCCAGCTCATCTGAAATGACCCCCGCCACCTTCCAGTACCAGTAACAAGTAGCAGGGATATTATACTATAGTCCCAAAGATAAAAAAAAAAGAAAAACGATAACCCATGAATATGGGTCCAAACACCTCCAATTAGGGGGAACATGGTGACATAAGGGCCGAAGCCGGATCTGACCAGGTGTAAGATGTGAAAGTTCTCTTCAAGGAGGAAATCTGGGGAACGGACTTCGCTGGGGGGTGGAGAAGGGTTTCTGCGACTTCTGACGAGCAGGGGTCCAAATCCGGCCTGGGATAGACGTGGGTCTGGGTGTCATCGGGAGTGAAGTGGGATCTTCGTCAGGTAACGGCAGTAGACCCAGGTTGCGGATAAATGCTTCACTTTCCTGGAGATCTCTCATGGAGTATTGAATCCCATCTTTAGTGACCGAAAGACGTAAGGGAAAACCCCAGCGATACAGGAACTGGTGGTTCTGCAGGTGCAGGACGGAAGCAGCGGCGTTTAGCAAGGGTGATTGGAGATAAGTCACTGAAAATTTGAATCTTGGCCCCCTTGAATTCCAACCAAGATTTATTGCGAGTGGCCACAGTCAAGGCTTCTTTGCTATCATAGTAATGGAAGCGTACTATGATGTCTCTAGGGTTGGCTCCAGCAGGGGTATTTGGGGCCAAGGATCTGTGCGCTTTGTCTAGTCTCCAGTCTATATCTGGGATTCTAGGGGCTACGGCATTGAAGAGACTGAGTAGATACGGTCTGATCTCCGCTTCGCTGACGGCTTCAGGGACCCCTCTGATACGTAGATTTTGACGGCGTTCCCTGTTCTCCAGGTCCTCCTGTTGGGACTGAAGCTGAGAAACAGATTGCTTCAAACCGGCATTGTCTTCTTTTAAAACAGGCACATATTGTATCAAGTCATCAAATTTAGTTTCAAGGGCATCAGTCCGTTCACCTATTTGAGCTAGTTCCCCCCGAAGCTCGTGTGCAAGTTTTCCCATTTCCTTAGAAACATTGCTGGTCAGGTCTTGCAGGAGAACTCGCAATTTGTTATCCAGTACCTCTACTGTTACGGGAGCAGACATTATGTCTGAGTGGTTGCCCGTCAGAGTCTGTGGGCTGACTTTTACTGTGGCTTAGGAGGCCACCTGTGCATAAGTGGAAGTACCCGGAGACAGGGACGGGGATGCTGGTCTGCTCAAGAAGCGGTATAGAGTCTGTGAAGGCCGTCGATCTGGGGACAGAGACTGAGGGAGGTGCTTTGGCCCGTATTTCACCATTGTCAGGTCACCTAGAGGCCAGGTGACAGATGCACACCATAGGGATCAGGAGTGCACCGCAAGGTTGTGGACCCTATGGCTGACTGCTGCAGACGGGGGTCAAGGTGATAGGAAGGCAAGGCCGCCAGAACACCAAGATGGATCCCACCGGGGTTAGAGCGTAAGATTCCCTGTGGCGCGGAGTCTAAGAGCCAGCTGGTGTTCACCAGAGCCTCTAGTGGTGAGGATGGACTTGGCTGCAACTGGCTCCAGGTCGCGACCCCCAGGTCCCCCAGCTCACACCCACAGTAGGCAACAGGAGGATAGGGATGGTGAGGGACAAGCCAAGGTCGGGGGCCACAAGCAGACAGGAATAGTCAGGGACACGCCAAAAGGTCAGGATCACAGGCAAACAGGGATAGTCAAGGACATGCCAACGTCGGTAACATAACAACAGCAGAGCACACGGTAGGTAACAGGAAGCTAACACACAAAGGTTGATCAGCAGGGTTGACCTGCAGTGCACAGGTTAATATAGAGTTCTCTGATAGGAGCTAGGGTGGAGCCATGCCAGAGGATGGATTATAAAAGCAGTCAGGTGAGGGTCGGCTGGTCTCTAGAAATGAACACATGGAGACAGGTAAGCAGACTAACTCTATTGCATAACCATGACAACCATGAGGCGTTGGGACTAGGTATATGTTAGTTACATGCGATGTCCCCCATGCGGAGGTAGCGGTTGTGCATTGTGGGGGAGCATAGGAAGGTGGCAAAGGTCAACGTAGAATGATTACATGGCTGTCAACTTAGGAGACCCGGGACGTGTCCCCGATATAGGTTTTTGTAACATATAGATCACAAGACAGTAGGGGGGGTGGTAGATGGACAGCAGCGGCACGGTATGTGTGAGGACACTACAGCATATGCAGATACACCAGCTAGTAGAGAGGTTTAAGGTGGAGACCGGATTGGGAGAAGGGCAAATGAAGGCCTTTGGGTGCAGAGGAAGGGTTTGGGAGGTCCAAGATGGCTGCCGGCTAGGCCAAGGCCTCAGTCTCAAGGTGTAGAGGTGACTGTGGGGTGGGTAAGAAGCCTTCCTGGGGTGCCCAGTCCCCGCTCTGGCGGGGGATTGTGTCCTTTCCCAAGGGAGGATAGTATTGGGGCTGAAGGAGAGCCAGACAACAGATCCTCGGCTGGCCCTGGGTGTAGCAAGATGGCCGCCGGAGCTCACCTTAATGTCCTGTAATCCGATTTCCCCTCTGGCGTCCTTCCCTCGGCTAGGGGTTCCCGTCCACTAGCGGGGGGGCCCCGTAGATTGTGTGGTGCTATGTGCAGCTGAGATAGCCGAAGAGTGGCTCGGATTCCGCTGTCTGGAGGTTGCAGGGACAGAGTAGGCCGCAAGATGGCGGCGTCCGGCCTAGTGCATAGCCCACGGCTGCGAGTCGGTTCGCGGTGCCGAGGCCAGCCAAAAACAGCCCCAGCCCGGAGCAAATGTATCCCGCAAGGGAGATGGATGACCCAGCGGGCTCCAAAGTGTGTCCTGAGGGAGGATGGACGTGGATGACGAGAGGCACCAGCGGAGCTCCTCTCTAACACGTCTTTCCTCTTCAGCTTCCAGCCACGCCCCTCTATTACTATTATGGTGACTACTCAAAATCTGGAAGGACAAGTAGGGAGGACTAATCTCCCTAACAGGGACATAGACTGCAATAAACATTTTACAGGTGTCCTAATCCCTCTTTACTAAAAAAGTTTTGCCTTCAGTTATACTTAAACAAAAATGTGTTTTTGGTTTTGTGTGTCCTTGATGGAGAGAGAACAAGAAGTGAGGGAGATCTTCCTAAAAGGCACACAGATTGCAATAAAAAAAAACTGACAGAGTTGCTAACTGTTCTCTGCTCTATACAAGACAAAATTAAAATATTTGGTTGGAGTTAGGCGTTATCGATGCCTACTTATGGGTCCTTTACTTAGCAAACAAGAAGGCAGAAAGAGGTTGGCCATGATCCACCTTTATAGGAAAAACGTTGATAACTATAGCAGCCTATATCACTGAATCTGATGATCATTTTGACATGAACCTTTTAACCAACTACTTACACATATTTAATTTACAAACAACATTTAAATTGCCTAAGTTTGCGATAGGCTTGCTTCAAGAAAGTCAGTTTTAGGTACCCAGCCAACCTGCAGGATTGTCCTATATACCCAGTACAATATGCAACAGTAACCCCAAAAGGTGCGTGCGATTACGTCAAAGGACGCACCAGACTTGGTTGAGTGGCTCACTCAGCCTTACTCTTCTGCACCCTCCTCATCCTCTCGATCTGCACCCTTTTCTTCACTCTCTGCTATGTGCACCCCCAAAGACACTACCACCAACACCACCACCACCATATACCTTCCGCTAGAGTCACAGGAATTATTTTCCGATCCATATCAAGACATTTCCGATGCGCAGCCACTCTTGGCATTGGATCAGGAAGAGGAGGTAGCAACAACCGCCACTCAGCAGTCTGATGACAGTACCCAGATCAGCCCAAGGAGGAGGTTGGTCCCCACTGTTGCTGCCTACTCCGAGATCTCTAATTATATCGGTGGGGAAGGTGACGTCGATGATGACATGTCTAGTGATGTCACATGTGTGCCCACAAGAGAGGAGTTCAAAGGGAGATATGGACCAGCAGATAGGGAGGAGAAGCAGGAAGAACTTAGATTGCACAGGAAGGACAAAGCAGACTGCTAATGTATCAGGAGCGAGGCCTCAACCATGTACGGTCACATCTGGCGCTCCCAGGACGCCGGCACATGGCTCCACAGTGTGGGCTTTTTTTAACGTGTCCACTGCTGACAATAGTGTTGCCATCTGCAATCTTTGCAGTCAACGCATAAGTCGCGGTAAGCCCAACACTCCCCTAGGGACGACCACCTTAAGAAGGCACATGAGCTGCCATCACCGAGCCCAGTGGGAGCAACGGAACACACAAAGCCACACTCCAGGCTCTCACCGTCCAGCCTCTCCTTCTACTTCTCCTTCTCCTCTCTCCTCACAATTGTCCTCTACTCCACCTTCCATCATGCCAAGCTCATGTTTTTCTGCAAAAAGGCAGGCTTCCGTGGGCCAAGTGTTCGAGCGTAAAAAAATGATGACGCCGGATAACCCTCTTGCCCAACGGTTGACGGCTGGCTTGTCAGAACTGATAGCCCGCCAACTACTGCCATATAAACTGGTGGACTCGGAGGCCTTTTTCGAAAATTTGTGACCATTGGAACACCACAATGGAAGGTCCCAGGAAGGAAGTATTTCTCAGAGAAGGGCATCCCAGAGCTATATGGCCATGTTCAGCGGCAAGTGAATGTATCTCTGGCACACAGTGTCGGTGCCAAGATACATCTGACCACAGACACGTGGTCTAGCAAACACGGGCAGTGAAGGTATATCACTTTTACTGCCCACTGGGTGAACCTTCTGACGGCCGTCAAGCATGTAACCCGTGGCACCCGTGTAGATTTGGTTTTACCACCACGGATTGCATGCAGGCCTGGCTCTTCTTCTCCTCCTCCTACTCCATCCTCCTCCCTCTCCTCCTCGGCTCATGCCTCCTTTTCCGCTGCTAGTGTCTCTTCCGCTGCACCGCCCAAGCTCCCCAGAACCTATTTGACATGCCAGGTGAGACGTTGCCATGCTGTGCTGCGTCTGTTGTGCCTGGAAGCCAAGAGCCACACTGGCCCGGCACTCCTTTCAGCTTTGCGTTCACAGGCAGATCAGTGGCTAACACCGCTCAATTTAACAGTTGGTAAAGTGGTGTGTGACAACGGTGCCAATCTGCTTAGCACGTTGAAACAGGGCAAAATTACGCAAGTGCCATGCATGGAACACGTCTTAAACTTGGTCGTGCAGCGATTCCTTGTCAAATACCTTGGGGTCCAGGACATCTTGCGGCAGGCAAGGAAAATCTCGGCCCATTTCAGAAGATCTTAGACCTTGCTGACATTCAGCGGCGACACAATCTGCCGGTCAGACGTCTTATTTGCGATTGCCCGACGCGATGGAACTCAACCTTCTATATACTTGATAGGCTGCTCCAGCAGAAACGTGAAGTTAACGTCTACCTGTATGAACTCTGCGGCAGAACAGGTTCTGGGGAGCTGTTTTTTCTTCACCGCACCAGTGGCTGCTCATGCGCGACGCATGCAGACTTCTGCGGCCATTTGATGAGATCACCAAACTGGTCAGTCGCAGCCATGGCGCCATCAGTGACATGGTACCTTCTTTATGGAGCGTGCATTGCGTCATGTCATTGATCAAGCCGTAGAGGAGCAGGTGCGGGAAGATGAGGAAGTCGCAATGCTGGATGAATTCCCAGGGGGGGCTACTCTATCTGAGACAAGTCAACAACAGGAGTCTGAAGAGGAGTCAAAGGAGGATGGTGCCCGGGCGGATGAGGAGGAGCAAGAAGAGTATGCTTTAAACCTTTCTGGGATCCTTGTTGTTGTGCGTGGATGGGGAGAGGAGAACTAGGAGGACGACATTATCCTGGATGATGAGCAGGAGCCAGGCCACCACACCGCTTCCAGTTTAGTGCAAATGGGGGCCTTCATGCTCCAGTGTTTTAACAGGGACCCCCGTATAAAAAGCATAAAGGCTAAGTAAATACAATTGATTAAACCTCAAATTTGGTTGGGATTTTTAAGGCAATATATAAAAAAATATACTAAATATATATAAAAAATAAGTTTTATTACAAATACAAAAAGACATTACAACAAGAAAAATCCATAAAATAACATTGTTGTGCTGACATATGTGTATAGCATAAGACGATACCACATGCATAGATTTATGCGACAAAACAAGCGGCAATTTTCCTACGCGTTTCGAAAAGTATGGATGAATAGTTTCTTCTTCAGGGCAGCCACTTTCTGTGAACACATAACAAGCAATGAATATATCAAAAAATACATTTACAAACTTAACATAGTAGACTTGAATCCCAACACTTGAATACTCACATGTTTGTTTTTAGTACCTGGAGGACATTTTTCTCTTTTTTTGGCTCCGTCCAAAAACAAAAAAGACGGGCCAAAGAAGAAAAGATTGAACCAATAATAAAGATGGTAAGGGTCTGCTACATTTTCACCACACTCAAAGCCCCGGAGTCAAAAAGACTTGACAATGGATGGGAATAAAGAACTCTTTTGATAATATGTCCAATGGCTCAGCAAATGAGGAAACATCACATTGTATGAGCCCCAATCTTATCTGAAGAACCTAGGGCAAAAAGAGAACCAAGGAATATTTTAGTCTGACCCCTATCTTTGCACTTTTCATAGAGAGAGAGGTTACTGAATCTTAGCTTACCGCCGTATCAAGGTTCCATATTCATAGACCTATGTTCCCTGGTTATCCTGCCAATACAGTCAGATCTTGAGAATCCAAGGGACATATGGAGAGTTCCCACCTGGTAGCACTTCTGGCGTCTGCCTTAAATAACCCATATTCAATTGATTGGCGCCAAAAAATCCTCCAATGAAAATGATGACTCCTCCTAGCTATCCACAAACTCTTTTTGTTAGGAGGTTTCTTTAATGAGCTCCTCCTCACCATCAAACTACTCCTTTGATAGGAGGTCTCACTTGGAGACTACTCCAATTGCAGGGCCCATTGTTACCCAAACAACGGCGTCATTACCGCTGTCCGTCGCACTTCCAGTGCGTCATCCTCAACCGGAATTGGAAATGGCGTTATTTTCACCCGGAACCGGAAGTGACGCTTCTCAGGAACTTCCGGATGTGACGACATCTCCACAACAGGAAGTGACTATATCAAACAACAGATAGCTTAAGCATACACCCCCGGAAGAGCAAATGAGAAGATGCCGGCGTCGTTACCAAGGAGACGGCGCCGTTCATCTTTTTTATACACATGAAACTATATCCAGAAAGGCAAAAACCAAATGATAGATCATGGATCGCTGAATGTATTGTAATCCTGATCAAACTCATATTGTTGCTTCAAAATAGCTACTATACTTAGGGGGGCCTATCCCAATCAACTCTTTTAGGTGGGCATATGGAAATTTAATCCACAAAAATGGCTATTTATTCACAGACAAACCCCAATTAGATTTATCAAATGTGATATGCCATTAAAGGCCAGAACTAAAACCACCGACACAGGAATGAATTGGATAAACCCATCACAGGTCTATGAATATGGAAGCTTGATACGGCGGTAAGCTAAGATTCAGTAACCTCTCTCTCTATGAAAAGTGCAAAGATAGGGGTCAGACTAAAATATTCCTTGGTTCTCTTTTTGCCCTAGGTTCTTCAGATAAGATTGGGGCTCATACAATGTGATGTTCCCTCATTTGCTGAGCCATTGGACATATTATCAAAGGAGTTCTTTATTCCAATCCATTGTCGAGTCTTTTTGACTCCGGGGCTTTGAGTGTGGTGACAATGTAGCAGACCATTACCATCTTTATTATTGGTTCAATCTTTTCTTCTTTGGCCCGTCTTTTTTGTTTTTGGGCGGAGCCAAAAAAAGAGAAAAATGTCCTCCAGGTACTAAAAACAAACATGTGAGTATTCAAGTGTTGGGATTCAAGTCTATTATGTTAAGTTTGTAAATGTATTTTTTGATATATTCATTGCTTGTTATGTGTTCACAGAAAGTGGCTTCCCTGAAGAAGAAACTATTCATACATACTTTTCGAAACGCGTAGGGAAAAATTGCCGCTTGTTTTGTCTGCATTCTGCTTTTGCATGTGCTGGCAGAGGAGGAATTCTCACTCCCAGAGAAAGAGTTGTGGGTACCAATCAAACAGCTGCTACAAGAAGAGGGCGGTTTGAAGATGTGTTGGTGACTTCTGATATGAGGTCATTCTTTCAGTCGACCCATCAACAGGTCTCATCCGGATCCAGCATCAGGGAACGCCTAGACCGACATGTGTCTGACTACATCGGGGTTAACGGCCGATGTGGACGCTCTGAGGAGTGATTAACCCCTGGACTACTGGGTGGGCAAGCTTGACCTCTGGCCAGAGCTTGCCCAATTTGCAATGGAACTGTTGGCTTGCCCCTCGTCCAGTGTCCTGTCCGAAAGGACGTTCAGCGCAGTAGGGGGGATCATGACCGATAAGCGCACTCGCCTAGCTCACGACAGTATTGACTACCTCACATTTCTAAAAATGAATGAGGCATGGATCTCGGAGGAATTCAACACATGTGACCAGTAGACCATGTATATAACTCTAACTCTATAAATGATTTATTTAATCTAGCACACGGACCTTTTTTCTACCTTTGGCTCACTTCCTTGTACAAAAAAAGCACACCGTACTATATGCCTGTACCATCCTGTTTGAAGAGGTTGAGCGGTGTCATATTTTTGGGTCCCGCAGCGAGTTGCTGGTATCAGTGCTCTCTATCTCGGTGCTGGTGTGGTGTCAGTGCTCTCTATCTTGGTGCTGGTGTCAGTGCTCTCTATCTCGGTGCTGGTGTCAGTGCTCTCATGGTGCTGGTGTCAGTGCTCTCTATCACGGTGCTGGTATCAGTGCTCTCTGTCACGGTGCTGGTGTCAGTGCTTTCATGGTGCTGGTGTCAGTGCTCTCTATCACGGTGCTGGTGTCAATGCTCTCTATCTCGGTGCTGGTGTCAGTGCTCTCTATCACGGTGCTGGTGTCAGTGCTCTCTATCTCGGTGCTGATGCCAGTGCTCTCTCTCTGTGCTGGTGTCAGTGCTCTCTATCTCGGTGCTGGTGTGGAATTCAACACATGTGACCAGTAGACCATGTATATCTCTATAAACAATTTATTTAATCGAGCACACAGACCTACATTTGGCTCATTTCCTTGTACAAAAAAAGCACACCGTACTACATGCCCGTACACTCCTGTTTGAAGAGGTTGAGCGGTGTCATATTTTTGGGGCCCAGCAGCGAGTTGCTGGTATCAGTGCTGATGTCAGTGCTCTCTATCTCGGTGCTGGTGTCAGTGCTCTATATCACGGTGCTGGTGTCAGTGCTCTATATCACGGTGCTGGTGTCAGTGCACTCTATCACGGTGCTGGTATCAGTGCTCCATATAACGGTGCTGGTGTCAGTGCACTCTATCACAGTGCTGGTGTCAGTGCTCTATATCACGGTGCTGGTGTCAGTGCTCTATATCACTGTGCTGGTGTCAGTGCACTCTATCACAGTGCTGGTGTCAGTGCTCTATATCACGGTGCTGGTGTCAGCGCACTCTATCACGGTGCTGGTGTCAGTGCTCTATATCACAGTGCTGGTGTCAGCGCACTTTATCACGGTGCTGGTGTCAGTGCACTCTATCTCGGTGCTCGTGTCAGTGCTCTATATCACGGTTCTGGTGTCATTGCACTCTATCACGGTGATGGTGTCAGTGCACTCTATCTCGGTGCTGGTGTCAGTGCTCTATATCACGGTGCTGGTGTCAGTGCACTCTATCACGGTGCTGGTGTCAGTGCACTCTATCTCGGTGCTGGTGTCAGTGCTCTATATCACGGTGCTGGTGTCAGTGCTCTATATCACGGTGCTGGTGTCAGTGCACTCTATCACGGTGCTGGTATCAGTGCTCTATATCACGGTGCTGGTGTCAGTGCACTCTATCACAGTGCTGGTGTCAGTGCTCTATATCACGGTGCTAGTGTCGGCGCACTCTATCACGGTGCTGGTGTCAGCGCTCTATATCACGGTGCTGGTGTCAGTGCACTTTATCACGGTGCTGGTGTCAGTGCACTCTATATCGGTGCTGGTGTCAGTGCACTCTATCTCGGTGCTGGTGTCAGTGCTCTATATCACGGTTCTGGTGTCAGTGCACTCTATCACGGTGCTGGTGTCAGTGCACTCTATCTCGGTGCTGGTGTCAGTGCTCTATATCACGGTGCTGGTATCAGTGCTCTATATCACGGTGCTGGTGTCAGTGCACTCTATCACAGTGCTGGTGTCAGTGCACTCTATCACGGTGCTGGGGTCAGTGCTCTATATCACGGTGCTGGTGTCAGTGCACTCTATCTCGGTGCTGGTATCAGTGCTCTATATCACGGTGCTGGTGTCAGTGCACTCTATCACGGTGCTGGTGCCAGTGCTCTATATCACTGTGCTGGTGTCAGTGCACTCTATCACGGTGCTGGTGTCAGTGCACTCTATCTCGGTGCTGGTATCAGTGCTCTATATCACGGTGCTGGTGTCAGTGCACTCTATCACGGTGCTGGTGTCAGTGCTCTATATCATGGTGCTGGTGTCAGCGCACTTTATCACGGTGCTGGTGTCAATGCACTCTATCTCGGTGCTGGTGTCAGTGCACTCTGTCTCGGTGCTGGTGTCAGTGCTCTATATCACGGTTCTGGTGTCAGTGCACTCTATCACGGTGCTGGTGTCAATGCACTCTATCTCGGTGCTGGTGTCAGTGCTCTATATCACGGTGCTGGCATCAGTGCTCTATATCACGGTGCTGGTGTCAGTGCTCTATATCACGGTGCTGGTGTCAGTGCACTCTATCTCGGTGCTGGTATCAGTGCTCTATATCACGGTGCTGGTGTCAGTGCACTCTATCACGGTGCTGGTGTCAGTGCTCTATATCATGGTGCTGGTGTCAGCGCACTTTATCACGGTGCTGGTGTCAGTGCACTCTATCTCTGTGCTGGTGTCAGTGCACTCTATCTCGGTGCTGGTGTCAGTGCTCTATATCACAGTGCTGGTGTCAGTGCACTCTATCTCGGTGCTGGTGTCAGTGCTCTATATCACGGTGCTGGCATCAGTGCTCTATATCACGGTGCTGGTGTCAGTGCTCTATATCACGGTGCTGGTGTCAGTGCACTCTATCATGGTGCTGGTGTCAGTGCTCTATATCACGGTGCTGGAGTCAGTGCACTCTATCACGGTGCTGGTGTCAGTGCTCTATATCATGGTGCTGGTGATTATCTCCTGCACCCTCTTCATAGCCTACCCTGACCTTTCCTCTCCTCCATTGCCTTCATGCGCTCCTGAGTCCTGAATTGTCAAAATTTCACATATTAAAAAAGAATGCTTATAGTTGTCGATCCCAGATTCACTTCATACATGTGTTATGTCAGTGGCCATGTGGTGGGACTATGTGTGCACAGCTATTAAGTATTTTGTGGCTGAAAATATGACCTGTAGGTTTTTAAAGTTCGCCTGCCATTGAAGTCAATGGGGCCCGCCGCAAACTTTTGCCCGCGTTTGCGAAACGTCCTGTCGGAAGTTCGCCCATCTCTAAAAGTTAACCGTGAATTGTGGCCCTATAATGATTGCTCTCACTGCGATCTTTAAGATGTTATCTCAAACATGTGATGCAATTGGTGGTCACTCTACACTGTGTCTATTATATGGGGTGTGTACAATTTTTTTTTATTATTTTTATTTTTTTTATATAACTTTTTTATTTTTTTGCTATCACAAAGGCAATGGGGGGCACTTTGAGAGCTCCATCAAAGTGATTGGACAGCCCTTCACTGGCTCTTAAGCTGACACTAAGCTCACAGTTGCTGATTTGACCTCTTGTCTACCATGTCTTGATAGACACATGGTAAAGGAGACATCAGGGGTCACCTATGAATATGGCTTGCATGCACTGAGGCATGGGTAAGCTGCCCTAATTATTTGGTATAAAAACTCTTTTATTGTTTTCCCCATTTATTATGTAGTAAAATTATTCACTATATATATGTATATATATATATATATATATATATATATATATATATATATATATATATATATATATATATATATATTGCATTTCTATATATTACTGTACTTTCTGTTCACAGATGTATTTCCTGAAGAAGTGGTAAACCAGCGAAACTAGTCGAAACACCATGTCATCTGTGTAGCTTTTTAGCTCCTATGTGTATATTTTTTATATTTTGTATGAATAAACTTTGTTAATTTGATTTTAATTTGTTTGTATTTTTTATATATATATTTTCTTTACTTGTACCGAGATAGTCCGCTTGCCTTGGTGAATCTTGGGTGGGGTCCTGACTTCCAAACATTCTTTCTCAATTGATTCGGATGATGTTACATATATAACTGTTTGCACATTATTAGTAACTTGTTATGAGGCCTATTAAATTTGGGTACTTTCAGATACCAAGTATACATCAATAATAGGACTTTAATAATGCCACTGAACACCATTGCAGGGAAACTTTTTCTCCCACCATACTCCAAAGATGGCCAGTATTCGCTCTCTATGACCCTAATGGAACACTTTCTATTCTTACTGATGCAAAGGTATGTTTTACTCCAGTTAAATGCATGTCATCTTTTTACCCCTGCTGACGCCGAGGCATTTGCTATTCTCCTTGATAGCAGGTTTGTTATGTACACCCACAGATGCTGAGGTATTTCTTAAGCCCCATACACACTATCAGATTTTCTGCTGAGTTGTTCCTTCACATTTACCAAAACCATATAATATGAGGACAAACCTTAGGAGTTTCAATGTGTATGCAATCAGGCAGGCCCTTCTACTACATGGTTTTGGTAAATCTGAAGGAAAAACTCAGCAGATAATCTGATAGTGTGTATAGGGGTTTACTCTCACTGACCACTGATACAGGGCATTTATAACTATTACTGACCACTGATGCAGGGCATTTATAACTATTACTGACCACTGATGCAGGGCATTTATAACTATTACTAACCACTGATGCTGGGGTATTTTATCCGATTTCATTGCAATTTAATTCTCACCCATTTAAAGAATGTTTCATTATTCTTCATGATGAGTGGGCAGAGTAACTGGGTGGAGTGGCTTGAGTAACTGTGAAAAGTGTTAAAAAGCTTAATTAAAAGTATAAATAGTAGTAAAAAAGTTGAAGTCCCATCATTAGCTAAATGAGCTGAACATTTTTTTCAAAAATTAACTGTTGTGTGGTTGGAGTGGCTGGAGTAACTGTGAAAAGTGTTAAAAAGCTTAATTAAAAGTATAAATAGTAGTAAAAAAGTTGAAGTCCCATCATTAGCTGAATGAGCTGAACATTTTTTTCAAAAATATATATATTTTTTTTAAAGTTTTTTTTGTTTTCAAAAATTATTTTTTTTCAATTTTTTTTAAAAAAATTATTTTTTTAATTATTTTTTTTCAAAAATTATTTTTTCTTCAAATTTTTTTTCAAAAAAGTTTTTTTTTTCAAAAATATTTTTTTTTCAATTTTTTTTTATTTATTTATTTTTCCTGGGGTGGCCATAATGTTTTGGCTGATCAAGGGGAGGTCATAATGTTTTGTCTGATCATATTGTGGTCATAATGTTTTGGCTGATCGTGGGGTTGTCAGCTTTTATCAACTCCCACTCTAGTTTTGAACATTTCGTCATTCATTCCTATGGGACCAATGTTGCCCCAAAAATGATGATATTTCGTGAACCCAAATGTGAAACATTCCACAAAGTAATAGCAAACCAATCGCGAACAATCCGCATGTTTCGGTATATTACTGTCTATGTAGTGTAAAAGCTGTGGGAGGAGTTAGGGTGGTAAATTTGGCTATAATAAGAATAATAATATATATGTGATATAACAGTAAGTGGTCTTGCTATGCAAGACCACTTAATAAAAACTATAAAAATAGTTATAAACTATGAAATTATAGGTATTGGAATTTCCTTTCAAATGTGGCTGTTAATGAACGTAAGAAATACAAATTTATTCGAATTTACGAATTATTAAAATAACAAACACAGCATCTATACGAAGGGAACGTAACAGATTAAAATTTTTCCAAATGTACTAATTTATTTGAAATATCGATCATAATGAATGATCCGAAAAAAAAAAAAAATTCAGCAGTGCACATGTCTATATTCAGCATATTTCTTCTCTATCTCAAGATATCACTCTTTCTCAAGTTTAAAAGTTTGGAGAGTATGTATTCGACTCACACATAACCAAACATATATTGTCCCGAATGAGGCTTCTAGAGAAATCAACAACTGTAAAGAAAAAAGAAAACAGTTTCACAACTACAAATTACATTTACAGTAATGTTATAAGCAACTCGGTCAGATTGCTTATGGAAGCCTTGAAGAATGGCTTATATACTGTATCTGACTCATACTTGAATGTAATTGAAAAAAAGGTTGTAAATCTTTTCCAATCTTAATAAGAAATTTACACAAAAATGAATTTCCAACAGCTATACAGTATTGCCCGTATTGCTATCTACCTGTTGAGTCATCTTTGCAGATGGTGTAATCACACTGCCTATCATTATTTATCAGTTGATCATGGGTACACTACTAACTGATGTTTTCAAGGATGGGGGAGTGCGTTGGTGGTCACGAAATGGCTGAAAACAAATGTTTAGTACTTTTATACACAAGTTGTGTTTGCTCGGTATATTAAAAATCCTTATACTCTGTGTATTACATACTCTTTGCGCCACACACTCCTTATCCCTTCAATATGTGCAGTACACATTCCTGACCCTTGTACTCTGTGCATTACGCACTTCTGATTCCTGCTGTCTGTGCACTACATGTGCCAGACCACTGCACTTCATGGGCTATGTACTCTTGAGCCATAAACTATGTACATTACACATTCCTAACCCCTATATTCTCTGTGGTACACACTCCTGTCACCTCCACTTTTTGCTATACACAGTCCTCACTCCTTCCCTTTGCGTACACACTCCTGACCCCAGCACTCTGTGTGTTACACACATCTAACCCCTGCACTGTGTACATTATGCAATCTGTACATTATGGACTCCTGACCCTTGCACCCTGTGCGTTCCACATTCCTGACCCCTACAATCTATGTATTACACACTTCTGGCCCCTGCACCATGTGCATTAGACATGTCTGACCCTGGCACCCTGCTTATTTCATGCTCCTGACCCCTTCACTCTATGCATTATTCACTCCTGGCACTTGCACTGTACAGGCATGTACAGGCATTACATACCCTTGACACTTGTGGGTTAAGCAATCCCTGCAGCCTGTGTATTATATACTTCTGACCCCTGCACTTTCTATGGTACACACTGCTGGCCACTGCACTTTTGTGCACACTGCATTCCTTGCGGTGCACACTTCTGACCCCGGCACTTTTGTACTTTGTGTGTTATGCACACTTGACACCTGCATTCTATGCATTATGCACTACATACTCCAACCAATACACTCTCTGCCATATCCACTTCTGATCCCTGCACACTCTGTGGCACACTCCTCACACTCCTATACTCCTCACCCCCGCACTCTATCCAGTGCACACCCATGACCTTGGCATTATGCAAAACTTTTACTTTTACAGTACACACTCCTGTCCACTGCACATAGTGCATTTCACTCTTCTGACCTTTGCACTCTATACATCTTGTAGTCCAGAATTCTGTACTCTGTGCATTTTGGTGGTCACGAAATTGCCACCAGAGTGCGTACCCTGTATACACTCCTTACTCCTGAACTCTCTGTGTTATTTCCTACTAACCTCTACATTCTGTAGTACACAATCCTGCCCCAGCACTCTCTACAGCACACACCTTTCTACTCTGTGCGTTTTGCATTTTTGACCCCTACACTCTCTTTTGTACACACTCCTGGCCTCTACATTCTCTGCAGTGCAAACTCCTTATATTTGTGTGACCTCTGCATGCTGTGCGTTACGCACTCCTGACTTCTGCACTTTGTGCATTACATATCATGACCTCTGCAGTCTCTGCCATACACACTTCTGAACCCTGCACTTTCTTCATTAAACTCTCCTTAATCCTGTACCCTCTGCAGTACAGTCTCCTGACTCCTGCACACTGTGCAGTATGCACTACTGACATCTGCACCCTGTGCCATACGCACACTGACCCTGAACTCTATGTGTTATGCACTGCACACTCTGCAGTACACACTCCTGCCTCCTGCACTCCAAATTTTACATATGCCTGACCACTGCACTCTGTGCATTGCGCACTCTTGAACCCTGTGCTTTGTGCATTATGCACTCCTGACCCCTGCACTCTATGCTTTGCATATTCCTGACTCCTATGCTTAATAGAGTTGATTTACTAAAGGCAAATAGACTGTGCACTTTCCAAAGTGCAGTTGCACTCTGCAAGTGCAGTTGCTCCAGAGCTTAGTAAATAATATTCCTTGCACGCGATTGGATAGTATTTGTAAAATGAAGATTTACCTCATTTACTGAGCTTTGAAGCAACTGCACTTTGCAAAGTGCACAGTATATTTGTCTTTTTAGTAAATCAACCACATTGCATTACACACTCCAGACCCTTGCATTGTACTATTTTATACTGTAGTATACTATACTATGTTGTACATTTTGTATATTAGACCCTTAGATTTGGTACCTCACATACTTCTGACCCCTTATAACCCCTGCCATACACACTTATGACCCCTGAGGTACGAAATCCTCACCCCTGCACTGTATACAGTACACACTCCTGACCCTGGTACTCTGTGTGTTACACACAACTGACCCCTGCAATACTCATTCTTGACCCATGCACTCCTGACCTCTGTGCTTTTCACACTTCTGTCCTATGCATCCTGCACATTCTGCATTCCTGACCACTGCACTCTGTGCTTTCCAAATTTCTGCACCCTGTATGAGACACACTCCTGATCCCTGCACCCTGTGTGTTACGCACTTCTGACCTCTGAACATTTGCTACACACTCTTGAAACCTGAAATGTATGCATTACATACTCCTGGCCCCTACACGCTGTGCATTAAGCAATCATAACCCCTGCACTATATATTTTATGTTATACATTTCATACTCCTGACCTTATGTTCAGTGCTTTACATACTCCTGGCCCCTACACCCATCACACTATAGTTGCTGGTTGATAAGCAGTGACTAACTATTTTAATGAAGTTCTTTTGTAAACTCGACTCAAAATGTTAGCTCTCTGTCTATATTCTGTGTGAGAATGGGAGAGTTTCATTTTTTAAAATTGATTGTGCTTTTGTTTAAATGTGTCTGTGAGACTCTCTCTTGGGGCATAGT
The DNA here is from genome assembly GCF_037356315.1 of Lithobates pipiens. Taxonomy (NCBI): domain Eukaryota; kingdom Metazoa; phylum Chordata; class Amphibia; order Anura; family Ranidae; genus Lithobates; species Lithobates pipiens. The sequence goes on from NW_027507686.1 coordinate 204,158,681, forward strand.
AATTAATAAGGATGGGCCGAACAGCCCCCCCCCCCCCCCTCGCTTGGTTCGCAGCAGGACTCCCGAACCGGGGAAGTCTATGGGAGCCGAACAGGAAAAATCAAAAGTGCTAATTTTGAAGGCTTATGCCCCATTCACACGAGTGAATATTCTGTCGGAAAAAACTTGGATAGTTTTTCCAATGGAAATCTGCTCAAGAACGCAGTGACGTACAACACTACGACGAGCTGAGAAAATGAAATTCAATGCTTCTGAGAATGCGCCGAAATGTTTCCGAGCATTCTTAGGAATTTTGCGCTTCGGAATTTGTACAGACAATCAGAATTTCCGATCGGAACTTTTTCCAACTGAAAAATTGAGAACCTGCTCTCAATCTTTTGCTGGCGGGAATTTAGCCAGCAAAAGCCCAATGGAGCATACACACGGTCGCATTTTCTGACCAAAAGCTCTCATCTGTCTTTTGCTGGCCAAATTTTCGATCCTGTGTATGGGACATTATATACAAGTAGTTTGCCATAAAGGGGTATGGGGGTCTAGGTACTGCCCTGAGGAACATGTATCAATAATAAAAAACAAAACAAAAAAACTGTTGTTTTTTCAATATGTTGATATGTAAATATGTCAATATGTAAATATTTTTTTAATTACCGTATATACTCGAGTATAAGCCGAGATTTTCAGCCTCTTTTTTGAGGCTGAAAGTGCCCCCCTCGGCTTATACTCGAGTCATCGCTGTCTGCCTGCTCGATCAGCGTGTCGAGCAGACAGACAGCGGCCATTCTATTCTAATTCAAAAGCCGCGCCTCCGGCTCCGCCTTCGCCTGTGATAGGCGGAACACTGAATTTCCCAGCAGCCTGTGTTCCGCCTATCACGGACATCCGCTCATCCTCGTACTACGGACGAGGATGAAAGGATGGCCGTGATAGGCGGAACACAGACTGCTGGGAAATTGTGTTCCGCCTATCACAGACAGGGAGGCGCGGCATTTGAACAGGAAAATGGGCGCCGACGAAGAGCGGTGATCCTGGGACGGGACCGGACGGAGGCTCGGCTCGGGACGGGACCGGACGGAGTCTCGGGACGGGACGGGACCGGACCGGACGGAGGCTCGGCTCGGGACGGGACGGGACCGGACGGAGGCTCGGGACCGGACGGAGGCTGGGGACACAGGTAGGCTGGACACACAAGGCCTCACACACACACACACACACACACACACACACACACACACACACACACACACACACACACACGGATGGACACACACACACAGGGATGGATGGATGGATGGACACACACACAGGGATGGACAGGCATATCTCACCCTCGGCTTATACACGAGTCAATAGGTTTCCCAGTTTTTTGGGGGTAAATTGGGGGCCTCGGCTTATACTCGGGTCGGCCTATACTCGAGTATATACGGTATGCTTAAAGTGCAATGATAAAAATGAAAAAAATCCTTTAAATCTTGTGCCTGGGGGGTCCCCTTAATGTGCCTGTAATGTAGCGCATCTGTAGCATGCATAAGACATACTGCAGCAAAACTGACATTTCTACAGAAAAAAAAACAAAAAACAAGTCAAATCTTATTTAAAATGACACGCGATTATAATTGCTGGCACCCGGCTATTGAAAACATAAAGAAAAAAAAAATGCCCCCAGTCCATACCAGACCCTTCGGACTGGTATGGTTTGGAAGGGGAACCCCAAGTCCAAAATTTTATACAAAATACGTTTCCCCCCAAAATCCATACCAGAGCATGCAACCTGGCATGTCAAGAAAGGGGGTGCCCTCCTCCTGCACCATACCAGGATACAAGCCCTCAACACGGAGGGGGGTGGGTGCTTTGGGGCAGTGATGCCTTGTACACAGCAGGAGTATCAATTTGGGTTTTAATGGTCATACAGGTTTCCTTTAAAATGGTAAAAGTTTAGTTTTAGAGATTCCAGCAGGCCCTCAATTGAAACAATATCCTGCTTTTCCATTAGACCCAGGTTATTTTCTAAAGCTTGTCAGTATATCAAAGAGGCAGTAGGGAGGACATCGGTGACTCATCCAACTCAGCAGGGGACACAGAGAGAAAGAGAGCAAGGAGAGAGTGGGAGAGAAAGATGGCAGACGGACACTGCATATTGTTCTCATGCCTTGTATTATAAAACTGTCATTAATCTACTGATGAAATACTACACAAATGATAATACTATAGAATTACTTTTGCCACTGTTATTATACACAGTTCAAAGTGAGTGGGAGCCTTAGGGGATGTTGCAAGGGGTAGGATTTTAAAACCTGGCAGATCCTCACGCATTTTACAACTAACAATACAGCCGAAGAGCAGAATGGCAAAAAGCTTTCTCATTCATCGGATCCTGTTCTGCATGCCAAGAGAGTTCTCAGGTTATAAGTGCATGTTGTACAACATGCATATTCTTAGAGCATTGCCAAACTTCCCAAGTGTGTACCTATTACCATAGCAAACTTTTCAATTGCTATGGAGCCCATAAAAATAGGGGGTCCAGCTGTGTATGACTGCACTGTGATCTGTGTAGGTAGAAATAAAATTGGGCTAAAAAATGTGGTTAAAGTAAAGTATACCATATATAGTTTGGGAATCTTTCTACAAATGCTATTAAAGCATATAGAAAAATAAACCGCTCTAAAGTCCTTGCCAGCTCCAATAACTGCTACCAGGTGCAGATTCCCCAATACAGCACATCTAGCTTTACCCTTTCATTTAAACCCCCACTCCATTCCCTCCAAAAAAATCCAGCACTAATCTGAATGCTCACCCCTCCCAGAATAAATCTTTGTCCCCCCCAGCACAAATCCTCTCTCCCCATCCCAAAGAAAAGCTTCCCCCTGCCGCTAATCCCCCATTCCAGCGCAATTCTTCCTCCTCTTCTCCAGCACAGATCTTCCCCCACTTCTAGGATTTAGCCCAGTTTCATGGGACATCAGGATTTAGTTCAAATCTCGGGATGGTCCCATCGAATCTGGGACAGTTGGCAGGTATGCTAATCCTACCTCAGCCATGCTATCTGCCCCCCCACCCCCCATCCATCCTATCCCTCTCCCCTCCCTTCCTAACTAGCTAACCCTACCTCATACAATTCTATTTATCAAACTCTACCCTCCCTGATCCTATCTATGCCTACTGCCTGCCCCCCATCATATCTAACCCATATCCCTGTCCTAATTATCTAACCCTATTTCCTCTCTGCCCTACCCTAACTGACTGTACATCCCCCATCTTAACTATCTGACTCTACCTCCTTCATCCTAACTATCTAACCCTATGTGACACAATCCTATCTATATAACTCTACTCTCCCCCATTCTAACTGCCTAACTCCCCCCTCCCATTCTAAATATCTGACTCTACCTCCTCCATCCTAGCTATTTAACTCCACCTCCCTCATCCTAACTAGCTAACCATATCCCCTCCATTTTAACTAGCTGACAATACCACCCCTCTCACTAGCTAATCCCATCCTCCCCATCCTAACTAGCTAATCATATTGCCGTTCTAACTATTTAACCCTACCTCCCCCATCCTATCTAACCCTGCCCAACATCCTAACTGTCTACCCCCATGCACCCAACTCCTCTGCCCCCATCACCCCAGCAGGGGGCTGTCGAGGAACTGGGACACCCTGATGACTGATGGGGAAGAGGTTGACTTATGGGGGTTGGAGTGAAATTGGCCAGATGGGTGGTTCAGACATTGCTGGTGTGTTATAGTGGGAGGATTGCGGGGGAAGAGGGAGGTTGTTTCTCTTGGAGGAGGATGGGAGTGTGAATTACACAACCCCAAGGTGACATCGGTCAGTTCCGGGGTCTCCGCTCCTCCGGTTGATGTTGTCCTGTTTCTATGACAACCAGCATCAGGCTTCCCCCACTCCCAGAATGTCAGCTCATGCCTGCAGTCCCTCCCAACTACATGTGTCACTGCCAGACTTTCGCCCACCCCACAAACATCAGGAAGCATCTGCAGTCAGGGCCGAACAAGAGATGCAGAGAGGTGCCGCATTAGTATACCCCTAAAAAGGCAAATTCGTGGAACTAAGTGACGGAACTTGTCTTAGCACTGGTCTCCAGAATTTATCTCAGATTCGTAGGACACCGGTATTTAGTTCAAATCTCGGGACAGTTGAGCATACCTCCCAGCCGTCCTGGGTTCAGTGGGATTCTGTTCGCAGGTTCTGGTGCGAACCGAACTGGGGGGTGTTTGGCTCATTCTTACTATCGATTACTAATATAACCAATATTGTATGCTGAGATGGACCAAAGACAATTATTATACTGTTTTTGTACTTACTTGTTCTTTTGAAAATTTCAATAAAAATTATTAAAAAAACAAAAAAAACTCCTTTAAAGGGGTAATCATGCTACCTAAATTGTTACTGTTTTGGTTGAGGGATTGTTCAAGCAACTTTTCAAAACTTTGCTCAACTTTATCTCTTACCTGTCTTGTAATTATCTAGAGCTTTCCAAATAATTCTTGTACACCCCAGAGACAACAGTGACACATTACAGTATGCACCCGATGGAGTACTAGATCAACATCTACAAGAAATTTGGTTTTCATGATGTAAAGACCTGACAGATGCTGTTTTTCTGAAACAGTAGGCTATAGCTTTTTAGACTTTGTTATAAGTCATGCAGGAGAACAGAGAAACAGAACCTGCAGTATAAAGGTGATAATAGAGTTTGTTTTTCAGATGTGGCTAATAATGCTCTGAGGTCTTGGAATAGGTATCGTAGCTTGCCGCCTCTATCTGTGAGTGCCACAACTTTCACTAGACACTGTCTCAGGTGAAAATTTCCCAACCAGAATTCACTTTCTGGAATGAAAACAGTACAGCGCAAACACTTTTCACATTATCTATTGAAAAAAAAAGTACAAACATAGCAGTGAAATAAAAAGAAAAACATTTCCCCTGCAAGTGAATGTTGTGCCTGTCTTTTATCAGATCTGGTTTGTTCTTTTTCCTGCAGCAGTTGCAGGTTGTGCCCTAGTGGTAATTTAAAGGAAAACTATTGTAAGTAATGTATGTTATTGGAAATTTTATATATAGAATATATTATTATACTATGTATTTACCCGCTTAGCAACCACCCACTTCAGACATGTCATACTGTGGCAGGGCGGCCGCTCTGCACCAGATCACCTACCTGGTATGTGATCTGACATGTCTAGGTCTGGAGCGTGCGACTAGCCACTATTACTGTGATTGGACACAGCAGGAGCTTATCAGGGGGTACGGCGGACACGATGTCCGCCAGGGTCCGCAGATGGTTCAAGAGAAAGGCAGAACTGCCTTTTTAACCTCCCTGGCGGTATGATTTTTTCAGATTTTTGGTGCTAAAAGTGGTACAATTATTTAGCATGGAAATTTGGCATTTTATATTGTAGGCCTGTAATTCTTAAGCCCCGTACACACGAGCGGACTTAAGTCCGAAGGAGTTTCCGCCGGAGTTCCGCCGGAGTTCCGACAGAGTTCCGACAGAGTTCCGTGGAAACGGACTTGCCTACACACGATCCCACTAAAGTCCGCCCGTCTGGTACGCGGTGACGTACACCAGGTCCGACGAGACTATAAAACGGAAGTTCAATACCAAGTGCGCCACCCTTTGGGCTCCTTCTGCTAATTTCGTGTTTATCTCGTGTTAGTAGAAGTTTGGTGAGAGACGATTCGCGTTTTTCAGACTCGTATTTTTCAGAACGTTTTTCACTGCTTTTCAGTTTGTGCTTGTGAGGTTTGTATCTGTTTTTTAGTGCGTGTAGTGAGTTCGTCTCTGTATTTTGCAGTGCGATCTAACTGCACTCGCTGACTTTCAGCTCGCTCTTCACAGGCCTTGCTGTTCTTCAGTGACTTCTGTTAAGTTCGTTCTGACAAGCCGACCGTTTTGAAGCCATGTTGCGTGTACGTACTCGTCGTCGAGTTCGTGCTTTGCTTGCGCTTGGTGTTGTAGTTCATTCTTCAACCCAAGAACAGTCCGTGGACGGGGTGTTGAGGAGTTCATGGACGAAGAATTGGTTGCTCCAGCGTGACCAGTTCTCGCACATGCCTTTGCTTCGTGAGATCCGGGAGAGTAATCCTGATGATTTCAGGAATTATCTCCGGATGACGGACCCCGTTTTTCACCGTCTGCTGGCTTTGCTGACCCCTTATATCAGCAGGCAGGATACCTGCATGCGGCAAGCCATCACTCCGGAGCAGAGGCTCGTCGCCATGTTGCGCTACTTGGCGACAGGGAGAAGCCTTCAGGACCTCAAGTTCTCGACAGGCATCTCCCCCCAGGCTCTGGGGATCATTATCCCAGAGACCTGTTCTGCCATCATACAGGTCCTGCAGGAGGACTATATTAAGGTAAGATTTATCATTTAACATCACATTTTATTGTCTTTAATGTTTGCTAATGCCTTGTATTTCTTTCCTCAATCTCTAATTACCATGATTGCAATATGCTGTGAATGTCCCCTTTGTCCTCATGCATGCTGTAATCTTTTAATGCTCCTTTTTTGTCTTTCCTGCATATTTGCCTTCATTAAACCTCACCAACATGCTATGGTAGGCCCATATCCACCTAGTCTAGTCACTTAAAATGTCTTTTGTCAGCTCCATTCTATTGCTTTATCCTAAAACCAAACATTTAAAGATTATTCCAAATGGTCTGTGTCCCCTTAACTGAATCCCCCCCCCCTTAATAGTATCCCAAATGGTCTGTGTGTCCTTTAACTGGATCCCCCCCCCCCCCACTTAATATAATTCCAACTAGTCTGTGTGTCCTTAAATTAATGTGGAGTTATATATTGTATTTTTAACCCACTTCAACCCTGGAATGATTTTCCCCCTTCCTGACCTTCAGCACTTTTTTGGGTGATTTGGCAGTGCGTTGTTTGAATTGACAATTGTGCGTCCTTGTAACATGGCTCCTCCTAGTAAATTATCTTCATTTTATTAGCACAAATAGATTTTGTATTTGGTTGTCTTTGATCACCTCTGCTTTTTTATTTTTGGTGATTAACCACCAACAAACCCAAAATGCATTTTTCAAAATATGCATTATTTTTCACTTTTCGCTCTAAGAAATATAGGCACAAAAATATATCACCCTGATTTTTTTGGACATCATTTGATGCCGATACGTATTCTTTTAGTAAACAAATGTGTTAAAATGAATCACAATAAGCGTTTATTGATTGTGTTGTGCAAAAGTTCTATCGTTTCGTAAATATGGTCTATTTTGCTGGCATTTGTAAAATCTTGCCATTTTTTAAAATAGTAATGGCGGTGCTAACCGTTTTTTTTTTTTTTTCTGGTGACTGCCACATTATGGCGGACACATTGGCCAATTTCCATACATTTTTGTGACCATTGTCATTAATACAGTGATCAATGCTGTAAAAAATTGTATTGATTACTGTAAAAATGTCACATGCAGTGAAGGTGTTTTATTAAGCACAAGGGAGCCGAGGAATGGTTTAAAGTGTGTTCTGGGTGAGTGTTTATCAACTGTCTGGGGGATGGGCTAGCAGTGACATGACCCTGATCACTGCTCCCAATGACAGGGAGCAGACGATCGGTGTCCTGTGACTAGGCAGAAGCGGGAAAGAAAGTTTGTGTTGTAATGTACAATGTTTAATGTGCAAAAGTACTTATTTTTGTTTTTTCTGCTTTGCCTCCCCAGTTTCCTTCATCGCCACAGGAATGGCAGACTGTGGCATCCCATTTTGCCACCCGTTGGGACTTTCCTAACTGCGGTGGTGCGATAGATGGGAAGCACGTCCACATTGTGCCACCACCCCATTCGGGGTCATACTATTATAACTACAAGGGGTTTCACAGTATTGTGTTAATGGCGGTGGTGTCGGCACAGTATGAATTTCTGTATGTGGACGTGGGGAAGAATGGCCGGATGTCGGATGGAGGAGTCTTCGCCCAGACGGAGTTCTACCGCCGTATACAGACAGGTGGACTGGGATTGCCACCTGATTCCGAGAATGTGGAAGAACTCCCCTTCGTGTTCATCGCTGATGAGGCTTTTGCTCTGGACGATCACATCATGAGGCCATTCCCCCAAAGAACCCTCACCCCGGAGAGGAGGGTTTTCAACTTCCGGCTGGCCAGAGCGAGAAGAGTTGTGGAAAATGCGTTTGGAATAATGGCCAGCCAATTCCGTGTTTTTCTGACTGCTATTAACCTAGCCGAATACAAACTGAACCATGTAGTACTTCCGTGCTGCATTTTGCACAATTTTTTACATAAAAACTCCACAAATTATTTATCTACAATAATGCCTGAGGCTGGACTTGGTCCGGAATCGCTGACAGGCCTGGATACTGGCTGTACTGGCTTGGCCCCCCAAAGTGCCCGTGAAGTTCGGCAAAGATATGTCACTTATTTTAACGGTAGGGGGGCCATTGCAATGCCACAGAATATTTAATTTTTAAAACCAGTAAAATAATAAAAGAACCTCAAATCTGAAATGTGTTTTCTTGCTTGCTTTTGGTTTGTGCTGTCTCCTATGTTATCCTAGTGCACTTGTAGTGCCAACTGTATTTTCATTAATTCAATAAGGCCCATTGTCACTGGATACACAAAATCACTTTTCCCAAACTGGAATTGAGCATTGAAAGAATACGCCACACATTCTTGATTCTTCAAAATTTTAATTTGGCCACATTCACATGTGCCATTGAATATTTATTGATATAATTTTTTTTAGGTTAATTTAACTTTCTTTGCCAAACATTTTTTAGTTTCCTTTTTTTTATAATTTTAAAAAACAATTTTTTTTTGGGGTTTTTCTTTTTCTTAAAAAAATATGAAAAATGTAACAACAATCAGCCACAATATTTAAAATTTTGGAAGTAACAATCTTTGAACTAAAACAAGGGAAATGAAGAACATGATCGATATTATGGAGAAACGGATTATATTCTCCCCAAAATATCGATCATGTTCTTCATTTCCAGCTGCATATTGTCAATCCGATTCTTCAGGAGGTCCAGGCTAGTTCGCATGGCATCTAGTTCCCCATTCCAGCCCATTATCTGGCCAATCAGCCTATGTGCGCTGTCACTGGAAAACGGGGCCCTTTCCACAACCAGAACATCACCTACAATAGATGGTAAAAATTGGGTCAAAAAATATGCAGTCATACATGGATTTCAACAAGCTGGGGTGTCAGACACTCACCTGGTGGGGTGCCCATCTCCCCTACTTCCTCCACCTCTCCTTCCTCAACCCCTCCTTCCTCGACATCCTCGGGGGGGGGGGGCACTGGTGCTTGGAAATGTGTTGCTTTCCACAACCAGAACATCACCTAAAATAGATGTAAAAACATGTGTTTTGAAATATGCAGGTATACATCGATTACCTGAAGCTGTGGTGTCAGACACTCACCTGGTGGGGTGCCCATCTCCTCTCCTTCCTCCACCTCTCCTTCCTCCACATGCACATCCACGGGGGGGATGGGGCTAACCTCACATTCATGCTGGCAAGGGTGGCGGTCCCTGGGATCCTGCTTTGTGAGTCTTTTCTCCCCTATGAGAAATTAACAAACAAAAAGGTATACTTTAGCACACAGATATTTAAGGCCAGAACTAGGAAGATGAAACCTTGATTAGAAGTGTTGTACAATTGTCGGTTTATGAAGAGATGCAAAATGTGAAGACATGATAAATCAATTCACTTTGCCAAAAAATAAACTAATTGGCTTGTTTGCCCAAGTTTCACACCTGCCCAAACCCCCCCCCCCCCCCCAAGTATACAAAGGAACCCCGTGTGGTTTACCCTAATAAATGTTCTCTGGTGTCCCACACTTTTGCTCATGAGTGCAGATGTGTTTTTAGCCAGCTGCCAAGTGTCCTCTCCTTCAATTACACTGAATGTTCTTTTCTAGTCATTGTATTTTGAAACACATCTAAACCACAATGTCCTAATCTTTTTTTGGGTCCTAAAGATTACACAGCCAAAAAATGCTGTTTAAACCCTGTATCATAAACGAGGTTTGCCACGAACAAATTACGAGGGTTTGTTAAGAACGATACGATTATTACTGTATCCAACATGAAAGCAGCAATTTTTTACATTGTACAAAGGTAAAGCATATGGATCTGTATGCAATAATCATAAAATAGGAACACACGACAAGTACTTACTTTTTTTAAGAACTTTCTTGATCCTTCTGTATTGATCCGGCTCCCTCAATTTAAGGTCGGACCACCGTTTCCTCAATTGGTCTTTTGACCGTCGTACCCCAAAACGATTGTGCAGGATCTTAACTACTTTGCCCATGATTCTGGCCTCGCGCAAGTTCGGATGGGTGTATGATCCATGCTTGCCATCATAATCCTTACTTCGCAAGATTGCCACCATCTCCACCATCTCTTCAAATGCCATATTTGAGGCCTTAAATCTCTTTCCGGATTGGGACGTTTGTGGCTCTGGGGATTCGTGACTACTGGAGTCGTTAATATCAAGCACCTGTTGTGTTTCCGCCATGTTTCTCCTACTGCGCACCGTAGAGAAAAGGGGGCGGGAAATATTCTTGGAAAAGAACGTCATGGGCGGGCAACGCAGGCGTAGTTCTACGCGTACGCACTGGATCTTAAGCCAAAATGCACATGTCGTACGTACGTTATGTGCGCAGAAAGGGGCGGGAAAACAAGAACTTGACTAAAAGAACGTCATGGGCGGGCAACGCAAGCGTAGTTCTACGCATACGCACTGGATCTTAAGCCAAAATGCACATGTCGTACGTACGTTATGTGCGCAGAAAAGGGCGGGAAAACAAGAACTTGACTAAAAGAACGTCATGGGCGGGCAACGCAAGTGTAGTTCTACGCGTACGCACTGGATCTTAAGCCAAAATGCACATGTCGTACGTACGTTATGTGCGCAGAAAAGGGCGGGAAAACAAGAACTTGACTAAAAGAACGTCATGGGCGGGCAACGCAAGCGTAGTTCTACGCGTACGCACTGTATACAACGACAAAATGCACATGTCGTACGTACGTTATGTGCGCAGAAAAGGGCGGGAAAACAAGAACTTGACTAAAAGAACGTCATGGGCGGGCAACGCAAGCGTAGTTCTACGCGTACGCACTGGATCTTAAGCCAAAATGCACATGTCGTACGTACGTTATGTGCGCAGAAAAGGGCGGGAAAACAAGAACTTGACTAAAAGAACGTCATGGGCGGGCAACGCAGGCGTAGTTCTACGTGTAGGCACTGTATACAACGACAAAATGCACATGTCGTACGTACGTTATGTGCGCAGAAAGGGGCGGGAAAACAAGAACTTGACTAAAAGAACGTCAGGGGCGGGCAACGCAGGCGTGGTTCTACGCGTACGCCCTGTATATAACGACAAAAATCACATGTCGTATGTTCGTTGGCGAAAGTAGGAACGGAAGTTGGGAGCAAGTAAAACGAAGGTAAGTTTAAACAAATTCCCCAAATAAGTGGCAGATCCTGGGGTCTATATTGGGCTAAGATTAGGAGAGTCTGAGCTAACATTATTGTTTTTGGCTTGTGTATTGTCTTTCAGAAAAATGAATCAGAAATTTAAGGATCCGGAATTTTTAAGTCTATTTATAGACAAATATAAAGAGCTGACAAATCTGTGGCATTCCAAGCACATTGATTATTATAATAAACCAGTAAGGAGGGCAACACTGGCGAAATTTGCCACATTTGTGCAGCCTTGGATCCCAGAGGCAGACGTGGACTTTGTGGAAAGGAAAATTCAATTATTGCGAAATATGTACCGAAAGGAAAATAAGAAAATCGAGAAATCCAAAGCATCAGGAGCAGCACCAGGTGCTGTGTATGTACCCAGGCTGTGGTACTTTAACAAGCTACGGTTTATTGGCGACCAGTGTAAAGCCAGGGAGTCGCTTTCAACTCTTCCCTCCACCCTTCCCTCCACCCTTCCCTGCAGCATTCCCTCCACCTCAGCAGAGGCTGATGAGCAAGCGGAGCCTTCCATCCTGGAAGAAGCGGGTGCACCCAGCTGGAGCCAGGTATTTTGTTACAAAAAATAGTGATATTCATAATATTAATGATGTTAACTAGATGTTAGAATTTTAACGCTATTATTGATGTTAAAAAAACCTAAAAATTTGGACATATCAATTTACAGTAGTGGCCACAAATGTTTGTCACCAGCAGAAACAAGAAATAGTGGTGTCATAATGATACTCTTTTATATGTATTAACAGAATTTTGAAGTCAGGAGCTGAAAAATGTTGATGATTGATGAACAAAAAACTAAAACAATGTCCCTTTTTTATACACAGGATGAGCTCAGCCAGGAGGAAGGTGTGGAAAGTGGCAGGCAGGAGGAGGCTGGGCCCACTGTCAGCCAGGAGGTGGCCGGGCCCAGTAGAAGACTGACAAAATCACAGGTGCCTCCCCTCCGTCTTCCAGCAAAAAGGGCAAATAAAATTACAGTAACACAGGAGGAATCCCTGCGCCTAATTCGAGAGGCTACTAATGTGTTAAAGAGCCCCCCTGAAGCTGAAGAGGCCTATGGCTGCTACATCGCCAGCCGTCTACAGCAATTGGAGATGGGCCAACGTCTCCAGTGTGAGAGACTAATTTTCTTGGCGTTGCAGAAGGGGCTGAGTGGCGAATTAACTGCCACCAGCGATATTGTGGAGCAAGTTCCTCCTGTTCCTCCTCCTCCTCCTCCTCCTCCTCCTGCCACAAGTACACCACCGGAGACACAGCCTCCCAGGAAGGCTACAGGGAAGTCTGCAGGGAAGGGTGCAGTGAAGGGTGGAGCGAAGAGAAGAAGGTGCTGACCTGGCTTCACTCTGGTCTGACCAAAGACGCAGCCTGTTGTACCACAGCCTGGGGACATATATACCATCTGCTGCTGCTCTTGATGTCTGGGATTCTGGGACCATATTGTATTTCGGAATATTTGAATTTTCTTTTCCACAGAGTTTAATGTTTGCCCTGGGGCCAAAAGGCTACACAAATGTCACCTGTTTCTCCAGTGTTGCCTTCATTTTTTTTTTTTGTTGAACCAGAATAAATGGATATTTTTGTTTGAAAATATAATTGCCTATGTGTTTTTGGGTCAAATACATTTCTAAAAGACAATGTGAAATTAACAAGGGACACTAACCTCCTTGAGGTTACAAACAAAATAAAAATGTTATTGTGGTAACTTGTCACCAGAATAAAAATAAAAAGGTTATTGTGGTAATGAAAAACACACAAAAAAAAAAAAAAAAGGTTTTTGGTGTTAACTTGACAGAATAATTAAATATGGAGATCACAAGAAAAAAATGGTAAAGAATTCTACAAAAAATATGGAGGAAAAAATTACAAAAAAAAAAAAAAAAAACTGGTGTTAACTTGACAGAATAATTAAATATGGAGATCACAAGAAAAAAAATGGTAAAGAATTCTACAAAAAATATGGAGGAAAAAATTACAAAAAAAAAAAAAAAAATGGTGTTAACTTGACAGAATAATTAAATATGGAGATCACAAGAAAAAAAAATGGTAAAGAATTCTACAAAAAATATGGAGGAAAAAATTACTAAAAAAAAAAAAAAAAAAAAAATGGTGTTAACTTGACAGAATAATTAAATATGGAGATCACAAGAAAAAAAAAATGGTAAAGAATTCTACAAAAAATATGGAGGAAAAAATTACTAAAAAAAAAAAAAAAAATGGTGTTAACTTGACAGAATAATTAAATATGGAGATCACAAGAAAAAAAATGGTAAAGAATTCTACAAAAAATATGGAGGAAAAAATTACTAAAAAAAAAAAAAAAAAAAAAAATGGTGTTAACTTGACAGAATAATTAAATATGGAGATCACAAGAAAAAAAATGGTAAAGAATTCTACAAAAAATATGGAGGAAAAAATTACTAAAAAAAAATATAAAAATAAAAATAAAAAAATATTAATGAGATGAGGCTTTAAAATAAAAACAAGATCATTCATCAGATGAGGAGAAATAAGACAGAAATGTGTTTTGTGAGAACTCTGTGAGTGAATATGAGCAGCAAAGCAACTTCGTTCTTCTAGCATTATAAATAAAGACTTCGTTCTTCTAGCATTATAAATAAAGACTTCGTTCTTCTAGCATTATAAAGAAGATGCGCTACATTTAAACGAGCACAGAATTTGCAGCATGACGAATGTGCTACTTCCAATACGAACTGGAGTTTTACAAGATCGAGCACTTCCGTCTCGTACTTGCTTCAGAGCATACGTCGTTTTAGGTCTGTCGGAACAGCATACAGACGAGCGGACTTCTACATCGGAACTGGGTCTGACGGAGTTCCGTCGGAAAAATTTGAAGCATGTTTCATATTCTAAAGTCCTTCGGACTTTGGCGAGTCAAAAGTCCGTTGCAGCCCACACACGATCGGATAGTCTGACGGACTCAGTCCTTCGGACTTTGGATGTTGAAAAGTCCGCTTGTGGGGGGGCGTGGCTACCGCGCTGCTGGATGGACGTCTGCTAGCACAGCTCCGCTCCAGCAACGGGAACCGAGCGACATACAGCTACCACTGCTGACTTTTCAACGCCCCACTGATCACCTGAAGACCCGGGCACCTGGGTGAAATGTCCAGGAAGCGGAGAGGAGCGGTGGCTCCACAGAAACTGGACGATTTCTTCCGACGGGCAGGCCGCGACCCGAGGCAAGATGGCGCCGGCCTCCTCATCAGACAGCTCAGCAGCAACCAGCCCGGAGAATGGAGAGGCAGAATATCGCCGCTCCCCGGAGGTCTCCACACCGCTGTCTCGCAGCCCAGCCAAATCCAAGCCACGAATGGCTTTGGACACCGCACAGGTGAGCAAGGGCCGGGATCCATTAGATGACACCAGGGAACTCATTGACCCCTTCACTGCCTTCCCCACCACAGATGGGCCTATATCTGACACAACGCTGAAGGACATGCTTCTCTCACTCCGCACCTCCATGCACAATGACATGCTTCTTTGCCTTAACAACTTTAAAAAGGAGGTAGGGGAGCTGGGCTCACGGGTTGACCATATTGAATCTAAAATGGGAGACTTTGCCACTTCGCACAATACCCTGATTGATGCGCACAGTGACCAAGCCGCAGAAGTCGCATGGCTCAAAGCTAAAGTCGCAGACTTGGAAGACAGGTCCCGCAGGAATAATATTAAGATACGGGGGGTTCCGGAGGATGTCCTCCCTGCACAACTCCAGCAGTATGCACAGGTCCTAATGAAGGCATTCCTCCCCTCTCTGCCCCATACAGAACTGCAAATAGACCGTATACACCGGTTGCCCAAACCTGCTTTTCTCCCTGACAATTTACCTCGTGATGTCTTAATGAGAGTCCACTTTTTTCAAACAAAGGAACAACTCATGTCTGCTTTCCGCAAACAACAGAATCCGCCTGCAGAATACGCCCGCATCCAACTGTATGCCGACCTTTCACAGTTTACTATGCAGAAGCGCAAATCCCTGTTGTCGGTAACTAAAGCTTTGCGTAACCACAATATTCAGTACAGATGGGGATACCCAGTTAAACTAACAATCACCCACGAGGGCAAATCTACTGTGATCACCTCCATTGATGAAGGCCTTGCGCTGTTGCGGTCATTGGACATTCTCCCTGCCCCGTCTTCAGATGGCGCTTCCCCCTCCTCTAACGACCATTTACAAATGGACTGGCAAAAGGTGGTGCGCAAGAAGAAAACCAAATGAAGTCAGCCGTGGTTACATATCTCATGGTGTGTACATGCTCTTCTCTCAACAATAGTGTTCCTGTTGCACTGAGATCCCCTACTCAGTGCGTTTATTCTTCCCCCCCTTGAATATGGGCAATTGTTATGCCTCTACGTGCAGGTTTGCACCTACTTTTTTACAGAACTTTGTTTGCTTGTTTTTCTTTTTATTCTTTTTTCTTTCCCCCCTTTTTACTCCCTTCCTAGAGGGCCTGCTCGGTCGGCCTGTCGTTACACTCATCGCTCTGCCAGCAACTCTCCTTTCCACAACAGAAGAGGACCTTTGGGACATTCTGGAATCGTGCATCAGGTACCCACCTTATCTTTTAATCATCCTGCTGTTTAATGATGGCTATTAATATAGTTTCGTTTAATGTTAATGGTCTGAACCACCCGGCCAAGAGGTCTTCTCTTTGGAAAGAAGCTGCTAAATTAAATGCTGATGTTCTCTGCATCCAGGAGACCCACTTTGCGGCTGACTCTGTGCCCCGGTTTCACCACAAAAACTTTCCACACATCTTCATGGCATCCAGTGCCAAAAAGAAAAGTCCGCTTGTGTGTACGCGGCATTAGGAATAACTCACTTAAATCTGTCCAAACCAGAGTCTAGTAGACATATGATAAAGTTTGAAAAATTAATCATACATTATAATGTAATGTAGCGGCAGGCTCCTGAAGAGTATGCGCTATGAGTTTTTCAAAGTTAAACCTTACCTAAACTGCTGTTTGGTTTGGGTCTATTTCCTAAATTGGACCTCTGCATCAGTCTGACTGGACTGTGAGATGTTCAGCCTGGCCACAGGGGGCACTGTCTCTTGTGGCAGGCATGGAACTAGGGTCTGGTTAGGTGCTTAAGTTACTCTTTTTCGGAGCCAGGTCAGTGGGAGTAGCCCTCTCGCTGTGTCCTCTGGGAGAGGGTATTTAAGATGCGGACGTCATGTGGTTCGGGGTTCCGGTCCAGTATGAAGTGCTGATTACATGGTCCTGGTCCTCCTGACCAGCCCCCAGGAAGGCTATGGCCTGGGGTGCGGATCCTCCCGACTTTAATGTCTCAGGGCTGGGTAGCCCGAGGCAGGGAAACTAAAGGAGGATTCCAAGGTGGTTGGGTGCCGTCTCCGGTTCGGGAGAGACCCAGTGTACTTCAAGCATTCCAGGGGAGGACGCTTTAGAAGAACACCACATACGGGTTGGTTTTCTTAACAAGAGCCTCGAAGGGCTGAAGTAACCGAGAGAATCCGGTCTTGTGGATATCGCCAAGCAGGCTGAAAGATCCAGGTATTCTACAAGTGTTCTAAAGCTTTGTTTCCCTACATGTTCTGCAACAACGTCGGTGATAAAGACTTTGTTCCTGAGTTCCTTGTTGGCTGCTAGGCCTTGTGAGAGAGAGACTGTCCAACCTGAGTGTTCATCCAGCTGCGAATGGCTATTCTCTGGATGCAGTCAAAGTAAGCAAGTTATTTAACGTTTTGGACTTTGACATTAAGAGTACCTGAAATTCCTTTTTCCAACCCTCTGATTCCAAGTTGAAAAGACTGTTCTATTGTCAGTTTGCCAATAAAATCCATTCAAGTGGATCTATTGTCAGTCTGAAATTACTGGGCCATCTACCACGGGACATCCCCTAGACGTGCAACAAGGAGAACGGAAAGTAACGGTAAGCCCAAAAATAACCAGCAGCTCCTTCGGGGGTTAGTGCTGCATAATAAATAATTATAAATTATAACAAATAATAATATAATAAAAATGATTCAATAATGTAATCAAATCAAAAACACAAAAATTTGCTTAGTTGCAGAGTTGTCGCTGTCCTGGTGGTATGATTATTTCTGATTTTAGTTGCTGAAAGCGGTACAATTATTTTGCATGGAAATTTGGCGTTTTATATTATAGGCCTGCAATTCTTAGGAATGACTCTCTTAAATCTGTTCAAACAAGAGTCTAGTAGACATCCCGGGTATGATGAAGTTTATAATATAATAAATAACTATAACGAATGATAACAAATAATAATAAAAATTATTCAATAATGTAATCAAATCCAAAAACACAGAAATTTGCTCATTTGCAGAATTGTCGCTGTCATTAGATTTAGTATTTGATAACGAATTTCCCCACAAATCATTATTGGTCAATTCTGCAAGTGATTCTAATTTATTATCTCTGTTTTTTAGCTGGTCTAAAACCACTTTTGACATAAAGGGACACTTTTTGGTTGCTATGGACAATCTCCAAATTCCAGACAGAAAAAACTGTATTTATAATATAAAAGTGCATGCAGGGCACTGGACAGACCACAAGGGACAAAGGGGATGTGTAATTTATTTATACAGTACTGTAATCTGTAAGATTACAGTGTACTGTATATGTACAGTACTGTATATGTATTGTGTTTTTACTTTTTTGAATTTGGCGCTAATGGTACTGAAATTCCACCCTGAGCCAGACTCGGGAATACCACCAGGGAGGTTAAACAAGGCAGGGCGCTGTTCTGTGAGAGGGGAATGTGTTGATCCTGTGTTCCTGCTAAGCAGGAACATGGATCTTTCCATTCCTTCATCCAAAGCACCCCCCCCATATTTAGTAATCACTCCCAGGAAACACATTTAACCCTTTAATCACCCCCTAATGTTAACCCCTTCCCTGCCAGTGTCATTAGTACAATGACAGTGCAAATTTTGTAGCACTGATCACTGTATTAGTGGCACTGGTCCCCAAAAAGTGCCAAAAGTGTCAGTTAGTGTCAAAATATCTGCCAAAATATCGCAGTCCGGATATAAGTCGCTGACCGCCACCATTACTAGTAAAAAAGAAAACCATACCATACCATAGCGGGTTTTTCTTTTCAGCTAGGTTGACACTGGGGAGGTACCTGAGCCTGTATGGTGGATTTTTTCATTCTGGCACGGATGCCTCCCTCCTTTTGCCATGCCCACGTGACGCTGAGCGGGACACGTTGTATCAGCTGTGAGCATTTAAATTCGCCTCACTTGGTATTTGTCTTTCTGGCAACACCTCATATGCAAGCATTCACCTGTTGATTCTGGTTCCCCATTTCCTTGTGAACCAACAAGGTAAATCACCATAGGTTTCACTTATACTTTCAGCACTTTGTTCTTCTTTCTTTTCGGTTCCTTCACTATTTCAGTCAGGATATCTTTTTCTTTTCTATATTTTTCTTTTTTTTTTCTCTTTCCCATTTGGTGGTTTTTGAGTATCTGTTTTTTCATCTATGCTTAGTTCTTCCTTTCATCTGACCTGGTGTATGGGCTTTTCACACTCTATCAATACAATACCATACATTCAATATATATTACAGATTTCAATTCACAGAAGTTTTGGCTCACCATCACCCACAATAGCACATTTACCCTGGTGAATCTACAGTGCTCCCTGCTTGTCCACATGTCTCTACCTCAGCTTCCATGTCAGACCTGTTTAACGGCTCTGATCCTCTGTTCACATCTATGCAACTGACGTGAGTACCTATAGGGATGTCCATCCTGTCCCTTACACGTTATGTATTCCTATTACTCAGTTACAATATTATACCATAAGGTTATGTTTCCTTATAGATCACCATTGCATCCGCCCCTGAAGAGTTGGTGTACCCCAACGAAACGCGTTGTTCTTACATAGATGCATGATGTCCATACAGATGAGTTTATGTCTCTTATTTTCTTTTACTCTAGACTTTGTAACTTCATTCAGCCCTTCCAATGGCCCACGTTGTGCAGGACTTGTTTTTACTTTGTTATGCTTATTACCATGGTGTCAATATTTATATGCAGTTTTCAACATACCTTGCGTGTATGCAATTCTGTAAATACATTTTTGTGGTATTTAATATGTTATACATGATTTTACATGGTATAATAAAATGTTCTTTGTTAAGACTGTTTCTTGGTATACATCTCTCACTCAAATTCCCCCTTTTTTGTTGGAACCCATAAAAGCTACACTGTTCTATATCCTACATGTTTACTTTATATAGTGATTGACCTCATTTAAAGTTCCATTGACCACTTTCCTTTCTCTACATACCATAGTTTGTAGACGCTGTAATTTTTGCACAAACCAATCAATATACATCTACAGGCGGTCCCCGGGTTACAAACAAGATAGGGCCTCTAGGTTTGTTCTTAAGTTGAATTTGTTTGTAAGGTACATTCTTTAAGCGTAGCTCCAGCAAAAAAAAAAAATATTAATAGTCATTATTATTACTATTGTTAAGCTTTTTGGACAGCATAGGGAAGGGTTAACACCCCTGTAGCATTTGTTTTGCTGTCTGTGCCCCTGTTCAGAAGGTTTCACCTCACTTTCTATCCCAATGACAATTGGATTTTGAAAATTTTGGGTGGTTGTGGAAGCAAGGATTGGTGATAAAGCATCAGTGGAGACACTGATAACTCATGATCTCTTATGATCTCATGATAACTCATGATGATCTCTTGCAGGAGTAAATTTCCCTTCCTACAGGTAGATTCCCTCTCACTTCCTGTTGTCTCCCTCCGTTTGTAAGTAGGAGTCTTTTGTAAGTCGGATGTTTGTAACTAGGGGGCTGCCTGTATTGGGATTTTTTTACCAAAAATATGTAGCAGAATTCATATTGTCAGCATTACATGCTTTACTGTTTTGTATTAAATGTGAGTACCTTTCCAAATTTTAACGAAATAAAAAGTTTTAAATAGTATTACACTATTGGGATCCCTCTCTCCTTTACATGGCATATGGTATATGATGGGAGTATTATCAAACTATCGTAGACCGGCCAGCCTTTAGATCTACACAGTGGCAAATACTGTTAATGTCTTAGCCCTTGTACACAGGGTCGGAGATTCCGACAACCAAATCAGTCGGAGTAATTCCGACGGATTAATTCCGGAAGAGGTCCGGAAGTGATGTTGCATACACACGGTCAGACAAAGTTGTCGGAAAATCCAATTGTACATAACGTGATGAGGTTATTTCGTTACGACGGGACTACGTTCAGGCTAGTAGCCAATAGCTTTGGTCTAGGAATTTGATCTGAGCATGCGTGGAACTTTGTCCGTCGGAGTAGGCTACACATGATCGGAGTATGTCCGATCAGAGCATTTTGTCTGAAAATCTTACCGGCAAGTAGGATAAGTTGGTCCGTCGGATATACCGACGGAAACAATCCGATGGAGACCACACACAGTCGGGATATCCGACAAAACGGTCTGATAGGACACATTCCGTCAGAATCTCCGACCGTGTGTACAAGGGCTAACACCCCAGGAGGGGGAGAAAATTCTGGTGAGTGCAGCCACAATAGGAGCATGGATAAGACACACATGGTGTGATAGCGGGTGTCAGCAGATGAACATCCGCTGACAGCTGATATCATCTATCTCCGCTATGGTCCAATTCTGCAGACGGAGGAAAATTCTATTTTTCTATCTGTCTGCAGAGCGGATCTGATGAACACGGTCCGTGTTCATCCGATTCCCCATAGAGGAGAGCGGAGATCTGACAGGGCGGTCCCTGCACAGTGTGACAGGGACCGCCCTGTCATCCGCTGGCTCATCAATCCCCGCGGAGCAAGCAAGCGATCCCCGCTGAGCAAGCAGATGTTCACGGGGCGGATCATCACGCATCCGTCCTGTGTTAAAGGGGCCTTTTACCTTATCTACTTTCTTTTACATATTTTTTCCCGTGGGTACTTATTCCTTGCGCGGAATCATCCATATCTATTTCAGAATTCATATTGGCCTAAATTAATATAATATTGGGTATGTTTTATAGCAGAATATTGTTTTTTTTTTCATAATTGTCGGTCTTTTTTTGTATATAGCGCCAAAAAAAACCAAAAAAAACCCCACAGAGGTGATCAAATACCACCAGAAGAAAGCCCTATTTGTGGGGAAAAAAAGGACACACTTTTTTTGGGTACACGCGTTGCACGCCCATGCAATTGTCAGTTAAACGCAGTCCAAAAAATGGGCTGGTCATGGGGGGTTAACTTTCCGGAGCTGAAGTGGTTAAACTGTCATATTTTAATTACCATGATCCAGTGAATCTATGCAGGCTCCGGGGTGATGCGGATTTACCTTCTACATGCTACATAGTTACATAGTTACATAGTTAGTCAGGTTGAAAAAAGACACAAGTCCATCCAGTTCAACCTTAAAAACAAATAAATAAAATAAAAAATAATCGTACAATCCAAATACCCAATGTTATGCCCACAATTGATCCAGAGGAAGGCGAAAAAAAACCCCAGCAGAGCATGCTCCAATTTGCTACAGCAGGGGAAAAAAATTCCTTCCTGATCCCCCAAGAGGCGATCGGATTTTCCCTGTATCAACTTTACCTATGTTAGTACCTAGTTATATTATGTACCATCAGGAAAGTATCCAGGCCTTTCTTAAAGCAATCTACTGAGCTGGCCAGAACCACCTCTGGCGGGAGTCTATTCCACATTTTCACAGCTCTAACTGTGAAGAAACCTTTCCGTACTTGAAGATGAAATCTCTTTTCTGCTAATAGACTAATCTAAAGATTGCAGTGCCTAGTAATAGGTGCATTCACCTAGACTTGTTCTGGAGTGCTGATGACCTTTTGCTACTCATCTAACCAGCTACCTCGGTTATAACTAATTAAGCTATTGAATAATTAGCTGTTCCCTCAGCAGCTTAGCTCACCCTGCTCCCTCCCAGCAGTGGCTCACTAGCCTTCCAGCCCTAAAATATCTAATGTAAATGCAGAGCAGGAGCTCTGGAAGAGTGGGAGCAGGTTCAGCTGAGCTGCTAAGAGAATCAACTTGAACAATTTCAGTCACTCTGCTGTTAAGGTCCGGTTCACACTGCCGTGACTTTCGTGCTACTTTGAAGCCGATATCCCAGCGTGACTTTGGCATGGCTTGCATATGACTTCTTTAAGAGAAGTCAATGCAAGTCATGCAGAAGTTGCACCAAAAGTAGTGCAGGAACCTTTTTCTAAATCTGAGCGACTAAAGTGGCTCCTATTAGAATGGTTCTCCTGATATTGACTGGGTAGACAAAATTGCATACTCAACAGGGCTCGTTGTTTCTGGAAAATTTTGCGTGACAATTTCAAGTGTCAAATGGGGGAAGCCAAAACTAGAGATAATGCATGATTGGATCTATTAATTTCAAACAACACAGAGTTGATTGCAGATTTGGAAATTCTGGTAATTTGATAAGAGTGATCACATAGTAATTTTGTTTGCCATAAATTACTGGAAAGACAGACATGTGGGTATCACAAGAACACTACATTTCAAAAGAATCTGCTTTATTAAGCTGCATTCCTTGCTGCAGGATTCTAAATGGGACCAACGTTTTGCAACAAAGAAAACTGACGACATATGAGAGTGTTTTAAGGACATATAAAAGATTTGTTACATTATTAAACATGTGATTAGCCAGTACATTCCACCAGGCAACAAATATAAAAGAACCCATGTTAAGCCGTTGTGGCTAAATTCTAGGGTAAATGGACTTATAAATAAGATAAACATGGTCTTTAACAAAACATAAGACAGAAGGGTCACCAGCAGCATTTCATAACTACAAGGCATGAAATGCAAGGGCATGATCAGAGTAGTTAAAAAAGATGATAAGGAACATATTGCTGTAGAAAGGAAAAGACCCTGATTTATTTTTAATTTTTTATATATCATAGTAAAAAGATAAGAAGAGAACATATAGACCCCATAAAAGATTAATGGGGAAGTTGATCACAAGTGACGGGGGAGGGAAGATTGGTTAAATACATTCTTCTATTAAGTTTATATGATCGAAAAAGAAGGGTATGATAAACAAAAAAGAAATGTTAAAAACTTTCGAATGTACCCCTGTGCCTGACAGAAATCTGTCTTCAAAGAATGCTAGACAAAAATAAATGTAAATAAATTACCAGGTGACTTATACCCATACATCCTATAAGAGCTTAACAATTTTATAGCCAGGCCATTTTTCCTAATTTTTAGGGACACCTTATTGACTGGAATGGTACCAATCAATTTGTGAAAAGCAAATGTGGTACCAATGTTTGTAAAATGGCCGAGATAAATGTGATAGATTCACCCGGGACAGACGCTTTTGGAGGGGACTGAATGCTAGCCTCTTGATTACTGACTATGGGCCCTAGCTTTTAAGGGAACACTACTCTTTGTGAGGCGTATGCCTGGGGACCCTTGGAGTGATGTTACTTTGGATTCAAGTCCATGTCTCCCCAAGACACACAGACTCTGGGATCCATGTTAAGGGCCTATATGCCACATTTCCAGGAAGGAATGCTCCACACTGTGGGACTCATCGCAGATGCTAATGTCATCAGCGAACCACCTGTCTGGGGCCCCCGACCATAATGTGTATTGTACTCAGGAGCTCAGTGAAGGCAAGTATGACCTGGAATGAATTCTCTGAATAGTTATAGTCTGGGTGGGAACTCACAGGTGGCTAATTAAGGATTCTCTGTGATAGGATTAGCCATGAGTCAGCTGTACCTTGTTAGCTAAATCATTGTGTGATGTTTTGGGTAAATATTTGGGTCATTGTTAATGTTGTGAGCAACCTCCTTCTCAAGTATATAAAAGCCTGTATTCTTGTTCAAATAAACAGTTCTTATTCTGGTTTACTCTAAAATTGGCATTGCCTAGTTCTTGGGGTAACTATAGCCAGATTTACAGATCTCGTGTTCTGGAGATTTGGGAAGCAGCTTCTTGTCGAAGATACCCAGTCAGGGTGTCAGGGTTCCGTCCCCTTGGTGGCAAGCAGTGGGATGATTCCTGAAGTCTGGGACATCCAAAATTTCACCGGGATCCAAGATTGTTATAGCAGACCTTGGTCACCCCAATGGAAATATTGATCTGGCATTGGAGTTCCCGGGGCTGCTGCGGATCAACCTTTCAGGATACTCCAGGACTGTGTCTGCAGATGAATACCTGGAGCTCAGACAGCAGATTCGAGTAGGGCTCTGGTTTAGAGCCCTCCAGGTTGCTGGTATACAGCAGGGCAATTGCTTTCCAACCCCAGAGCAACGGGACAGTGACCAATGGGATTTGCGGATGCCATTCCTGGGAGAGTGGCCCCAGGAGCAATGGGTGACTGAGTTGGACAGGCTGCCCAATCGTTGTCAGGCTCAGCAAAGGCATGCAGAGGGATATGACTTTGATGGCCCTGGATTGCTGTGGGAGAGCCTTACAAATGTTTTTGTGTTTGTCGATGAAGGGGAACCTACCCTTGAGGACCTGCAAGAATACAGAGAGGCTATGCTCGGTCTTGTAGGGGTCCCAGAGCTTAAAACTGATCTGGAATATTTGCTAAGGAAATAACAGAATCTGGAAAGGGCATACAGGGAACTGCTAGAACACATTCAGCAGCATGCCCCAGAATCGGCAGTGGAAAACTCCGGAGCCAGCCGTCCCGAAAGCTGAAGTTCTGACAACAAGGCAGAGCTCTGATAATCTTTGCCCAACACTGGTAACATCTTCTTCATTCTACGAACAGGAGATGGTGAACCTCTATCCCCAGACACCAGTTCCAGAGACTGGGGATTTAATAGACTTCTCCACTGAGGAAGAACAACCTGGTGAGCCTTCGGCAGAAGAGCTGGCATCAGGGCCAAACATTACTGAGCCCTGCTCAGCACAAACAACAGATTCAGCCTTCCTGAGAGAAGAGGCTGTCAGCCTTTCTCCCACAACACTGACAGGGAGATAGGATTTCTTGCCAGCAGCATCTGTGGAGTTACAAGAAACTTCTCCAGCTGAAGTGCTGGCAACGGGAGAGAGGATGCAAGACCTCTGCCCCACACCTGCGGCAGTTCCTGGAGGCCCAGGGTGAGAAGGAGATGGTCATTAGGGATGAGCCCGATGTTCGGGTCAAACATAAGTTCGACTCGAACATCAGGTGTTCACCCGTTCGCTGAAGAGGGAATATTATGGGGCATTCGCGGAAAATTAGAGTGCCACAGAATCCCCCATATTGCACTGCGAGATTGCAGTGCATTGATGTATGATGATTGGCCAAAGCATGCACCTGACCTGGATGCTTTGGCCAATCACAGTGTGCTCTGCTAAGAGAGCCATAATTGGCCAAAGGGATCGTGCCTTTGGCTAATCATGACTCAGGGGGACTAAATCCATGCCCCACCCTATTTAAGGCTGCTTACACAGTATCCGTGTGTAGTATTGTTGGCATGCGTGGACAGAGAGAGTGCTTGATTTAGATTAAGCAAGCAAGCTTATATATAAACTCTTATACTCTGAATTTAGCATAGACTATATATTCAATGTTTACTCGATATACAGTCAGTGCAGGCAGTGTATTAATATATATATATATATATATATATATATATATATATATATATATATATATATATATATATATATATATATATATACTCTGCATTTAGCAGAGTATATTCAGTATACAGTTTCTACTACTTTCTGATGGTGTACACAGTATCTAATAGAATGTGTACAGCAGTTTATCTATATATTTATATACTCTTATACTCTGAATTTAGCATAGACTATATATTCAATGTTTACTCAATATCCAGTCAGTGCAGGCAGTGTATTATATATATATATATATATATATATATATATATATATATATATATATATATATATATATATATATATATATATATATATATATATATATATATATACTCTGCATTTAGCAGAGTATATTCAGTATACAGTTTCTACTACACTTCTGGTGGTGTACACAGTATACAATACAGTTCAGCCATAGTAAAGTTTCTAATAAAGTGCAGGCAATGTACACAGTATCTAATATAGTGTGCAGCCTCTGTTTCTACGGTCAACAGTGGTCATGGACATTGTGCATGCTCTGCAGGTGGCCGTGGGGCACGTTTGCCCTTTTTTTCTGCTGCTGGCCATGTTATTGAGCCAGAACATGCAGAATAGTTGGTGGAGTGGATAACAAAGCCATCCTCATCCTCTGTCACCCAGGCTCAGAGTAGTTTGTCTTCCAACGTAGCTGCCAAAGCAGCCTATTCCACCGACTCGTTGTCCACAGTCGCTCCTTTCATAGCCCTACCATCATGCACGGAGGAGTCCCCAGAATTATTTGACCAAAGTGTCCAGTATATGTTGCTGGAGGATGTGAGTGTGTGATTTCAAGGCTCCGATGTTGTTTCCCAGGTTGAGGAAGGGAGTAACCTGAGCCAAGAGAGAGAGGGGGCCCAAGAAGGAAAAGAAACTGGGAGTCATGTTCCCCCAGCTGCAGCATACTGCCAAGTCTGCTCCAGTGACGAGGAGGGAGGGGATGATGAGGTCACTGACTCTACTTTTGTGCCTGAGAGAACAGAGGAGGAGGCGGCATAACTCCAACGAGGCAGGATGTCTTCTAGGGAGTCTGCTGTCCGCTGGTCAAATTGCTAGCACTGCAACTGCTGCCTTTTCAGCTGGTAGACTCTGTCCCCTTTCGTGAATTTGTAGAATGTGCTGTACCTTAGTGGCTGGTTCTTTTCACGGAAGGCCATTCCAGCTCTCTACTGGCATGTGGAAGCTAATGTTTTGGCCTTGTTCGACAGGGTGGTTAGCGGTAAGGTGAATATTACCGCTGACTCAGGGTCCAGCAGGCATGGGCAGGGAGGTTACCTTTCCTTCAGGGTGTACTGGGTAACTCTGCTTGCAGCTGGGAAGGATGCAGGACAGAGTTCAGTGTTGTTGGAACTTGTTCTGCAACCATGCCTCCAAAATGCTAGTGGTGATTCTGCCACAGTTCACTCCTCCAACCCCTCTTCTTCTTCTTCCTCTATGGCCTCTTCTGCAGATTTGTCCTCTAAACTAGGGGTGCTCTGTAAGCGTTCAAGGGGTTATGCAAGCAGTCAGGCTAAAAGATGCCATGCGGTGCTTGAGTTGGTCTGCCTATGGGACAGAAGCCACACTGGGGCAGAGATTCTGTCCGCTCTGCATGGGCAGGCTCAGAGGTGGTTGATGCTAGGCTTGTGCAATTAGTTTTGTAACAAATCGATATTCGGCCGAACTTGGATGCATCCAAATGTCTGAATAAAAAAATAATGGATTTCAACTAATACAAAATAAATTATAGCGGAAATAACAAATGAATTCGACATGATTTGGTAATTCGTTAAAGGTCTAATAAAACAAAAGGTCAACTCAAAGTAAATCTTAGCCCACGTACACACAGTCGGAGATTTTGCCAACCAAATCCGTCAGATTTTGCCCGTCGGATTTAGTCCGACGGATTGTGTCCGAAACTGTTGCATACACACGGTCGGGCCAAGTTGGCGAAAAAATCTGATCTTTCAGAACGTGATGACGTAATTTCGTTACGATGGGACTACATTCAGGCTAGTAGCCAATAGCTTTGATGTAGGAATTTGATCTGAGCATGCGTAGCACTTGGTCCGATCAAAATGCTCTACCCAGTTGGTCGGGAAATATTTCCAACATGTTAGAAAATTGGGTCGGACGGAGATTTGGACGGAATCAGTCCGATGCATACCACACACAGTCGGATTATCTGACGACACGGTCCGATAAGACTCATTCCGACAGATTCTCCGACCGTGTGTACAAGGCTTACAGTCCTATCAGCTGATTAATTTTGTGCTGGAGGTTGGATTACTGGCAAAGTGGATTCCTGAGAACTGAGTGAGAAAGGTGTTGTATTGTATTTGAGCAGAGGTGAAGAGATATTGTCATTGTGTGTGTTAAAAGATTCAATAAACAAACAACTTTCCAAACTACAAATAAATATAATGAATATATATACATACATAAATATCTAATTTCAATGAATACGAATGAAATTATAGCACATATAACAAATTCATTTCACATGATTCGAGATTCAGCATAACAAATATCGACACTTTACAGAAATAACGAATTATCCGAAAACGTATTAACGTAACATAACAAATATAACAGAACAAAATTATGTATTTTACGAATGACAACGAACCGAAAACTAAAAAATTTTTTCCGTTGTGCACAAGTCTAGTTGACGCCATGCCAGGTTCAGTCAAGGATGGTTGTATGCGACAATGGCACCAACCTTCTCTCCGCCCTCCGACAGGGACACTTGACCCATGTTCCATGTTTTGCAAAAGTCCGGAATTTGGTGGTGCAGTAGTTCTTGAGCAGGTACCCAGACTTACAGGATCTCCTGAGACAGGCCAGAAAAGTCTGTGGTCATTTCCACTTAATTTCCATTTAATTTGTTCATAAACGACCTGGAGGATGGGGTAAACAGTTCAATCTCTGTATTTGCAGACGATACTAAGCTAAGCAGGGCAATAACTTCTCATCAGGATGTGGAAACCTTGAAAAAAGATCTGAACAAATTAATGGGGTTGGAAACTACATTGCAAATGAGGTTCAATGTAGAAAAATGTAAAATAATGCATTTGGGTGGCAAAAATAGGAATGCAATCTATACACTGGGGGAGAACCTTCGGGGGAATCTAGGATGGAAAAGGACCTGGGGGTCTTAGTAGATGATATGCTTAGCAATAGCATGCAATGCCAAGCTGCTGCTAACAAAGCAAACAGAATATTGGCATGCATTAAAAAGGGGATCAACTCCAGAGATAAAACAATAATTCTCCTGCTCTACAAGACTCTGGTCCGGCCACATCTGGAGTATGCTGTCCAGTTCTGGGCACCAGTCCTCAGGAAGGATGTACTGGAAATGGAGCGAGTACAAAGAAGGGCAACAAAGCTGATAAAGGGTCTGGAGGATATTAGTTATGAGGAAAGGTTGCGAGCACTGAACGTATTCTCTCTGGAGGAGAGACGCTTGAGAGTAGATATGATTTCAATATACAAATACCGTACTGGTGACCCCACAATAGGGATAAAACTTTTCTGCAAAAGGGAGTTTAACAAGACTCGAGGCCACTCATTAAAATGATAAGAAAAGAGGTTTAACTTTAAACTACATAGAGGGTTCTTTACTGTAAGAGCGGCAAGGATGTGGAATTCCCTTCCACCGGCAGTGTTCTCAGCGAGGGGCATTGATAGTTTCAAGAAACTATTAAGATAAACACTTGAAAGACCGCAACATACAGGGATATACAATGTAATACTGACATATAATCACACACATAGGTTGGACTTGATGGCCTTGTGTCTTTTTTCAACCTCACCTACTATGTAACTATGTAACTATGAAAATAAGTGAGTCAGCGCTCAATGAAATTAGATGAGATCTCTATGTAATAGAATAGAAATAAAAATAAAACTGATGAGAACAGAAACTAAAATATTATAGTGAATCAAGTCCATATAGTCCATCAGTGGGCGAAACCACAGGATGACATGCAAGCTTTTTAGTTTGCTAATGCCATTAGCCTCATCTGTCATCTCTTGACATACCCAGCGGCTCCGGACATTCCCAGCAGCTCTCCAGTTTAGGATCTACAGAAATATATATATGTATACCAGGAGAAAAGAGAACCCAGGCCGGGCAAAAAATTATCAAAGCACCTCATGCCAAAATAGTCAAATAAGAAAAGTAAAGAGGAACGGAGCGGGACTATTGCGGTGCTGAACAGTCAATTTAAAGAGATAACCCCCTCAATAGGAGGTGCAGAGACACAAATACTATATAGTATAAAAATAGACAAAAAAAAATGTTTTATTATATATAATCATTAAAAATAAAAATCAAATTGCAAAATTACAAATAAATCAATACAATAGTTAGGGGTAAAATGTCCACACTTGATCATTTAGTTCAAATGAAATTATACTTGGCTGTTCTGATGGAGTCCCAACATGTTTCGCCTAAACAAAGGCTTCCTTAGGGGAGCCAGTAATTGACATAGAGTGGTTACAAGGAAAAATTCACTGTGAACGAAATACAACAAAAGCTGTGAATTAGATCTCAAAGACAACAGTGCAGCCCAAGCCCTTCATGTTCGCACAATTTTTATAAGGACATCAATGAATTTGGAGAAACTTGTGTCTGGGGTACATATATACCTACCTATCTCCAACCAAGAGCCCTGCCAGCACTATTGAGTAGAGACGCCTTTAAGACATGGAGAGCGGACCAATCGGAAGATCCTCAAAAGGTGGCTGCAGAAGATAAATGGGACAGACAAATACCCACTATCGTTAGAATCTATAGGGCCCGAATGGGCTCCCATTAGCTTGGGCTGCACTGTTGTCTTTGAGATCTAATTCACAGCTTTTGTTGTATTTCGTTCACAGTGAATTTTTCCTTGTAACCACTCTATGTCAATTACTGGCTCCCCTGAAGAAGCCTTTGTTTAGGCGAAACATGTTGGGACTCCATCAGAACAGCCAAGTATAATTTCATCTGAACTAAATGATCAAGTGTGGACATTTTACCCCTAACTATTGTATTGATTTATTTGTAATTTTGCAATTTGATTTTTATTTTTAATGATTATATATAATAAAAAAAAAAAAATTGTCTATTTTTATACTATATAGTATTTGTGTCTCTGCACCTCCTATTGAGGGGGTTATTTCTTTAAATTGACTGTTCAGCACCGCAATAGTCCCGCTCCGTTCCTCTTTACTTTTCTTATTTATTTATATACACGTATGTGTATGTGATTGTGTTGTGTTATGTGTACATGCCGGTATGTGAATAAGTGAACATGTAAGTGCATATGTATGCATATGTGTACATGTATATATGTATATACGTATATGGATAACTTTGGAGCTCCTAGCCAAGGTTCACCTTTCATTAGACTGCCCACAAATGTGGGTGGGGCACCGGAGCTGCTTAGGTATGTGCCTTGTAGATAAACACATTTATATAAGTAGCTGTAAGAGATAACACTGCTAGGCTCTGAAAAAGAAGGTAATACTTTGAAACGCATCAGCGGGTAGTGGTTCGAACATCCTCTGTCTAGGATCTGGAGACTGATATCAGTAGACGGATTGTCACAAGCCAATGATCGTTACTGAGTGGACTGATCGTTATTGAGTGAGACTGTTCAGATTTGTATTAATGCTTTTAATTGTTTTAATAAATGTGAGTTTATTGCTAGCTGGGGTGGAGAGGTTTCATTTTTTAATCACTCAGATACTGCACTATAGGATGCACATTTTCTTGTCTTTTTTATGTATTTCTGCATTTACTGGTCTTTAATACGGATTTAAAGCAACACAGTGGAGGGAACCAATGCTAGCCATAGACCATTTTTCTATACCTTGAGCAAAGTAAAGATCACAGAGGATCCTTTGGAGAGATTATTGGCACTAAGTGCAAGGCGTGTTTGACACCTTGGGGTCGTATAAAGGAGGTGAGTGGCCATTACATGCAGTGGTAGGAGCACTCTCGATAAAGAGTTTTTTTTAGGAGAAGCATTACATTAGTCCTTTTCTATATCACTGAAGAAATTATCATTTATTGTTTATTGGACTTTTTTTCATTTTATTTACTGTATTTATTGGTGTATAACACGTGCTGGCGTATAACACGCACCCCAAGTTTAGGAAGGAATTTAAAAGATTTTTTTTTTAGGAGGGAAGTTTAAGGAAAAAAACTTACATTTAAATGCCCATCAATGCAGCCTTATCAGTGTCATTTGCAGCCTTGCATTGCAGCCCTGTCAGTCATTTGCAGCCTTGCATTGCAGCCTTGTCAGTCATTTGCAGCCTTGTCAGTCATTTGCAGCCTTGCATTGCATTGCAGCCTTGCATTGCAGCCTTCCATTGCAGCCTTGCATTGCAGCCTTCCATTGCACCCTTGCAGGCTTGTCTCCTTGCCATTTTAAAAATGGCGCCGCCGAGATACAGAGCGGATGTTCTGTGTATCTCGGCGGCGCTCGTTCTCGGCCATTCTCTGCGGCTTTTGGGTATTTTCGGCCGCACTCGGCCTTTCTCGGCTATTGTCAGCCCTTCTCGCCTATTTTCGGCCGCACTCGGCCGAAAATAGCCGAGAACAGCCAAAAATAGCCAAGAACGGCCGAATATACCCGAGAACGACCGAAAATATCTGAAAGCCGACGAGAGCGGCAGAGAAGGTTAGGAAGGGCAGGGGATCAGCGTATAACACGCACCCCCAATTTCCCCCTGATTTTAGGGGGAAAAAACATGTGTTATACGCCGATAAATACAGTAATCAGTATATATATTTCACTGTTGGCTGAAGTTTTGATTTATTTCATATAGATTGTATTTTTGCAGCGCTATCAAACATTTTTTTAATTTTCAAGACCTAAAGATACTGTCTACTCTGAACTTTGGATTCCCTGGTTAACACATTCATGCGCAAGAGTATTTGTTTTTCTGCCCTCCAGTCTACCCTGTCTACCATCTTTACCACGCATGATACCATGGCACCTCTACATGCAGTCTGCAAGCTTTTCAGTTGTAAGTGGATAATGGAATACAGGCATATCCCACTTTTAAGTACACAATGGGGTTTATTTACTAAAGCTGGAAAGTGCAAAATCTGGTTCACTTCTGCATAGAAACCAATGTGCTTCCAGGTTTTATTACCAAAGCTTAATTGAACAATCTGAGGCTAGAAGCTGATTGGTTTCTATGCAGAAGTGAGCCTGATTTTACACTTTCCAGCTTTAGTAAATAAACCCCTTTGTGTACTTAAAAGTGGGGTACGTATACCTGTAAAGTGTTGTTGTTTTTAACCACACCAACCTGGCACCCTTTACTCTCTGGCACTAAGTTGCATCAAAAGTTGTATCAAAGTAGCGCAGGCACCTTTTCAAAGTCGCTGCGAATATCGTTCTGAATGGCCACCATTGAAAACAATAGGCTGCGACTTGTCTTGCAGCTTTATGTGTCCAAAGGTGCATGACATTTCGTACAAGTATGAATAAAGCCTAAAGGAAACAGGAATGCTGCTATTGCCCATTCAGCAACTGATACTTTTCTGGCTGTTGATGATGATTTGCTAGCTTTAAAAGTTTGGGTCACTTAACTAGAACAAGCATGCAGATGGGGGCTCTCTTTTTTCCGGGTCTACATAGTTATTTTTGGTTTATAACTCAGAACGTACTGAAGCTTGGGGGCCAACACAATAGCCAGGAAACTAGACTTAAGGATTGATTTACTAAAGGCAAATAGACAGTTGCATCATGCAAGACCAGTTGCTCCAGCGCTTTGTAAATGAGCTGAAGCTCTGCTGACTTCCATCATCCAATCATGTGCATGCAGAAATGCTGTTTTATGCTTTTTTTTCTTTTCTTTCTTTTTCCCGTGCACATGATTGGGTATTCTTTGCAAAGTGAAGGTTTACCTCATTTACTAAGCTCTGGAACAACTGCACTTTCTATTTGCCTTTAGTAAATCAACCCCTAAGACTAGCACATGTCCATTTTTTCTCTTCTGAACTAGACTGCATTGCATTGGAGGAGTTTTACTAAAACTGGTGCACTCAGAATCTGATGCAACTGTGCATGGTAGCCAATCAGCTTCTAACTTAATTTTGTTCAATCTTTGGCAATAAAATCTGGAATCTGATTGGTTTCTATGCACAGCTGCACCAGATTTTGCACGCTCCAGTTTTAGTAAATAGCCCCCATTGCATAGACAAGCAGGATAAACATATCTGTGAATTGTAAAAATGTTACTACAAATACGTTACAGCATCCAAAGAAAATCTAAGACTCATCTGAGTTGCGGTTTTTAGTAGCTCTACTAAAATCATGAATTGTGAGTGACAAATGTCAAAATACAACAGCTTAAAGCTGTATAGTTGTTTGCTGCTTCCCTAACACAGCAGATCAGACTTTCACATCTCTTCAATACTTGTAGCTCTATACTAGGGATAAGGCGCCAACCAGTGGCCTTCCTAATCATATCTCTCATAGCATCATTCATCACCCAGCCAAATCCCAGCATCAGATTCAGCATTGTGCGTGATGCGATTACATCTAATTAATATTTATAGGCTGTGCCTATTTGTTTTTCTTGGCCCTCTTCAAAATGAGCATTAGTAAATAAATTCTTTTGGGAACGTCACAGGAAACGCAAGTCCCACGTTCGTTTTTTTTTTTTTTTTATAGCCCGTCTCGATCCTGTCTGCTATAATAACCGCTCTGCTTATCACCATTCAGCTTTCAGGACAAAATACATGAGATACATGCATTTTCAATAAGATACTCACTCACATAATACATGTACAGCATAAATCTCCAGCTTTTATCTGTAGATCAGATGATAAAAAGGTAGTAGAAGCTACGGATGGCATAGTATATGCATCAATCAATGAAAATATACAATTTAGTAAATCCTAACTAATACCACGATTGCCCCTTTAGACTTGTAAATGCATTTTAATGCCCGTTAAGTAGAACTTAAAGATGCAATTGGAAAGTAAGGCAGTGCGTTGATCCTTCCTAAGATAAAGGAAGGTAAAATAATTTTAGAGGATGACAGTCAGCTGAAGAGAGTTGACAATGGTAGCATCTGCTTAATCGTGTTGTTCTGTCTACGTGTGAGTCTTGGGAAATGAGGGGTTAAGGATGGAAAATCACATTTTGTTGCTATGCGAAACTAGAGAACAGCAGATTTTAAGATAGGAAAAAAAAGAGGAAGAAGCTGGTGTATCACCCCCTTAAAAAAGGTGAAAGGTAGACTGAGCCAAAACGCAATTGCTGACGTCTTACTTATCCCAAGAGAATCAATGTTTTTTTTTTTTGTGTGTGTGTGTGATCAATGTAATATTCCACTGCTAAATTTAGAGACTGTGCATCCTATGAAAATGGCACCTTACTATGACTAATTAACAATAAAAAATGTGATTGTCTACAAGTTTAATTATTTAATCTCCAGGGTTTTGATTAAATTAAAACTCTGCCTGAAGGCAAAGAGAGAGAGTGAGAGAGAGAGAGAGAGAGAGAGAGAGAGAGAAAGAGAGAGAGAAAAAAAACGTCTCCATTGTTTCTTTTCTTTTTTTTTGTTTCTCATTCAGAATTTTTGCAACATTCTGAAATAAAACATAATGAGAATACCACTGCTCTTTTCGTATGATGGAGACACATTTGGGCTTATACTCAATGCAGAAGGCTGAGGAGCAATGATGATGGGTGAAGTGAAATCGCTCTGAACAACCAATGGGACATTATTTTGCATTGATTAGATTAGTGTCAATTGAATTGGGTAAGTTTTCCTGGATTATTGCGCAACTTCAGGCTGTGTCTACACAAATGTCAAAAAGGAGGGTGCTTGGTATTTGTTCTTGATCCCTACCACCCAAACCCAACAGAAGGTGCTGAAAATGTGCACTGGGGCAAACATTTTGCTTTCCGCCAGCCACTCTGCTGACTTTCATTGATTTCCCCAGCTGGCATCTTCTCTGAGTGTAGGTAGATTTGACCTAAGCACGTGTGCTGGATCCTTTACATGAATCCTTTGGGAGTTAAGGATTAATATGTAGGGCCTTGTCATAGTGGATATCTGTGACACATAGAGGTTGATTTACTAAAGGCAAATAGGCTGTGCACTTTGCAAAGTGCAGTTGCACTCTGTGATGCCAGTTTCTCCAGAGCTTAGTAAATGAGGTAAAGCTTCACTTTGCAAAGAATACCCAAAAAAAAAAAAAAAAAAGGAATTTTTGCTTGCATATGATTGGGTGATGGAAGTCAGCAGAGCATCTGCTCATTTACTAAGCTGTGGGGCAACTGCTTTTGCAAAGTGCAAATGCACTTTGCAAAGTGCACAGTTTACCGTATATGTCTTTAGTAAATCAACCCCATAGTTTCTTTGTGTGCTGCTCAGGCTCAGTAAATGTGGGTTATGTGTGTGAGTTTTTCTGCAGCTGCTACTGAGAGTGTTGGCAAGAGATAGAGCTGTCCTGGCTCCTACAAGGGCTCAAGGGAGGGAAAGGAGGTGGTCCCTAATGCCGCACATCCGTGTTGTCCTATGTAGGAGTGGCAACCTCAGCCTGGACTCCAACCAGGACACATTCCCATGACTATGATCCGGGGGCGGTGCGAAATACATTGTGAGCGTGGCCTGGTTGGAGTCCAAGCTGAGGTTGCATCTTTGTTCACCTACATAGGACCACAGGGATGTGCGGCATTAGGGATCCCCTCCTTTCCCTCCCTTGAGTCATAGTGGATAACTGTCTGTCTGGTTTTTTGTTCATAAAATGTAAATGTAGAACCAATAAAGTATAGTACCATTGCATTCAATGGTACAGTTTCCACCTATGGATTTATTTAAGCTGCAGTTTAGCAAAAGACAGCCTAAAACTTTTTTGTACTGTTCTTGAAAAAATGCATGTTTGTTGTTGTCAATGACCCTGTATGCAAACCAGAAGCAAAATGTATACAAACTTGAAGCAAACTTGTGGAAAAATGCATGAAAATCTCATAGGATTTGAAACATAATCAATGGAAATGAGCCCTTGGAGTTTATACATGGCTTGAGGGAAAAGTGATTTGTACCAGATTGTAAGTTCATATAGTTAGGAATGAGTTTGCCCAGTTAAGGGCCACTTTTGTAATCAGATGTTTCTTATAGCTATGTACAGGCATGTACTGGCCATAGGGACTACAGGGAGTTTCCCGGTGGGCCGATGGCTCAGTGGGCCACTCTGATGTAAGGGGCTGGTGATGGGACACTCTGATGTAAGGGGGGTGCTGATGGGACACTCTGATGTAAGGTGGTGCTGATGGGACACTCTGATGTAAGGGGGCTGGTGATGGGACACTCTGATGTAAGGGGGCTGGTGATGGGACACTCTGATGTAAGGGGGTGCTGATGGGACACTCTGATGTAAGGGGGTGCTGATGGGACACTCTGATGTAAGGGGGCTGGTGATGGGACACTCTGATGTAAGGGGGTGCTGATGGGACACTCTGATCTAAGGAGGTGCTGATGGGACACTCTGATGTAAGGGGCTGGTGATGGGACACTCTGATGTAAGGTGGTGCTGATGGGACACTCTGATGTAAGGGGGCTGCTGATGGGACACTCTGATGTAAGGGGGCTGGTGATGGGACACTCTGATGTAAGGGGGTGGTGATGGGACACTCTGATCTAAGGGGGTGCTGATGGGACACTCTGATCTAAGGGGGTGCTGATGGGACACTCTGATGTAAGGGGGCTGCTGATGGGACACTCTGATGTAAGGGGGTGCTGATGGGACAC
This sequence comes from Lithobates pipiens, assembly GCF_037356315.1. Lineage (NCBI taxonomy): Eukaryota > Metazoa > Chordata > Amphibia > Anura > Ranidae > Lithobates > Lithobates pipiens. The sequence goes on from NW_027507686.1 coordinate 204,196,537, forward strand.
TCTGATCTAAGGAGGTGCTGATGGGACACTCTGATCTAAGGGGGTGCTGATGGGACACTCTGATGTAAGGGGGCTGCTGATGGGACACTCTGATGTAAGGGGCTGGTGATGGGACACTCTGATTTAAGGGGGCTGGTGATGGGACACTCTGATGTAAGGAGGCTGGTGATGGGACACCCTGATGTAAGGGGGCTGGTGATGGGACACTCTTATGTAAGGGGGTGGTGATGGGCCACTCTGATGTAAGGGGCTGGTGATGGGACACTCTGATGTAAGGGGGCTGGTGATGGGACACTTTGATGTAAGGGGGCTGGTGATGGGACACTCTGATGTAAGGGGGCTGGTGATGGGACACTCTGATGTAAGGGGGTGCTGATGGGACACTCTGATGTAAGGGGGCTGGTGATGGGAAACTCTGATGTAAGGGGGTGCTGATGGGACACTCTGATGTAAGGGGCTGGTGATGGGACACTCTGATGTAAGGGGGTGCTGATGGGACAGTCTGATGTAAGGGGCTGCTGATGGGACACTCTGATGTAAGGGGGTGCTGATGGGACACTCTGATGTAAGGGGCTGGTGATGGGACACTCTGATGTAAGGGGGATGCTCATGGGACACTCTGATGTACGGGGGTGCTGATGGGACACTCTGATGTAAGGGGGTGCTGATGGGACACTCTGATGTAAGGGGCTGGTGATGGGACACTCTGATGTAAGGGGGATGCTCATGGGACACTCTGATGTAAGGGGCTGCTGATGGGACACTCTGATGTACGGGGGTGCTGATGGGACACTCTGATGTAAGGGGGCGCTGATGGGACACTCTGATGTACGGGGGTGCTGATGGGACACTCTGATGTAAGGGGGATGCTCATGGGACACTCTGATGTACGGGGGTGCTGATGGGACACTTTGTTGTAAGTGGCTGGTGATGGGACACTCAAAAAGTAAGTGGGCCGTTCTGGATGAAGTCCAGGGCCGAATTTCTGTCCCAGTCCAGCCCTGGCTATGTAGCACTCCTAGTAAAAGATACTAAGTAAATTAAGTAAATTAGCTTGTTCTGTATTCAGAGGAGCAGTGATCATTTGCTTTGGTCTGCTCATGGTTTCTCAGGCTGGGAGTTTGTTTCCCATTGCCTCTTGGAGAAGCCTATAGAGCTTAGGGTGAGAGATACAAAAGACTAGCCTGGATATTTTCCATGCCCTGTCAAATCCCTGGGGAGGTACGTCTAACAGGTGGTCTGGGAGGTGGTAAATTGCCTGAAGCCCTGGGCAGGTTGCCTCTTTCTCATGAAGGATGAATCTGTGAATTTTAAGGGGCTGCTTGCCCTGAAGCACCTCAGGGCTGAATACTGAACCTCTCTAGTAGTGATGGACGAACTTCCGACGGGACGTTTCACGTTCGCGATCCGCGAACGTGCCCAAATGTTCACTTCAATGGCAGGCGAACCTTAAAAACCTCCAGGTCATATTTTCAGCCACAAAATACTTACTAGCTGTGCACACATAGTCCCACAACATGTACACTGACATAGAAGTATTAAGTGAATCTGGGATCGACAACGACAAGCATTCTTTTTTTATCTGTGAAATTTTCACAATTCAGGAGCGCATGAAGGCCATGGAGGAGAGGCAAGGTCAGGCCAGGCTATGAAGGGGGTGCAGGAGATGATCAGTGCCACAGTCAGGGCAGCGCAGTCCTGTGCCAGTGCCCCAGTGTGCCAACCTGTGCCTGAGCCCCTCCCTCTGGCCAGCCCTTACCCCCACCTATTCAGGGCTCCACTGCGGTGGTCCGGAGGTGCCAGTCCAGTGCTGATCCTCAGCCATGGTGCTGGCACTGCCTGCTGATTGGCTTCTCCGCTGCTATCTCCCTCACTGTCTGAAACTAGCACCGCGATAGAGACTGAGCACTGACACCAGCACCGTGATAGAGAGCACTGACACCAGCACCGAGATCGAGAGCACTGACACCAGCACCGTGATAGAGAGCACTAAGACCACACCAGCACCAAGATAGAGAGCACTGACACCAGCACCAAGATAGAGAGCACTGACACCACACCAGCACCGTGATAGAGAGCACTGACACCAGCACCGAGATAGAGAGCACTGACACCACACCAGCACCGTGATAGATATCACTGACACCAGCACCGTGATAGAGAGCACTGACACCACACCAGCACCATGATAGAGAGCACTGACACCACACCAGCACCGTGATAGAGAGCACTGACACCAGCACTGTGATAGAGAGCACTGACACCAGCACCAAGATAGAGAGCACTGACACCACACCAGCACCATGATAGAGAGCACTGACACCACACCAGCACCGTGATAGAGAGCACTGACACCAGCACCGTGATAGAGAGCACTGACACCAGCACCATGATAGAGAGCACTGACACCAGCACCATGATAGAGAGCACTGACACCAGCACCGAGATAGAGAGCACTGACACCACACCAGCACCGTGATAGAGAGCACTGGCACCAGCACTAAGATAGAGAGCACTGACACCACACCAGAACCCAGATAGAGAGCACTGACACCAGCACTGATATCAGCAACTTGCTGCGGGACCCAAAAATATGACACCGCTCAACCTCTTCAAACAGGAGGGTACGGGCATATAGTACGGTGTGCTTTTTTTTGTACAAGTGAGCCAAAGGTAGAAAAAAGGTCCGTGTGCTAGATTATATAAATCGTTTATAGAGTTATGCATATACATGGTCTACTGGTCACATGTGTTGAATTCCTCCGAGATCCATGCCTAATTCATTTTTATAAATGTGAGGTAGTCAACACTTTCATGAGCTAGGCGAGTACGCTTATCGGTCACGATCCCCCTTGCTGCGCTGAATGTCCTTTCGGACAGGACACTGGACGAGAGGCAAGCCAACAGTCGCATTGCAAATTGTTCAAGCTCTGGCCAGAGGTCAAGCCTGCCCACCCAGTAGTCCAGGGGTTCATCACTTCTCAGAGCGTCCACATCAGCCGTTAACCCCGATGTAGTCGGACACCTGTCGGTCTAGGCGTTCCCTGATGCTGGATCCGAATGACACCTGTCGATGGGTCGGTTGAAAGAAGGATCTCATATCAGAAGTGACCAACACATCTTCAAACCGCCCTCTTCTTGCAGGGACTGTTGGATTGGTACCCGCAACTTTCTCTGGGAGTGGGAATTCCTCTGCCAGTGCACGCAAAAACAGAATGCAGCATTTCTCTAAAGAAGGCCTGGAAGTGCTCCATTCTGACAGCCCTCTGTGATGGTGGTAACATTTCCGCCATTTTGTGTTTGTACCGGGGGTCTAAGTACGTTGCTGCCCAGTACTGGTCCTTGATCTTTATGCTTTTTATACGGGAGTCCCTGTTAAAACACTGGAGCATGAAGGCCCCCATTTGCACTAAACTGCAAGCGATGTGGTGGCCTGGCTTCTGCTCATCATCCAGGATAATGTCGTTCTCCTCGTTCTCCTTTCCCCATCCACGGACAACAACAGGGATCCCAGAAAGGTTTAAAGCATGCTCTTCTGGCTCCTCCTCATCCGCTCCGGCACCATCCTCCTCTGACTCCTCTTCAGACTCCTGTTGTTGATTTGTCTCAGATAGAGTAGCCCCCACTGGGAATTCATCCAGCATTGCGACTTCTTCATCTTCCTGCTCCTGCTCCTTTGCAGCTTGATCAATGACACGACGCAATGCACGCTCCATAAAGAAGGCATAAGGTACCATGTCACTGATGGTGCCATGGCTGCGAATGACCAGTTTGGTGATCTCATCAAATGGCCACAGAAGTCTGCATGCATCGCCCATGAGCAGCCACTGGCGCAGTGAAAAAAAAAACAAGCTCTCAGAACCTGTTCTGTCGCAGAGTTCGTACAGGTAGTCGTTAACTGCACGTTTCTGCTGGAGCAGCCTATCAAGCATATAGAAGGTTGAGTTCCATCGCGTCAGGCAATCGCAAATAAGATGTCTGACTGGCAGATTGTGTCGCCGCTGAATGTCAGCAAGGCGAGCCATGGCCGTGTAAGATCTTCTGAAATGGACCAAGATTTTCCTTGCCTGCCGCAAGATGTCCTGGACCCCAGGGTATTTGACAACGAATCACTGCACGACCAAGTTTAAGACGTGTGCCATGCATGGCACGTGTGTAATTTTGCCCTGTTTCAATGCGCTAAGCAGATTGGCACCGTTGTCACACACCACTTTACCAACTGTCAAATTGAGCGGTGTTAGCCACTGATCTGCCTGTGAACGCAAAGCTGAAAGGAGTGCAGGGCCAGTGTGGCTCTTGGCTTCCAGGCACAACAGACGCAGCACAGCATGGCAACGTCTCACCTGGCATGTCAGATAGGTTCTGGGGATCTTGGGCGGTGCAGCGGAAGAGACGCTATCAGCAGAAAAGGAGGCGTGAGCCGAGGAGGAGAAGGAGGATGGAGTAGGAGGAGGAGAAGAAGAGCCAGGCCTGCATGCAATCCGTGGCGGTAAAACCAAGGGTTACATGCTTGAAGGTTCACCCAGTGGGCAGTAAAAGTTATATAACTTCCCTGCCCGTGTTTACTAGACCACGTGTCTGTGGTCAGATGTATCTTGGCACCGACACTGTGTGCCAGAGATACATTCACTTGCCGCTGAACATGGCCATATAGCTCTGGGATGCCCTTCTGTGAGAAATACTTCCTTCCACGGACCTTCCATTGTGGTGTTCCAATGGGCACAAATTTTCAAAAGGTCTCCGAGTCCACCAGTTTATATGGCAGTAGTTGGCGGGCTAACAGTTCTGACAAGCCAGCGGTCAACCGTTGGGCAAGAGGGTTATCCGGTGTCATCATTTTTTTACGCTCGAACATTTGGCCCACGGAAGCCTGCCTTTTTCCAGAAAACGTGAGGATGGCATGATGGAAGGTGGAGTGGAGGACAATTCTGAGGAGAGAGGAGAAGGAGAAGTAGAAGAGGCTGGACGGTGAGAGCCTGGAGTGTGGCTTTGTGGGTTCCGTTGCTCCCATTGGGCTTGGTGATGGCAGCTCATGTGCCTTCTTAAGGCGGTCGTCCCTATGTGAGTGTTGGGCTTACCGCGACTTATGCGTTGACTGCAAAGGCTGCAGATGGCAACACTATTGTCAGCAGCGGACACGTTAAAAAAGCCCACACTGTGGAGCCATGTGTTGCGTCCTGGGAGTGCCAGATGTGATCATACATGGTTGCTGCCTCGCTCCTGATACATTAGCAGTCTGGTTTGTCCCTCCTGTGCAATGTAAGTTTTGCCTGCTTCTCCTCTCTATCTGCTGGTCCATATCTCCCTCTGAACTCCCCTCCTCTTACTCTCTTGTGGGCACCCACATGACATCACTACACATGTCATAATCAACGTCGCCTTTCCCACCGCTATAATTATTGATCTCGGAGTAGGCAGCAACACCAGGGACCAACCTCCTTGGGCTGATCTGGGTACTGTCATCAGACTGCTGAGGGGTGGTTGTTGCTACCTCCTCTTCCTGATCCAATGCCATGAATGGCTGCGCATCGGCAATATCTTGTGATGGATCGGAAAAGAGCCTGCCTCTTCCTCTGCCTGTCATTTTTTAAATGACCCTGTGACAAAAGTCTCTAGAGAAGTGCAGTATATGTGGAAGAAGGTATATATAGGTATATATAGAAAAAAAAAAGTGCGGGTATACAACCGCTTTAAGCATTTTGGAGTATCCCATACCCCCTCACCCCACTTCTATTAAATTTCTTCAGCAATAAAACTTAAAAAGACATCCCCTAGACTGTTTAGTGGAACCAGAGTTGTTGTTTATGTGACTGCACTACATAGGGAGAACCGGTCTAATTCTTAGTGGCTCAGCCCCTGGGGAAGAACAATGATGAGGAGACAGATTCAGGGTCACCAAAATTTGGGTCTGAATCAGTGGAAGAGAAAGTCAGTGAGTGGGGGTCCTCTGTCTCATCTCAGTCAGAGTGGGACTGGAAAGACTCAAAAGACAAGAGTTTACCCACTCTGGATGACAGAGCGCCAGAGAGTGAAGTTGATCTAGAAAGAGAGTCCACCCACCAATTGCCAAAGGGTGCTCAGTGATTATGCCTGGAGAAGTCTTATGGGGAATGCAAAGTTGACCTGCTTCTGACACGTTCCTGAACGTATGCCACAGGTCAAAATCTGGCTTAAAAGAAGTCCCCTGAGTATTGTGTCTCTCCAGGAAAGGGTGACACCACAGAACTGCCACACTTTTCCTGCTTTCAGAGGGCGATAAAAAAGAAGGTCACACTAGAATATTGGTATGAGCACCCATACGTATCCAAGCAGGTAATGAAGGAAGTTGAAGTAAACCATCAACATTGGTGTGATGTAGGCCTATGATGCGATGTTATCAGTTGAACTGGAGCAATAGATGAGGCCATCCTAGTAATCTTGGGCTAATCAAGTACATGACAGTCTTGTGTGGGACTTTGATGGTGAATTTGGACATTGTGATGCATGTGCAGGCATCTCCAGTCTCCATGGGGACTCGGAGCTCTTTATATGCATCGGGTGACATGGCAGCTCCACCCCCGCTGACGATGTCATGTTGAAAGTAATGCATACAGGAGGTGGAGCTGCTGCAACTGACATCACTCGATGCTAACCTAAGCTCGTGTGCCTGCTTGTGAGTTGTCTATTCGGATGTCCATGAGTCTTAATGACATGCTTTGTAACAAGAAGTTGTGAGTGTTTTTTATACTGTATGTACAATAAAAGTCTTAAAGATTCGCTACAGAGAGCAATATTACCACACATGTTAAAATGGTTGGGTGTTGGTTGTATGATAACTTCAGTAGAGAACAGCTTTACCTTTAGTACAGTTATTCTTTAATTAATCCCCCCACACCCCAGAGTGAAGTATACTTACCTTTCTTCTTAGAAAAAATGGGGTTTGCTCGCACTATCAAAGTGAAAAATATCTGACTGTGGTATGTTGGTTAGATTGCTGCTAGACCTAAAGTGTATACCATGCACAAAAATAAATAAAAAAGGTGATCAGCGCAAACTATATACCCTATATTACTAAAAAGATGGAATATCCTTGTTTGATATGTATTCTACCTCATAGATAAAGTGCAATAAATCAATAATTATACCAATGCTAATGGTAAATCCTAATGCAAATTTCTGCTGTGCATGACATTATTTAGCCGCTATACAAAACTGCTACCGTGCAAACTACGTAAATAAATAATTTACTGTGCATGCGATCATTTAGCTGCTGTGCAAACTGCTACTGTGCAAACTACGCAAACAAATTATTTGCTGTGCATGCAATTATTTGGCTGCTGTGCAAACTGCTTATGTGCAAACTACGCAAATAAATTATGTGCCGTGCATGCGATTATTTAGCTGCTGTGCAAACTGCTACTGTGCATACTACGCAAATAAATTATTTTCAAAAAATGTGCAACACATTACTATGAATTCATAAAGTGAATAAAATAGCTGCTGCTGTGCAGATAATTAAAACAAACAATTAATATAGTGCAAAATTGTGAAAATCATCATCAGGTGTTAAATATTAAATAATAATTGAACGGACACTAAATAGTGCAAAATGGTGCAAGATTATCATAAAGTGTTGAGTATCAAATGATCCTTTGTGTACACCACAGCTCCGGTGGTCTTCCGTCTTGGGGGGGGGTCTTCTCGCCGGACTTCTCCGCTATCTTCTGCTAGCTCTTTTACTAGTGGAGGAGCTCGGCTTCCTTCTTTGTCGCCGCCACCGCTTGTGGTCTTCTTCCGACTTCAGGGGTCTTGTCCCCCTCTTCGTTACTTCTTGCCAGGCCTCCGCTTTCTTCTCCCAGCTCTTTTACTAGCGGTGGCCCGGTCTTCTGTTGCCGCCGCCTCTTCTTCCGAATTCGGGGGTCTTGTGCCCCTCTTCGGTTCTTCTTGCCGGGCCTCCGCTTTCTTCCTATAGCTCTTTTACTAGCGGTGGCCCGGTCTTCTGTTGCCGCCGCCACCTTCTCTTCTCTTCTTCTTCTCTTCTTCCTTGAGATGTTGAATCAACGCTGTCTCTGGCCGCAATGACGGGGACGTGTTGTACGGCGACTTATATAGGGACAATGGGCGGGGTCGCTGGGTGATGTCCCGCCCCTTATGATGTCACAGTCCCGGAGGATGCTGGGACTGTGACATCATAAGGGGCGGGTCATTGTGTGACATCACCCGGTGACCACGCCCATTGTCCCTATATAAGTCGCCGCACAACTCGACCAATTGCGGCCAGAGACAGCGTTGAGTCAACATCTCAAGGAAGAAGAGAAGAAGAAGAGAAGAGAAGGTGGCAGCGGCGACAACAGAAGACTGGGCCACCGCTAGTAAAAGAGCTATAGGAAGAAAGCGGAGGCCCGGCAAGAAGAACCGAAGAGGGGGACAAGACCCCCGAATTCGGAAGAAGAGGCGGCGGCGACAGAAAACCGGGCCACCACTAGTAAAAGAGCTGGGGGAAGAAAGCGGAGGCCCGGCAGGAAGTACCGAAGAGGGGGACAAGACCCCTGAAGTTGGAAGAAGACCACCGGGCAGTGGTGGCGACGAAGAAGAAGAAGAAAGCCGGGCTCCTCCGCTAGTAAAAGAGCTAGCAGAAGATAGCGGAGAAGTCCGGCGAGAAGACCCCCCAAGATGGACACCACTGGAGCTGTGCAATAAATTATTTTAAAACCTTGTGTTGTGTTTTATTTACACTTTTTTCACCAGGTGAATGGGTAGGGGTACATTGTACCCCATACTCATTCACATAGGGTGGGGGGCTGGTATATGGGGGCCCCCTTATTAAAGGGGGCTCCCAGATTCCGATAAGCTCCCCACCCGCAGACCTCGCAACCAACGGCCAGGGTTGTTGGGAAGAGGCCCTTGTCCTCATCAACATGGGGGGAGAGCACGTGGCCTGGTACGGCTCAGGGGGGTGCGCTCGCTCATCCCCACCCCCTTTCCTGACCGGCTCGGGCTGCGTGCTCGAATAAGGGTCTGATATGGACCTTGGGGGGGACCCCCACGCAGTTTTTTTGGCGTAGGGGTTCCCCTTTAAGTCCATACCAGGTTACGGGACCAGCGAGGTGTCAATCTCGCCGATGGAGGCAGTGACATTGACCTCCTTCACTGGTCCCGTCTACCTGGAGCCATGTTCAAAATGAACAGACTTTTCTCCGTGTGTGGGCAAGTCCGTTCATTTCAAAAGTCCGACAGACTAGCACACAGACGGCCGGATTGTGGTCTGGCGGCCAATTTTGAGTCAAAACTTCTTTCTAAGTTTGCCGGACTTTTGGGGGAAAAAAGTCCGCCGGAGCACACACACGGGCGGATTGTCGGACGGACTCTGGTCCGCCAGACCACGTCCGCCAGATAGTCCGATCGTGTGTACGGGGCATTAGAACGCCAAACGTATATTTTTTTAAAGCAGAGGCCCTAGAGAATAAATTGGTGGGTTTTGCAATTTTTTATATCACACGGTATTTGTGCAGAGATTTTGCAAATGCTAATTTTTTGTGCAATTTTTTAATTTTTTTTGGAAAAGATGAAGTGACACTGAGTAAATAAATATAAAACATGCCACGCTTTAAAATTGTGCACGCTCATGCAATGTCGACAAATTACATGAATTTTACTATCCATAGGTGACAATTTAAAAGCCTTTACAGGTTACCACTTTAGATTTACAGAGGGGGTCTAGTGTTAAAATTACTGCCCATGATCTGACGTTCACAGTGATACCTCACATGTGTGGGACGATCGCTGTTTGCTTGCATGCGGGACCAAAGCATGTGTTCACCTTTGCGCGCAAGGATGGGAGGACAAGGGCGTGTTAATTTTTCTTTTTATTATTAATTTATTTGTTTCATTTTATTTGTACACTGTTGCTTTATTTGTTTATTTTTTAATCACTTTTATTGTTGTTACAATGTACACTGTAAACATCCTTTGTGGCAGCAATAGGCACGTGATAGGTCCTCTTTACAGAGATATTTGGGGTCTATAAGACCCCAAATCTCTCCTCTGTACTTAAAAGTATTCGATCACACCAAGATCAGTGTTTCTGAATGTAAGGTCATAGCAATATGCTGGGCCATCATGGGATAGTGCAAAGGCGGTCTGCAGATCTCTTCTGCCTGTTATTTAAATGCAGGTTGCTATTGGTTGCAGTGGTATCCCTGGGCAGAAACAGCCATGGGATTGGTTGGAGGTATTGGACAATCGATTAGTCTAAATTGGCAGGTGTAAAGCCTGCGCGGAAGGAGCTGATAAAAGGAGCTGAGGACTACCTCTCACAAATCATCTGGACTGGACCACGAGTGCAGTGCCTCTGTAGGATGAAGTGCCGTTTGCCGGGTAGATGTGCTTTTTAGCAAGTTTTTTTTACTGCAGCTGGTGTTTGATGATCAGTTCTTCTATCCAAAGGTGCTAAGGTTTTATATGTTTTCACATACACACATTGCCTCTCTTTTTATGTTGTGTCAGTAAATTTCACTTCAGGAGGTTGGCAACCCTGGGGCTGGTATAGATTGGTTGAATGCACTTGGTGTCCTTTTCTCAGTGGCTCAGTCTCTGTTAGCTGTGTCAAAATCAGGCAGACAGACCTCTGACCAGCTCCCAGGAAGCTGCTGTGGTTGCTTGCTGTAAAAGGGGGCCACCTCAGTCTCTCGCTAAAACCCTCTGGTGATCAGCTGTGCAGCCCCCATAGTAATCTATGGTTCAGTTTAAACTTTCTTCACTGTCTGAAGTATGATCCTCACTGCCCGTTTTAACCCCTTAATTACCAGACAACCACACCCCAACCACTCTGGTGAGTATTTGCTAATGTACTGAGTAGGAGAGGGAGATGGTGGGAAATCTGAGTTGGGAGGGGGGTTTGGGGGGTTATGGGGAATGTACTACTGAGTGGGGAGGAGGGGTGATGGGTAATATACTACTGAGCAGGGGGGTATGCTGTGCAGAGGAGGGTTACGAGGGAAATGTACTACTGGGTGTGGGGGAATACTACTGTGGGGGATCTACTAAACTGCAAATACTAATAAGCTAACCAACTGATGAGTGGGGTACTACTGAGCCACCAAAAACACCAAAATAAAAAAATAGGAACACCAGGTACCACAAAAACACCTAACCATGCCTCAGATCGGACAACTTCCTCATTAGCACTTCTGATTTGACATCACTTCATGCATCACTTCACCTTTTAAATGAACAGAAACTTAACATACACAGGGAATTTACTAAGCTTCATTAACGCTTCAAAAATGTATCACAAAGGCATCAAAAACACATAAAAATGTATGTGTATGTGGTAGGCGCTTTAATGTATGTTACTAATCAACGCAAGTGTAAACAAATCCTAAGTGTATGGGCAGTGTGAAAAAAACGCTACAAAAGTGTTGGCTGGAATGTTACCTGATTGTTAATAACTTGATGTTTTGATGTTTCAGTGTCCATATTTGACACTGGTTATATTGTAATGGAATCCTACCTTAGCTAACCCTATATTTGTCTAAGCTGGTAATTGCTGTATCTTCTGATTGAATGGATGGACCTGTTTTTTCTGTGCCCGGACTCACATGCTGACAGGCTCACAGAAGGGAGACAGAGACTGTCAGCAGCTGCAGGGGATTTCTTCCCCTCCAGTGAACCAGTGGCAATCACAGGGACTCGGCCGCCCATTCTGCTCCCTCCCCTGCTTCCTCATTGACAGGAGGAGAGAGTCTATCACTGGGCAGAACTGCTGCACCAAAGGATCCTGGGACATGTAGTACCCAGCACAGGAGGCCCCATAGTAATCCCTTGGGAAAGACTACACACCCTAGCATGTCCTCAGGAGGAAGGGCAAAAGGACACCACAAGGCTGCCAGGGAGCTTGAGGGGAGACCATGAGGAAAGGGGAGAGACTGGACGCAGGAGAATAGGTGCGGCCATCCAGGGCCAGTGAGCCATTTCCTGTCACAGTTTTATGGCTGGTCGCAGACATCCCACTAGAGAGGGACCCTGGGTGAATCTCCAGGTGCATCCCTGGAGGTTAGGGTGACCACATTTCCAAATTGCCATTCAGGGACAACCCCCCCCCCCCCCAACCCGTACCCACGCCTGCCCAAAAAAATATTTTTTTTATATTTTTGATTGCTAAATAAAAAAATAAAAAATGCAAACAGTGGTAACCACTCCTGTAAGCCGCATCTTTGGAGCAGTAAAGGAGCGGGTGTATACACCGCTCCTAAACCGCTCCTGCCCATTGATCTGAATGAGAACCGCCGGCAAAGTGCCACTGCGGCGGCGCTTTGCAGGTAATTTTAACCCTTTTTCGGCCGCTAGCGGGGGTTAAAACCACCCCACTAGCGGCCAAATAGCGCCACTAAAACAACGGTAAAGCGGCGCTAAAAATAGTGCCGCTTTACTGCCGAAGCCCAGGGCGGCACAATGTGAAAGGGGTCTGATACCAAGCTGGTCACACTATTTGAAATAGATAGCCAGACTTTCTGCCACACAGAAATACATATGTAAAAAAAAAAAAAGGAAATAAAATAAATAGAAAAAAAACAGGAAATTTTATTGTTACGAACATACAGTATCAGATTCTAGAAGGAACATTGTTAAAAGCAATATATGATTCATTGAAAGCATGCATATTCTCATAGAATAGTTTTAGTGAGTGAGTAGTGTACAAACCTGGAAGTTTGGCTGACGGGTTGTGGCCCTTGTGGGTGAGAGGAGGCTCAGGAGGAGAGAAGTCAGGCTGCTGGACTGGCAATAAGCTGCATGCAGCAGGAGTAGCCGGCACTGGCACTGGCACTGGACAGTGGCACGGGCTGCCATGGTGGATCCTGGCTTACCAGCAGCATGGACTAGTCAGGAGGAGGAGGAGGAGATACAGAAAATGCTCAGCTGCTCTCTTCCTCTCTCTGCTGCGGCTGGAGGCGGAGAAGGAGAAAAGGAGGTGGGTGGACTCGGAGGCGCGCTGCTCAGCACAGGGATAGCTCTGGATAGCCTCGATGAGCCGACATCACTGGTTGCTAGACGCGAGGAGGGGCCGCCCTAGCAACCAGTTTGTTCGACTGCTTTGGCAATGTTTATCAGGGTGGCGGACTGGCGGTATGTTTTTTTTTTCATTCCGGGACACTGTATTGTCCCGGAATGAAGGTGCCCGGGACCAGGGACACAAATATGCATTAAGGGACAATCCCGGGCAATCCGGGACACGTGGGCACCCTACTGGAGGTGTTAGGCCTTCCGGGTTGTGGGGTAGCCAGTCAGGCAATTTGAAGACACTGCCTGCCAGGACATCTCATTTTGGGCCTTGGTCATGGGATTGGTGAGCAGGCACTGGCTCATGTTACAAATAAAAACAAAAGACACTGCATGCAGACAACTTTGCTTTCATTTGCCTATACCTTTGGAACCTGTGTTACACACACCCTGCTGAGCAGTTGTCGTGTTGCTTACCTGGATACTGCCAGCATACTGTACATTCACTCTACAAACCAGGAAACCAAGGGCACCAACACAGAGCTAGCTGAAGATACATCTCCACTGTAAAGACTCCCATGCTTCTTCATCGTTTAGCAGTGACTCACTGATCAGATACTCACTAAGGAGGAACTTTAACTTTAGGCCTAAGGTTGATAGTTCATATCATTGCCTGTGGTATCGTGTATTTATCTTCCGGGCCTTGATTTCAGGATTTTCTGAGAATAGACTGACTTTCATCAGGTCATCCCTATTTCTCTTCATGCCTGAGCACATCATTCACATTAGAGCCACTTAAGGCGGTTGAAATGTGCTATTTGTTATTTGCATGTGACTTCGTGTTACCCTGTTGTATACCAGAGTTTTTCTATATCTGACTACGTGGTTACCCTAGTACTGTTTTTTGGATGGTAAAAAGTCTTCCAGTAAACAAACTTTCTGCTTTACCACAGTTTGTGTCTATTTACTATTGTGTCTGCATTAACACTGTTTACTAGATGTGCCAAAGAAGCTGTACAGAACCAAATATACTCAAGTGGCTCCTTCGGGGGTGGTGCTACAGGTTCATCTGTTGATTGACTGTAGTGTAAGCTTTTTTGTTTTACTATTTTCATTATTTTGCATCAATAAAATTCAATGAGTTTCTTCTGTTTAAAAAAAAACATCATATAAAAAAACAAAAACAAAAAAAAAGATCAGGAACAAAAATCGAAAAAGATTTCAAATGGGAACAATTTCCGGTAATTTTACCACTTTGAAAAGAGACCAAATAAAGATGAATGCAGCCTACCACCAACACTTCCTATCAACACTGTGAAATTATCTAAATGAGTTAAACTTGGTTGCCTTAATCCATTTGTTGTTTTTTCAATTCACAGCTGTTTGAAAGTGGTTCAAAAAGAAAGACTACTTGGTTTACCTTTATAACGGAGTCCTGCGATTAAGTGCCATATTGGTTCTGATGCTTTTAATAATGGCCTATGTGTATGTCTTAAGCATTAAGTCACATTCTTCTATGGAAAACTGCAGAAATGTGATCCACCACTCTGAGAGAGAGTAGACAGGAGTAAGCATTAGAGGGCAGGATAGGGCATGAATAAAGTGCAGTATGCATATTTGAAATATAGCAAAGGTATATAGTGATAATGTTAGGACAATAGACAACAGACATATCTGGATGGGACTTTTTAGGCATTCAATGCATCCACACATACATTATACATCGATAAAAAAATCATATTTATTAAAAAGCGCTTTAAAATTGCTGGCACATGTAAGGGTTACAAATCTCAAAAGCCTAGGAATACAGATATACGATCATGATTATTGTGTACAGCTCTCTTTGTTCCTGACACATTTTAAAATGTCTTTCTTCTGCAGGGGAGGAGAGAGTTCATTCAAACATGCATGTGCACATACAGGTATGTGTACACCAGCCTATAAAAACAGACCTTATATTTAACAGTTCTGGTGTAGCCCCTCAACAAGCCCCAGACTTCCCTTTTACTGCAAGAACCTCCATTAAAATAGGTCTTTCCCTTAGTTGTCTACCATATGCATGGAGCAGATCTCATTGTGGAATGTCTCTTGGTTCTCAATCCTCAAGCATTTGCTCTTAGAGGTCATATGGCACACAGTCATATGGCTGGAGCATCTGAATTGTCTTTTTTGCATTTTGTGATAGTTGTCAGGGAGATGGGTCCTTCAGATAACATTCATCTAGCCTGTAAATTGAATGCCCTGAGCTCCGAGAAAGGCAAGTAGAGGTGCTAAGACATTTGTGAACATTCTAGGAGCAAAGGATAGGCCAGAGGGCAGTGTGACAAACTGTAAGTGATTGTATGCTACAGCGAAGCACATAACATGCTCATGAGGTTGGTATATTGGGCAAAGCAGATAGGCATCCTGGATGATTGACTGCTAATTCCATGTGAAATTTTAGAATTTGAAGGAATCTGTTAAGGGATTTTAAGTCCAAAATAGGACAAATACCTCTGTTAAGCTTTGTTACCCTAAGCAGGCTTGAGTAGGATCCTTTGAACCTGTCTTGTGGTGGTACTGGCACAAGGAATCCCTGGAACAAGCGATGGATCTGGTCATTCTGCAAATCTAGCTGTCCTTGGACAGTTTTTTTGGCTTAACGGAAAGATGAAAGTGGTAATGGGGTAGAGTTTTGAATTCTATTTTGTACTCCTTTGAATCACTGATTGAACTTGCAGGTCTGGGATGTCTTTGACCCAGAGGAAGCAAACTGTTACAGGCTCCACTCACTCTTATGAGTGAAGGTGCCCCTTTGTTGTGAAGAGTTTTTGGGGAAGGCTTAATGGCCTATATGGGTCAAGCCTTGCACTGAATAGATAGGCTGAACCTAGGCTTGGAATTTTAAGCCTCATTAGAGTAGACAGGTACTCTGCGTTTAAAGGTGCTAGGGGCTCCTAAGGAGAGGGTTTTGGTGTTCTTCCACCATGTAAGTAAAACCTTCTCTCTTGTGACCTCTTTGATGAATTGGTCCTGTGTCTCACCAAACAGATGTATTCCCTCAAATGGTGTATGGGTGAGACTGCCCAAACTTTTAGCCATAAGATTCTATACATGTGAATGGAGATCCCCTATAGCAGTGGTCATCAACCCTGTCCTCAGGGCCCACTAACAGGCCATGTTTTATGTATTACCTTGGGGAGATGCAGACTAGAATACTGCAATCACTGAGCAGCAAATTATATCACCTGTGATGTATTTCAGTTATCTTGCAAACCTGGCCTGTTAGTGGGCCCTGAGGACAGGGTTGATGACCACTGTCCTATAGTAATGGACCACAGCTTTGGACCTGTATAGCACCCTGTGGCTAACTCAACACATTACACCAAGGGGGTTATTTACGAAAGTCAAATCCACTTTGCACTACAAGTGCAAACTACAAGCGCAAAGTGCACTTGAAATTGCACTGAAAGTGCACTCGGAAGTGCAGTCGCTGTAAATCTGAGGGGTAGATCTGAAATGAGGGGAAGCTCTGCTGATTTTATTATCCAATCATGTGTAAGCTAAAATGCAGTTCGGATCTAGAATGACTGCACGTCCAAGTGCACTTTCAGTGCAATTTCAAGTGCACTTTGCACTTGTAGTTTGCACTTGTAGTGCAAAGTGGATTTGCCTTTAGTAAATAACCCCCCAAGTGCCATATGGTGACCACACATGCAGGATCCAGTGCCCAAAGCAACATTACATGCTGTCCCCACAATGTGGAGTGTTCATATGGCTTCTAAAGTTTTACCAAGGTTGTGCAGGATATATTGCTTCTGTGTTGGCAGTAGATGGCAAGGATGGGTTGACTGAAGAATTCAAAAATAAAATAATTAAGAAGAAATAACAAACTAAGCTAAGGGTGATTTTCTCCTGTGAAGTAGAAAAAGGTCCATCACCTCCAGACACTAGAACAAAACTGAGGACTTAAAAAGTAGGGTAGGGTTATAGGTGGGCACCCAGGAGACCTGTTCTTTAAGTCTTTGTCAGTGTTCAATCACTTGAACGTACACATCTATAACCCTATAACCTATGGTGTATGAATACTGTGTACATGTGTCCTGTACTGTGTGATGTAGGAGTGTACTGTTAAAAAAACATCTGGTTGTTCACAAACCGGAAAGGTGTCAAAGTGGCCAGCCCCACTTAGCTCTATTATGCAAGGTACTAATATTCACTAGTCTCTTGGAATTTGATCCTGCCTTATCCCACTTGTTAAACCTCATGACTGGTCATTGAAGCTGCCCGCCATTTTGATATGCCGACTATGGCATTCAATTCACTATTTCCATACTATGCTATTGTAGCGCTACTCCCGCAGGAGCCGCTGGTGAATGTTGGTATTCCCCACCCTGTACAGCCAGGCATACTGAATTTTCAATGACACGCTGGAGGCAAGAATCAGTCCTTGCAGCTATGTTTTTGTATTTTTTTAGGGGAATTGAACTTGGATAGGGTTGAGGGTATAATGGGATGCCCACTTGATCAAACTTAAAACTCTTCAGGGACACAAACTATATACAGCCTGTGTATAAACTCCCCCTTCTACCTCCAGCACAATATTGTTTGTACAACAACAACCCCCAGGGCCAGCCTGCACTATAACAATGATCTGACAAGAGTGCAATCAGACAACAGTTAATGCCCTTTACAGACAGGGACTGCTGGTCCCATTGGCAGTGTAGCAAAAAGAAGTCCCAGTGCTCAGATGTCCTACTCTTGTACAACAACAACCCCCAGGGCCAGCCTGCACTATAAGAATGATCTGACAAGAGTGCAATCAGACAACAGTTAATGCCCTTTACAGACAGGGACTGCTGGTCCCATTGGCAGTGTAGCAAAAAGAAGTCCCAGTGCTCAGATGTCCTACTCTTGTGGCTACTGATCCCAGCACCACCTCTTCAGGCACTGCCAGCCCGCCTGTCTGCAGCTGCCCCTTTCACTAGTCCTCCTGGCTTCTTCTCCACAGTCCTCTCAGACTGACTCTGCATCTATCCCAGGATAATTCCACCCAGCCCTCTCAGGTAGGTCTCTCAGTCCTCTGACAGCACACTTACCAGCCCTCTTGGCTGTCTTCCTTCTAGGAGATTTGCCTGGTAGTGTTCTGATGCTGTCCTCAACCTTGCTCCCATGCCTCCTGGTCAGGACACTTGTGTGTTTCATGAAGAAGGTCCCTTCTGCACCCGAGGTAACGCTCCCCAGATTAGGGGGCCTCTACAAGGGCCACCAACAGCCTAACACTCCATCTCCATCTTCCATCCAAACTCCACTGCCCCTAGCTGGGCTGACCCTGAGTAGTTAAGGGGTCCTGCCCCCTGTCATCCCATCTGTTGGAGATTGCTCAGTGCCCTCATGAACACTCCAGACAGCTCCCCCTCACCTCCTCTCCCATTCTTCTAGAATCTTCTACCAGTTTCTAGAAGTGGGGGGGGGGGGGGTCTGAGTCATACCAGCCTCCCTGAGTCACTCTCCTGACCCAGATAAAACAACACAGGCTTGGCTGACAATTTTACCTGCTCTGTACAAAAAAAAAAACTATTTACACTTCTAGCATACTAGAGGGTGCTACACTATTATGGATTGAAATGTGTCCCTCTTTTACATCCCAAATAGTTGAGAGGTAGAGGACAAAAAAATATATATGGAATAGCAAAGTATTGCATAACATCTTTCTCATATTCTGACTTGTCAGTACAACGTCAACAAGCTCTGGTTACTGTAGATATCTTGCTTGTGTTTGTGCGTATATGTGTGCGTATGAGGTTATGCGATTATCTGGGCACTGTAGAAAAGGAAAACTTAATCTGTATCTCTTAACACCTCACACATTATAGCTGAAAGTATTTATTTAATTTATTTTGTTATTGCATCTCACCTGTATTACTTAATTCCTAACCTAGAGCAATTCTTCCTACAGTTATCTTTAATTTTAATCTCTTTAAATTGTTTTCTTGCAGTTTATTACTTCCATGACCTAGGAGAAAACAACACACAGTGTTTTTCCTCTCGTGTGGTATGCCCTGAGAATACAATGTGTATAGCCATTTCTGGGGTTCTTTTGTATAGAGTTGTAAAAATGTTTCAATGGCCCCTTATTTACATGACTTTACTGTTTCATTTTCTTTGATTTAGACAATATAGATATGTATTTTTTCAAAAGGAGCTGTGAATATATTTGCAGTGCCTTCTATATAAAGAATATTTACATCCAGATATAGTTTGTCTGAATATAGAAAAACATTTTGCATGAGTCGCTCATTAATTAAGGATTTCATTACGTACTTAGGCATGCCATGGGTGAAAAAGAGGACAGGAATTCTTTCATTATAAATGGAACAGCAAGTGAGTCATTGGGATAATATGTCTACGTGACATGCCTGGCTTGCATTTAATTACTAAACTACAAAACATTATATAAAAAAAATAGACTTTTCAGTTACCTTCCTTCCCTTCTTGCCTTATGTTTACAGCTGACCTTCTACTTCAGTGGCAACCCCACCTTGCCCTAAAATTCTGCATAAAACTACTGTTGAGAGGAAAAATAGTTAGATAATATAGTTACTTTTCTCCTACTTCTGTAGCTCGGGAGATGACATCCTCCTGCCAACAAAATACTGAGAATGCTGAGGAGTCCAAGTCTTGGAAACAGCACAGTGTAGGATTGTGTTCTCACAAGGTTTGTCCTACTCAACTTTCTCTAACTTCTGACTGGAAGAGGTATGATGTCACCCTTAAGGAGCTGTGGGAGGAAGCCAAGCAAAAGTAAGTATATTATCAGTAGGCCGAACACCACCCGGTTCGGTTCACACCAGAACAACTCGAACCGGCAAAAAGTTCTAGTTCTAGTTTATTAAAGTCTATGGAACACGAACATAAAAAAAAACATTTTTTATTTTTTTTCAATTTTAAATGCTTGTATGCAAGTTTTTGTCATAAAAAGTGTATGGGGAATTGGGTACTGCCCTGGGGGACATGTATCAATGCAATGCAAAAAAAGTTTTTAAAACAATCATTGTTAAAGGAGCCATGATTTTAATGATGCTTAAATTGAAACCATAAAAATGAAATATTCCTTTAAATATCATGCCTCAGGGTCCCCTTAATCTGTCTGTAAAGTGGCGCATCTGTGCAATGTACAGAAAATGCTGCAGCAATAAAGACATTTCTTTTTTTTTTAACAAAACAAGTTTATTGGTACATGGTACAGTAACAAGTTGCATTTTAAAAGTACATGCGGTAACTAAGAGCAGTAACAGACAGAAGTAGCTCCATAGCCAAAAGGAGAAAAACACACAGGTCAAGTCTATGAGCATCATATCATTAAACACAGCGAGAAATCACGAAAATTGTATTACAAAAAGGGGAGGAAGAAAAAAGCACTAGTATACATTAGTACAGGTCATCCGGGAAAAGACAAAATAATACAGTATGGCTAGCCTACACAAGTGTCCAGGTCATTGAGCCAACGATCCCAGATCTTATTGAATTTAGTTGGGCAGCCCCTATGTGTATAGATAACTTTCTTCAATGGCAAAGTTAGATTAACTTCCGCTACCCACTCTCTAAACGACGGAGTCTCCGGTCGCATCCATAGCCTGGCAAGCAATTTCCGAGCACAAAATAAGGTTTCTTGAACAAAAGCAGCATTCGATGGGCCCGCCGGGACGCCCAGCTCAAGGCCTAAGAGACAAGCCTTGGGGTCCACCTGAAGGGGGGAGCCCATGTGATCGTGGAGAAATTGAACCACCTGGAGCCAAAAGGCCTGAACGTCCGGGCACGACCACACCAAATGATAGAAAGTGCACGGGAGACATCCACAGTGCGGACACCCTGGTTCCAGGGAAGGTTTGTATTTGCGAATTCTGGCCGGGGTAAGATATGATTTGTGTATGATGTACAGTTGAGTCAGTCTGTCCGTTATTCTGGGGGAAACTAACTTGACCCCATCTAAGATCTCCTCCCATGCCTCACTCTCAAGCGGACCCACATCTTCCTCCCACCGATATCTCGCCACCTCCGCAAGTCTGGCTACCGTCCGTCTCCTAAGATAGTCATATAGAGTGGAAATTAACTTCGTGGGCTCCTCCCCAATTATTACACCCACTACTGATAGTTCTTGGGGATCCGGGAATCCCCCCACAAATTGGGCCCGGAGGGCATGGGACAGCTGAGCATAATGAAAGGCCATGCACTGAGGGATCCCAAACTCACCCCGCAGCGCCTGGAAGCTACGTACCCCCAACGGGGTGACGACCTGATACAGGTACACCACCCCTCTGGAGGCCCACAGACCCGCCCCCGGCAATCCCCTAAGCTCCTCCAGCTGAGAATTAAGCCATAGGGGAGTATGGGAATGCACCCAATCTGCCCCCAACATCTTTTGCGCAATTGCCCATATCCATCTATGCTGAAGCAGCAAAGGGGCACGTCTCCGCGCCCTCCCATCGGGCCCCTTCCCCCGAAACAAAACCTGAAGGGGGGAGTGGGTGCGACTATGTGGCTTGCCACACAGCAGTGCTTGGTACCTGACAGCGTCCATTTTGTGTAGATGAAAAAAGTGAGAGAGCTGGGCAGCGATGTAGTATGCATGGAAATCGGGGAGCGCAGCTCCTCCCATGTTGGTAGGATTCTTTAATACGTTCCATGCCAATTTAAGCAATAAAGACATTTCTAATGGAAAATATGTCATTTAAACTTGCACATGGCTGTATTGGCGGCTCAATCCGGGTCTGGTAGGGATTTTAAGGGGAACCCTATGCCAAAATGTAAATAAAAAATTGGGTGGGGGAAATCCATACCAGACCTTCTGAGCATTTAGCCTGGCAGGTGAGGAAAAGGGGGGGGGGGGGGGTGAGCGAGCGCTGCATCCCCCACCCCAAAGCACCATGTTGATAGGGACAAGGGCCTCTTCCCGACAACCCTGGGCTGTGGTTGTTTTTTTTCGGGCGGTGTGATTGATGGTGGAATTACATTGAGGGATATTATTTTTTTTTATTTTTTTAATAAAGGATTTGTCAAATGTTTCCTGTGATTATTACTTACCTGCCAGGCTGCATGTTCGGATAAGAGTCTGGTATGGATTTTGGTAGGGGACCCCATGCCATTTTTTCTTGGTGCGGAGTGCCCCTAAAAATTCTGTCATAGGGTTCCCCTTAACCACTTCAATACAGGGTACTTTTATCCCCTTCCTGCCCAGACCAATTTTCAGCTTTCAGTGCTCTCACACTTTGAATGACAATTGTGCAACTCTGTATCCAAACAAAAATTTTATAATTTTTTTCACACAAATAGAGCTTTCTTTCGGTGGTATTTAATCACCACTGGGTTTTTCATTTTTTGCAATATAATTAAAAAAAGAGCAACATTTAAAAAAATAAAACACTTTTTTAGTTTCTATTATAAAATTTTGCAAATAAGTAATTTTTGTTCATAAATTTGGGCCAAAATTTATACTGCTACATATCTTAAAAATAATCCAAATTAGTGGATATTATTTAGTATGTGTGAAAGTCATAGAGTCGACAAGCTATGGTGCAAATCATAAAAATTTGATCACACCTGATGTACTGAAGGCCTATCTAATTTCTTAAGGCCCTGAAATGTCAAGACAGTACAAATACCCCCCAATATTACCTCTTTTTGGAAAGTAGACAGTCCAATGTATTTAGTAAGAGGCATGGTGAGTTTTTTGAAGTTGTAATTTTTTTCCCACAATGCTTTGGAAAATTAAGATTTTTTTTTTTTTACACAAAATTGTCATAACAACAAGTTATTTCTCACACACAGCATATGCATTCTTCCAATTACACCTCAAAATACATTCTGTTACTCCTCCTCAGTATGACGATACCACATGTGTGAGACTTTTTCACAGCCTGGCCACATAGAGAGGTCCATGCACGGAGCACAAACGTTCTAGTAACATAAATTACACATCTAATTTCATTCCTACCTATCACACTTTTGAAGGTCCTGGAGCACCAGGACAGTGGAATTATCCACAAAATTACCCCATTTTGGAAAGAAAACACCTAAACCCATATGTTCTATGAGGCATGGGCTGCAGATTGATACTCGGATTGTCTAATGGGCTGGAAACAGGTACTCAGGTACTCTGATACCCTGGGCTGCAGGGGGGAGGGTGTGTTCCTGCTGGCGTAATTTTACAATGCGCTGGTAAGGAAGTGGTTAATAGACGTGCAATTTGTTTAGTTCCAAATTCATTTTTCGATGAAATTCAACTAATTTGTTAATTTGGAAATATTTTAAACCATACCCATTTAACAAATTTTTCCGAAATTTTTAAAAACCTGGAAATTCAAAAATTTGAAAATTCTGAAATTTGAAAATCAGTAAATTCTAAAGAACTAAAATCTGAAAAATAATGAAAATTTGAACATCTGTAATATTAACTAACTAATAGTAACTATTACTAACTATTAAATTATAGGTATTGGAATTTCCTTTCAAATTTGGCTGTTAGTGAACGTAATGAATACAAATTTATCTGAAGTTACGAATTACCCAAAATAACGAATGCTGCATCTAAACAAATGGAGCGTAACAAATTATTATTATTAATAATAATAATAATAATAATAATAATAAAAACATGTTATTATTATTATTTACATTTATTAGGTTGTTATGTTCCATTTGTTTATATGCGGCTTTCGTTATTTTGGATAATTCGTAACTTTGGATACATTTGTATTTGTTATGTTTACTAACAACCAAATTTGAAAGGAAATTCTAATACCTGTAATTTAATAGTTATTATTTTGTTATTATTTAGAATTTTTGGATTTTCGTTCTTTTTGAATTTTCAGATTTTCTTTCCTATTTTCACATTTTTACATTTCCAAATTTTCAGATTTTAACTTTCTGGATTTCCGAATTTTTGAATTTACAAATTCATTTGAAATAACAAATTTCGATCATAATGAATGACCCAAAAAATTAACAAACAAAACAAAAACGAATGAAACTAAAACGAAAACGAAAATTTTTTTTGACATGCACATGTCTAGTGGTGAAAATCCTTGGGCCTTGGGTGTTGGTGGTGCCTGAACATTATACCCCTCACAGTTATTCTTGTTGGACACAGGAACGGGCCTGCTGTTAAAAAATGAGAAAGAAATTGAAATTTCATGCACCTGTCAAACAGGTGCAGAAAAATTGGGCCTCTTCTGCATGCTGTGGTTCAATAACAGGGCCAGCAACTGAAAACGAGTCAGTCAGAAAGATTTGAAATGTGTTTTAAATCTAAAGTCCATCAGATTTTTAGACAGCAGGTCAGATGAGGCCCACACATGATCAAATTGTCCGGCTTATTCATACCGTCGGACCTAGTCCATCGAAAAGTCCGGTCGTATGTACGTGGCATAATTATGGAGAATTTTTTGCTGCTGCTGGAAAAAAAAATCAAAAAACCCCCCCGCAAAAAAAGAAGCTGGAACCACTGCTGACACAGAAAGAGGAACACCTGCATTACAGAAGGGGGGACAGCAATGATGTCCCAAATATTCTTAGTGGTGCTGCGCCAAAAAAAAAAAGTATACCACCGCTGTGCTGACGCAGAAGGAATAACACCTGCGACACGAAAGGGGAGTACCAATAATACAGCAACAGAACCTGATCCTGCAAAAAACATTTTTTTTAAATTCTGAATTTTTTTTTATCAGTGGTGACACAGACGTGTTGTACACACCAACACTTTGGTAGTACCACAACACTGTGTTATTTACACTACACTGTATTATATACTCTGCACTACATTGTATTATATACACTACCCTGACTGCATTATATATTCTACACTGACTGCACGCTCAATGCACTAAGATCCCCTTCACACTGAGGTGTTTTTCAGGCACTTTCACAGTAAAAAAAAGCGCCTGTAAAGCTCACGAAAACCTATTTCCAGAAGACCCCTTTCACACTGGGGCGCTTTGCAAGCACTATGGCGCTAAAAATAGCGCCTGCAAAGCGCCCTGAAAGAGCTGTTCCTTACACTCCAGTGTGAAAGCCTGAGCGCCCCCCCCACCCCAAAGCATCTTGTCCCCATGTTGATGTGGACAAGGCCCTCTTCCCGACAACCCTGGCCATTGGTTGTCGGGGTCTGCGGGCAGGGGGCTTATCGTTTAATAAGGGGGCCCCCGGATACCGGCCCCCCACCCTATGTAAATGAGTATACCCATTCACCTGTGAAAAAAATTTAAAAAAAAACACAACACACAAGGGTTAAAATAGTTTATTGCACAGCTCCGGAGGTCTTCTTCCATCTTCGGGGGTCTTCTCGCCAGACTTATTAAAGGGGGCTCCGATAAGCCCCCCACCTGCAGACCCCGACAACCAACGGCCAGGGTTGTTGGGAAGAGGCCCTTGTCCTCAACAATGCGGGGACAAGGTGCTTTGGGGTGGGGGGCCATGCGCCCCCCTTCCCCAAAGCACCCCTCCATGTTGAGGGCACGCGGCCTGGTACGGCTCGGGGGGCGCCTGCTCGTCCCCACCCCCTTTGCTGACTGGCCGGGTTGCGTGCTCGGATAAGGGTCTAATATGGACCTAGGGGGGACCCCCACGCCGTTTTTTCGGCATAGGGCTTACCCTTTAACTCCATACCAGGTGACGGGGCCAGCGACCCTTCCTTTGCTGGTCCCAGCTACCTGGAGCCGTGCTCAAAATTAACAGACTTTCCTCCGTGTGTGTGTGTGGGCAAGTCCATTCATTTCAAAAGTACAGCGGATAATCCGGCGGACATAGTGTGCCGGAAAAGTCTGATAGTGTGTACGCGGCATTAGTATTTTCAACAAGAGAAAAACACATTAGTTGCTACAGGCTGGAATCCTGCATCAGATTCTTTGCTCACCAGTTAGGGATGAGCTTCGTGTTCGAGTCGAACTTACGTTCGACTCGAACATCGGCTGTTCGCCCGTTCGGCGAATTCCGAACGTTATGGGCCGTTCGCGCCAAATTCGTGTGGCACTCACGGCCCACAATGCACTGCGTCATCGCAGTGCATTGCTGGCTCATGATTGGCCAAGCATGCACTGTGACCCCGCATGCTTGGCCAATCACAGCGCCAGCAGCGAGGAGAGCCATGATTGGCCACAGGCAGGATGCCTGTGGCCAATCATGGCTCAGGCTGTGTAGTACACGCCCCACACTATATAAGGCCGCCAGCGCGGCGGCCTAGTGTAGTGTGTTGGCGTCTGAAGCAGTTAGTGGGTGTTCTGTGTACCTTCAACACTGTACACACCGATCGTTTTCGGCCGATTTTCGATCTTGCTGTTGTGTAGTGGTTGTTGTCTGTGTGCCCTGACCGCAGTATACACCGCTATATTCACCTCACCTATATAGCTAGTGAAATATCTTTTATAATAGAGCTTGCAGTCAGTAGTGTTAGGAGCTTGTGCATGCTGTCTGCGTGCTCTGTACCCAGTACACACCGCTATATCCACCTACATAGCTCTTCTCTATTTGAGCCCACTTGCCATCTGCAGGACTTATTGGAAGTTGTGTGTGCCTCCAGCACAGCACAGTATACATCTGTATATACCCCTTTATCTCTGGTGTTCTATAAAAAAGGCATCTGCAGGAGTTAGTGGGTTTTTTGTGCCTCCAGCACAATATACACCTGTATCTACCCTTTATTGCTGTTCTCTAATAGAGCCATCTGCAGGGCTTAGTGGGTGTTGTGTGACTCAATTACAATATACTCCTTTATCTCTGGTGTTCTATAATAAAGGCATCTGCAGGAGTTAGTGGGTGTTGTGTGACTCCAGCACAATATACACCTGTATCTACCGTTTACTGCTGTTCTCTAATAGAGCCATCTGCAGGGCTTAGTGGGTGTTGTGTGACTCCATTACACTGCTGTTTTACCCAACTCCCTTCAGGCCATTACCATGTCTGGAAGGCCAGCAAGGAGAGGCAGACAGGCGCGAGCCGATAAAAGAGGGCAAGCAGGCTCTGTGTCTAGAGACAACAGTGCTGGTCGTGGACGCGGTGCATTGTCATCAGCACGTGGCCATGGGACACGCTTGTCCTTCTTTTCGGCAGCTGGACATGTTGAACCGCAACATGCCAACGATTTGGTAGAGTGGATGACCAAGCCCTCTTCATCCTCCTCATCCTCTCTCACCCAGTCTCAGGGTACTAGCAAAGCAGCTGCCAACGCATCGTCTTCCCTCCTCTCAATGTCATCATCAGTGACTCCTTCCCTAGACCCACCATGTCCTCCTGAGGAGTCTCCTGAACTCTTTGAGCACAGTCAAAGAGGGGGGGGGGGAAGAGTTGGGACTTTAAATGAGGCATTGAATATAACAATTCAACTACCTCCATCCCTGGTTCAATATAAAAAAAGAATATTTTATGTTGGGACTTTAAATGAAGCATAGCTGCACAGTAGGTATGCAAGGACATGTCTGAAATTAATTGGTTTAGTTATAAAATTCAGAAAGTTTAAAGTAATAACATCATAAACAATAAGTATCAATAGGTTATATTTACATATAAGTATATATACAAGCGCATATTGCAACATGATTTACAATAGTAATCAACATCTTGATGAAATCCATAATTGTAAAAAGAGCAAAAATAGTCTTCCATTAGTTGAAGCATATGACATTGTAGATAAAATAAGGGGGGGTGGGAAATTTCAGACAAATGCTTGCAGATGGTAGCATAAAAGCGCTCTACGCGTTTCGTGGAGTTCATCCACTCATCAGGAGCAATTCCGGGGGTTAAAATTATCTACAAAGAGATAAGTAAACGCATGAGGATCAAACAGGAAAAGCACAAAAGGGCAGAGGAACAGAAGGGGGGAGAGACTCAGCTCCCCCAAACACTCTTACCTACAATGAGAATGTAACTTAATGAGACAAAACCATTAGCAAATAAGGACACTATGAGGACAAGTCTTCTCTGGAGCTGAGGCAGAAATCTCAAAGACCACAAGGCACCACAGTTAATCGAGGGTGACGAGCTCTAGAGCACTGTAATCCCAGAGCGACCATGTAGGGAAATTCCGAAGGACCTCTGTAGAGGAGTGAATTAATTAGGTATGTGGATGTGTCTATACATAAATACGTTAATCGAAATTAACAGTGCAGGGGGTGATAGAATCGCTGAATAAAGTGAGTAAAGTGAGGGGAGGCATGTCACCCAACCCGATAGATTGAGTACACTGGGAGTGAACAATAGATTAGTGTGTACAGTGAAAACAAATAAACAAGGACGAAAATTAAAATATACCAAACAGTCCATAATTGCCAATAACTAAAGCAAATAAGTGTCAAACAGGGTGCGTTTTTTCAGGAGCAGTGATTTTAATAATGATTAAAGTGAAACAATAAAAGTGTAATATTCCTTTAAATTTCGTAGCTGGGGGGTATCTATAGTATGCCTGTGAAGGGGCGCATGTTTCTGGTGCTTAGAACTGTCCCTGCACAAAGTTTCATTTGTGCAGGAAAAAA
Organism: Lithobates pipiens; assembly: GCF_037356315.1. Lineage (NCBI taxonomy): Eukaryota > Metazoa > Chordata > Amphibia > Anura > Ranidae > Lithobates > Lithobates pipiens. Next base: position 204,225,015 of record NW_027507686.1, read on the forward strand.
AGTCTTTTAAAATCACTTGCGGCTATTGTCGGGTCCCGTAATACAGAGAACACTCAATGAGTGTTCTCTGCATTAGCCGACAATTCATTCATTCATTGCTAAAAAAAAAAAAAAAAAGCGTGGGGGTTCCCCTAAATTCAATTACCAGGCCCTTCAGGTCTGACATGGATATTAAGGGGAACCCCGCATCAAATTAAAAAAAAATTGACGTGGGGGTCCCCCTAAAAATCCATATCAGACCCTTTATCCGAGCACGCAACCTGGCAGGCCGCAGGAAAAGAGGGGGGGACGAGAGAGCGGCCCCCCCTCCCTCCTGAACCGTACCAGGCCACATACCCTCAACATTGGGAGGATGCTTTGGGGGTCTGTGACCCCTCAAAGCACCTTGTCCCCATGTTGATGAGGACAAGGGCCTCATCCTCACAACCCTGGCCGTTGGTTGTGAGGGTCTGCGGGCGGGGGGCTTATCAGAATCTGGAAGCCCCCTTTAACAAGGGGACCCCCAGATCCCGGCCCCCTGTTTGAAATGGTAAGGGGGTACAAAAGTACCCCTACCATTTCACAAAGAAAGTGTCAAAATGGTTAAATAAGACAAACACACTTTTGAAAAATTCCTTTATTAAAAATAAAAAAAATAAAAAAAGCTACGAAATTTAAAGGAATATTACACTTTTATTGTTTCACTTTAATCATTATTAAAATCACTGCTCCTGAAAAAACGGCCGTTTTTAAAACTTTTTTTTGCATTGATCCATGTCCCCTGGGGCAGGACCCGGGTCCCCAAACACTTTTTAGGACAGTAACCTGCATATTACCCTTTAAAATTAGCACTTTAGATTTCTCCCATAGACTTGTATAGGGTGTTCCGGCTTTTCGAATTTGCTACGAACAGCCCAAATTGTTCACTGTTCGCTGAACAGGCGAACAGGCAATGTTCGAGTAGAAGATGAGTTCGACTCGAACTCGAAGCTCATCCCTAATATGCGCTTGTATATATACTTATATAAATATACTTATATATACATAAATATAACCTATTGATACTTATCGTTTATGATGTTATTACTTTAAACTTTCTGAATTTTATAACTAAACCAATTAATTTCAGACATGTCCTTGCATACCTACTGTGCAGCTATGCTTCATTTAAAGTCCCAACATAAAATATTCTTTTTTTATCTTTGAGCATAGTGTTGGGTACATGCTCCAGGAGGATGCCCAGTGTTTTGTGGGCTCTGATGATGACACTCAGCTAGAGGAAGGCAGTAGCGTGAGCGCAGAGAGAGGGGATGCTCAAGAAGGACAGCAATCTGGCAGTCATGTTCCACAAGCTGCAGCATACTGCCAGGTTTGCTACAGCGATGAAGAGGGAGGGGATGATGAGGGCACTGACTCCACGTGGGTGCCTGGTAGGAGAGAGGAGGAGGAGGAGGAGGAGGCACATGTCCAACGAGGCAGGATGCCCTCCGGGGGCCAGCTTAGGGGCAGCACACCGACTGAATCACACCGCAGAGCTCCGCCTGTGCAGAGCGCTGCCTCTGCGCGTTATTCTAAAAGTTCTTTGGTGTGGGCCTTTTTTGAGACGAGTGCATCAGATCGCACCGCTGCTATTTGCAACATATGTCTCAAGCGTATCTCACGTGGCCAAAACATCAGCCGCTTGGGCACCACATGCTTGACCAGACATATGTTGACCTGCCATGCAGCTCGTTGGCAAGCGTACCTCAAAGACCCACACCAAAGAACAAAGCGGACCTCTCCTTGCTCCTCATCAGCTGGCATCTCCAACCCCACTAGACCTTCAGTCCTCTCTGAAACCTGCTCTCAGAGGAATGAAGGTGTAGAATTAGGTGTGTCACAGCCAAGTGCTTCCGGGAACTCTGCTAGCGGTACACCCACGTCCGATTATAGCAGGCAAATGTCCCTGCCCCAGCTGCTGGACCGGCGAAAGAAGTTCACTCCCAGCCATCCACATGCCCAGCGGTTGAATGCTAGCTTGGCTAAATTGCTAGCAATTCAACTGCTGCCTTTTCAGTTGGTAGACTCGGCCCCCTTCTGTGAGTTTGTACAATGTGCGGTTCCTCAGTGGCAGGTCCCCAAACTTCACTTTTTCTCATGGAAGGCGATTCCGGCTCTCTACCGGCATGTGGAAGGCAATGTCCTTGCCTCGCTGGACAGGACGGTCAGCGGTAAGGTGCATATTACCGCTGTGTCATGGTCCAGCAGGCATGGACAGGGACGTTACCTGTCTTTCACGGCCCATTGGGTCACTCTTCTGGCAGCTGGGAAGGATGCAGGACAAGGTGCAGTAGTGTTGGAGGTTGTTCCGCCACCACGCCTCCAAAATGCTACTATTGGTTGTGACACACCTCTCTCCTCCACCCCCTCCTCTTCTTCTTCCTCCATGGCCTCTTCCAGTGCTCTGTCCTCAGAACCAGCGGTGCTCCGTAGGCATTCCAGAGGCTACGCAAGCACGCAGGCAAAACGATGCCATGCCGTGCTTGCGCTGGTTTGTTTGGGGGACAGGAGCCACACTGGGGCGGATGTTTTGTTAGCTCTGCAGGGGCAGGCCGAGAGGTGGTTGACGCCACGCCAGCTTAAGCCAGGAATGGTGGTTTGTGACAATGGCACCAACCTCCTCTCCGCCCTCCGACAGGGACAACTGACCCATGTGCCCTGTGTAGCTCACGTCCTTAACCTGGTGGTGCAGCGGTTCTTGGGCAGGTACCCCGGCTTACAGGATGTCCTGAAGCAGGCCAGGAAAGTCTGTGTGCATTTCCGCTGATCATTTAATGCCTGTGCTCGGCTGGCTGAGCTCCAAAAGGAGTTGAACCTGCCCAAGAACCGCCTTATATGTGACATGCCCACCAGGTGGAACTCAACGTTGGCCATGCTGCAGCGGCTGCACACGCAGCAGAGGGCCATCAATGAGTACCTGTGCGACTACGGCACCAGGACAGGGTCAGGGGAGCTCGGTTTTTTTCTCACCAGGCCAGTGGGGCATGATCAGGGATGCATGCACTGTCCTGTCACCGTTTGAGGAGGCCACAAGGATGGTGAGCAGTGACAGTGCATGCATCAGTGACACTGTACCTCTTGTCCACCTCTTGGAGCATACGCTGCGTGGAATAATGGACAGGGCACTTGAGGCAGAACAGAGGCAGGAAGAGAAGGACTTCCTTGCCTCTCAAGGCCCCCTTTATCCAGACAGTGTTCCTGCTGTGCCACCCATCACACAGGAAGAGGATGAGGAGGAGGAAGAGGAGGAGGAGGGTGATTGTGTCAGCATGGAGGTGGAGGCTGGCACTCAGCAGCAGCAGCAGTCTTGTAGGGATGATTTACAGTCCCAAGAAACACGTGGACTTGTACGTGGCTGGGAGGAGGTAGCTGCGGATCATGTTGTCCTTAGTGACCCAGAGGACTCCGGACCGAATGCCTCAGCTAACCTACGCTGCATGGCCTCCCTGATCCTGCAAAGCCTGCGGAAGGATCCTCGTATTCTTCGGATCAAGGAGAGGGACCATTACTGGCTGGCCACTCTCCTTGATCCACGGTACAAGGGTAAGGTTGCCGACCTTATCTTGCCATCGCAGAGGGAGCAGAGGATGAGACATCTCCGGGAAGGCTTGCAGAAAGGTCTGTGCAACGCGTTCCCAGAGACTGGGAGGTTACAAACTCCTGGTCCTGGACAACGTGTTGCTGAGGCATCGGTCAGAAGGAGCGGTGGAGAAGGTGGCCGTCTGACTGATGCTTTCAGACAATTTTTTAGTCCGCAGCCCCAAGGTATGATCGGTTCCAGAAACCATCACCAGCGTCTGATTTACATGGTGCAGGAATACCTAGGGGCAAGGTCAGACTTGGACACCTTTCCCACCGAAAATCCTCTGGCTTACTGGGTCTTGAGGATGGATCACTGGCCAGAGCTTGCACAGTATGCAATTGAGCTACTGGCCTGTCCTGCATCCAGCGTTCTTTCGGAACGCACCTTCAGTGCTGCTGGTGGCTTTGTTACCGATCACAGGGTGTGCCTGTCCACCGAATCAGTTGATCGACTGACCTTCATCAAGATGAATCAGTCTTGGATCACCCACAGCTACCAAGCACCTGAAGCTGATGTAACAGAATATTTTTTTTTGAAATATCACATCCCTTCAAGACTGCCTATGCTGATGCTGAGTTACTGTCCTGTTATGTTGATTGTCTATCCTCTTCCTCCTCCGCTGATATGTTGGAAGAACATTTCTGGTTCTGGGTGATGCCTAAGGCCCAATTTTTCTGCCCCTGTTTAACAGGGGCGTTTAAGTACAATTTTTGATGCAATGCTTTGCATCAGGGCTAATTCCTGCAATCAAACAAGAGTATATGGGAGAGGTTGCAGTGTGGTGGCACCAGCACCAGTGCCTAAGGCCCAACTTTTCTGCCCCTGTTTAACAGGGGCGTTTAATTAAAATTTTTGATGCAATGCTTTGCAGCAGGGCTAATTTCTGCAATAAAACAAGAGTATATGGCAGAGGTTGCAGTGTGGTGGCACCAGCACCAGTGCCTAAGGCCCAATTTTTCTGCCCCTGTTTAACAGGGGCGTTTAATTACAATTTTTGATGCAATGCTTTGCAGCAGGGCTAATTCCTGCAATAAAACAAGAGTATATGGCAGAGGTTGCAGTGTGGTGGCACCAGCACCAGTGCCTAAGGCCCAATTTTTCTGCCCCTGTTTAACAGGGGCGTTTAATTACAATTGTTGATGCAATGCTTTGCAGCAGGGCTAATTCCTGCAATAAAACAAGAGTATATGGCAGAGGTTGCAGTGTGGTGGCACCAGCACCAGTGCCTAAGGCCCAATTTTTCTGCCCCTGTTTAACAGGGGCGTTTAATTACAATTTTTGATGCAATGCTTTGCAGCAGGGCTAATTCCTGCAATAAAACAAGAGTATATGGCAGAGGTTGCAGTGTGGTGGCACCAGCACCAGTGCCTAAGGCCCAATTTTTCTGCCCCTGTTTAACAGGGGCGTTTAATTACAATTTTTGATGCAATGCTTTGCAGCAGGGCTAATTCCTGCAATAAAACAAGAGTATATGGCAGAGGTTGCAGTGTGGTGGCACCAGCACCAGTGCCTAAGGCCCAATTTTTCTGCCCCTGTTTAACAGGGGCGTTTAATTACAATTGTTGATGCAATGCTTTGCAGCAGGGCTAATTCCTGCAATAAAACAAGAGTATATGGCAGAGGTTGCAGTGTGGTGGCACCAGCACCAGTGCCTAAGGCCCAATTTTTCTGCCCCTGTTTAACAGGGGCGTTTAATTACAATTTTTGATGCAATGCTTTGCAGCAGGGCTAATTCCTGCAATAAAACTAGAGTATATGGCAGAGGTTGCAGTGTGGTGGCACCAGCACCAGTGCCTAAGGCCCAATTTTTCTGCCCCTGTTTAACAGGGGCGTTTAAGTACAATTTTTGATGCAATGCTTTGCAGCAGGGCTAATTCCTGCAATAAAACTAGAGTATATGGGAGAGGTTGCAGTGTGGTGGCACCAGTGCCTAAGGCCAAATATTTCTGTCCCTGTTTAACAGGGACATGTAATTACAATTCTTGATATAATATTTCACAGGAGGGCCCCTTCCTGTGCCCACCCAGAGTAACGGTGAGGACTTATAGTGTTGTGGCACCAGCACCACAACCACCAAAGGTCAATTTTTCTACCACTGTTCAACAATGGCATGTAATTACAATTCTTGATATAATCGTTCACACACGGGGGCGCGCCAGCGCCCACCAAGAGTCACTTTGAGGGCTTACAATGTTGTGGCAAAACCAACACCTTGTTCTGCCATTTCTGCAGAGCATATAGGGCAGGCCCCTACTTTCAAACATCCAACTTACAAACATCTCCTACTTGCAAATGGAAGGAGACAACAGCAAGTGAGATGAAAAAAGATGGACGACAAAACAAATTATACAGGGGTGATAACCCTTCCCTATGTTTTCCAAAAAGCTTAAAAATTGTTTTTTTGACTGGAGCTACACTTTAAAAATGTACCAGTTGAAAATTACAAACAGATTCAACTTAACACAACAAACCTACACAGTCCCTGTCTTGTTTGCACCGCCTGTATACTGCTGTTCTGAGTATATAGGGCCTGGGGGCCACACGCATTTCCTTTTTTTAATATGGGTACAGGGTTCCCCTTAATATGCGTACAAGACCAAAATAGTCTGGTAATGGGCAGGGAGGGCTACCCATGCCATTTTTCTCAATGATTTTCAACCATATTGCAGGAACCAGATATAACATTAAAACCGCAAGCAGTTTTAAATGGTGTTATTTCCGCAGGGACTGTTCTAAACACGGGAAACACGTGGCACTTCACAGGCATACTACAGACACCCCCCAGGCACCATATTTAAAGGAATATTTCACTTTTTTTTTCACTTTAATCGTCATTAAAATCAGTGCACCCGCCAAAACGGCCGTTTTTAAAACTTTTTTTTGCATTGACCCATGTCCCCTGGGGCAGGAGCCAGGTCCCCAAACCCTTTTTAGGACAGTATCTTGCATATTAGCCGTTAAAATTAGCACTTTTAATTTCGAATGTTCGAGTCCCATAGACTTCAATGGGGTTCTAAAGTTCGTACGAATTTGGGGTCCGTTCGAAAGTTCTGGTGCGAACCGAACCGGGGGTGTTCGGCTCATCCCTATCACCAGTACATATTTGGATGTGGCAGTCTGATGACTTCTCCATTGGGACCCCTCTTGGCAATACAGTAGCTTCTGCTGAGCTGTCTGACTTTCACAACCACTACTCTGTCCCTGTAGTTAGCTCTCTCCAGGCTCCATATCCTCTGGATACCCTGGAACCTGGCCCCAGTGTCTTGGATGTGAGGACCCCTCTGGGGTTTTGGAACGTGCAAATAGTCTCAGATGGGTTCCTCTTGCCAGTTGGTGTGGGAGACCTCAATGATGTCCATGACATCTTGTGGAACATACAGAAAGTCCAATCCCCACTCTAGAGCAGTCCTTCTCTGCATCTCCCTCTGGAACCGAGAGAACCTGGGGAGTTCCCTAGACTTGCCTCTTCCTGGAAGGATACAGGCCTGTGAAGATCAAATAATCCTCATTTTTTAGGCTGTGTCTCATGCCTGTAATCTGCCCCTGGTGACAGCTGGCTCTGTCTGGATTAGGGATGGGGTAGGTTCACAAATGGGTTGTTTTAGTAGGGCTGTTAGCTGTTTGTTTGTGCATGTGGGCTGCTGCTGCTCCTCTGCCACCCACTTGGTCTCTTCAGAGGTAACAGACCTCTCACTCCATTCTCTCCCAGGTATTAATGCCTTTCAGCTTCCTGAGTATCCCCTCAAGTCCACTCTTATTATGACTTTTTCTCTGGGGATCACTCCGCCTCCACTTATAGGTGCCCAAACTCATCCTCCAGTCTGGAAGACCCCCAATCTATTTTACCACCACTGCCACTCCCCTCTGGCTCACCTGAAGATGCATAGTCCTTGACAGCTGGCTCCTTCCAGGTGGGACTGACCGAGCAGACTTCAGCAGCTGGCTTCTCCACTGGGATATCCTGAGCCGGGTTTGGATTATCCACCTCCAGCTGTGGCTCCCCCCCCCCCCCCCCTGTGCTCTGAACCACTGCAATTTTCCAGCCTCTCCCACATGAGTAGTGGTGGATGCCTAACCGACTGCAGGCCTACTGTTTCTGCACCACTCACCCCTGACCTTCCTGCGGCTGGGCAAGATTCCTCTCTTCACTCAATGCATAGTCCTGATGACAGGTTCACAGCATAGGTCACTGGTGGCAGATCGCTGGGCATCAGCATGATTAAAGGCTCTTCACATTGCCCACACTTTAGCCAGGCATGCCAGGAAGGCTTACGAACAGGCCGCGGGGCTGTAGGTAACCGGCAATGATGTACTCTTCCTCGGTTGTCCTGAACTCTCTGGGCTCCATTGGCAGGCTCCACCCTACAGCTTCCAGTCTGGTTGGCACCAGCAGCTCTTATATGCAGGTGCTCTGTAACTCCTTCCCTTCTGAACTGAATTTTGCAGGCACAGACACCTTCCATACAGTCACTTCACATGCGATTGCCTACTGTGGTTGCCACGGATGACAGCACACAATACAGTCCTCACTGATCAAGGCAGGCCTTGGTGCATCACAATTAGCCATCCCAGCCGCAGTAAGACCAACTGGGTGTGCAATATAGCTGGTTGGCAGCAACCTCACCGTGATTGTTATGGACAATGACACTTTAACACCAATGTGACATTTACAGTTCAGCAGTGTATAATTCTGGCTTTACGTCATCATCCCCCTACAGACTTGGACAGCAATGAACAGTCTCTGGCTCAATGGTTTCCAGAACATCCCAAGACGAGCCAGCAAATGTAGCACGACCCCCGTAGGGATTGCAAAATGTTCCACTGTTTCTGCATTCAGTCCCTCCCTTCACTCCTCCGATTCCCGCACATTTGATTGTGCCTGCATGTTTCTGGATTCAACCCAGCTTAACAGATCTTTTTAGCTGTCTATAAGTGTGGCATTCTGACCTTCATACCACCCCTGTAAGTGGGTGGCATTTTCCCACTGACCATCACTGTAAGAAAGCGATCTTCTCACTGACGCCCCAAATAATACATTTTATTCAGGTGTAGTGCTTATCCCTAATGGTACCACTGTTTTCCAGGCCCCCTGTTTCTGTTGCCCTTACTCTGGAAGTAACACCATGGACTCTGACACACCTTGACTGAAGGGGGATCTTAATTGTGTATAAATATATATATGTATATATATATATATATATATATATATATATATATATATATATATATATATATATATACTGTGCAATATTTTTAGGTAGGTGTAAAGAAATGTTGTAAAATAAGAATGTTTTCAAAAATATAAATCAAATCAATATTTGGTGTGACTACCAAATATGTTTCAAACCAGCATAGATTCTTGCACTTGCACAAAGTCATAGATTTTATAGGATTAGAGTCAGGTGTATGACTGATCAATTATAGCAAGCAGGTGCTAATGACCATCCATTTCATATGTAGTTTGAATAACAGGCATTAATTGAAACAGAAACAGCTATAAAACTGGGTGAGGAACAGTCAACCTTTGCTACTAGGATGAGGTTGTAATAGAGCAATGATGGTGAACCTTGGTACCCCAGATGTTTTGGAACTACATTTCCCATGATGCTCATCTACACTGCAGAGTTCATGAGCATCGTGGGAAATATAGTTCCAAAATATATGGGATGCCAAGGTTCGCATCACTATAGTAGAACGTTTCATGTCAGAGATCATACACCATACCAAGAGCACAGCAACATGACACATGAGTAGTTATACTGTATCAGCAAGGCCTCTCCCAGGCAAAGATTTCAAAGCAGACTGGGGCTAGTGTTGGGCTCCCCCCAGTTTGGTTCGCACCAGAACTCTCAAACATGGCATTAGGTTCTGACCTGAACTATGAACCCTATTAAAGTCTATGGAACCCAAACTTGAAAAATCTAAAGTCCCCATTTTGAAGGCTTAGCTGCAAGTTATTGGACATAAAAATGGTATGGGGGCCCAATACTGCCCTGGGAACATGTGTCAATGCAATTTTTTTTTAAAAAGGTTGTTTTAAAGGAGCAGTGATTATAATGATGCTTAAAGTGCAACAATAAAAATAAAAATAAATCCTTTAAATATAGTGTGTGGGGGGTCTCCTTAGTTTATACACAAAAAGAAGAAAAGAAACTCCACCAAGATGTGGAGAAAAAGATGGCCACAGGAGTGTCACACAATACAGTGCTAGGGTTAATAATAATGTTTTATTGATCTTGTGGGTCAACCTCTGAGAGCAAGATAAAGTTTCAGAGGATAATGAACTAGGTGTATGTAGATAGATACTTATCAAAGTAACCATAAACAATTAACAAAAGGTAACACAAACCAAAATGAACAGCCTTCTCCTCATCCCCATCCTCCAGTGGCTTGAGCCCCCAGGGACATCTGCATGGGTGGAAGTTACTTTGATATGGTCAGTTGCCATGGTATCGCCACTCTTGTATGAACCATCTGGCGTCTGGACAATTGTTTGTAATTTTTGTCATATGTGTTGTGTCACTGTTTTTTGTTTTTTTGGCTGTTAATTTTGGTTTGTGTTACCTTTTGCTAATTGTGTATGGTTACTCTGATAAGTATCCATCTACATACACCTAGTTCATTATCCTCTGTAACTTTACCTTGCTCTCAGAGGTTAACCCATGTTATGTTATAGATCAATAAAACATTTTTAATAACCCTAGCTAGGCTGTATGCTGCTATGGACCAGAAAGCTCCTACACTACTGATAAATGGTGTTATATATATAGGGTAATATAGATAATTGTTGTGTAAGTAACTCCCTCCATCCCTTGTTTTTTCTTATGTGGGTCTCCTTAGTTTGCCTGTAAAATGGCTCATCTGTGCTGTGTATAGAACCTGCTGCAGCAAAACTGACATATATAAAGGGACAAAATTACATTTAGCCTAGGTTCACACTGCGTTGGGATTGAAATCGTGGGCGTTCAGCTGAGCTTGCACGATTTCATACCTGCATGTCAGTCTGACTTTCGGGGTGATTTTAAAGACATCTGTGCGGGCTCCTGCATAGATGTCTATTGAAATCACACCTGAAGTCACTAAAAGTAGTACAGAAACTGCTATTTGGAATTGGTGAAGAGCTGCAAAGTTGGTGTCGCACCGATTCAGACGGTGCCATTGCCGGCAATAGCCGCCGATTTCGCATGCGATTTGACATGTCAAATTGCATGCCATATTGTAACAATGTGAACATAGGCTCAAATTGATTTTACCTGCATGCTTTCTTTGTTTTGTAACAACGGTTTAGGGAGCCAGTCTGTATGATGAGGTCACATATTAGTTCCCTCGGTACAAGATTAGATATAGCTTGGATAAAATCTGTTGTCTCTTTGGCAGACTTTTAATGGAAATAAAGTAATGCACTACAGTGAGCAAGCTTATGTGAAGAAGCCAAATTATAGTACACTTAGGCCAAGATTAAAATTTTTTGTAAGATAAAGTCTGGTGTCTCTTTCCCATACTTTTTATAAAAGTAACAGGTGTAGGAAAATTTGGCTTCAGGTGTTGGTGGTGCCTTCACACTTTAACACTATAGAGGTACTTTTCATGTAGCAAGAATTGTCCTTGCTGTAAAAATTTGAAATTATATGCACCTGTTAAACAGGTGTAGAAAATTGGGCTTTGGGTGTTGGTGGTGCCTTCACACCGTAACCCTATAGAGGTACTTTTGATGAAAGCAAGAATTGGCCTTGTTGTACATTTTTTTTAATTATATACACATGTCAAACAGGTGTGGAAAAATTTGACTTTGGATGTTGGTGGTGCCTTCACACCATAACCCTATAGAGCTACTGTACTCTTGATGAAAGCTAGGCTTGGCCTTGCTGCAAACAATTTAAATTATATGTACCTGTCAAACAGATGTGGAAAAATTGGTCATTGGGTGTTAATTGTGCCCGTGAAACCTATATCAAAAAATTACTTTAAGATAAAATCAACACCCACAAAGCTAGGCAGCCTAGACAGTCTTGCAAAAATTCCATATCCCAAACACATTTAATCAGTAAAGATGGGCCGAACGACTCTCTGTTCAGTTCGCTGCAGAACTTTCGAACATTGCAAAAGTTTGGAAATGAATAACGAACCCCATTGAAGTCTATAGGACCCAAACTGGAGAAATCAATGTGCCCATATTGAAGGCTTAAATGGGTCCAGTTACTGCTCTGGGGGACATGTATCAATGAAAAAAGGTTTGTAACAAACATCATTTATAAATGAGCAGTGATTTACTGATGCTTAATATAAAACTATCAAAATGGGAAATAACAATTAAAAATTCCTTTAAATATAGTGCCTGGGGGTCCACTTAGTCTGCCTGTAATGTGGCACATCTGTACAGTGTATAGAGCCTGTTGCAGCAATAATTATATTTATAAAGCCTAAAAAAATTAAATTTTCCATTCAAGCTTTCTTTATTTTATAAACAACGGCTAGGGGAGCCAGTCTGTACGATAAGGCCACAATTTAGTGCACACAGAACAAGATTAGAGATTTTTGGGATACATTTTGGTGTCTATTTTGCAGACTTTGGATAGAAGTGGCCTTGCTGTCAAAAATTTAAATTTGATACCCTGCTCAAACAGTTGCAGAAGTCTAAGCCCCTGTACACACGGTCGGAGATTTCCACAACCAAATCCGTCGGATTTTGGCCGTCGGATTTTGTCTCACGGATTGTGTCCGAAACTGTTGCATACACACGGTCGGACTAAGTTGTCGAAAAATCAGATCTTTCAGAACGTGATGACGTAATTTCGTTACGATGGGACTAGATTCAGGCTAGTAGCCAATAGCTTTGATGTAGGAATTTGATCTGAGCATGCGTGGCACTTGGTCCGATCAAAATTCTCTACACATGATCAGATTACGTCCGACCGGCCCAGTTGGTCGGGAAATATTTCCAACATGTTGGAAAATTGGGTCCGACGGAGATTCGGACGGAATCAGTCCGATGCATACCACACACAGTCAGAATATCTGACGACACGGTCCGATAAGATGCATTCCGACGGATTCTCCGACCGTGTGTACGCGGCATAAGAGCCAGCAGGTGTTCACCAGAGCCTCTAGTGGTGAGGATGGACTGGGCTGCAACTGGCTCCAGGTAGCGACCCCCAGGATCCCCCAACTCGCACCCACAGTAGGCAACAGGAGGATAGGGATAGTGAGGGACAAAGCCAAGGTCGGGGCCACAAGCAGACAGGAATAGTCAGGGACACGCCAATAGGTCAGGATCACAGGCAAACAGGGATAGTCAAGGACACGCCAAGGTCGGTAACGGAACAACAGAAGAGCACATGGCAGGTAACAGGAAGCTAAACACACAAAGGTTGATCAGCAGGGTTGGCCTGCAGTGCACAGGTTAATATAGAGTTCTCTGATAGGAGCTAGGGTGGAGCCATGCCAGAGGATGGATTACAAAAGCAGTCAGGTGAGGGTTGGCTGGCCTCTAGAGATGAACACATGGAAACAGGTAAGCAGACAAACTCTATTGCATAACCATGACACACGGGTGCATGGTCTGACCATGTTATTGTGGCTATAGATAATTCAGTTACTTTGGGTAGGATCCATTTGTCGACTAGGAAGTAATTGATTCTGGTATACGAATTGTGCCAGAGCGAAAATAATATGTTATCTCTTTCAGTGGTATGGTGGCATCTCCAGACATCGTACAAGCCATTGTTTCTTAGGAAATTTTCCATAGGCAAAGTGAGTCTGGTTTTGCAGGAAGAGGCATCTAGGGAATTATCTGGTACAATGTTGAAATCTCCACATATAATGAGGTTTCCTTGGTGGAGTTTGGCAATTTTGGACATCATTTTAGAGAGGAATTAAATTTGTTTGGTATTGGGCACATACACCGTAACAATAGTGTAGCTAGCATTGTGCAGGGTGCAATCCAGGGCCAGAAATCTGCCGTCAGCGTCAATCAGATTGTTGTGGAGTGTGAAGTTGATTGTGTTTTTGATTGCTATCATAACCCCCATCTTTCTTATTGGGGCCTGGGGCCTGGTAGATGTGGGTAAAATGTTTGTTAGTGCAGTGTGGCTCTACATATTTTTTAAAGTTTGTTTCTTGCACACATATGATGTCACAGTTAGATTTCTGGGCTGTGCATCACAGAGAAGCTCTTTTTGCCAGATGGTTTAGCCCTTTGGCATTGAGTTGTGCTGACTTAGACGGGTCAGGGATGATTCCCCATATGTTGAATAGCTTGAAGCCTTCCTCCACTGTGGAGATGTTATGTTTGATCTCGTTTATAATTTTGGTGGAAAATCTTCATTGGTAAGGGATCTTGTGATTATTGAGTGGTTTGGTAATGGTGTTAAGTTTTCTTCTCAGTTGACGAGTATGCTCCCGGCCCCTCCTGCAGTAGCCATGTATCGGAGCTGTACAGTGGCCACTAGTCACATGACCAGCCTGAAGATAGCGCTAAAAAGGTATTTACAAACCTCGTTTTTGTAAAAGACATATACAGTGTGCTATGCCTGCCAATAATAGAGGGGCTGGCAGTGATTTATACTTGTGTGTTCACAAACAATTTATTGCAGTAGATGCAAGACTAGGCTTGTGCAATTCGTTTCGTAACGAATCTAAATTCGGCCGAATTTTGCATCTTTCGTACATTTGGATGCATCCGAATGTCCGAATAAAAAAATAACTAATAACAACGAATACGAAAGAAATATAACGAATGAATTCAAATGAATTCAAATGAATTTGGTAATTCTTTAAAGATCTAATGAAACAAAAGGTCAGCTCAAAGTAAATCTTATAGTCCAATCAGCTAATTAATTTTGTGTCAGAGGTTGGATTACTGGCAAAGTGCATTCCTGAGAACTGAGTTAGAAGGGTGTTGTATTGTATTTGAGCCGAGGAGAAGAGACGTTGTCATTGTGTGTGTTAAAAGATTCAATAAACAAACGACTTTCCAAACTACGAATCGATGCATCCGAATGTACGAATAAAAAAAATAATGAATAACAACGAATACGAATGAATTTGAATAAATTCAAATGAATTTGGTAATTCTTTAAAGATCTAATGAAACAAAAGGTCAGCTCAAAGTAAATCTTATAGTCCAATCAGCTAATTAATTTTGTGCCGGGGGTTGGATTACTGGCAAAGTGCATTCCTGAAAACTGAGTTAGAAGGGTGTTGTATTGTATTTGAGCCGAGGAGAAGAGACGTTGTCATTGTGTGTGTTAAAAGATTCAATAAACAAACGACTTTCCAAACTACGAATCATTATCACGAATGTCTATACATAAATAAATAGCGAATTTCAACGAATACGAACGAATGAATTCGACACTCTACGAATAATAACGAATGATCCGAAAACGTATTAACGTAACATAACGAATATAACAAAACGAAATTATGTATTTTACGAATGACAACGAACCGAAACTAAACAAAATTTTCCATTGTGCACAAGTCTATGCAAGACACATCCTGCTTATTTTCCTTCAACATCAGATGACATCAGCACAGAACTGGTGGAAATAAGTGGAACCCAGGTACATCAATCTACTGCCTTGAAAGTCTGACAAAAGTGGTCTTTATGGAAGAAAAAAACCATACCTCTGACAAGGAACCAGGGCAAAGCCACTTAACTATGCATGGAAACATACTGTAGGATTTGGGGTACAGAAAATGCCAGCAGGTGCTCTAGACTGATGAGTCAAAATGTTAAATATTTGGCTGTAGCAGGAGGCAGTTTGTTTGCCAAAGGGCTGGGGAGCAGGGCAATAATACATAGCTCCCAAATGTCCCTAATTTTGGGGGACTGTCCCTGATTTGGAGCAATGTTCCTCTGTCTCTCCCCCCCCCCCCCCATTTGTCCCTTATTTTGGTCTGATCCATATAGTTGTATATAAAATGTACTTTTTATCTTTCAAAAAGTATTTCCTGGTGCTAAAACTTTAATCCAATTTCTTAATTGCTGCATTTGTACATTTTAAAAGCCAATATAAAGGAATAATAAATAGAAATGGTGATCAGCGCAACCTATATACCATATAATAATCCAGGGGTATAATTCCCTATCTAAAATGTATGTAAATCTACCTCGCACATATAAAGTGCAAATAATCAATATAAATAATTGTGCAAATAATGATGGTGAACCCTTGTGCAAATGACTGCTGTGCAAACAGATCAAAGCGATTCTTCTATGCAAAATGCTGATTAGCTAATGTGTATAATTACAAAAAAATACATAAACAAAATATACAAAAATTAATAAAACAATTGCTACTTCTGTGCAAATTATTACTGAGCAATCAATTGATATAGTGCTAAATAGTGCAAATTATCATAAAGTGCTAAATATCAAATAGTCCTTTGTGTACACCTTTAAATGTGTAGATATACCAATAAAGTCCCACTTGTATTGGATACCAATATAAAAGTTCATAAGTAAACAATAAACATGAAAAACAGTGTACTCTTCGTGTGCTCCACTCAGTGCTCACTATGCGCTTACCTCCAAGTGGGTAAAAAAAACACCACTAAGATTTTTCTAATGAGGGGCCCTCCTGAGTGTGGTAACCAGGGATGGTATCCTTAAGAGTGCTGTCTTTCAACAATGGCTCCCAGTTGGTCAGTTCGCCCGTTTATCCACAGCAAATAAAAGCGGGGAATAAGCAGGAAAATCCCATAGCGTAACATGTCTCAATTCAGTTTATTTATTTATAAAAATGGCTACTTACAACAAAACTTAAAAACGATAGGCAGATCAACAATGCTGTTGCGGGCGCCTCTATGCGTCACTTCCGGTTGCTCCGTAATGGGAAGTGACCAGATTAGGATTACCGAGCAACCGGAAGTGACTTATACCCCTGGAAGGGAATTATACCCCTGGATTATTATATGGTATATAGGTTGCAGTGATCACCATTTCTATTTATTATCACTTAAGTGCATGGTATACACTTTAGGTCTAGCAGTAATCTAACCGGCATACCACATTCAGATATTATTTCACTTTGATAGCGCGAGGGAACCCCACTTTTTCTATATTCAATATAAAGGAATAGTAGTGGTAAAAAAAAACCCTTGTTAATTTAATTGAGCTTTTTTTTCTGGTTAATTTTTCTCTAAGGGGGTGTGGCAGGGGGTATGTCTGGAGACTGGAGAACCATTCAGAGCTTCCTCCTACACACCATGGGACCATGTGTCATCATATGCAGTGTAAACTTGGGCATCGGACAGCATTATTGCAGTCTTATCAGCATTACTGCAGTCTTATCAATTGGCACAAGTAAATACTATGAAATAAAACAAGTCAGCTATGAACAGGGAAGCAGGGTTGCCATAGAAATGTTGGATTGAGAAGGAGGCTTGGTTAACAGTACAGGAAGTGCTCAATGTAAGGGTGGAAATACACTCTACTGTGGACTCATAAAACAATACTTAAGATGGCACTGCCTAACCCCTGGAAACACATTTTTTAAAGTTTCTTTAAACAGTAAGTAATATGCGATTTGGGCTGAGTTACAGTCGCTATAGTTTGATAATTACTTACTATAATAGACTAAATGTATAGAAGCATCAGAGTGGGAGAGTTTACTTCCTCTTTAAGGGGGTAGTGCCATAATAATAGTCTGGCAGTCTTTCTCCCCGCTGGCCAGCACGTTGGGGTCTAAATATGATGTTGGAGCTCAGGATACAGCTCCTTCAAAACATTGGTAAAGGCACCTGCACTGTGACCCACACAGGCAAAATGGTTCCTTTTTACCAAGGTGTATTAGGGGTGGGCCACTGGCCTCTCACCAACTCCTGTGGTGTCAACTGATCTACTTCCTTTCCCCATTAGCAGCACAGCAAAGTTAGGATGCGTTGCATTCTCCCTGACAATCAGGAAGTGGGCTCAGTCAGTGTCAGTGACTTTCTCCAGTACTAGGGAATGTCTGCTGCTGATCCTCTCTCCATACCAGATGCAGTGGTAAGCAGCTTGCAGGGAACATGATGCACAGACTGTCTCTCAGAATGTTCTCCTTACATCTCCTTGAGCTTCGGAACAGTCCTTCACTTTTTTCTTCACATAGAGCTCCAGTGAATATGGGAAATGTAGTTCCTCCACACAGTCCACAAAGCAGGCTAAGCCATAGTTCACACTTGTGCTCTGCAAGCTGCATATTGCATGTGCACAGCAGCCCATTCATTTGAATCCACTGTTGTGCCTCTTGAAAATGCAGGGAAAAGGTCCCTGCTCCATTTTTGAAAATGCAGCCAGCATGGAAACCACAAGTGCAGTGCGAATCCCAGTACAGGTAGTTGCTGCTATGATTTCCAGTTGTTGTGGGTGCTATTGGGATTATTGCAGAGTGATAAGAGCAGAGTGATAGGAAGAGAAATCTGAGTGACAAAGAGATGATCTAATCACTGCTGTTTCCCTTTTCACTGTCCATTCGCAAGCTGGTGTGGGTCCAGGACATACAGGGCAGTGGTTTTCAATTTGCAAGGGAAAGGGGGCCCCAAATGCATCCCCAATGTCTCCAAAGTGCTACATATAATATTTGTTAAAGTAATTCTAAAAAAAATCAGTGATACAGTGGTTGGACACTGAAGTCGTGCAATAAGAGACCATCAGAGATTAGAGACATGTTGCATGAGACCAATGGACTTTACTATAATTAAGAGACCCAATACAATCGATGTTCCCTGTACTGACTGCTGGGGCCCAGGGGCCCCACTTCAAACAACGAAGGGTCACATGCGGCTCTTGGGCTGCAGGTTGGGCACCAGGGGTTTAGAGAAAGTGGGTTGAATTATGCTTGTTATCGGACTGAGGATATCTAGGGGGCCCCAAATGCATCCTCAATGTCTCCAAAGTGCTATATATAATATTTGTTAATGTAATTCTAAAGAAATCAGTGATACAGTGGTTGGAGACTGAAGTCGTGCAATAAGAGACCGTCAGAGATTAGAGACATGTTGCATGAGACCAATGGACTTTACTACAATTAAGAGACCCATTACAATCGATGTTCCCTGTACTGACTCCTGGGGCCCAGGGGCCCCACTTCAAACAACGAAGGACCACATTCGGCTCTCGGGCTGCAGGTTGGGCACCAGGGGCTTAGAGAAAGTGGGTTGAATTATGCTTGTTATCAGACTGAGGATATCTAGTGGCAAAAAAAGTATTTTGAGGGAAATCTCTGGACTGAGGTTAAAAAAAAGGGAGGTGCTAACTAATGTAGTATTAAAAGTTCAGCATAAAAAATGCACAAGGTAAAAACACTTACAAGATCCAAAAGGAGATTAATGCCCATCGATATCTGATGAGTCCTGGAGGCTTCTAATGCTGCTCTGCAGGCTCCGCAGCCGGTCCAATGGCGGGTGGGGATGTGTGTCTTGTGGGTAGCTGTGAATCTGTCCCAGGATGGCAGGAAGCTCCACGCTGACCAGCCTGAAATGAGGAAGAGAAAGTGACATCCCGGGGGCAAGATGGGCGTCGGAACCAAGGGATGTCAATGGGAGAAACGGGCTACATGCTACCTTCTCCTTCTACTGGCCTCTACTCTACTCTACTGGCTCTTAGCTCAGAGCGCGTAGCCTGTTTCTCTCATTGACTCTGTTGACTCCTCCTGCAAAAAGCTATCCCACCTTACCACATGTACAAGCTTATGACAGGTTGCTTGAGAAACCTTCATTACCCTTGATAACCACTTGTATCTTCACACTGTATTAACTCATACCCGATGTCTTCATATTCCAATGTGTATAAATGACTCAAACTGTACACTTGTTTGTGTTCATTACTTGCATTACACCCCGTGAGTAACTTCAGGACAGGCAAGGACAAAGTCAAACATTTACTTTAACAACTTGGCATGACAGTCAAACAAAGTCAACAGTCTTTCCCTAAACTAATTGTCATGACAATCGCATGAAGAGACTGACCCCCAGGTCTTCTGGTTTACGGATGTCACCGCGGGTGAGCACGATCGTGCACGTGCGCGTGCGTTAGTGCGCGTGTGCGGGCACGTGCGTGGTCGCGTGCGCGATCCCGTGTTGGTGCCAAACGGCCTATTTAAACCAGCCTTTTCCTAATGGTCTCTGCTGTCTGCTATACAAGCAGGTTACTGGCAGCAGATGACACAGTTCAGTATAAGCAGGTTCACCTTAGCAGACGGATGGTCAAAGCAAGCCGGGTCAGATATCAGACTGGAAGTGAAGTACAAGGGAACAGGCAGGAGAATCATCACAACAAGCCGGGGTCGGGTGCAGGCAGATAGCAGATGGGTCACAGGTAAGCCGGGTCAAACAGGAACGAATACTACGGTTCAGGTCTTACAGGTATAACGCTGTAGAGCAGACAGCAGAGACCAACACGGGATCGCGCACGCGACAACGCACGTGCCCGCGCACGAATGCACGCGCGCGCACGATCGCGCTCACCCACGGTGACACCCGCAATCGTAAAACCAGAAGACCTGGGGGTCAGTCTCTTCATGCGATTTTCATGACACTAATCCTTAACTATGGCTTGTAATTGCCCCAGTGTGCCTTCACAGGAAAGAGTCCATATCTGGCTATGATGGCAGTATCCTACTTAAGCTGAAGAAGGATTTTGAAACCAGGTGCATATCAGTTGGCACTCCGTTCACGGCATGTTCACTGGCTGGTGGGATGGACTCTTGCAACAGTAAAAGCAGCAGCCGTTGACTTCCATGACCTTTTGTGGCCCCTAGCCCCCTAGGGTGAGGTTCCCAAGACAACGTCATTCTGTTACGAAGCGTACGCCGGGAGCCAGATGTGCTGACATCATCGCAGTGTACCTTGTGAGCGGACGACGGGTGTCTGCAAGCTGGCCAGCAAACTTTTATGAACTTTTATGGATGTTTTATCGTCGTTTTTTGTAAGTGCTACTTTATACTTTTAATAAATTCTTAATAGACTGGTTTACACTATGGTGAGTTTCTCTCCACGTTTTTGAGTTCCTGATTGATGCTTTGCCCTGTATACCCGTTGATGTGAGGTCACCTGGCTTGCCTTAGGTTTAACCTCAGAGAGCTGCTGCTGCTGGGTGTCTGGATAGTGATCAATCAAAATACTAAAGCTTGCCTTCCGTTAAGCATGTAATCTATGTGGTGGAGGCTCACATCAGCTAGTGGTCTTTCTGCGTCAAGAAGTTCATTTTACCTTAATATTTCATTGGACTGTTCTTAATCACCCATTTAAGACTTGGCACAATTATTATTTCTAGTGGTGCATGGACTGGCTTTCTTTGTACCAGGATCACTCTCTCACATTTATTTTGTTTTTGCGCAGCTCCTTTTTCTAATTTACTACTTGTTTTGTGCATATCTCACAATTAATCTGCAGCTATTCTTTTCTTTTTACTAGTTTATGTTCTTGTAGGTTTAGTGCAGTATCTTTCCCATTTACTATCCTTTTTTAATGCACAGGACTAGTGGGTCAGTCCCTAAAAAGCCCACCAAAAAAGAACTGGGAAACATAATTAACTATAACCTTCCTAACTGAGGCAACATAAAGCTCTACCTGCCTACAACTGTCTAAGGAAAAACATTTGGTTGTTTGTTTGTCCTTTTGGGTTGTGACTAGAACAGGAATAGCGGGGACATTTCCTAATGGATACACGTGTTCTGATGACAATTGTCTAAAGCTGGCCATAGATTGATCGAAATTTGGCTGGTTCAGCAGGAAACTGACCAATTTGGATCCATATGTACCCTTCCTGTTCAACAGAAGCTGATTGTTGGAATGACTTCTTTTGAATGGAATTATAGGAAAACATTTGTCGATCAGCAGCCACAGCCAATCTGCTGCAGCCAGTGATTAGTGTATTCTGACAGCAAGGAGTCCCACTGTCAGAACACAATGTCCCGATGGGGGATTCCTCCATCTGTCTCACTTGTATGGATGGAGAAATCTGTTCCTTTTTTATGCTTAGCCCACTAGCTGATTGAAAAAACAAAAAAAAACAAATCATCTATTGCAAGATTAAGATGGAATTTCTCTCCCTGCTGTTCCGGTGCCTACTGTACAGGAAGTGATAAAGGGTCACCCCATCAGAATGTAAATGGCTGAAAAACCCCACAGGGGTCTTTTTTCAACTCTATCCAAAGCTATAAAAAATTGGCTAATTTACTTTAAGGATAACAATTCCGCAGATTCTAAGGCAGTAGACACAATAAATGCTTAGTACATTAATAATAATATATAACAATGTAGCACCGTGCTAGATAGATGTTTAGAGGTTATGTAAATTTAGTTCTGGGCTCAATGTAATCAGTGCATGAAATGATTTTGGTCTGTTCTGTGTTTCACTGGCTGCAGGGTTGACTTCTTCCCCTATCTGGAAAGGTTCTGGAAGATAGTGGGCTGTGCGCGTCAAAACATGCAGCTCAATATTTATGCAGCCTTTGTCAGTCCCTAGGGAGAGGTGCCCAGGTGATGGATGGGTGTGTGTATAAATACTCTGAGCCTTGGCGCAGAAGGGTCTTGTCTTAGAGGAAGAGATGACAGCCTGAGGGGGGGGGGGTCTGTTTGCCCCCTGGGCAAGCCTCCATGTGTCTGCTGTTCATCGGGATCCAAGCTAGGCTAGTTGTGGTGGCCAGACAGCTCAAAAGCAAAGTGAGCACAAATTGTAAACGTTGATCTTCCCTTTAAAGGCATTGTAAACTTTCAAATGTTTTTGTTGTTTCAACTAGGTATTGGTGTATTTATATTCCCTGTGTCATTTGTTTGCCTTACCTTGTAATGATGGGCTCACATGTTGCTGCTGCAATCTGCAGTGGCATGTAGCTCATCATAATAATGCCAAAGGTAACAGTACCACCTACTGACAAAACGGAGGAATGACAGCTAAACCAGACTTAGGAGAAACCCCCAAATGATCACAAAAACTCCAAATCAGCTAGGTTAACTACAACCTAGCAACACTAAATTTACTAGTATCTCTGTTTAAGACAAGGGTGCTACACATGTGTTTATTCACCCTACTTGTCCCTATTCACTAAAGGGACCAGCGGCTTCTTGTTCTGGGTCACAATCCATGCCTCACTATTTGCTCTGAGTTGCACCACAAATGATCGAGTGCTAATGTTTCATAGTTAGTAAGGTTGAATAAAGACACCAGTCCATCCAGTTCAACCTGATGTGATAAAATTTTGCATGGTAATCTCCTAAAGAGCAAAAGTTGCACTCAAATATAACATGAGTTGTTTGACATAGTAATCACTATTTTCAAATAAGTGCAAAACATAATAATAACAATGCTGAAAATAAAGATCTTTATGATGAATAACACATACGGGTTAGTAAAATGAGCCTGTTGTCAGTAAGACAACTAATAAATACAAATCCAAACATTTACAGTTTATGGGAAAGCTATCTGTTTTTACTTGGACACCACAGCCAGTAACACAATCAGGCTACCTCTTGACGTCAGTTGTTTTTCATCTGGAGCAAGCTAGACTAATGTGCAAGTGCTGAGCATTGATTAAACAGCAGGGGTGTTTCCTATGACCCTTCTTTAGGTCTTATTACTGTAAATAGCATTTTTATTGAAATCATTTGGCTTCCTCTGGTAGATATGTGGTCATCTTATATCGAAAAGGGCATGCACATTAAGATTTAGAGTACATGTGTTCTATTTAAGTTGTGTTTAAGATTGTGCTATGGTAAATTATTGATCCATGAAACACTCAAGGGGAGGAAACTACCCTGCTTACATTGAATCCCAAAAGGGCTTAGGTTTTCATTTTTTTTTTTTCCATGGTAAACTTTCCACTATCAGCAGTGAAAACTTCGGTTCTCAGTCTCTAGACATCCGCTGTGTACCGCTGTCTGATTCTGCAGTCTGCAGCCCTGAATATTGAATGATTCATTAAAGAGGTTATGTAGGACAAAAAAAAATTTAGAAAATAAAAAAATGATAAAAACTCAGTAGATTGCCTTGGATCAAAAATATTGTCACAGATGTATACGTTAGTCAAATACGGCTGTAAAAATCTGTGTAAATAGTGTAAAAACTAACTTCAAAAACTAGTTTGACATCCTTGAACTGAAGGAAAAGGGTCATTGTCACACTTTGTACCTCCCCCAGTACAAAAAAGGCAACTGCACTCACCTATAACTGGCCTTTGCAGCATGGAAGGACAAAGCATGCAAAACAAATGCAAAGAAAGTCGCAGCTCAATTTACACATCAGCTTGCAATCAACCAAATTATTTTGTCTAACAATATGCATTAAAAAAGAAGCTTAGCCCCACACGCCTTTACCTGAAATCATTGACTCTACACCTCCTTAACGCCGCCAAGCTCTGCATCCCTATCCATAGGGGCTCCCCCAATATCCCCTCCGTTACTGATTGGCTAAACAAAGTAGCGAAAATAGCAGAAATGGAGGAGCTCATCCACATTGCCCGTGACTCCCCACAGAAGTTTGCACGGACCTGGGATAAGTGGACACAGTTTCGGGATTATGGCTGCCTTTTTTCTTCGGATAGCTCTCATAATTGAGTTCATTTCCAGTCAACCTTCGCGTGTTTTGCCACATGGCCTGGCGCTGGCTCGAGTAGGGCTAGTCTTGTTTTTATTTTTCCCTTGCATTTTTGCGAGTCTCCCCCATTAGAAAGGAACCCAAGCGGATGATCGTACACACCTTTTCAACAATGCTTTTTTGGTGGAGGAGTCCGGAGAGACGACACCCCTTTCCCCCCCCCCCACCCCTTCCCATTCCCCTATCCCCCCCATGCCTGTCCCTTTCACTTTTCCTACATCTGCTGAAATCCCACTGACTCCCCCCCGGTGGGAAGTTAGCCCAGACGCAGATGACCTTGTTCTTGGCCCGACTGACTGGTTCCAGTCAACCGCTTACCCATTTGTTTTTGCCCCACGTACCGTATTATCGCCCGACAGTTTTATCATTCCCCCCTTGCCCTCATCCATCGCTACAAGATCCCTCAGGGACGTGACAACACCCGCAAACAATGACAAACCCTGACAGTGTCCACCTTGGGGTGTTTACGCTACAATCCCCGACCACCCGCAACGGGTCCGACTGGGCAAATCTGCTCGATTCTTTCGCTTATAGTAGATACTGTTTACGGTGTAAATCGCATTATACAATAAGAGGGGTTTGTAACCACTTCGCAGTTCATGTTGTTATCTGTGTTCTTATTTTGCACTATTTTTTCTTTCCTTTTGTATTCATTCATTGTGTATCGACTGTTATTATACTATTGGAAACTTCAATAAATTCTTTATGAAAAAAAAAAAAAAAGAAGCTTAGTTTGCACACATTTGCAAAAACATGAATAAGCTACAGGGCACCATCAAGCACCCCCAGCCCCCCCCCCCCGTATCTGTAGTCCTAACTCTAAATTTCGAGAGCCTCCACAGTGGAATCACATGCATTATAATAGATAGGCAGAGGGCAGGTGAGCCTGGAGGGAGCCAATCACTCCTTGAAGGCGCAGGGGTGCACTGAACATCCAGCATATAGCACCATGGAATCAAAGGCATCAATTACATCTTCTTACCAACATTTCGACAGTACAAACAAATGGCCACTACTCTCATCTATAACTGCCATTTGCTGTAAGGAGCACATTGAAGGGCAACACATGCAAAACAAACCCAGAAAAATGAATGGCTCAACTTACTGACCAGTAGGGATGAGCTTCGTGTTCGAGTCGAACATACGTTCGACTCGAACATCGGCTGTTCGCCCGTTCGGCGAATTCCGAACATTATGGGCCGGTCACGCCAAATTCGTGTGGCGCTCACGGCCCACAATGCACTGCGTCAACGCAGTGCATTGCTGGCTCATGATTGGCCAAGCATGCACTGTGACCCCGCATGCTTGGCCAATCACAGCGCCAGCAGCGAGGAGAGCCATGATTGGCCACAGGCAGGATGCCTGTGGCCAATCATAGCTCAGGCTGTGTAGTACACGCCCCACACTATATAAGGCCGCCAGCGCGGCGGCCTAGTGTAGTGTGTTGGCGTCTGAAACAGTTAGTGGGTGTTCTGTGTACCTTCAACACAGTACACACCGATCGTTTTCGGCCGATTTTCGATCTTGCTGTTGTGTAGTGGTTGTTGTCTGTGTGCCCTGACCGCAGTATACACCGCTATATTCACCTCACCTATATAGCTAGTGATCTATCTTTTATAATAGAGCTTGCAGTCAGTAGTGTTAGGAGCTTGTGCGTGCTGTCTGCGTGCTCTGTACCCAGTACACACCGCTATATCCACCTACATAGCTCTTCTCTATTTGAGCCCACTTTCCATCTGCAGGAGTTATTGGAAGTTGTGTGTGCCTCCAGCACAGCACAGTATACATCTGTATATACCCCTTTATCTCTGGTGTTCTATAAAAAAGGCATCTGCAGGAGTTAGTGGGTTTTTTGTGCCTCCAGCACAATATACACCTGTATCTACCGTTTATTGCTGTTCTCTAATAGAGCCATCTGCAGGGCTTAGTGGGTGTTGTGTGACTCCATTACACTGCTGTTTTTCCCAACTCCCTTCAGGCCATTACCATGTCTGTAAGGCCAGCAAGGAGAGGCAGACAGGCGCGAGCCGATAAAAGAGGGCAAGCAGGCTCTGTGTCTAGAGACAACAGTGCTGGTCGTGGACGCGGTGCATTGTCATCAGCACGTGGCCATGGGACACGCTTGTCCTTCTTTTCGGCAGCTGGACATGTTGAACCGCAACATGCCAACGACTTGGTAGAGTGGATGACCAAGCCCTCTTCATCCTCCTCATCCTCTCTCACCCAGTCTCAGGGTACTAGCAAAGAAGCTGCCAACGCATCGTCTTCCCTCCTCTCAATGTCATCATCAGTGACTCCTTCCCTAGACCCACCACGTCCTCCTGAGGAGTCTCCTGAACTCTTTGAGCACAGTGTTGGGTACATGCTCCAGGAGGATGCCCAGTGTTTTGTGGGCTCTGATGATGACACTCAGCTAGAGGAAGGCAGTAGCGTGAGCGCAGAGAGAGGGGATGCTCAAGAAGGACAACAATCTGGCAGTCATGTTCCACAAGCTGCAGCATACTGCCAGGTTTGCTACAGCGATGAAGAGGGAGGGGATGATGAGGGCACTGACTCCACGTGGGTGCCTGGTAGGAGGGAGGAGGAGGAGGAGGAGGAGGCACATGTCCAACGAGGCAGGATGCCCTCCGGGGGCCAGCTTAGGGGCAGCACACCGACTGAATCACACCGCAGAGCTCCGCCTGTGCAGGGCGCTGCCTCTGCGCGTTATTCTAAAAGTTCTTTGGTGTGGGCCTTTTTTGAGACGAGTGCATCAGATCGCACCGCTGCTATTTGCAACATATGTCTCAAGCGTATCTCGCGTGGCCAAAACATCAGCCGCTTGGGCACCACATGCTTGACCAAACATATGTTGACCTGCCATGCAGCTCGTTGGCAAGCGTACCTCAAAGACCCACACCAAAGAACAAAGCGGACCTCTCCTTGCTCCTCATCAGCTGGCATCTCCAACCCCACTAGACCTTCAGTCCTCTCTGAAACCTGCTCTCAGAGGAATGAAGGTGTAGAATTAGGTGTGTCACAGCCAAGTGCTTCCGGGAACTCTGCTAGCGGTACACCCACGTCTGATTATAGCAGGCAAATGTCCCTGCCCCAGCTGCTGGACCGGCGAAAGAAGTTCACTCCCAGCCATCCACATGCCCAGCGGTTGAATGCTAGCTTGGCTAAATTGCTAGCACTTCAACTGCTGCCTTTTCAGTTGGTAGACTCGGCCCCCTTCCGTGAGTTTGTACAATGTGCGGTTCCTCAGTGACAGGTCCCCAAACGCCACTTTTTCTCACGGAAGGCGATTCCGGCTCTCTACCGGCATGTGGAAGGCAATGTCCTTGCCTCGCTGGACAGGGCGGTCAGTGGTAAGGTGCATATTACCGCTGACTCATGGTCCAGCAGGCATGCACAGGGACGTTACCTGTCTTTCACGGCCCATTGGGTCACTCTTCTGGCAGTTGGGAAGGATGCAGGTACCCCGGCTTACAGGATGTACTGAAGCAGGCCAGGAAAGTCTGCGTGCATTTCCGCCGATCATTTAATGCCTGTGCTCGGCTGGCTGAGCTCCAAAAGGAGTTGAACCTGCCCAAGAACCGCCTTATATGTGACATGCCCACCAGGTGGAACTCAACGTTGGCCATGCTGCAGCGGCTGCACACGCAGCAGAGGGCCATCAATAAGTACCTGTGCGACTACGGCACCAGGACAGGGTCAGGGGAGCTCGGTTTTTTCTCACCATGCCAGTGGGGCATGATCAGGGATGCATGCACTGTCCTGTCACCGTTTGAGGAGGCCACAAGGATGGTGAGCAGTGACAGTGCATGCATCAGTGACACTGTACCTCTTGTCCACCTCTTGGAGCATACGCTGCGTGGAATAATGGACAGGGCACTTGAGGCAGAACAGAGGCACGAAGAGGAGGACTTCCTTGCCTCTCAAGGCCCCCTTTATCCAGACAGTGTTCCTGCTTTGCCACCCATCACACAGGAAGAGGATGAGGAGGAGGAAGAGGAGGAGGAGGATGATTGTGTCAGCATGGAGGTGGAGGCTGGCACTCAGCATCAGCAGCAGCAGCAGCAGCAGCAGCAGTCTTGTAGGGATGATTTACAGTCCCAAGAAACACGTGGACTTGTACGTGGCTGGGAGGAGGTAGCTGCGGATCATGTTGCCCTTAGTGACCCAGAGGACTCTGGACCGAATGCCTCAGCTAACCTACGCTGCATGGCCTCCCTGATCCTGCAAAGCCTGCGGAAGGATCCTCGTATTCTTCGGATCAAGGAGAGGGACCATTACTGGCTGGTCACTCTCCTTGATCCACGGTACAAGGGTAAGGTTGCCGACCTTATCTTGCCATCGCAGAGGGAGCAGAGGATGAGACATCTCCGGGAGGCCTTGCAGAAAGGTCTGTGCAACGCGTTCCCAGAGACTGGGAGGTTACAAACTCCTGGTCCTGGACAACGTGTTGCTGAGGCATCGGTCAGAAGGAGCGGTGGAGAAGGTGGCCGTCTGACTGATGCTTTCAGACAATTTTTTAGTCCGCAGCCCCAAGGTATGATCGGTTCCAGCAACCATCGCCAGCGTCTGATTTACATGGTGCAGGAATACCTAGGGGCAAGGTCAGACTTGGACACCTTTCCCACCGAAAATCCTCTGGCTTACTGGGTCTTGAGGATGGATCACTGGCCAGAGCTTGCACAGTATGCAATTGAGCTACTGGCCTGTCCTGCATCCAGCGTTCTTTCGGAACGCACCTTCAGTGCTGCTGGTGGCTTTGTTACCGATCACAGGGTGCGCCTGTCCACCGAATCAGTTGATCGACTGACCTTCATCAAGATGAATCAGTCTTGGATCACCCACAGCTACCAAGCACCTGAAGCTGATGTAACCGAATAATTTTTTTTGAAATATCACATCCCTTCAAGACTGCCCATGCTGATGCTGAGTGACTGTCCTGTTATGTTGATTGTCTATCCTCTTCCTCCTCCGCTGATATGTTGGAAGAACATTTCTGGTTCTGGGTGATGCCATTAGCCCAATTTTTCTGCCCCTGTTTAACAGGGGCGTTTAAGTACAATTTTTGATGCAATGCTTTGCAGCAGGGCTAATTCCTGCAATAAAACTAGAGTATATGGGAGAGGTTGCAGTGTCGTGGCACCAGCACCAGTGCCTAAGGCCCAATTTTTCTGCCCCTGTTTAACAGGGACATGTAATTACAATTCTTGATATAATATTTCACAGGAGGGCCCGTTCCTGTGCCCACCCAGAGTAACTGTGAGGACTTATAGTGTTGTGACACCAGCACCACAACCACCAAAGGTCAATTTTTCTACCACTGTTCAACAATGGCATGTAATTACAATTCTTGATATAATCGTTCACAGCAGGGCGCTCCAGCGCCCAGCAAGAGTCACTTTGAGGGCTTACAATGTTGTGGCAAAACCAACACCTTGTTCCGCCATTTCTGCAGAGCATATAGGGCAGGCCCCTACTTTCAAACATCCAACTTACAAACATCTCCTACTTGCAAACGGAAGGAGACAACAGCAAGTGAGATGAAAAAAGATGGACGACAAAACTAATTATAGAGGGGTGATAACCCTTCCCTATGTTTTCCAAAAAGCTTAAAAATAGTTTTTTTGACTGGAGCTACACTTTAAAAATGTACCAGTTGAAAATTACAAACAGATTCAACTTAACACAACAAACCTACACAGTCCCTGTCTTGTTTGCACCGCCTGTATACTGCTGTTCTGAGTATATAGGGCCTGGGGACCACACGCATTTCCTTTTTTTAATATGGGTACAGGGTTCCCCTTGATATGCGTACAAGACCCAAAGGGGCTGGTAATGGGCAGGGAGGGCTACCCATGCCATTTTTCTCAATGGTTTTCAACCATATTGCAGGAACCAGATACAACATTAAAACCGCAAGCAGTTTTCAATGATGTTATTTCTGTTTAATGTCATTTTGTGCAGGGACTGTTCTAAATACGGGAAACACGTGACACTTCACAGGCATACTACAGACACCCCCCAGGCACCATATTTAAAGGAATATTTCACTTTTTTTCACTTTAATCATCATTAAAATCAGTGCTCCCGCCAAAACGGCCATTTTTAAAAACATTTTAGGCATTGACCCATGTCCCCTGGGGCAAGAGCCAGGTCCCCAAACCCTTTTTAGGACAGTATCTTGCATATTAGCCGTTAAAATTAGCACTTTTAATTTCGAACGTTCGAGTCCCATAGACGTCAATGGGGTTCTAAAGTTCGTTCGAATTTGGGGTCCGTTCGAAAGTTCTGGTGCGAACCGAACCGGGGGGTGTTCGGCTCATCCCTACTGACCAGCCTGCTAACCTACCAAATTGGTCTTTCTAACAATAAGCATTAAATACAGGGGTTTAGTTTGCATACATTTGCAAATACATGTGTAAGCTACAGAGCCCCGTCAAGGCACCCCAGTATCTGTAGTCCTAACTCTAAATTTATAAATTTTGTGAGCCTCCACAGTGGAAGCACATGCATTGCAATGGATAGGCAGATGGCAGGTAAACCTGAAGGGAGCCCACCCTTCCTTATAAGCATAGGTGCACACTGGAGACCCAGCATATAGCTCAATGGCAGCAAAGATGTCCAGTACGCCCCCTCACCAAGATTTCAACAGTACAAACAAATGTCAAATTAAATATTGGTGAGGAGAAATACTGGACATTTTTGCTGCCATGGTGTTATATGCTGGGTGTCTAGTGTGCTCTTGTGCCTTAAAGGAGGAGTGGGCTCCCTCCAGGCTCACCTTTCCTCTGTCTATCCATTATAATGGATGTGCTTCCACTGTGGAGGCTCACAAAATGTACAGTTGGGACTACAGAACACTGGGGGCCTTGATGAGGCTCTGTAGCTTACCCATGTATTTGCAAATGTGTGCAAATGAAACTCCTGTTTTTAATGCATACTGTTAGACAGGACAATTTGTTTGGTCGGTAAGTTGAGCCAGGAATTTCTTTGGTTTTGTTCTACCTCCCTCCAACTTGACCCATACTCTCTTCCAGTACTGCTCCAATACTGCACAAACAATACACGGATACATATGAGCATGTGACCTCCTCCAATGATGCAGTGCTAGTACCTAGATACCAGTAACACTAGGCCACAGCAATGTCACATGACAAGTGCATCAACACACTTAGCAATCACAACACAAGAGCATTTGAACACACTGCAGCCAGGGCCAGCGCTGCCGCTAGGCCAACTAGGCAGCTGCCTAGGGTGCAGCCACAGCCTGTCACCTCTGCTTCCCCAGTGAATGTTGCCTATGATGCGAGCCGCCATCCCTCCTCTGCACATGCCGGTGCACCTGCACACAGTTGAAATGAGATCCTGATGTAACAGCTAGATCAGTATACCGTGAAAGAAAGTATCCCCTGCTGCGATTGATGCTCCGGTTTGAGGCTAACCAAACTGAGCACGGAGAGGCTGCAGCCTGGTCAGGCAGCTTACTGGGATTAATCCCTTACATGCCGCCTGGTCAGCGGGGTACACAGGCTGGAACAGAGTAAAACACAAGGCACACAGGCTGGAGTGGAGGACAGCAAAGGGCACACAGGCTGGAACAGAGGACAGCATGGGCACACAGGCTGGCCTAACCTCTTGAATGACGAATGGCCAGTACTTAGTCCCGGAGATTTCACAGGGGCTGTTGCATAAAGATGGGTTGGGGCAGTTGCGGAGAGTGTGGTGGTGCATCAATGGTGTACTGTGACTAGTAGTTGAAAAAGTGGGGATCTATCAGTGGGGGGCAGCTGTTTATGTGGGAGAAAGTAGTTGAGGGTGGGGATCTGGTAATTGGGGGGCATTAGCTGGTGGAGTGGGGGGTTTGTCAGTGGGAAATGGGGGGCATTATTTGGTGGAGTAGGGGGTCTATCAGTGAGAAGTGGCAGGGCATTTGTTGGTGGGGTGGGAGTCTGTCAGTGGAGAGTGGGGGGGGCAGTAGTTGGGGCTGGTGGGGGGGGTGTTAGTTGGTGGGTGGGAGGTCTATCAGTGGGGAGCATGGGGGGACAGTATGTGGGGAGGTGTTAGTTGGTGGAGTGGCAACAGACAAGGTCATTCACTGGGCAATGGTGATCACTGCTCACTGCAGCTGAAGTCAGCTCAAAGCCCTGATAGCCACCTGTCATCGCCCACCAGCATGGAGCCCAGGGGACCACGCAAGGGGCTGCAAGACAAGATGGAGAAGTTAAGATGTGAGGTGGAGAGGCGGCTGGAAGATGTGCTGTGCCTGGCAGGGGCCCTCTCCTGGTCTGTCAGCAACCTGCAGTGCGAGAACCGGAGCCTGTGAAAGCAGGTGGACAAACTCAGCTGCTAGATGGAACCATAGAAGTACTGAGATGGGTGGTAGGACTGAACAGGTATAGACAGGCCAGGTACTCCAACCATGCTCTGCTTACTGTGTACAGCAATGTTGCTTAGGTCAGTTCAATGAGGGGGCAACACACATCATAGGGGGCTATAGACAGGGCTGGTGCTAGACTATTTTGCACCCTTTCTATACCATATAGGAGTATAGGAAGTATATTTTAAAGGTATAAAAGTTTTTTTGTTTTTTTTGGGGGGGGGGTGCAAGTAGATGGTATTGCCTAGGGTGCAAAATAGTCTAGCACTGGCCCTGACCACAGCTCGTAAATGAGAATCAACTGTGCATTATGGTGTGCTGCATGGACAAAAAATAGTACAGGTACAGTCTGTTGACACGGTAAATGGACCTCTCATACACCTAGTTTTTTAATATATTGATCTTTTCATACTCAGTGGGCCCTCTCCTGCTTTTTTTATCCTTGCATCTCCATTCTGCCCTTGGCATATTTTTTTTTCTTTAAACATATACAGTGGTGCTCTACTGCTGTATTGGGTCCTGAAGAAGCCTTGTATTGACGAAATGTTGATATTCATATCTTGCCTAACCTATTATATTTGAACTTATCTTCCAGTATTATCACTAGTGCATTTTTCATGCTTATGTGTGGATGCTTTGGCAGCTTTTTGCCCATGTTTTAATCCCTATTTTAATGTGTACTAATAAATATATTGTGTTTTTACATATCTTGTGTGGTCTTCCATATTACGCCTATAGAGTCCTGTTCTTTTTTAGCCAGGGTCTGGTTTTGTCAGTCCGCACTTTCTATATTATACTATAGATGTGGCTTTACAAGGAAAAACTCTTTTGTGAGCACAGGTACATGTTTTATGTGCGTAAAATGAATAAGCTTTGCAACATAAATGTCATTTTTGGTGGAAAAACTTCAGAAGAGGTAGTCACTTCTAAAGGGATGCCAACACTGCAGCCTTCCCCATTAGAACACTGAAAGTGCATCAGCATTCAGATTCAGTCTGCAACATAGACAAACAGCCTCTTCTGCAGAGCAGAAACAAGTAGGCATCGGCAACAATGTTATAAAAAAAAAAAATGAATGTACATTGATCACCCAAAGGGGAATTAATTAATTTATTTTTTAGAGTTAAAGTGGAGCTCCGCTTGAAAAAAAAAAAAGTTAGTAGCTACAAATACTGCAGCTGCTGACTTTTAAAATAAGGATATTTATCTGTCCAGGGAGCCCGCAATGTCCTCACCCAAAGCCGACCCGTCTCTTGGCTCCGGGTGGAGGCACCGGTATCTTCAGTAAGGGAATCAGGAAGTGAAGCCTTGTGGCTTCACAGTGTGGTTCTAGCTGTGTGTCCTGAGTAGTCTCTGCTGTCTTCTGGAATCAGCGGAAGTTCCATTTCTGGGCGGAATTCCGCTTTAAGCCAGCCATAGATATCACTCAGGTCAAGGTGCACTGAGCTTCAGCCAGTTGAAAGAACACATCATTCTAACCTAGGAGAGAATGGCGGTGGCATCAAGGCCAGAGGAAAGATTTTAAAAAGACAGGTAAACAGACACAGGGAAAAAAAATTGTGCAGGGGTAGGAGGGTTGGAAGAAAACAAATGTATTTTTTGGAATGAAGGCCACTTTAACATTACATAGGGGGATTTAGATAAGTATTCGATTAGATTATAAGTATTAGATTAGTTAAGAAAGTAAAACACACATAAATGTAAAAAAATATATAAATAAGTGCAGGGCAACCAGCATATATATAAATAAATGAATAAAGATAACTTCAATTAGAAAACTAGTGCTACAGTAAGGTGTACCCAATTATCATATACATGTGAAAACTACTCATTGATCGAATAATGATCCACTGGACTCGTGGACAAAATCCCATATAAATAGTGAAAACTACTGTGTAATGTAGTGACAGTTCATCTATCTTTACAGTGCTTCCGGAGACCCACCACCTTCAGGTGCAATGCCTCCTCGCCTAAAATATCTGACCACACTACAGAGTCAAATTCGTCTTAAACCGATGTTTTAAAACCTGGAAATTTGGAAGAGGAAAGCACGTTTTATTTATCTAGCCCTTTATGCAGTGGTAATTTTGGCAGCAAAGTTAAATTTGGTTTTAGTCTAATGCCATGTACACATGATCGGAATTTTGGTCGGTAAAAGCTCTGATTGTTTTCGGTGGGATTTTGCTCAAGCTGTCTTGCATACACACAGTCACACCAAATTCCGACCGTCAAGAACGCAGTGACGTACAACACGGACGACGGACTAGAAAAAGGAAGTTCAATAGTCAGTAGCCAATAGCTTCCGTCTCGTAGTTGAATCTGAGCATTCGTGAGTTTTTGCATATGAATTGCATACACACGAACACATTTTCGGATAGGAACTTTTTCCGAATGAAAAATGAGAACTTGCTCTCAATGAAATGAATGAAATTCAGCCAGCAAAAGTCAGATGGAGCATACACACAATCCCATTTTCCGACCAAAAGCTCTCATCGGTCTTTTGCTGGCAGAATTTCCGATCGTGTGTACTTGGCATTAGTTTTAAGATTAAAATGGCATTTTAGTTTTAGTCCGATTTTGGTCTTCTGCTATTGTTTTAATTTTAGTGATATGTAGTCTAATAAAATCTCTAGTACATTTTAGTCGACTAAAATGTGCTATATTTTAGTTGACTAATACCCCCAGTACATTTTAGTCAACTAAAATCTAATGTGTTTAGTAAATAATGCATTATTTAAGCAAAACTTATACAGTCCTGGAGTAAAAAAAAACACATAATCATGTTAATATTTATGGTTCGAACAAACTACACAGACACAGATTTAGACATTATATAACGTCTTTACTCTAAAACCAAGTTTCATTACAAAAACATTGCTTTTTTTTGAGTCACACGGGTTCATTCCCTGCTATAAGCGCATGCTACTTTTCTGTTGTTGAGAACAAGTAGCCCAAAGCCCACCCAGACACCCACAAACTGCACAAACAATTAAATCACTGTGTTGATAAATGCTTGCACGAGTATACCAAAGAGGAAGATCCTAAGCATTATAACAGACAATAGCAGTAATATGGTGGCAGCATTTAAACAAACCACAGCAGCAGCAGAAGAACCACCCAGTTCAGTGCCAAGTTCAGTACTCACAACCTTTCCTCATGACTAATATCCTCCAGACCCTTTATTAGCTTTGTTGCCCTTCTTTGTACTCGCTCCATTTCCAGTACATCCTTCCTGAGGACTGGTGCCCAGAACTGGACAGCATACTCCAGGTGCGGCCGGACCAGAGTCTTGTAGAGCGGAGAATTATTGTTTTATCTCTGGAGTTGATCCCCCTTTTAATGCATGCCAATTTTCTGTTTGCTTTGTTAGCAGCAACTTGGCATTGCATGCTATTGCTGGGTCTATCATCTACTAGGACACCCAGGTCCTTTTCCATCCTAGATTCCCCCGGAGGTTTTCCCCCCCCAGTGTATAGATTGCATTCATATTTTTGCCACCCAAATGCATTATTTTACATTTTTCTACATTGAACTTCATTTGCCATGTAGTTTCCCACTCCATTAATTTGCTCAGATCTTTTTGCAAGGTTTCCACATCCGGCGAAGAAGTTATTGCACTGCTTAGCTTAGTATCGTCCACAAATACAGAGATTGAACTGTTTATCCCATCCTCCAGGTCGCTTATGAACAAATTAAATAGGATTGGTCCCAGCACAGAACCCTGGGGTACCCCACTACCGACCAATGACCATTCCGAGTGCTCCCCATTTATCACCACCCTCTGAACTCGACCTTGTAGCCAGTTTTCAATCCATGTAATCACCCTATGGTCCATGCCAACAGACCTTATTTTATACAGTAAACGTTTATGGAGAACTGTGTCAAATGCTTTTGCAAAATCCAGATATATCATGTCTACGGGCCTTCCTTTATCGAGCTGGCAACTCACCTCCTCATAGAAGGTTAGTAGATGGTTTGGCAAGAACGATTCTTCATGAACTGCTAATGATACCGTTCTCATTACTAAAATTTTGTATATGGTCCCTTATCATCCCCTCATACACATACAATTGATGTTAGGCTAACTGGTCTGTAATTCCCAGGGATGTATTTTGGGCCCTTTTTAAATATTGGTGCTACATTGGCGTTTCTCCAATCAGCTGGTACCATTCCAGTCAGTAGACTGTCAGTAAAAATTAGGAACAATGGTCTGGCAATTACTTGACTGAGTTCCCTAAGTACCGTCGAGTGCAAGCCATCTGGTCCCAGTAATTTATTAATGTTACATTTCCCAAGTCTAATTTTAATTCTGTCCTCTGATAACCATGGAGGTGCTTCCTGTGATGTGTCATGAGGATAAACACTGCTGTTTTGGTTACTGAAGCCCCCCAATTCCCTCATGAAGACTGAGGAGAAGAATAAATGCAATACATTTGCCATCTACCCATCTTTTGTAACCATATGTCCTTTCTCATTCTTTATGGGGCCAATATGGTCTGTCCTCCCTGTTTTACAGTTTACATACTTAAAGAATTGCTTAGGATTTTTTTTTCTCTCCTCTGCTATGTGCCTTTCATGTTCTATCTTAGCCGTATTGCACCCTTACATTTCTTGTTGCATTCTTTATAATGTCTGAATGCTGATGATGATCTCTCTACCTTGTATTTTTTGAAGGCCTTCTCATTTGCTTTTACATGTATTTTTACATTGGAGTTAAGCCATCCAGGACTTTTGTTCGCTCTTTTAAATGTATTACCCAATGGGATGCATTGGCCAATGCCCTTATTTAATATGCTCTTAAAGCAAACCCATCTCTCCTCCACATTCTTTAGTTCTAAGATTTTATCCCAATTTATGCCTTCTAGTAAGGTTCATAGTTTAGGGAAGTTGGCTCTTTTGAAATTTAGTGTCTTTGTATTCCCCTTGTGTTTCCTATTTGTGTGATTTATAAGCAAGCCAATTGACCTGCGATCACTGTTCCCTATATTACCCCGTATTTCCACATTTGTTATCAGGTCTGTATTTTTGGTAATTGGTTAGTAATCAGTACCTCGTTATTTCTAGTTGGTGCATCTACCATCTGACCCATAAAATTGTCCTGCAAGACATTTAGGAACTAGAAAGCCTTAGATGAATGCGCGCTTCCCTCCGCCCAGTCTATTTCTGGATAATTAAAATCCCCCATTATGATAACACTTTCCATCCTTGCTGCTAATCCAAATTGTGATAGGAGATCTGTCCCCCCTTCCTCCCTCAGGTTAGGGGCCTATAGCATACTCCCAGTATTACTTCCCCCTTAGCTTTATCCCTTTGGAGCTCTACCCATAAGGATACCACCTCTTCCCTATCTCCCTTAGTGATGTCATCTCTCACATTCACTTGTACATTATTCTTGATATATAGGCATACCCCTCCCCTTTTTTACTCTGTCTATCCTTGCCATAAAGGGTATACCCTTGAATGTTTGCCAGCCAATCATGAGAGCTGTTGAACCAGGTCTCTGAAATTCCAACAAAATCCAAATCCTCCTCGCACAATAGTATCTCTAATTCACCCATCTTGTCCGCCAGGCTCCTGGCATTGGTGAACATGCCACATAGTTTAGACCGGTCGCATACTATCCTCTTATTGGGTATTCCGAGATTGCAACTTGGACTTGCTACTATGTTTACCTTGGGTTTATGTGCTTTTGTCAACCTACCACTAACTGGATCAATTGTGGGCATAAAATTGGGTATTTGGATTGTACGATTATTTATTTATTTTATTTATTTGTTTTTAAGGTTGAACTGGATGGACTTGTATCTTTTTTCAACCTGACTAACTATGTAACTATGTAACTAATGCCCCCAATACTAACCTCTGGAATATGTTCCGCACTGACTATCTCTACCTCTGGACCCTCCCCCATCGCCTAGTTTAAAAACCCCTCTAACTTTTCGGCCATCTTCATTCCCAGCCGATCTGCACCCTCCTCATTTAGGTGCAGTCCATCCCTTCTATAGTACTGTGTTATCGACTGAGAAGTCGGTCCAGTCCTCCAGGAACCCAAACCCCTCCTTACTACACCAGCTCTTCTGCCACTTGTTTACTTCCCTAATCTCCCTCTGTCTTTCTGGAGTGGCTCGATGTACCGTTAGTATTCCTGAGAATACTATCTTGGAGGTCCTTTTCCTCAATTTAGCTACTAAGTCCCTAAAATCATTCTTTAGGACACTCCATCTGCCTTTGACTTTGTCATTGATGCCAACATGCACCATAACAGCTGGGTCTTCCCCAGCCCCTCCCAGTAATCTGTCCACCAGATCCGTGATGTGCCGAACCCGAGTGCCCGGTGGACAACATACTGTTCGGCGCTTCAGGTCTTTGTTACAGATTGGCCTCTCTGTCCTAAGAATTTAAGAATTGAGTCCCCTACCACCAGAATCTGTCTTTCCTTTCCCTTTACTTCCCCCTCTCTCACTGGAGGAGTTCTTCCCCAGCAGCTAGGAGAGACCCTCAGCTCCAGCAGTGCTGGTCCCTGACTGGTTTCACCAATGTCACTCAAAGGGCGTACTTATTGGGATGCTCCAGCCCTGGATCGGCCTCCCTGGCACTTCCCCCTCTACACTATCTAACTGTTACCCATCTACTCTTTGCTAGTGCCTGCACCTCTTTGTCTCCACCTGCCTCTGTGCTGGCCCCTGCCAGCACCTGCCGTGTACTTTCCTGGCTCTCCTTTAGATTGTTACAACCCCCTTCTTTGCATACTGACACAGGATGGGGTAAACTCTACCTCCTCCAATAACATGACACACAAGTGCATTCAACTTTCCAGCAGTAGACTGTCTCTAGGAGTGGCTGCTGGAGAAACCCCCTCCCCTCTAGCCTCTAATAGCTGACATGGGTTTCATTAACATGTAAGCCAATCCACATAAGCATATACATCCCATAATAGGTTGCCCCCAAGGCAGACAGAGACAATAGAACAATGGGATACAGCCACACCTCAAACTATTTATAAAAGATATATAAATATAAATGTAAAAAAACTGTTAGAGACTAAGCTCTTACAATATTCCAGCAGTTGGAAAGGTGCAATTTATATCTATCTTCATACTTTTCTTGAGGGATATTGTTCAAAAATATTACTGTCCCAAGTGAGTTATTTCAACACAAACCATACATATAAGATCCAATGGTTGTACTGTGAGTTGGGTTAGTGAAGACCCAACTGGGGTTCTTGGTCACCCTGTGCCCCTAATAGATACAGGCTAACTTACACATAGGTGGGGCCAGGGGAGCTGGACATGGAGTTTCCAGAGTAAGCTGTGTTCCACAAGCCCCTCAGCCAAAGTGACTCCCGTCATAGTTTGTGTATCCTAGGCTGCAGCACTGACAGGAAAAGGATTTTATGTCTGGCAGCAGAGGAGAGTTTTACACAGGCACAGCTACAGGCAGAGACTCCTATTGTAGATCTGTGCACAGCAAGTGGTACGCCTGCCATCTATCCAATAGAAAGGCACACAGGATGTAGACTGCAGGGATTGTGGGAGGTGTAGTTATGACAGACTGCTCTGGTTTGGGGAGCTGGAAGGAGTAAACTGCAAATCCCACAAGAAACTGGGGCAAAGAGAATAGGCCATTCCCTACAGTTTTCCAAGGCTGAAGAGAAGAAGTGTAGAGCAAGTTTCTGGGAGGAATGAGTACTAGTGTGAGAGTAGGCAAATTTATCCTGACTCATGATTAATTCTGTGAGTCTGTAATTGGGTCAGCGTTATTAGAGGTCACACTTACACTTACAGAGAGAGGAAAGCTGTATACACTGGTGCAGTATTGAAGGGGGCACATTTTACTCCTGTTTATGGTGCAACACTGGTCTGAGCCCTAACAAAAGGACTCCCCCATCGGTCTCTATACTCGAGGGGATTTTGTACTCACCCATTTAATACATTGATTCGGTACCTATGGGCTATTTTTTGGTACTATTGATACTGTGTTGTATAGTGGGAATCTGTGACCACTTACCTCTATGTGTGATCTATACTACTTTTACATCCTCAATCTATATGACTGTTATACATCACCACCTACCCAGTATCCGTCCTGAGGAAGCTAATATTTTAGTGAAACGTGCTGACGAGCACGTTTTTGGAGGCATTACTGGATCAGAAATCTTTTTCTCACTTTGATATATTATCAAATCAATCTTGTGCCCTGGGAGAAATCCACTGAGTCAGCCGAGTAGACTGGTAAAGAGGGTCAGTCAGAAAGTCTAATGAAGAAGCAGCCAGGTGGGCTGGTGATGAGGCAGCCAGGTGGGCTAGCATTTCCTGCAGAAGTAGAGCT
Organism: Lithobates pipiens; assembly: GCF_037356315.1. NCBI lineage: Eukaryota > Metazoa > Chordata > Amphibia > Anura > Ranidae > Lithobates > Lithobates pipiens. Next base: position 204,265,899 of record NW_027507686.1, read on the forward strand.
GGGACCAGTGTTGAGTTGGTGGTACTCCAAGATGCATTTCACAACACATGTGCTACTTTTCCAAAAGGGCTGAGAGTTCCTAGTCTGTAAGGGACTTTTGCTAATCTAATGTCACGTACACACGACTGGTTTTCCCGTCGGAATAAACTCTGAAGGTTTCTCCAACGGATTTCCGCTAAAACTGTCGTGCGTAAACACGATCACACCAAGGTCTGATCGTTAAGAACGCGGTGACGTACAGCATGTACGACAGGACTAGAAAAAGGGAGTTCAATAGCCAGTAGCCAATAGCTTCCGTCTCATACTTCAGAGCATGCATCGTTTTTGGTCCGTCGGAACAGCATACAGACGAGCAGTTTTCCCAATAGGAATTGAGCTGTCGGAAATATTTAAAACATGTTCTATTTCTAGGTCCGTCAGAATTTTCGTAAAAAAAAGTTCAATGAGGCATACACACGATCGGAATATACGATGAAAAGCTTCCGTCTGACTTCTTCTGTCGGACATTCCGCTCGTGTGTACATAACAGATACTGTTGCTTTTTAAAATGAGTAAACTAAAAGTGTGAATCAAGCAGAGCTGTACAGGAGGATCAAGTGGAAGCTGTGAATATGGAGGATGTTGTCCTTCCTTTTTTTTGTTACTGTCAAGTTGGGCATCCCATAATTCCTATCCCCATTCAAGTTATTATCCCTTCAAATAAAACAACAAAAACAAAGCTCAAGGGCTGTTTTCTGTGTCTGGATGTAGGTTTAAGATGCTATGTGCCTGGCTGTGCAGCAGGAACACCGTCACATGTAGTCCCTACGGGGGTAGTGCTACATACACATCAGGCTTGTAACTGATTGTACACACCTGAGAGGAAGAGAAGCACAGTGACAGATATTCTAGGACATCGGAGACCACCGTGAATGCTGATAGAGTTTGCTGTATGATTAGGGGGGAGGACACTGCAGACATAGACTAGCTTCACCCAGTACATAGAGGGGGACCATCTGCTAACATGAGAAGTTGGTGAGAGGTCACAGGCAAAATCCACATACCAATCTGACAAAAGAGGGCCAGTGTTTCCTGCGAGTATGGAGGAGCCAGTGACTTTATCAGTGCTTAAAGGGACCAAAATCAGTGCCATCATCAGGGCTTAAAGGAACATTATCCTGATTGCTCTTACATATAGCTGGACCCCAACAAGCTAGCCAGCAGAAGAGAGTATATTACTGACTGCTAAAATGTGGTATGATTCTCCTTAATTAGCATTGCCCCAGTATAGGGTTTAGGAGATGATGCTCTACACCTATTGCTTGTTTTTACCATAGATTTCTTTCTACTATTCACCTATTATTTGCCACTGGGCTTACTGCATTTACACCTGCAATCAATAAAATCTGAGAGATTCTGTGTAAATTCTACACTTTGAATGGATGTTCAGGGCAGATGGCAGATAAACAAGTGTTTGTTTCCTACACATATGTTCGTGAACTGCCTTCCCATTTTGATGTGGCCTACCATATACTGGAAGCCTGCCTTTGAAAGTGGAACCTTTCCATCCAGCCTTGGACAGGGTGGTTCCCATACCATCCTCCAGACAGTTTCGGATATTGTTGAGGTGATTCCTCATAACGGCATGATTTACTCAATACACACCAGTATGGGTCCATACCTTCTGTAAGCATGCCAATCTTACTAAATGATGGCGGACCACACAACTAAGGAAAAAGTTTTTGTGTCCTTTCACGGATGACCTTCCTTCAATTCTTGGGACTCATTTCCTATAGTGCACTTTTACATTGAATGTTTATTCATTTATGGACTTTGTATGACATCATTTAATTTTTAAGCACACATTTTTTTCTCTGTCCGTGCCTCCCAATGGGGCCCTTGCATTGTCACCTGGGCTTCAGATGGAGGCTGCAAGTGGCCATTTCAACACATTCTACCTAAAAATGGCCCACTGTTGTCATTGGTAAACCTGCTTTGAGAGAAGGAGGCTGTAGAAGACTGACAGCACTGAGATGTAACAAAAGGATGAAAAAAGGTGAAACATTTTTTTTATTAAAAAATAAAATTGCATATGGACCAGTTCGCACCAAAACTGCGGGAAACCCAGGCATCGGGTGCAATTCCCGCATCGCGACAAAACACACTGCACTTGTGATTTGCAGCGGGTATCAATGTTAACCCAATGACACCCCAAACGCGGGTCACAAACGCAGTGCGTTTGCCTGCACTGGATCGCAGTAGTACTGTTGGTGCAGTACGGTGCAATTTCAGCCCATTCAAATGAATCAACTGAAATTGCACTACACATGGATCGCATGTAAATTGCACAGAAAATGCACAGCATATTTTTGTGGGATTCATGATATGAACTGGTCCTAAATGTCATTCAGTTATAGTTTACATCCTCTTTAAATACTGTTGTAACTTGTGACTGCTGATAAACTATTTTGCTAGAAAAACTGGATGTTGTTTTTTTTTTTGTTTGTTTTTCCAATTTAATTTTATTGGATGTCTTTTCCAGAGGATAACATAACAGGGACCACACTGGATATTTTATTGCTAGAGTCAAACTTTAATTATAGCACAAGGCTGTATTATACAATATAGTGTATATTCTTGAGTCATACTGTACTATTTAGTAATTCATTTTGCATTTCCATGAATGTGTTATAACATATGTAACCACATACAAAGTACTTTATATTGTATTTCCCATCACTCTGTAAATGTTCACTGTGTCATTGCCTTGGTAAATCGGAATTTCATGCAAGCTTTTTAATTCTCCTTACAAACAAATAAAAGAAACCACTATTATTACTGCGGCTGCTTTCTGTCCTTGTATGTTTTAGATTTTCCAGTAATAAAAATGTATTCTTGATGCATGTGACATCCCATATATGCATCATTATCACAGCCCTCCATACCTTTCCTTTAACCCCTCTTACACTGGTTATAATTCCTATTGTGAACACCAATTCCTGACTTTATCCAGGTGCTGGGATCATTGATGCCTATCCCTCATTTAATGGCATAAACATTAAACATATTATTGCTATTCTAATTCTCTCACCCTGAAATCTTTATCCATTAAAGACTAAATCTCAGGGGATTGCGCAGGGAAACCTGTTATCTGCGTACATGTTCACACAATGACGTCTTAGGCATAACAGCGTCCTGCAGTAAGATTTAGTGCAAATTAATTAACAGAGTATCACTGAGATTACTCATTATGCACAGAGATACATTTTACAGCTTTAATGTGAAAAAAAAAATACATTTTATTCCCACAATAGAGGATATCAGGCATTAAATCTGAGGTCCTTTTTTTTTTTCTTGAAGCCGGATTATTCAATATTCAATAGCCAGAACTTCAATAGCTGTATTTAGAAGTGCATTAAAGTGTGTCTAAATCCACAACTTTTTGTGCTGACTGTTGATTGGTTAGAACCCTTGTTAGGTTTTTATTTCTTTCTTTGTCATGGGGACAAAAGTTTTTATTGCTCTGAACATTGTCACCAGGACTGAAATGAGGAAAAATTGTAAATTTTGAGTTATTGCCAGATCAGGAATAGAAGGGACATCTTCCAACAGGATCACGTGTTTCATTGACAACTGCGAACTGCCTAAGAGGAGATTTCCTTCACTTTGTAAAGATTTTCTTTACTTTCAGTGGTGTATTGGGACAGGAAAAGAAAGGAAATCTTAACAGTGGGACAAAGACAAACAAAACAATGTGTACAGGGTTTTAAAGCTGAATTCCAGGAATCTATAATAAAACAGAAGTGCTGTAATCACAAGACTATTTATTGCCATTTGCCAAAGATAAAAACATACTTACTAGACACAAGGAAAGAGAAGGCTCATCATATCCGTGATGGAGGAGGAGATGTAAAGTCCAGCAGGAGGCAGTCCTGAATGGGGTTTTTGTGCAACTAGTTGTCACGAATCCCAGCTGACCAGTAGAAGGAAGCTGCAAGTAGAACCCACCAGGAAGAGTGGCTGCGTTGCCTCGACCATCATCAAATGCAGGAAGTGACATCAGCAGGAAGCAGCCGGGGCCAGCATGGACCGCGGGTGTCTGGAAATTATGTAAAAGTGGCGGGGTGCATTTTGGAGCATCCAATTGGCTCCTTCTTCATGCCAATTGGCATGCGCCTTTTCTTTCCCTAAGTCTAGTAAGTGTGTTTTTATCTTTGGCAATAAATGGTCTTGTGATTACTGCACTTAGAAGTGCTTCTGTTTTGTCCTTTATTGCTATACACAGGCTCCCCCCAGGCCTGGATGGAGTGACTGGCTGGTGCCCCCCCCCCCCCCATTTTCTTTTTTTTCTTTTTTTCTCCCCACCTCCTTCTTCTCTTCTCCTATTGCTCTTCTTTCTTTCTATACTTTTAATAAAACGGTGATTACTATGTAAAATGCTGTGTGGCATACAGAGACTTCCTAGACTCTGAGGTCCAGTGTCTTTTCTTCAGTTATTTGATTACCTTTTACTACAATGTGATGTTTGTGAATATGGTCTTGTTCTTGCAGGTATTCTGCTTTATACACACTAGTGTTGCAGTTTCTGTATTACTGTATGCCTTATAAAAATAAGGAACTGAAAAAAAAGGAACAGTTCAGATGAAGTCACGGTTATCAGCAACATCCAATCCAAATCTGGTAGGCTAAGTGGATCCTGATTGGGCCAGGGACTGCACAGACTGCAAATCCACAAGTGGATTAATTTCCAGTATGGGGAAGGAACCATAAGTTGGTCTAGTTAAAAGCAAACAACTGTCGCTCTATCTCTATCGTGTCAAGAAGCGATATGGATTTGTCAACTTTTTGTGGACATTGAGGTAGACATGTCAAAGCCAATTCCCATTTTTGAAGACTACCAGGGATGTATAAAGCTTACACAATCAGAATGGGTCAATCCTAGGACCAAACACATTGATGTTAAGTATCACCTACTGAGGGACAATCAAGAGCAAGGTGTTATTGACATTAATACTGCCCATCAGAGGAGATGATTGCTGATACACTCACCAAGCCTTTGTTGAAGGAACGTCATAATTATATCCTAAGAAGCTGAATGTAATTTGACAAAGCACATGCTGTTGAGAAGGAGTGTTGGAGAGAACAACAGCATGGTTGCTAATAAACTGACAATACTGTATGCATTATACCTTTCTATGCAGCAGGTGGTGCTGCAGTATTATAGTGTTATAGTTTGTATTCTATGATATGACAGGATGTACCGTCTATCTAAGTTCAGTGCACGTGTTTGCAGTTAGTTCCTGTTTCGTGTTTCTCATGCTGTAAGACATGCATTGCTAATCCTCCATAAAAGCAAAGCTATTGCTGCAAATAATACATTTCCAACGCATGATTTCAATACTCTGCACAACAAATTGTTCCTGTCAAGTCCATGCCAGCCAGTCCTACCTGTCTCTGTACCAGCTACCTAAGTTCAGCCTGTGACAGCATCAAATATAGATCAGTCTGCTCCTGACTCAGCCCCAACTCTAATTGTCTCTCAGTACCCTGGCCTTACTGTACTGTGATAATATCTGCTCAAGCCTTTGTAAGAAGTTCCATCCATCCTTAGGACAGTCTGACTCACTCAGCCAAGTTGGTTGATCAGCCCTTGCCTAAAGCTGTTATGGCTCATATTCATGTTCTAGGTCCTCAGTCTGACTCTGCTGATACCTCTCCTGCTGTCCAGTCCAACACTACTGATCCTCTACGTGCTCTCCAGTTTGACGTTTGACTACACTGGTGCATCACCTGCTGCCCAGTCGGCCACCACTGATCCTTTACCCACTATCCAGCCTGACTCTGCTGCTACACCACCTCCTGTCCAGCCTGACTTTACTAATCCTCTAAATGCTACCCAGCTTGCCTTTGCTGATGCTGTGCTTGCTATCCAACCTGCCTGTGTTGATTCAGTACCCGCTGCCCAGCCTGCCCTGTTGTTCCAGTGCCTAGTACCTACTGCCCATCCTATTTCTACTGATCAGATGTATACTACACACGGATCCTGTTCCTGCTGTCCAGCCAGTCTTCACTGATCATATGCCTGCTGCATATCCAATCATCACGGATCCTGTGCCCACTACCCAGCTAATCTCTGCTGATCCTATGCCTTCTGCCCAGCCAGTATCTGGTACTAAGGTTAAGGTTCAAGGCTAAATTCTTACCTGCTGTTTGGTTTACTTCTTCAGTCTCCATATTTGTCACATGCCTGGCATTGGTTACTGTCTGGTCCAAGATTCCCACAGCTGTGTTTCTTGATTTCCTTTTGCAGCCATTTGCTTCTGTTGCGCCAAAGCCTGGTGATCCAGACACTCAGTCTGAATTCAATAATTGCACCTGCTATGATAGCTCCAGTATTACAGATCTTCTGGGGAATGGCAGATTTGAGCTTTTCCATGACCCAGATGTAATCTTTGCAACTTCAGGTGTGTTAGGGGTCAGGTAACCGGTGCCCTGGAAAGATCTGGATGGCAAAGCAGTATATAGTTACCAGAATAGTGACTCTGATGTGGAGTGTCTACATAAGATGAGACATTCTGACATTAGGGTACCTGTGAAGTATCAGGACTCCAGTACTAAACCCTAAGTTGGCCCATCATTCCAGCATTGGGATATCTGCTGCCTTGTAGAACTGAAAATTCCGAGTGTTGTGTTTCGTAAAAAAAAATCACCTACAGGGCACCCAGCCAGTGACCGGACCTCTGCAGTGGGGCACCTGGCCAGTTACCAGTCCCCAGTGAGTGGTGGAGCATCTAGTCAGTTGCAAGACCCTATTGGTGGGGTATCCTGGGTTGATGGCCTTTGGCCTAAGGAAATCAGAAAAGTTTTCAGACACTGATAATGGGAGCCCTTCTTCTTTTTGAACTCATCCATGCAAGGGCCACTAACACTAACTTTTACAGGTGCATTTCATAAAATTAGAATATCATCAAAAAGTTCATTTATTTCAATATTCCAATTAAAAAGTGAAACTCGTATACAGTATTTTATATAGATGTGTTACACACAGATTGATATATGTTACGCATTTCTTTCTTTAATTTTGATGAATATGGCTTACATCTAGTTAAAACCCCAAATTTAGTATCTCAGAAACGTATAATATTACATAAGACCAATAAAAAAAGGATTTTTAATACAGAAATGTTGGCTTACTGAAAAGTATGTCTATGTACAGTATAGTATGCACTCAATACTTGGTCGGGGCTCCTTTTGCATGAATTATTGCATTATGCAGCATGGCATGGCACTGCTGAGGTGTTATGGAGGCCTAGATTTCTTTCATAGTGGCTTTCAACTCATCTGCATTGTTGGGTCTGGTGTCTCTCATCTTCCTATTGGCAATACCCCACAGATTCTCTATGGGGTTTAGGTCAGTTGAGTTTGCTAGCCAATCAAGCACAGTGATATCATGTTTATTAAACTAGGTATTGGTACTTTTGCCAGTGTGGGCAGGTCCCAAGTCCTGCTTGTAAATTAAATCAGCATCTCCATTAAGCTGGTCAGCAGAGGGAAGCATGAGGTGCTCTAGAATTTCCTGGTAGAGGGCTTCACTGACTTTGGACTTGACAAAACACAGTGGACCAACACCAGCAGATGGCATGCTCCCTAAATCATCACTGACTGTGGAAACTTCACACCGGACTTCATACAACTTGGATTCTGTGCCTATCCACTCTTCCTCCAGACTCTGGAACCTTGATTTAAAAAATGAAATGCAAAATGTTCCAAAGTCGTGATGACATTGCAGATTGGTCACAGCAATGGAAAATGCAGTTTAATGTTTCTAAATGAAAATGACCACATATAAGGAAAAATAATCTTCTGATAGAATACAATATTGGGGTACAATGTTGGGTAGAACTACAGGAGAAATAAAATTCATGTTGCTTATTTAGATTATTGCAATCTGAGCAAACATTGGCCAGGCAGAGGGAACATTTATTAGAAATCTCCACTCTCCACCTGGCCATTTTTTTCTTTTTAAATCCCTACCTATGTGGTGGTGACTTAGTGGTTTAGATTACCACCCATTGTGCAGATCCAACTGAGAGCCTCTTTTCTTCTAGCAGGACTCAGTCCCCTGCCGCCATGTTTGTCTGTGACGTCATCGATATGTTGCTGTCCAACAAAAGTGGCAGTTTAGACAAGCCATTTAAAGTGATACTAAAGTCTCAGTTTTTTTTGTTTAAAAATAACAAACATGTTATACTTACCTGCTCTGTGCACTAACTAGTCATGTTCCTCCCCCAGCCACCAGCTCAGCAGATGGAGCTTAGAGCCACAGTGCAGTCTGGATCATGTATCCATGATCCAGGCAGAAAGAGGACTCAGACACAAGATTCAAAATGACTCAAAACCCGTACTGTCCAGGTGAATTCCGGACAGGTGGCAACCCTAGTTACCGGCCAGGTAATCTGGTGAAAATAAAGGAAAAAAATAAAACGAATACAGCCACCACATTTATGGATTCGTAAGCTGCAATATATTACAATTTTGTTGTTGGTTTTAGTATTGCTTTAATACGTACAGTCTTGAGAAATGAAGAGCAAGGGGTAACATGAATGAAACTTTTAAATAAATTAAGAGTGTGAATAAGATTGAGAAGGGCGAGTGCGCATGCGCGGGACTTCCGGATCGCCACGCTAACCGGGAGCTCTGCTCCGCTCCGGCCGTCTAAGGCATCCAGACCGTGCAATCGACAGCGAATATTTACAGCGAGACCATCCACGCACTCCGGACACGGCAGAGACACCTCCCGTATGTCGCAGGGGCTTCCCAAGAGGGACGTTAACCGGCATCTTAACTTTGTCCTGGTTCCCCCTGAGCCTTCCAAGATGGTCGGCCGCGTTGAACCCAGGCAGCAGCACCGCTACAGGCCCCATCGAGGCAGAACCTCCGCTGACTCCTCTTCCTCTTGTGAGTAGTGGCCAACATCCCTTCTCTTCCCTGGCATCCACTGAATCTCTCCTGGGCAGACTGCAGAACGGGATGCCTTTTTCCCCCCTCAGTAATACACCGGGCAGTATGCTAGCTTCCCCACAGGCCCCTGTCATGCAGGCTATTCACTCCCCTGACATGGCACAGCTTCCCAATAGCTTTTCTGACATGCTGGCAGCAGGCCTTGCTCAAAATGCTGCACAGATTACTACATCCATTAAAGCAGATATACAGAGCCTTGGGGCCAGGATAGATGCGATTGAACAGGCGGTTGATGACTCTAATGCACGCACAAACCAGAACACTTTGTGTATACAATCGCTTCAGGATCAACTTGAAACTGCCCATTCCAAATTAGAAGATTTGGAAAACAGAAGCAGAAGATACAATTTCCATATCAGAGGCATCCCCGAATCCACTTTAGATGTGCAGGACACAGTCAAAGCCTTGATTAAAGATCTTATCCCTGATATTCCTGACCACAGGCTGGAATTGGATAGGGCGCACAGAGCCCTTCAAGCCCTTCGTCAAGATGGCCTCCCCAGGGATATTGTTGTCAAACCCCACTTTTATGGGGTCAAAGAGGAAATCATGAAGAGATCGCGTAATAGAGAGGACATACTTCTGAACGGCAATAAAATCCAGATTTTTTCTGACATTTCTCCGGCTACTATCCAGAAGAGGAGATCCCTCAAACCGCTCCTGGAAGTCCTCTCCCAGAAATTGATTAAATACAGATGGGCCTTCCCCTTTCGCCTGCAATTCCAGTATAAGGAGAAATCCTACAACTTCACAAACTTCCAAAACGGCGAACGCCTACTTCTCCAGCTTGGTCTCATCTCCCAGGATGTCAACCATGACCAGATGGAAACCCGTTCCAGCTCCTCTAAGAGGCCCCCTCCGACCAGCCCGCTTCCCCCGATGTGGATGAAACAAAAGTCGAAGAGACACCGTGACTCCATCCCCCCAAGATGAATCCCTCGGCCTGCGTTCCCTGCTGGGAACGGCCCTAATCCTCTGCCTAGGCCGGCTTTTTTTTTTTCTCTCTAAGAATGATCTACCTATACACCCAGACAGGTCTTGGTTTTTGTTTTGAACTTTTGAACTTTTTTGCTTTTTTGAACTTTTTTGCTTTGTTTGTTTTTTTTTTTTTTTTGAACTTCTTGCTTTTTTGAACATTTTTTACTTTTCCTTTTTTTTTTTTTTTTTTTTTTTTACTATGTCATTATCTCTCTTATCATTATGTGTTGTCTGTTTGAGCCTGTCTGTATAACCCCATTGTTTTGATGGTTCACCTAAATGGATCGGACCCCTGGTGGTCCCACCGTTATTTTGAAATGTGTAATGCCTAACGGCCGGAGCGGAACTCTTTGCCGCTCCCCCTGTTGTAGTCTCGAGGGCTCCTTATTTCCCCTCGGGATGCCACCAGGCTTTCATCCCACTGTAGGGATGCCTTCTTACCGTTCCCTATTTTGTTTAGGGAACCGGAGCAGGTGCTGCCCGCCCAGCCCTGCTGACATGCAGCCCAGGATAGTTTCTTTCCTGGACCTGCTCTCTTCTCACCCTTCTCTCTCTCTCCCCCCTTTCTGGCTTTCCCTCCTTTTTATTGCCCCCTTCTCCCTCTTCCCTCAGGTACCTCCAAGGGGAGCTCCCCACCCGTCTTCCAAGCGGTACCGGGATCGATCCCGCCTGATGTCTCCAATGAACTCCTCTCTGCTGGATCAGGTGAGACCCTTCTGCTTTTTTTTGCTCCTCCACCCTCGTGTCCATGGCTGATGATCCCCCCACGCTCCAATCCCTCCGGATAGGGACACACAATACGCAGGGCCTGAATTCCCCCATGAAGAGACGCAAAGCCTTTCATAGCTACCACTCGAGAAAACTTGACATTATGCTACTACAAGAGACCCACTTCCCAAAAAGCTTTAACCCTACTTTCTTACATCGTAATTACCCCACCTTTTATCTTGCTAGCGCTGAGGATAAGAAGCGAGGAGTGGCCATTCTCATTTCTAAACACATCCCGTTCACCCTTTCCAATATAATCAGAGACAGTGAGGGGAGATACCTTCTTGTCAAAGGCCATGTGAATGGGACCTTGTTCACCTTCATGTCATACTATGCTCCTAACAAGGGCCAGACCCGTTTCTTCTCCTCAATGTTAACTTCCCTCTCTCCTCACATAGAAGGTAAAGTGGTCCTAGGAGGCGACTCAAACGTCGCCTTCGACCTCCTTTCTGATAAATCATCCCTCCACAAAACCATCCTCAAAAGGCCGCCCAAGCAGAGCCTCACTATCGCACGACTCCTCCACTCGATGGGCATGATTGATGCCTGGAGGGAGCTTCACCCCACAACTAGGGACTACACTCACTTTTCTGCTCCACACAACACGTATGCCCGCATCGACCATATCTTCCTACACTCGTCAGACATATCACTGGCCTCTCAGGCTACCATATGCGAGGTCCCCTGGTCTGATCATTCCCTAGTTTCTATTACGCTTTCAGGTCTGTTGAACAAAGCAAGCACCCCTCAATGGCGCCTTGGGGACTCTCTCCTATCCAATACAGCTCACTGCACTATGCTTGAACATGAACTGAAGGATTATTTCCGTCACAATGACACCAATGATACCTCTCCTGGTACTCTTTGGGAAGCCCACAAGGCGGTCATGAGGGGTAAAATCATACAACTTTCTTCACGCCTAAAGCGAGAGAAACGAATAGACATCGTAAAACTTGAAAAAGAATTTCGCTCCATTAGCCAGGCCCACAAAGCTAACCCTTCCCTCCCATCTCTCGCACGCCTCGACGCGGCTAGGCTTGCACTTAATACAGCTCTCACCTCCAACGCGGAACAGCATCTGCGGTGGGTAAGCGGTAGATTCTACCTTAATTCTGACAAATTCGGCCCCCATCTCGCGGCTAAACTTTCTCCGAAATATAGAGTAAGAGCCTTACCAAAAATCAGATCCCTGTCTGGCTCTCTGACCCAAAATCCCAAACAAATACTAGAGGCCTTCCACAAATTTTATTCCGACCTCTACTCTGGCCCTAACCCAGGTAACGACCAAACGATCGACTCATTTTTTAACAGCATCCCCCTCCCCAAAATCTCTGCTGCTCACCGATCCATCATGGATGCCCCTTTTACTGAGGAGGAGGTCAGTGAGGTGATTAAGTCCCTGAAAAAAAATTCTGCCCCCGGCCCGGACGGATTCTCCAATTGTTATTATAAATCCTTTTCGGAAATCCTCTCCCCCTTCCTGACCCGATTCTTTAACTCCCTAGGCCAGAACTCACCCATTGACCCAGCTTCCAATCTCGCATACATATCTGTCATACCTAAACCTGGCAAGGACCAGAGCCTAGTGAGCAACTACAGACCCATTTCCTTGATCAACAACGACCTCAAAATAATGACAAAAATTCTCTCTAACAGATTGGGCTCTTTTATAAGTTCCTATGTCCACAAAGACCAGGTAGGCTTTATCCCGGGGAGACAGGGCCCAGACCAGATAAGGAGAGCTGTAGACATTATCTCGGTCCTCCAGGCTCGGTGGGACGAGAGCCCCCCACAGGAGGGCTTCCTCCTTTCGCTTGACTTACAGAAAGCATTTGACACTATCACTTGGCCCTTTTTATTCCGCACCCTTGAGCACTGGGGATTTGGTTCTCCTTTCAGGACTCTCCTGAGTTCCTTATACTCACAGCCCAGGGCTCAAGTCAGACTCCAGGGACACCTCTCTGACCCGTTCCCGATCTCCAAAGGCACCAGACAGGGTTGTCCCCTATCCCCCTTCTCTTTGCCATAGGCGTGGAATTGCTTGCGATCGCCATCAGGAACCACCCAGACATCCATGGAGTCCAATGCGGCCAATCCGTACATAAGTGTGCGTTATTCGCCGATGATGTCCTCCTTTTCATTACCAACCCTCTTATATCTACTCCCAATATCCTCCAACTTCTTCTCCACTTCGGGCAAGCCTCAGGGTTACAGGTTAACATGTCCAAATCCTTAGCCCTTAATATCTCCTCCCCCCAAGCCACAGTAGACCTGCTCACGGAACGTTTCCCCTTCTCCTGGAGCACTTCCTCCATTCCCTACCTGGGAGTTCACCTCACCCCAAAATTCGACCAACTCTACAAACATAATTACCCCCCTATGTTTAAGAAGCTCAAGACGGATTTAGATCACTGGTCCCTCCACAAATTATCATGGATCGGTAGGGTGAACGCGGTCAAGATGACCCTTCTCCCTAGGATTCTTTACCTATTCCGCTCGCTCCCTATTCTTGTTCCCCAATCTCACATCCGATCACTCCAATTGTCCATTAACCGATTTATTTGGGGGTCCTCCACCCATAGACTCCCCAAGAACACTCTATTCCGTCCCAGACGGAAAGGAGGCTTGGGCCTGCCCAACCTCCGCTGGTACTATCACGCTGCTCACCTGAACCAAATTTCGACTGTATACTCGAGAGGACCCAAACCGGATTGGATCGAGATGGAGAGACAGGCAATCCCCAACTTCACCATTGACTTTCTTCTTTGGCGCCCCTCAAAAAGCAGACCCCCGATCATGTCCCCTACTCTCTCCCATTCCTTCGCGATTTGCGACACCCTACATAAGATGAATAATGTTACTTCCAGCTGGCACCCCCTGGCCCACATCTTTAATAACCCCGCCTTCCCCCCCGGTTTAAATGTTAAAGCTTTTCAATGGTGGCTGGACAAAGGCCTATATAGGATTGGTCACTTCTTTAATATGAATGGTCCCGTCACTTTGAAGCAATGCATCTCCCAACTTGCCATGCCCCCCACGGAGCAGTTCCGCTTTTACCAGATAGCTCACTTCTTACGCACTCTCCTACCCACCAATTCAGATCGCCTCGAGGTCACTCCTTATGAACAGTGGTGTGTTTCGGCCATGGACATGAAGGGGGGAATCTCCCTGATCTACACAGCTCTGTCTACCCCCTCGAAGAAATCCAGTTATATGCTAAGCTGGGAACGAGACCTTGACTTGGACTGGGACATGGACACTTGGCACTCCTATTTTACGAGAGCCTTCGCAGGGATCCTTAATGTCTCCCTCATTGAGGCAGACGTTAAGGTCCTAACTAGGTGGTATCTGGTCCCAACCCGCCTGGCTAAATTCTACCCTCAGACCTCGCCTCTATGTTTTCGAGGCTGTGGTCACATGGGCTCCCTTCTCCATATCCTGTGGGAGTGTCCCCGGGTCAGAAGCTACTGGAACAAGATCTTCTCCCTGATCCGCAAGGTCACTGACGTTGCGGCCTCCCAAACCCCAGCTATAGCGCTCCTGAACCAGCCAATCCCTAAAATTTCTAAATACCAGCAATGTTTGATCCATTACATTCTGATTAGTGCCAAGATGACCATAGCCTGGGCTTGGAAGTCCCCAAGGGTTTCGTACCCCGCAGCTAAACAAAAAATCTCCTGGATTATGTTCCAAGAAAGGACCTCCAGTCTCATCATTGATAAATCTAAAAGATTCAAAAAAATCTGGGATCCCTGGGCTCGCTACGTGGGGGTTCTCCTCTAGTCCTGGAACAGGACGTAATTTTGACAACCAGTGTCACAGCGAGATCCCCGTCTTCCCCTAGGAGCTCCCCCTGGCATGGGTACCTCCCCAACCCACTCCTTTCCATTCCCCCTTTTCCCTCTTCTGTCCCCTCTGTTTCTGTCCTGTCTTTCTTCTTCTCTTTACTCCGTCCCTCCCCTCGAAATCTTTCGTCGGGAGGTGATGGGTATTTGGCACAAGTTCAGAGCCTGGACTGAGCAAGATTAATCGCTCCTACCTTTCGGCCTGCATAGGCACTGTTGTCTTGTGGCCCATAGGGCCTACCCCACTCTGGCCCCTCCCTTTGTTTCCTGTTTGGAGGGTCCAGAGTCGGATCGCACTTTTTACTACGCTATCAGTCACTGAGTTTGTTTGGTTGACATTCTTCTTTTTAAGTTGTCCTATGTCAGGCTTGATGCACCCGGTAGTCCTAGGGGGTTAGGGGTTTGGGGGGCTCTGAGCTCCTGGCACAGTCTGAGCCCATGTGGGGTGTCTGGAAGCCGGGCTCCCCAAAGGAAATTGAATTCTCCCTTTACCACTAAACCGTTCCCCTCTCCCCCTCCCCTGGACTTCTTTTTTGGCAGGGGGCTCCCATGTGCATCATTCGCTCCCCCCCAGTTCACATGTGCCCCGCATTCATGGCCATTATCTTCGTGGTTTCTGTTCACGGGTGCCATTATCCCCCTTTTTATGGTTCCTTGGCATACTGTTTTTTGCTGCTTACCATGTGCCTTACTGCTGACTCTCCTGCGTGAGAGCAATTTGATCCATGTATCGTCTTTGTTTCAATAAATATCTTTTAAACTGAAAAAAAAAAAAAAAAATTGATTGTAGAAATAAAGGACATCTTTCATATGAAAAAAAAAAAAAAAAAAAAAGATTGAGAAGGGCATTTTTTTAAATATAAGGCCAAGATCAAAAACATTGAGACATAACCTTAAATAATGTGTATTACTAAATGAAACGCGCGCTAAATGGAATAGTGAATAACAAATAATAAATGATAAATTGCAGCAGCTATTACAAAGGTGCTAGAACCTTAAAAAAAATTAATACATAAATTAACAGCACTAGCAGAATATTAAACATCAACGTGATAATGTGCTTGTAAATTATTGACCGTGACAATATTGACAAGTTCTATACATATATAATGAATAAAGTGCTAAGTGCTCCAAATGCAAATTCTCGTGCTTCGTGGTTCAGGATAGGATTTTTCAAGTGCCATAATCCCCTCTTGTAACCCCACTCACCAGTGTTAATGGACCCTCAGCCGTGCAGTCTAGGGGTCAATAGGGCTGCGATCTAAAAGATCTGATGTGTAAAAACTGGACTCTCAGAGAAGCTTCCATGCAGATATTCATGTGGATGGGCCGAAGTAGATCATTCATAATGGGAAACAGATACAGTGCCTTGCAAAAGTATTCACCCCCCTTGGCTTTTTAACTATTTTGTTACATTACAGCCTTTGGTTCAATGTTTTTTTTTTATCTGAATTATATGTGATTGACCAGAACACAATAGTCTAAATTGGTAAAGTAAAATTAGAAAACTATATACATAAAACCATTTTTCAGAAATAAAAAACGGATAATTGGCATGTGCGTATGTATTCACCCCCTTTGTTATGAAAATCTCTGGTGCAACCAATTACCTTCAGAAGTCACATAATTAGTGAAATGATGTCCACCTGTGTGCAATCTAAGTGTCACATGATCTGTCATTACATATAAACACCTTTTTGCAAGGCCCCAGAGGCTGCAACACCTAAGTAAGAGGCACCACTAACCAAACACTGGCATGAAGAACTCTCCAAACAAGTAAGGGACAATGTTGTTGAGAAGTACAAGTCAGGGTTAGGTTATAAAAAAATATCCAAATCTCTGATGATCCCTAGGAGCACCATCAACTCTATCATAACCAAATGGAAAGAACATGGCACAACAGTAAACCTGCCAAGAGACAGCCGCACACCCTAACTCACAGACCGGGCAAGGTGGGCATTAATCAGAGAGGCAACACAGAGACCTAAGGTAACCCTGGAGGAGCTGCAGAGTTCCACAGCAGAGACTGGAGTATCTGTACATAGGACAACAATAGACCATACGATCCATAGAGTTGGGCTTTATGGCAGAGTGGCCAGAAGAAAGCCATTACTTTCAGCAAAAAACAACATGGCAAGTTTTGAGTTTGCGGAAAAAAAATGTGGAGACTCCCAAAATGTATGGCTCTGGTCTGATTAGACTAAAATTTTAC
Organism: Lithobates pipiens; assembly: GCF_037356315.1. Lineage (NCBI taxonomy): Eukaryota > Metazoa > Chordata > Amphibia > Anura > Ranidae > Lithobates > Lithobates pipiens. The sequence continues at coordinate 204,282,702 of NW_027507686.1, forward strand.
TTTTTGGAGATCAAAGAAAACACTATGTCTGGTGCAAACCCATTATATCACATCACCCAAAGAACACCATCCCCACAGTGAAAGATGGTGGTGACAGCATCATGCCGTGGGGATGTTTTTCAGCAGTCGGGACTGGGACATAGTTGAGGGAAAGGTGGATGGTGCTAAATACAAGGATATTCTTAAGCAAAACCCGTACCACTCTGTGAGTAATTTGAGGCTAGGACGGAGGTTCCAGCAGGACAATGACCCCAAACACACTGCTAAAGCAACACTTGAGTGGTTTAAGGGGAAACATGTATGAGTTCATTGTTTACATAAGAAAGATAAATAATAAAGATAAAATAAAATAAAAATAAAAATAAAATAAATATAAAATAAAATAAAAAATAAAATTAAAATAAAAAGGAGTGTTGATAGTAATTCTGAACAAAAGTGTTTATTTGGAGGAACTAAATAGATTGGTAGGAGATAAAGCAGCATATGAGGAACTTAAAGTGTAAGTAAATCCTCCTATCAGTTCCAGCCAAGGAAGCTGCCATCTTTGCCTCTGTTTAATCTACAGCTGCCATGATGCTGAGTATGTGATCACTTATGACTCTAGCCATTGGAAGTTTGACAGTTTGGTTGAGAGCACAACCAATGAGAGTGTTACATTTCCGGTATGTGTCATAGAAATGAAACTGTTTTAGGTATGGGTTTACTTCCACTTTAAAGGAAATCCTAGCAATAAATATAAGGCCAAAATTAAAAGGTTGGTTAAAGAAGCACACAATGTTGGAATAGTCAACAAAAAATAAGCAAGATATCTTATTCCTGAAATCCAGATGCCACCAAGGTTTCAGAAATGTATCAGTTACCAAAGGTGCACAATAATCCACTTAAGCCCCCAGGGAGACCCATAGTCAGTGGAGTTGACTCACTGTTCTCCAGACTGGAGGAATACTTGGAGTGTTTTCATGCAGCCCCTTACCCAAAAATGTCCAGTGTATTTAAAAGATAGCAAAGATCTTATAGAACTTATTGTACCTTTGACAGTCAATGATCATTGCATTCTGGCCAGTGTGGATGTTAATTGACTGAACACAAACATACAACAACATCATGCTTTGAAGGCAATTAAGTAGACCCTGGATAACACTAATATCAAGCCTAAACAAACAGATTTCTTATTAAAAGCCCTAGATTTGGCAATGAGTCATCTTTTTTTTCTGGCACGAAAAGAAGTACTATAGGCAGAAAAGAGGAGTTGCCATGGGGACTAAGTATGCAGGACTCACAACCCCATTCCCTTGATGAATTGTGTTGGCCTCTCACGCTTTCCTCCTCAGCCACTCCTTCCTAACTTAAGGTCATCCCGGGCTAGACATCATCCATCAGGCCCACCATCCCCCTTTAAGGCCAAGATACACCCCCAATCTTCTGGGAGTAGTCACTCCACCACTACATCCAGAACTCTAATCAAGAAAAAGCACGACAAAAAAGAACACCGCATAAACATTCCCACCCCAGCAACCTCTACCCACAAAAATCACAACAAGGATAAAATAGCCAAAAATGCTCACTCTAAGCCGCCATCGCCCACATTAGACTTTGGCATCAGTAATCTGAACATTATACCACCCATAATCACCAACACCCCCATTTAGCACAATAGTTCTAATAATGCGGTTACTTTACCATCAATTGTACCTGGGAATGTTACTCTGCCACCAATTGTACCTGTGAATGCTGTCACCCTTTCCACTACTGAGTCCTCTTCTTTTTTAGTGAACACCCACCTCCCCTTCCCAAAAAGAAAACTCACAGACGAGGCAGAAGGGGGGGCGACATAGACATAAAGAGGCGAGACAAGCTGCGCAGACTATAAAAATATTCAATCTTTCCGACCATACCTTATCAGCCTCTGATTTATCTCTATTGGCGCGTGGACTTAATTTCTCCCCCAACAAAATTTTTATATCCAGGCTAATAAAAAAGACAAAAAATAAAACAGTTTGTAACGATGTCACTCTTCATGTAGAATCTAGTACCATTACTGATAACCCTTCCTCCCTTGTACTAGCCGAGCGTCAGGCCCTTGAACAGCTAGAAGAACTATATAATGATGATGATCTCGTTGATTCTCTCACTCAGCATTTACCTACCTCGCCACCCATCCAACACACTAGCTTTATACCCAAGTCCACTTTTTATCCCACCTTTTCAAAAGGACCATATGTCCAAACTTTCTATCAAGTAGTCTATGCCGATATTCTCAGTGTGTGTCAACTATCAAACTCACAAACACATCTTTCATCTAACCTAACCCCTGCCGAACGAACCTCCCTCAAATCACTCACAGACAAAAAAACATAACAATCAGACCAGTCGATAAAGGAGGAGGTATCGTAGTCTTAAACCGCACTGACTATATGAAGAAACTACCAGACTCTTATCAGACACCACCACTTACAAGAGACTCTCCAGAGACCCCCTACCTGAGTTCATTATAGAAGCCCACAGGATAATTGATCGAGCTACTAATGATGGAATAGTTACTACAGCTGAGGCAGCATTTCTGAAACACTACTTTTACCAAAGACCCTATTTCTACTATTTACCAAAAATACATAAAGACCCCACACATCCCCCTGGAATACACATAGTGGCCGCCATTGAGAGTGTTACCAGTTACTTTTTATATTGACCATTTCCTCCAAAGCATAGTTCAGAATTTTCCTTCCTATATTAAGGACAGCATTCACCTACTGACCACGCTACAGCACTATACCTGGGAACCGACCTATCGTTGGCTTTCCTTGATGTCGTTTCCTTATATACCTCGATTCCTCATGATATTGGATTACAAGCCATTCGGTACTACCTCAATAATGATCCACAACTCAACTTATGTCAGAATCTATTTCTACTGGAAATTTTGAAGTTCTGTCTAACACATAATAACTTTGAATCGGAAGGAAACTTTTACATCCAAATACAGGGCACAGCTCTGGGGACTAACTTTAACCCCAGCTAAGCCAACCTCACGATGGGCCTCTGGGAACTATGACACATACATACCAATAATCCATATGCTGCCAATATAATTTTCTATGGCCGTTACATAGATGATATAGTCATTATCTGGGATGGCCCTGACATCCTTATTCCATCCTTTGTTCAACACTGTAATAACAACACCATGGGCCTCTCCTTCACTTCAGTCACTGATAGTGACAAATTAGCATTCCTAGACCTAGAACTTTTCCATAAAGAAAAAAACTATCTGTGCTCAAAATTACACCAATTCTACCTCTGGAAATTCATATTTACATTTTGACAGTTGTCACCATCCACGATGGCTTAAAAATACTCCAAAAAGCAAATTCTGTCGCCTGAAGCACAATTGTAAATTAGTACAAGACTACATCACCCATAGCGAAACGCTAAAAAACACATTTAAAGACAAAGGCTATCCCGAAAAAATTATCGATGAGGCCTTTTCACATTACCTTCATGACTTTAATAGTGAGACACGTCCCTCTCATCCCACATCATCAATACTACTCAACCAGTCAGATTCATCACAAAATTCCACAATAAATTCAGGATGATGGAAAAGATTCTGAACAGACACTGGTCCATCTTACGAGAAGATCCGCATCTTAAACATACTTTAAGCGATAAGCCTTTAGTCACCTATAGACGGGCTAAAAATATAAAATCTCAGATAGCACCTAGCAAAACTAAAAGATCACCTTCCCCTGCCACCGCCCCTACCACCTTCTTTGACATCAAAGGCATGTATCAGTGCAGGAAACCGTTATGCCTTACTTGTGCCCACGTTAATCATAGACAGAAAGATTTCTACCACAAAGGAAAAACAATACCTCATTCCCGAATTTTTTAACTGTGGTTCAGAATATGTGATTTACTGCCTGACTTGCCCATGCGGCCTACTATATGTAGGCCGTACAATACAGGCGCTTCACAAGAGGTTTGGAGAACACCGTAACCTGGATGAAAAGCGCAAGGATAAACACTGTGTACCTAGACACTTTAAAGAATTTCACAAACAGTCATCAATAGGTTTGCACGTTTGGGTGATTGAATCAATCCCACCGACTCTCCCTACCGCCGAATGATATAAATGACTATGCGAAAGAGAGAATTTTTGGATATACAAATTAGACACTCTATCACCAGGGGGTCTAAACAAGGGAATTTAAATGTATATCCTTCTTTGATTATACCATACACCGTCTACCCATCCCCCGTGGCCCTTGTCTCCTGTGCATAGATGTATATATATATGTGAATATTTCCTCCTTACGTATAAAATGTATATATATGTATATACATTTTTATCATTTGGGCAGGATCACGGGAATCCTTTCTCAATTTCCTAAGGGAGAAGAGAAGTAATCCATATGGTATTACTTTTCCTGAGATATATGGCTATGAGTCAGTAATATTTTTGGATCTAGTCATATATAAATAAAATGGAAAGCTACTCACTCATACCTTCTTTAACAACTTGGCGACCAGCCGCTACAGTTTTACTGCAGTAGAATGGCAGGGCTGGGCAAAATGACACCCTCTGCTCGCCCCAGAGCCGATGCGAGTTCCGGGCGGTCGTGATCACTTCCTGGCTCCAGTGGTTAACCCCTTCCCTGCCAGTGACAATTTTATAAATGCCAATGTTCCCAAAAATGTGTCAAAAGTGTCCAATATGTCCACCATAATGTCACAGTCCAAGTAAAAATCACAGATCACCGCCATTACTAGTAAAAAAAAATTAATAATAAAAATGCCATAAAACTATCCCCTCAATATACACTTATTGTGAATTTTTTTTTACCAAAAATACATAGAAGAATACATATCGGCCTAAACTGAGGAAAAAAGAAATTTTTATATATATTTTTGGGGGATATTTATTATAGCAAAAAGTCACTTTTTTTTGTTTATAGCACAAAAAATAAAAACCTCAGAGGTGATCAAATACCACCAAAGGAAAGCTCTATTTGTGGGGGGGAAAAAAAAGACGTCAATTTTGTTTGGGTGCAACGTCGCACGACCGCGCAATTGTCAGTTAAAGCAACACAGTGCCGAATTGCAAAAAGTGCTCTGGTCAGGAAGGGGGTAAAATCTTCTGGGGCTGAAGCAGTTAAGGAAGTTGACAAAAATGGATATATACCGTTGGGCAGCTGCCACCTTCCAAGATGGGTGGCATTCCCAAAAGTCAGAATCTATTCTAGGTTCTATGAAAAGGGGTATGATATCAGAGATTTGAAGACTGATAAAATAAAGAGCTATAGATAGGAAATCTCTCTTTAAGAAAAAAATCGCATAAGAAGAAAAATGATGGTGTCTAACAGGTTTCACCAACAACATAAACAATTTGAAAAAATAATAAAAGAGCAATGGCCTTTGTTACTTAAAGATAAAGAGCTTAGAAGTGTTTTACCTGCTCAGCCTCAGTTTATCTATACCAAACCTCCAACACGTAGGTTGAAATTAGCACATAACGTGATTAATCCCCCAAATAAATCTTTTACTTTTCTAGATCAAACTGGTTTCTTTAGTTCTGGCAAATGAGTAATTTGTCAAACTTCTAGATATAGGATTAGGAAGACCACGCATTTTAGTTCCCATTCCCAGGGGAAATCATATGAGATTGAAAAGTTCATCACATGTGGAACTACACATGTCACATACCTTCTGTCCTGTCCCTGTGTCAGAGACCATGAAATCACACTTGTTTAATAATAAAAGTAAAAAGAACAAACGTAGTCAAAACATAGCCAAAGTTCAGTAACCGGAACGGATCGTCAGCCAAACCCGGAGTCAGGGATCAAAGTAGTGGAACAGCAAGCGGGATCTGTAGCCTGAAGGGATGTCAGCAAAGCCAGTCTTTAAACAGGAACACAGGAGATAGTTTCTTGTGATGTGGCCAAGCTCCTCTGGACTGGACGGCTTAAGTAGGCAGGACTGAAGAGCAGGATCAACAACAGCTGGGTAACTGTGGAGAGAGATGGGAGCTGGCAATTAGCCAACAGCTGAGCGGCCAGCTCAGAGAAGGAAGGGCTGAGCCCAGCCCTGACACCCTGTGGCCTCCAATATGTGGGGAGGACCACAAGGAAGTTAGGCATTAGGTTGAGGGAGCATGTAAATAGAATCAGAAAAGGTTTTAAGCATCACAGCTTGTCAAATCATTTTAGATTGTTTTGCAACAGTGATACCAGGGGTCTGATGCTTTGTGGAATAGATAGAGTGGAGAGATTCCAATCTCAAGAAAGCTATCTCACAAAACGAGACCCAATGGATACATATGCTGAGTACTATGAGTAATTTTGGATTAAATATTGAATTGGATTTGAACTGTTTCTTGTCTAATTGTTAATTGTGTGCATTGCATACATAAATATATTTATATTTATTTTCATTTTCATTTCAATTTTTATTTTTAATTTAATTGTAATTTAAATTTTTATATTTATTTTCATTTTATTTTATTTTTATTTTTATTATTTTTACTTTTATTTTTATTTTTAGATTTATTTTTATTTATTTTATCTTTATTATTTATCTCTTTTATGTAAATAATGAACTCATATAGAATTAATGAATCACATTCATTATCATATACGTTGTTTTTAAAGTATTTTTATTTGGCAATACAGTTTTTTGTTATCACTTGGCAATAACAGGAAGTGATGTTATCAAAAGGAAGTTGGTACACCAGAGGGTTTTTGTTTTCTGCTATTGACTAATTAGAGAAGAGGTGACTCCTCCTTTGTATATACTGTAAATTACACCATCCAAACCGGAAATGATGTCCTTGATGATGCCCTGAAGGAGGGAGGAAATGTGTAGACGTATTTGCGTGTTTTCGGTTTCGCTAACCAGTGAATCTGTGGAACGCACGCCGTACAGCGGCGAAGCCGCACCTCAATGATGCCTGTTTTACAGAGCTGTCATGTGAGTGGCGTTTTTTTGATTGCACATTTGATTTAGTATTAGCAGTGCTTCACTATCGGCTTTTTTATCTCTGTTTTCCATTATGAATGATCTACTTCTGTCCATCCATATGAATATCTGTATGGAAGCTTCTTTGAGAGTCCAGTTTTTACACATCAGATCTTTTAGATCACAGCCCTATTGATCTCTAGATTGCAAAGCTGAGGGTCCATTAACTGGTGAGTGGGATCACAAGAGGGGATTGTGGAACTTTAAAAATCCTATCCTGAACCATGAAGCACTAAAATTTGCATTTGGAGCACTTGGCACTTTATTCATTATATATTTATAGAACTTGTCAATATTGTCATGGCCAATAATTTATGAGCCCATTATCATGTTGATGTATTCTGCTAGTACTGTTAATTTATGTATTCATTACCTTAAACAAAGCAGGTGAAAAGTTAAAAATGAACATAGCAACATAAATGACAGAAAAAAAAAAAAACAAGTAGCCCATCAAGTCTAACCATTTTTTTGTTGTTTTTGTTTTTTGTTTTCTTTAACTTTATTGTCTCAGTATACTGTAGATCTATGTTTGTCCCATTCATGTTTGAAGCCATTTACTGTTGACTGTCTCACTACCTCTGCTTGTAGCAGGGGCGGATCCAGGGAGGGCAACGGGGCAATTGCTCTCACCGAGAAAATATTACTGATTCTGAGGCTAAGCACTCCCCAGGAATTCAGAGCCATGGTCGGGACAACTCTCAGCATTAGGAATGACTGCCTAGACAAATCGGGACTGGACTCTCCGTGAGATTACGACACAGTGAGAAATTGGGCTCATTAAAGCATTGTGACTGCCCCTGGTGTGTGCCCTCCTAATTTCCCCAGTGTATGCCCTTCGGACCCCCTGATGTGTCCCTTCCCGACCCCCAGTGTGTGCCCTCCGGACTCCCCTGGTGTGTGCCCTCCTGAACCCCAGTGTGTGCCTCCTGACCCTCCCCTTGTGTGAGCACCTTTCGACTCCCCCCAGTGTGTGCCCTTCCAACCCCTCCCTGAGTGTATGCTCTCCTGACATCCCCAGTGTGCGCCCTTCTGACCCTGTACTGTGCCTCCTGACCTCCCTGTTGTGTGCTCTCCTGGCCTCCCCAGTGTGTGCCATCCTGACCTCCCCAGTGTGTGCCATCCTGACCCCAATCTTTGCCCTCCTGACCTCCCTGGTGTGTGCCATCCTGACCTCCCTTGTGTGTGCCCTTCTGACTCACTGATGTGTCCCTTCATGACCCCCCAGTATGTGCCCTCCTGACTCCCCTGGTGTGTGCACTCCCGACCCCCAGTGTGTGCCTCCTGACCCTCTCCTGGTGTGTGCCCTTCCGACCCTCCCAGTGTGTGCCCTCCCAACTCCTCCCCCAATGTATGCTCTCTTGACCTCCCCAGTGTGTGCCCTTCTGACCCCATACTGTGCCTTCCTGACCTCCCTGGTGTGTGCTCTCCTGACCTGCCCGGTGTGTGCCATCCTGACCTCCCCAGTGTGTGCCCTCCTGACCCCATCCTGTGCCCTCCTGACCTCCCTGGTGTGTGCTGTCTTGACCTCCACTGTGTGTGCCCTCCTGACCCTGTCCTGTGCCCTCCTGACCTCCCTGGTGTGTGCTCTCCTTACCTCCCTGGTGTGTGCCATCCTAGCCTCCGGGGTTTGTGCCCTCCTGACCTCATACTTTGCCCTCCTGACTTCTCAAGTGTGTGCCATCCTGACACCCCCCCCAGTTCTGTAAACAACACCTTATTTTCTGACAGACTAGACTCTGGATATGGCTTGTAGATTATTGTAACCTCATTGTAATGTACAAATAGTTGATGCTCGGAACAGACTTTCAGCAGAAAGTATCAGGGATAGAGTCACTCAACAGTCAGTGTATTTAAATGTGCTTGGGATAAAGATTTATACTCAGACAAAAAGGTTTAAAATATATAGAAATAAAAAAAGGCTGGCTCTAGGGACCACTGTCTTTTTCTGCATTCTCTTTTCCCTGTTTCTATGTTTTTATGGAACACTCACTTTACACTGTTAACTCCTTTAGCTGTAATCACATACACAAGATTTGCCTGCAGTGGATGATTTAAAAGTAATCAATTCACAGTACACTTTTTTTTTTAGATTAGGTAATAATTAGAAAACTCCAGTTGTTCATTCTGGATTGCATTATTTATCTAGCATTGACAATGATCTTATATTCAACATACAAGTGAGATGATTATATCCCTGTCTGGGCCTAAAACCTATTTGTCATTCCACTTCAATAATCCTCACTCATTTTGCACCCCTGTGTGTGGTACTGTGCAGTGAAGAAACTGGCTGTTAAATGATATCCCTATTGCCTTCCATTGATTAACACTGGTCCTCATTCCCCACTCTTGGTGATCTTTTATACCTAGCAACATCCACTCGATGATAAGTTATAAAAATAACTTCACCTGTCAATAATCCAATAGGTTCATTTTGCTATAAACATGAAGACTTTAACTATTTTTGTACTGGATTTACATTTTGAGTTATCCTATCAAAGCCTTACAGATGAGGCCGATGTTATTCCTAAATATTTCTTGCACATAAATTTTAGCCATGGGATTTACAGTTTGAAATAGAGTCTACACTAACAGGCTTCAGATCAATTCCGATTTACATAAAAACGTGTCTTGCAAATTTCAATATATAAAAAGCAGCATATTCTGCAATACCCATCTTCTCTCTAGTGCTGATATACACTGATTCCATGCTCCAAAGTTGGTCCCCTTTGGAGCTGAAGAATACCCAGCTGAGTTAATTTATGGCTGATCAACAGGCACTTTTCTGTGCTTGTAGGGTAAAAAGCATTGCAGAGATGCCCTACATACGTTTTTTTTTGTCTTGACATACACTTTGTAAATGTAGGTGTATTGAAATATAAATGAAATCATGTATCGGGGGGTATTTTTTATAGTTTTTTTCAACAACCTACTCTGTCTCCTTTGACCTCCTGCCCTAAGACATCTCTATTGAGATCCATTCAGACTGGGTCTGGAAGTCCAAGTGTAACAGTATGGAAGCCTTTCTTTTCCAATATCAAACTTTGAATAGGGAATATTACACCAGTGGCGAACTATTGCAGAAAGAATACACGAAAAAGACCACCATGGTTTATTCAACTCCTAACTTCTCCTACAGCACTGTTACCATTTCTTTAGAAAGTTTGCATTGCCAGCCAATCCAAATAAATGGACTGGCTTAAGATGACAAACAATAACACACAATGAACATGAAAGCCACCCTTACCCATGCAGTAAGTGGGGATAGGGAGACTTGCTTGGCTAGAAGGGTAAGGAATACATTGAAATACTTAACTCATTCCCTACAGCTGCAAGCTTCTTTCTGTCTGTGTGAATGCTTAAAGCATTTAAAACTTGCATGCTGGTGGGACCCCATCGCCTAGGTAAATTTAACAACAGTCCAGAGTGGCGTTTAGCCCCTTTGCACCTAAGGGCAAATGCCAAAGCACAATTTTGTAGCCTGTGTTAGAAAAATGGAACATATCACCACAGCTACTTTGTGCATCCAGGTGGATTATACCGCAATTTTTTTTTTTCAGGACAAATCTGGCTTTCTTTTGGTGGTAAATGGCAATGAGGATCTACTGATTTTTTTTATTATTATTATTATCAACGTAAAACTGGCCCAAAATAGTAAAAAATAATATATATATATATTTTTTTTACAATTTAGCTGTATATTTCTTGCTACTACCATAACGTGCCACCAAAAAACAACTCAAATTAAATTCTCCTGCTCCAGACGATCACAGGGATACCACATATGTGTATGTTAGTTGTTGTTTGTACCCATAGTATAGGCCAAAAACAATAGTGCCCATTTTTTATCCTACTTAAAACACACTGACACTGATATTAAAAAAGAAAAAAAAATCCTGTCAAAAAAATAAATGAATACGGAACCTGACCTTTGACCCTGGCTTTGATCATTGACCATGACTTTGACCCAAACACTAACCCTTGCACTGACCTAGATCAACCTTGATCTACGTATTTCTTTTTATTTTTTCATTTTTTATTATTATTATTTTTTTTTTCTCTGAAAGGAGAGAGAGAGACACTAAGGGGGTCATTTACTATAGCGCCTGTATGTACTGGGTGCTATTACATGTAATAGCACCCATTTTAGGCAATTAGGATTTCAACAGGCGAACGTGTGAATGAAAAAGGGCGCTATTAGTTGCAAACATACGTTAGTAAATTCGGAAATCAGCGCTAATTAATTCTGCGGATATGCAAATGCCAGTTATTATATAGCTCTGCACTGCAATCATGATCCATGTATGTGAAAGAAACATTTTTATGTGAGATGTGCTCTACCTCATGTGCATCTATTGATGTATATTGCAATTAGTATTCCTATTTTTTTTCCTTCTTTTGCTAACGAATGCAGTTATGAATGATTATTACAGATTAATGTCTGCTATTCTGTAAAGTTATATGTATTGAACATTTAGGTTACCTATTTGTTGTATGTTGTTTTTCTCATGTTTTTAATTTTTTTTATTTAGGTGCCTATAAAGCGGTATTTATGTTCATTCTTTAATCATACTACACTATTATGCAGGTCTCAGCATACTTAGCACAATGGCTTGGTGGTCTGCTCTGATGTCTCTACAGCACTCAAGGTATGAGTTAAAATCCCAGCCAACCTACCAACCACCAGCTGTGTCTATTTTTTCAGTGCACAAGCGAATTAAAATAAACAAAAAAATGTAAACTGCCCGTTAACTAGTGTGTGATGTTTGGTATTCCACACCATAATATTATTGAATACTTACATACCATTGCATGCATTTGAAGAGTTAATATAATAGAATCAGCCAAACTAAAGTGCATTGGTTAATTGGCATTCGCCTATTTTCAGCATATGCTACTTTGACTAAATGTCATTCACCTTTTTTTCACCAAAGCAATCTTTTAGTATCCCTTTGTGGGATTTGAACCCATGAGTCCTTCAAGGTCTGAGTTTTTCAAAGTTAACACACTGACCAGTAGCCTATTGGGCTTAATCATACATAGAAAATACATTTACTTGTGTGTGATGTTTCTTCTTCCAGAGCTGTCTTCTCCCTGAGCCATCTCTCCTGCCACCGTCATCTTCTCCCGCTGCTGTGTTCTTCCGTGCAGCCAGTTACCCGCTAATAAAAAAAAGCGGTTGGCAACACAGTGGAGGAAGACCGCCACAGAAGAAAAGAGGCTTTTTATTATTAGTGGGTAACTGGCTGTGTGGAAGAACACAGCAGCGGGAGAGACGGCTCCGGGAGAAGACAGCTGTGGAAGAAGAAACATCACTTTCTAGCACAGAGGGAAATACATAAATGTGCCGACACTGGGAAAAAAAGTCCAGTCTATTGGGGCCGCATATTTGCTTACGGTCGGCATGAAGGGGTTAAAGGCGTGAATGGGTTTTAAAAGCTATACAGTATGGTGTTTAAGTGAAAGCATTATGAATGGGCTACAAACGCTTCAGTTAATAATCATGAAAACTTTTTGTAATGTACAGTATGTGTATTGTGGTGCACTGTGGTGTATTATGTATTTGCAGCTCCTGTACAGTGCGTTGGGTTGCCATTGACAATTAATGGCCCTGCAACATAGTGCTCATAAAGCCATATATTTGCGTAACACCCAGTAAAATATTTATATTTTTATTTGTTTACTATTTGTATTTTAATATTCTATTATTGCAAACATATAAATTGAGTGCAGCGGATGTCATCTCAATTTGTTGGTACACAACAAATATCTTTTTCTATTTTTGAAGATCAAGTGGAATGTATTTACATTTTTTAATATATTGAATTTTTTTTTTCATAGCTTGTAGATTATTTGTGTCCTTTTTATTTACTCTTTAAACTGAACTAACCATATCTCGTAATAGCTTGCAATGACTCTATATTTGTCCCCCACCTTTTTGTCTACGTGCTATTCCCTTTATCATCCTCACCTTTCAATTTCTCTTTCCAAACTTCTACTGCTGTGATCTTCGTGAGGTGTGAATAGTACTATCAACACTATTCATAACTATAATTTTGCGCAGTTCCCATGTTAAATGTTGATGCCAGCAGGGTTTTGTGAAAGGGAAAAATAACTAAAAAACCACAGGGGGTTAAATTACACTGAGGTAATTTTTCTGTTACGGGCTCAACATGCGTAGATGTTGCACCGATTCCTCCATTTACCATCCTAGACAACGTAGGATAGTTGATACTTGAAAACATTCATTTAGCTAAACATTTATCCATAGTATTGACAAAACATGTATACTTAGCTAGTTTGGCCTATGGACTAATACTCTAAGTATGAGCATCATTCCGTGCATTCTGCAGGGGCATTGATTATCACATTTCACAATAAGATTTTTGCTTTCAATGATAGGGGCACTGTCAATATACATTAGTTTACCATTAACTGGATTTTCACTGAACATTCCTGTTTTATTTCAAACCCTGCTTGATGGCTAACCTTAATGTGGGACTACTACTATTAAGGGAAAAAACAGAATTAGATCCACAAGAAGATTTAGACAAAGCACTCAATTGATTTATTTGCATCTTCTGAAGAGCTTTCACACCGCTTTTTGGCCCATTTTCTGTAATCCTGGAAGTGGGGATAAAATTCAAATTTTGGTCAATGTAGAGTTCAACCTAAACTATCCATGTCCACATTTTGCCAAATGGGTGAACTAAATGGCCAGATATAGAATATTGGGTGGGGGTATGGGGGTACCTGTACATACAATTCATCTAAATTAATCTAAAATCAATACATTTTATTTATACAAACTTTAAAAACAATAAAAGTACAAATCCTTTGAAAGGCATATCACGTTATAAATGTTCACATACAGTACATAGATTACATTTGGGGAATCCCAGGAGGTGTATGGATCAATGCGATTCGCCCAAGTTGAGGGTTTCTTCAGGATTTGTTTTTCAAAATATATTTTAAATAGCTTACAGCTGGTAAACAATATGAATAACAAATCAGTACAAAAAAAATAAACATATATATATATATATATATATATATATATATATATATATATATCCTAGATTGTAAGCTCTAACGAGCAGGGCCCTCTGATCTCTCCTGTATTGAATTGTATTGTAATTGTACTGTCTTCCCCGATGTTGTAAAATGTTGTGCAAACTGTTGGCGCTATATAAATGCTGTATAATAATATATATATATATATATATATATATATATATATATATATATATATATATATATATATATATATATATATATATATATATATATATATATATATATATATATATATATAATGGACATATGGTAGTATATAATTTTCTATATACAAAATGAGGAATAATGAGGGAAAACACAGCAAAAAGTGTATTGTATTGTTGAAAAAAGAAAGGGGGGTGAGGGAAGGGAAAAAAATATTAACAATTGAAAATTATAGTGTATAGCTTAGAGTGTGGAAGACTGCTGAAACAACCCGTTGGGGGGGGCAAGAGACAAACCAAAGTAGGGGGGGTTATAATGCTGGAAATAATGACAAAAACAGTCAACAGTTCAAGATAAAGTGCGTACCTTTCCTAACATCCCTAGTCCCTAACTACAGGTTTATGGCTGCCCCAGCATACCCGTTGAAGCAAAAGTCCAATATTGATTGTGTCAATGTCTAGAATCTAGCTCAGGATACAGACCATCCAGACTCCAGTAACAGCATCAGGCAAAACATATCTCTGTGTGTCTGTGGAATTCCCCCCCCCCCCCAGTCTCTTTTATAGCACACAGGAACAGATGCTATGATGAAGGTTTAGGCAAAAAACACATCAGAAATTTGGAAGATGTTGCTTGTACTTGTTATGGATCCATTGCAAATTTAATTAACCAGAGCACCGACCACTCTGCACATTAACTTGCACTATATAGCGGTAGAGCTTGGGTGAGTTTTCTTTTGTTACCAGATGGTTGGACCCAAGAAACTCACCAAGAAAAACCTGGGAGTCACAGCTAACCCTTGACTTTCCCCTGGGACAGCAGTAATCTCTACTGGTCTGCAGACCAGCTGGAAAGTCACTCAATGTTAGGAACCATTTTTCTACACACAGACTTGTGAACATCTTGAAGTTTTAACTTTTAGAAAACATATGGAAGTGTTAATTGTACCTTATCAATACCATGAAAATCATTTTTTTTTTGTCTCAAATTCCTCCTTACAATATCAATGCACTTGCCAGATATGGACTAAGATCTGTTACTGTTCAGTGTTCTATCCCTGAGAAATTAGAAGGCTCTCGTGTCTTTTACATTCTGTGGATCTGTGCTTTCTTGACCTCTCCTGTTGCTTCTTGAATATTACCCCACCAGTCATCAGATCCCCATTTATCAGGGGGCAGCTCTGACATTCGGAAGCAAAGACCTGCTTTTATACATAAGTGGTTGTCTCCAGACAGAAACATAGTGTAGATATAGGCATGGTAAGTCAGTCATGGGTAAAAAGATCAGCTGCAGGCAGTTTACATGTAATACCGGTGACTGGTTATTTGCCTTCTAATTGCCTTTTTTGGGCCTAGCATCCACAATACTTTTTTACTCTATAAAATATGTCTGCAATTGAAGACTTTTGTTTTAGAATGAATACCAAACTGACAATTAATCAAGATTTTTTCTTTTGTTTTCTTATTGCATGGCCAAGACTTCGAACGTTAATAAGACCCTCAAAGACTTGTGTTCAGTTCCTTATGAGCTAGGCCTATTTGCATGGCATCCTTTCACACCAGACCCAGCAGTGGTTTTACTTTTAAGTAAAAACAGTTGTGCATTGATTATCTTGCCAATCTAAGATATCTCTCATGACTACAAATAAGCCAAATATTCATGAAATAAAATACTGTGAATGTGAATTGCTGTTCCCTGGGAAACATTCTGCAGAGGTTAAACAGTCAAGGTCATTGCTTCTGACTAGATGCGTTACTGAATTAACATGAAATATCTACGTATAGAAGTAAGGAGCATGCATATTGTTGCCAACAGCATTGTTATGGTCAGATTCATAGGAGAAGAAAAAAAAGCTCTCAAGGTTGGCCATGCAAATTTGTGTTGTTTATCAGATATAAATGACTGTATAAGATGAGTAAAGAAAAAAAATCAGACCTTCCTGTATCGAACGTACGTATATGAACCTACTTCATCTACATTCTAAAAAAATTGCATTGGAGGATTTATTTGCATCTCATACACTTTTTTCTCTCTCTTATTTACTTATTTTAAATTTGCATTTATAATCTCCCCATCAATTTATTTATGTTGTTGTTCAACTGGAACAACCTTTGTCTCGGGGTGAAGCAATGATAAAAACTTCATTATATCATCATGATGTGTTTAATATTAAACACAGATTGAACGAAAGGTCTTGGTGAATAAAGAATATACTACATACAAGGCTAAATACAATAAGATATTTCTTATTGTGAGTGAGCCAGCAATTGCTGGACTTTTTTACAGGCCCAAATAAAGGATATTGAAGCATTTGGGCTCCATATTTATCTCCAGAGGACCCCTCTCACCCCCCCCCCCCCACACCTCCATCAGTACGTTATGCTTTTTTTTCTTACTTTTTATTGCTTTATTCTGGCAGGTTATGTAATGTACTTTTTATTCTTCCTCTTTGGTTTTTGTTCTAGTGGTGGTCAATCCTGAATAATGCAGATTCCTCTTGGCATTTGCACGATTGGTGGAAGTGTGAGTCTTAAAAAAGGTTGGCATGCAGAGTTTAAGCAGCTGCCTGGTATTTACCAGTGCACCCTGCATGCAAACCTGAAAAGGGTGATAGGCTTTCCCGTGGGATGGCTCCCAGTTTCTGGCTCTTTCAAATAGCTATGCAGGGGTGAGGGTCTCTTGCAGCACTGAGGCACCCATAACATAGCAATAAGGGATTATCAGTTTCACTGGGTGTACTGAAATTCAGTGATTTCTAGAGGCACTGGGATCACAGGAATACTTGGAGACATAGAAATTGGTCCTTGGGGTCTGTGTACTAGTCTGCCAGACTTTTCAAATAAACGGACTTGCCTCCACACAGAGTAAATTCCGTTCATTTGGAACGGGTCTAGCGAAGGAAGTCAATGTCGCTGCCTCCATCAGCGGAGATTGACACCTTGCTAGCCCCGTCACCTGGTATGGATTTAAAGGGGAACCCCTATGCCAAAAAAATGGCTTGGGGGTCCCGCCAAAGTCCATACCAGACCCTTATCTGAGCACGCAGCCCAGCCAGTCAGGAAAGGGGGTGGGGACGAGCGAGCACACCCCCTCCTGAGCCCCCCCACTCCAAAGCACCTTGTCCCCATGTTGATGAGGAAAAGGGCTTCTTCCAGACAACCTTGGCCGTTGGTTGTCGGGTCTGCGAGCGGGGGGGGGGGGCTTATCAGAATCTGGGACAGATTCTGATCCGGATCCAGATCCGGGGCGCTCACTCGTCCCCATCCCCTTTCCTGCCGGCCAGGCTGCGTGCTTGGGTAAGGGTCTGGTATGGACTTTGGGGGGACCTCCATGCTGTTTTTACAGCATAGGGGTTCCCCTTTAAATCCATACCAGGCGACGGGGCTAGCAAGGTGTCAATCTCGCCAATGGAGGCAGCGACATTGACTTCCTTCACTAGTTCCGTCTACCTGGAGTCATGTTCAAAATGAACAGACTTTACTACGTGTGTGGGCAATTTTCAATTTGCAGCACTGTCACATTTTGAATGCCAATTACACAGTTGTGCAACACTGTACCCAGATAAAATTTTTATCATTTTTTTTGAGACAGATAAAGCTCTAAGGCAGGGCATGCCAATAGAGGAAATTACTCTTCTAGACAAACTTCTGTCCACAGGCTAACACATGTTCCCTTTCATGCTCGCAGAAATTGGGTACTTGCTTACCAATGAGCACACCTGTGTGAGTGCACATATCTGTGTGCACTGACACTCACGTGTACTAATGACAGATGTTGGTGCCAAATGGCCTATTTAAACTGGGCCATTGCTCAGGATCAGTGCTACTTTGTTTTCAGCCTTCTGTGTATCCTGTGAACCTGTGATTCCGTATCCTGATTCCAGTTGCTGATCAGTCTTGTCTTGTCTACTCTCTGAACTCCACCTGCACTGACTTTGGCTTGTCCCCTGACCTCCGCTTCTGTCTGCTCCATTGGCTCTTGCTTCACTGATTAGTTCCAGACCCGGTTAGTTTCCTGACCATGCTCCTACCTGTGCCCTATACCGATCCATCCTGTCTCTGTGTGTCCCAGTCTTCCAGACTCTGCTTGCTGTCACTGGTAACCCGCCTACAACACTGAGGTTTCAGCTGACCTACAGTCTGCTACCAGAAACTATCTCAGCTGCCTGCTGTGGCCAGTACCAACCTGCCACAGCTTATTTTGGTGGTATTTAATCAATGCTTTTGTTTTGTTTTTCCAAATAAACAAAGAAGAATGGTCAAACATTCCCATAGACATATTCCTAAACCTTGTGCACAGCCTTCCCAAAAGAGTTGAACCTGTTTTAGGTGCAAAGGGTGGGCCAATAAAGTTCATATGCATGTAAAGGCAGGCATCCCAATACTTCTGGTAATATAGTGCATATGTATATATACATATACACTATATATATATATATATATATATATATATATACATACATACATACACAGTATCTCACAAAACTGAGTACACGCCTCACATTTTTGTAAATATTTTATTATACCTTTTCATGTGACAGCACTGAAGAAATTACACTTTGCTACAATGTAAAGTAGTGACTGTACGGCTTGTATAACAGTGTACATTTGCTGTCCCCTCAAACTAACTCAACACACTGCCATTAATGTCTAAACCTCTGGCAACAAAAGTGAGTACACCCCTAAGTGAAAATGTCCAAATTGGGCCCAATTAGCCATTTTCCCTCCTCAATGTCATGTGACTCGTTAGTGTTACAAGGTCTCATGTGTGAATGGGGGGCAGGTGTGTTAAATTTGGTGTTATTGTGTTCACTATCTCATATTGGTCACTTGAAGTTCAACATGGCACCTCGTGGCAAAGAACTCTCTGAGTATCTGAAAAAAAGAATTGTTACTCTACATAAAGATGGCCTAGGCTATAAGAAGATTGCCAAGACCCTTTAACTGAGCTGCAGCGTGGTAGCCAAGACCACACAGTGGTTTAATAGGACAGGTACCACTCAGGACAGGCCTTGCCATGGTTGACCAACGAAGTTGAGTGCACGTGTTCACCGTCATATCCAGAGATTTCTTTGGGAAATAGATGTGTGAGTGCTGCCAGCATTGCTGCAGACTTTGAATGGGGTGGGGGGTCAGCCTGTCAGTGCTCGGACCATACGCCATACACTGCATCAAATTGGTCTGCATGGCTGTCATCCCAGAAGAAAGCTTCTTCTAAAGATGATGCACAAAAAAGCTTGCAAACATTTTGTGAGGGGTGTACTCACTTTTGTGAGATACTGTATATATACACACATATATATATATATATATATATATATATATATATATATATATATATATATATATATATATATATAATATATATCCAAAACAGGTGAGATAAACAGCACATTGGTAACTCTCAAAGTGCACTGCAATCAGACCTTCCCACAGGTTACATATAAAAATTACATATTTTTTGTTTTTTTTTACACTATGATTGCTTATTACAGTTATGATCACTGTATAAACAACCATTTTGACTTTGTGAATGGCATCCATTCATGTGCCATTTACTTTGGGAATGGCATCCAGTCATGTGGCATTGTGTACCATTGTTATTGCTGTGATTGGTCACAGCTACCACATGGCGATCACAGTAGTACACAATGGCTGTGAATGACAAGCCATTGTTTGTTACAACTGACATGATTGCTGTGATTGGTAACAATGATCACATGGTACCAGGGCCATGCACAGAGGTCTGGTATACTGATCTGCCCAAGACAGATTCTCTCAGTGGTAACCAAGTTCCAACAGCAGTAAAAATAAGCTCAGTGGGGGGCGTGTCCAGGATGGCACTGTGAACGGCTGCTTTTTTAGTGAGCTCCGCTTCGGATACACTTACCCTGATCGAGGATTGCCTTTCCTCCTCCACATTCAGCCCCTCCGGAGCCCGGGGTAGGTGGCTGTTAGCCCCGCGGCCCAGCGGGAGAGGACTGAGGGCGCGGCGCTCTCCCGGCCGCTCCGCGGCCTTGACGGTGTTTTAGGCCGCAGCCGCGGCCTTTCCTGCCGGCCCCTGCCCGAGCGGCGGAGCGCGGTGTCCGCGGAGGATCGAGGCGGGACCCCCGAGACCTGTGGCTGCACAGAGGGTGGACCCCTGCCTAACGGATGATCGCGGCCCAGACACGGAATCCGGACCTCCGGCGGTGAGTAGGACGCGACCGCGGCCTTTCCTGACGGCCCCCGCCCGAGCAACTGCAGCACTCCAGGAGTGACACCCCCGCGGCCTGTGGCGGACCCCATACAAGGTGGGGCTGAGCCTGGACATCCGGAGGCGAGTAGGCCGCGACCGGGGCCTTTCCTGACGGCCTGCGGACTGCCCGGGGGCTCCAACTTGCAATCCCCCCCTGCACTGCGGTGAGGTCCCCTGCCTAGCCTGCACATCATATAGGGAGGAGAGGGGCCCTGTCTTGGGGAGGTTGCTGACCCCCCGCTCCCCCCCCGGTATACAGGGCCCTCTGGGACATCGATTGGCGGGAGTTCAGGGGCGGCCCCCCTGACAGCCCCTGCAGGGTGAAACCGGGCGGGGGACTTCTTTAACGCCCCAGCTGTCCTGGAGGACCCCAGCCGACGGACCAAGGGCGGCCCTGGGCACGGGAAAGGGCCTTTCTGCCCACACACACCACAGCCCTCCCTTCACGGCCTGAAGACACCCGGACTCTACAGCTGGGGCATCAGAGATCTGCCGGTGGACGCTCTCTGAACCCACCTGGTCCTGTCCTGCGCTACTCCATCTGAATGAGGCGCCGGAACTCAGGCAAGAATTTTAGTAAAGGGGGCAAGCGTCTGTCTTTTCCATCCCAGCCAGACCCCCCCGGGCAGACTTGGTCCCCCAGGAGGAGACCTGTACCACACGGAGTGCCCATAGAGCTTCCCAGATGGCCCCCATGGATCCAGCCGAGTCCCGGCCTCCCTGGCTGGCGGAGGTCATGGCGGCCATTGCCACTTGTCAAACCACCCTAACAGCCAAAATGGAAGCCGTGCAGTTGGATATGGGTCTTATCAGACAGGATATAGACAAACTCAGATCCAGGGTTACTGAGACCGAGCAAAGGGTGAGCAATACTGAAGACACAGTGTCCGAACATGGAGCTGCACTTCGCACCCTTCAAACTAAAGTTAAAGCCTTGGAATACAGAGCTGAAGATGCCGAGAATAGGAACCGGCGCAATAATCTCCGCATTGTCGGCCTCCCAGAGGGGGCTGAGGGGAACAACCCCACCTGCTTTGTGGAGGGCATGCTGCGGGACCTCTTCCCTGATGCTCGTTTCTCGCCTCACTACGCAGTGGAAAGGGCACACCGTGTACCATCTAAACCGGGGCCTCCTGGAGCCCCCCCGCGAACCTTCATCCTCCGCCTCCTTAATTTTAGAGACCGAGATGCAGTTCTCCACGCTTCTAGAACGGTCGGTGACCTTCAGTATCAGAATGCCAGACTGATGATCTTCCCTGACTACTCGGTGGAGACTCAGAAGCTCAGGAAATCCTTTGATTACGTGAAAGCGGCTTTGAGAGCTCGTAACATCCGCTATAGTGTTCTTTTTCCGGCCCGTCTACGAGTCCAGGATGGAGAGACGACCCGCTTCTTTAACACCCCCGGAGAGGCATCCGCCTGGATTGATTCGCTGGCGCCAGCCCGCTGATCGACTAACTACCTCTTCGGAATTGTTTACAACCCATTCTACTGTTGGGATGCCCACGGCTTTTGTTGCACCTGTTGTGCCCTGTTTGCACCGATGGTGGGCTCACCTCTAATGCTGGCAGCAACCTCCCCGGTAGCGGGAGTTCAAGTTGATACCCCTGACCTGAGATACGGTCGGGAGAAGGCTGTGACATGCCGCTCCTCTTTGCCCTTTCCTGCTCCCTCCCCTAATGGGGCCAGGGACTTTTGTTTTCCTTTTTCTTTTTTCATGTATGGTTATTGGGGTTATATGTTTGTTCTCTGTTTAGTTTTGTTGTACTTGTTTACTAAAAATATTAATATTTCAGTGTTGCATTGTCCTAGGGTATGTGTGTCCCGGGTCCAGCGGTCCAATCCGGGAGCCGGGTTCCACAATGATCCTGATCCTTCCACTGCCCCCAGAATCCATGTCTACACTTAACATTGTATCCTGGAACACCAGGGGATTGAACTCCCCGGTTAATTTCTTAAAAGTTATAACCCACACATATGCGTACTCCAGGAGACGCACCTCACCGGCAGTAGACTTCTTTCCCTCAAAAAACCCTGGGTGGGGTACCATTACCACTCCACCCACTCTAGTTTTGCCAGGGGGGTAAGTGTCCTAGTATTGAAGTCCCTCCCCTTTCGGCTCCTGGATCTGGCCTTGGACCCGGACGGCAGGTATGTCATTATTCATGCGACAATTTACTCAATGACCTGGACCATTGTGGGATTATATTTGCCCCCGCCGGCCTCATTGCTGGTGCTGAACCAAATCACTAGCAAGATGGCCGAGTTTGCCTCTAATAATGCTCTTATCCTGGGTGATTTTAATCTAGTTCCTGACCCAGACATGGACAGACTGACTCCGGGGGGACACCATGGACCTGGGCTGGCTGCCTGGGCAGACACATATGGCCTGACGGATGTCTGGAGGTGGAAACACCCCAGGTCTCGGGCATTTACATGTCACTCTGCCACCCATAAAACATTCTCCCGCATTGACTTGGTCTTTGCGCGGAGCCCAGTCCTCCCAAGGGTCGTAGACATACAAATATTGCCCAGGGGGATATCGGACCATGCACCTCTGTTTCTGACATTGGATCTTTCCCTGGGACCAGCGGTTAGACTATGGAGGCTTTCCAGGTTCTGGATCTCAGATGCCGCTGTGGATGCTCATTTTAGGACCGAATTGAATAGCTATTGGGAGGAGAATGCAGGTTCGGCTGGGGCCACGGTAGTCTGGGATGCCTTTAAGGCTACCACGAGGGGGCACTATCAGACTATCATTGGCAAAATACGCAGGGAACGTAGAGCAGAGCTAAAAAAAGCTGAGGGAGAGGCGGTCTGCGCGGAGGCTCTTTTTGTCCGCACTCGGACCCCCAACATTATCGGCAACTGCAAATCCTGACCAGGGAGGCTGTTGATCTCCGTACTTCTCTCACCCAGAAGAGAATACTGGCTCAGTCCCAGCGGATCTTTGAGCAGGGGGAGAGGTCGGGGAGGATGCTGGCCTGGCTCTCCAGGGAACAGGCAGGGGGGTTGAGCATTTCACATATCAGGGACAAATCCGGTCAGTTGCTTCACACCCCAGACGGGATTAATAACTGTTTTGCGGAGTTTTATACATCTCTCTACACCTCTAGGTCGGATTACAGTAAGGAAGAACTAACGACCTACTTGGCCGACATAGATATACCAATCCTCACGGAAACGTACCGAAATAGGCTGGACGCTCCTATCACGGTTCTGGAGATTCTCCAGGCGCTTAAATCTATGCAGGCGGGTAAGACGCCGGGACCGGATGGAATCCCGGAGGAATCCTATAAGCACAACGCTACGGAGCTCTCCGAAAGACTCCACCATCTATTCTCTGCGTCGTCGCATACTGATAAACTTCCCGACACCATGAGCGAGGTGATCATAGTGGTGATCCCCAAGCCGGGGAAAGACCCCACCTTGTGTTCGTCATACCGCCCTATATCACTGTTAAATGTGGACGCGAAAATACTGGCCAAGATCCTGGCCAACAGACTAAACTTATGCCGCGTACACACGAGCGGACTGTATGGCGTACTTAGTTCGTCATATAATCCGACGGACAGTCCGTCGTACTTTCCACTGAATGGACTTGACCACACACGGATGCCCAAACAGTCCGACGAAAGCTTGCGGTTCTTGTTTGCTTTTCAAGGTGGTTGTCTCCTACATTCTCCTAATTCAGGGATATGCAATTGGCCGACCTCCAGCTGGTGCAAAACTACAAGTCAATCATGCCTCTGGGTCTCATGCTTGTGGCTGTCAGTATTGCTATGCTTCATGGGACTTGTAGTTCTGCAACAGCTGGATTTCCACTAATTGCATATTCCTGTCCTAGTGCATTTGTATTGCAAAGTGGTTTTTGCCAATAGTAAATAAGGCCCTTTGTGACAGAAAACACAAAATGACTTCCCAAACTGGTATTGAGTATTGAAAGAAGGAGACACACACACACACATCATTTTTTTTTTTTTTTTTTAATAGTGCACATTCCAACAAGTGTCTTTTTTTGGTATTTTTCTTTTTGTTTTGTTTTGTTTTGGTAAACAACTTTTTTTGTAAACATATAAATATATATATATATATATATATATATATATATATATATAAAAAAAAA
Source organism: Lithobates pipiens (assembly GCF_037356315.1). Taxonomy (NCBI): domain Eukaryota; kingdom Metazoa; phylum Chordata; class Amphibia; order Anura; family Ranidae; genus Lithobates; species Lithobates pipiens. Next base: position 204,307,297 of record NW_027507686.1, read on the forward strand.
AAAATCAAATTTTTAACTATTTACAGAAAACAAGGGGTAAAGCCAAATTTTGAAGATGCACACCAAAAATTGGTAATGTCAACATGTGCTATCTACCATCATGAGTGATCAATGGACGTGTTTGGTGGGTGCAATCCCTTCCTCTCACATACTAGAATGAGGAAGGGTTTGCAAACACAAAATGCTCTGATGGCACATAGCACATGTTGACACACCGTGTGCATCTTCAAAGTTTGGCCTCTAAAAACAATGTTATAAAAACATTAAAAACTTTTTTACAAGGAATGAAGAACATGATCTTTCGTTTTAGGGAAAAGGGGCTTAGATTCTCCCTAAAACATCGATCATGTTCTTCATTTCCTGCTTCATAGTGTCCAGTTGTTGTTGCATGTTTTGCATCTTGTTCTGCATTTGATCAATCCATTCCAGGCCATGATCTGACCAATCAGTCTCTGGGCACTGTCGGAGGAAAATGGCTCCGCGGCTTGTCCTTCCACAACCAGATCATCACCTAAAAACATGTGTAGATAAAAAATTTTGTTAAAATATACAGCCATTAATTGTTTACCTTAAGCTGGGTTGTCAGACACTCACTTTGTGGGGTGCGTATCTCCACCAGCTCTTCCTCCTCCACATCTAGCCCTGGGCTGGGCTGCTCCAGCTCTGGCAATGGACTGGGCTGCTCCAGCTCTGACACTGGGCTTGGGCTAACTGCCCAATCAGGCTGGTGAGGTCGGGGGGTCCTGGGTTGCTCTGACTCTTGTCTGAGTCTTTGTTCCCCTATGAGAATGAAAAACCAAAAAAAAAGGTATACTTTTAAGAACAGTGATATTTGAGTTCAGAAATTGGAATATGAAACATTGGTTTGAAGTGGTGTACAATTATTAGCTGGTTGTTACAAGATCCTAGTTTAAGGCTGGGTTCTCACCGCTGCGGGTGGGAGACCCGGATGTGATTCGCACCGCACTGCAGTGCAAATCACATCCGATCTGTCTGTGTGATGCGAGTTCAGCCATATAGATAGTATGGCTGAATTCGCATCGCACACGGCCCAAACTCGCACAGGACCCTTTTTTTGGTCTGCAGCAGAATCGGATCGCATGGGTGTTCACACCATGCGATCCGATTCCTGTCCAAGTTTGCAGATCGCACTGCGATATGCGGACTGGTCTGGGGGTGCCATTAAGATTTCATTGACACTCCCAGCAGTCCGCATAGGGCAGTGTGAACTGCCGGCGGGAGGCATGCGATGCGGGAAAACGCCGCAGATTTGCGGCGTTCCCGCATCGCTATGGTGTGAACCTAGCCTAATACATCATTTAAATGACATTTTTTTAGTTAGGCTGTGTTCAGACTGCTGCGATGTGCGAACGCTGCAAATCTACTGTGGTTTCACGCATCGCATGCCTCCCGGAGGCAGTTCACACTGCCCTATGTGACCTGCTGGGAGTGTCAGTGTAAAGTTTTATTGACACCTCCAAATTATTTCTCATATCACAGTGCAATCTTTAAACTCGGACAGGAATTGGACCACATGGTGTGAACACCCATGTGATCCGATTCTGCTGTGGACTAAAAAAAGGGCCATGTACAAGTTTGGGCCGGATGCGATGCGAATTCAGCCATACTATATGTATGGCTGAAATCGCATCACACAGAGATCACATGTGATTTGCACTGCAGTGCGGTGCAAATCACATTCGATCTCGTGCATTGCAGCAATGTGAACCTAGCCTTTAACCAAACTGCGATACTTTATATCTTTTGTCCAAGTTTCACAGACGGACACACTCGAATCATCCCCTGGAGTACCTGTGTGTGATTATGTCAAAAAAATGTTCTATGATGTCCCAAACTACACTAAATGATTCCCAGTCCAGATGTTGAACCAGCATTTTATCTATCTATCTATCTATCTATCTATCTATCTATCTATCTATCTATCTATCTATCTATCTATCTATCTATCTATCTATCTATCTCTTTTTTTTAGTTAGACTACATTACATTGAATACATTTATGAAACAGCTGCAGCTATAAAGACATGTACACAATGATATCCTAAACTGAGTGTGACAATTCAGTTTATCATGAACAATACAAAAAAAATAATAACTAATTAAAATCTAATCCAACACCAGATAAATTTACACCATATACAAATTCACGCTATTTACGTCCACATATACGAACGAGCATATTCGCTCATTACATGAACGATTAACCACACAAACGATCAAATTCGCCAGATTTACAAATATATCGTATACACCTATACGAACGATTATGTCCGACCGTCACGATAAGCGCAGAGTACTCACTTTTTTTCAGTGCCTTTTTGATTCTCCTGTATTGGTCCGGCTCCCTGGATTTTATGTCGGACCATCGTTTCCGGAGCTGATCTTTGGCTCTTCGGACCCCAAATTTGCTCTCCAAAGTGCTCACAACTATCGTCATGATGCGATCTTTTCGGATATTGGATTTGGCCATTTTCCCCATCGTAATCCTCCCTTCGGAGTATATCCATCATCTCCACCATCTCTTCAAAGGCCATGTTTGTGGCCTTAAACCTCTTCCTTGCTCCGGAAGCATGGGGTTCAGGGCTTTCCTCCGCGCTGCTAACTGAAAATCCGTCCGCCATCTTTATCTATTCAATCTCCCACAGCGGAACGAGGGTAAAAGGGGCAGGGAAATACGATCACAAGGAACGTCAGGGGTGGGCAACGTGGGCGACGCAGGCGGAGCTTGAACGCATGCGCTGTATATAAAGCGTTACCGCGAGGCCGTACGTTTGTCCGAACGGAAGCAGCGAGCGATACACGCGACGGTAAGATGGTTATCTTTTTATTTTTAGGGTTTTAGGCCTGCGTTAGGAATGTATATAGTGGGATTTTACCTTGTGGATGGTTAGTTGATTTTAATGTGGGTTGGTGTTTTGTGTGGGGGTGTGTGGGGGTGGGTGTGTGTGGGGGGGGGGGGGGTAGTGTGTGTGGTAGTGTGTGTGTGGGGGTGGGTGTGTGGGGGGGTACTGTGTGTGGTAGTGCGGGGGTGGGTGTGTGGGGGGGTAGTGTGTGTGGTAGTGTGTGTGTGGGGGTGGGTGTGTGTGGGGGGGTAGTGTGTGTGGTAGTGTGTGTGTGGGGGTGGGTGTGTGTGGGGGGGTAGTCTGTGTGGTAGTGTGTGTGTGGGGGTGGGTGTGTGGGGGGGTAGTGTGTGTGGTAGTGTGTGTGTGTGGGGGTGGGTGTGTGTGGGGGGGTAGTGTGTGTGGTAGTGTGTGTGTGGGGGTGGGTGTGTGTGGGGGGTAGTGTGTGTGGTAGTGTGTGTGTGGGGGTGGGTGTGTGGGGGGTAGTGTGTGTGGTAGTGTGTGTGTGTGGGTGGGTGTGTGTGGGGGGGTAGTCTGTGTGGTAGTGTGTGTGTGAGGGTGGGTGTGTGGGGGGGTAGTGTGTGTGGTAGTGTGTGTGGTAGTGTGTGTGTGTGGGGGTGGGTGTGTGTGGGGGGGTAGTGTGTGTGGTAGTGTGTGTGTGGGGGTGGGTGTGTGTGGGGGGTAGTGTGTGTGGTAGTGTGTGTGTGGGGGTGGGTGTGTGGGGGGGTAGTGTGTGTGGTAGTGTGTGTGTGGGGGTAGTGTGGGTGGGTGTAGTGTGGGTGTAGTGTGTGTCTCGCCTACATTGTCACAATATAAATAGTGTGCATTTGGTCTGACATTAGTATTTATGTTTTATTTTTTTTTTTTTTATTATTTTTTATTTTTTTCAGAAATCAAAATGCAAAAGTACACTCCAGACCCCTTTAAGGAGAAGGCATTCCTGTCAACATTCATTGATATGTTTGAGATGCACAGGAACCTGTGGGATTCCAAGCACCCACTATATTCAAGCCGTCCTGGCCGGAGGAAAACACTGGGGACAATTTTGAATTTTGTGAAAACCCGACTCCCCCAGGCAGACATTAAGTTTGTGGGCTCCAAAATTCAGGGCCTGCGTAACATGTATAGGCGGGAGCGCAACAAGATCCTAGAGTCCCAAACATCAGGAGCAGCAGCAGATGAGATATATGTACCTAGGCTGTGGTATTACAACAGGCTGCGTTTTCTGGATGACACGTCAGAAGCCAGGCAGTCACTTTCCACTCTTCCGTCTACCCTTCCCTCCACCCTTCCCTCCACCTCAGGTGAGCCACCCCAGGAAGATCCAGACCCTTCCTTGCTGGACGAAGTTGATGCGCCCAGCTGGAGCCAGGTATATTTTAGTTTCTAAAGTTAGGATTGCTCAAATATTAATGATGTAAAGTTCAATGTTTGAATTGCTTCCAAATCTAGGATTTCATCACAAATTAAATTAGATATTAGATACAGTAGTTTCCACAAATGTGGCTAAAATCTTGGTGAACTGATGGAAAAATGATGGTGTCAAAATGATAGCCTTTTGTATTTCAAGACAAATGTATTTGCAAGTGAGAACTGTAAAATTGTCAGTGATTGATGATTTCAAAATATAGACATATTTTATTTATTTATTTCTTTACTTTTTACACAGGATGAGCTCACCCAGGAGGAGGCCGGGACCAGTGGTATGGAGGAGGAGGCCGTGACCAGCCACACGCAGGAGCTAGCTGGGCCCAGCAGGAGTCGGACCGAAAGTCAGGTCCCTCCCCTCCGCCTAGCCAACAAAAGGCCCAGGAGGATGACACAGACAGAGGAGGAGTCATTGGCGCTTATACGTCAAGCCAGCCAATTGCTAAGTAAACCCCCCAATCCTGAAGAGGCCTACGCTACTTATTTGGCCAGCAAGTTGCTTGAAATGGAGAAGGGACAGTGCAACTTGTGCGAGGCTATTTTCTTCGACAGTATTCAGCGGGGTCTGAAGGGTGAGCTAACACCAACCACCAGACTCTACAACACAGACCCTACTGCTCCTCCTCCTCCTCCTCCTACCACAAGTTCACCACCAGAGGCACAGCCTCCAGCGACGCGTGGAGGGAAGGCTAGACGGAAGAGTCGGAAGTGACTGCCTGGCTTCAGTCTGCTCTGACAGAAGACGCAGGCTGTTGTAGTACCACAGTCTGGGGACATAGATGTCATCTGCTGCTGTTCCTGGTCTGTGGGATTCTAGGACCATGTTGTGCTCCCTATTTTCATGTTTACACAGGATCTGAATTTTGGTGGCCACTGACTTGATGTGTGCCTGGGGGACAAAAGGCTTCACAAACTTCAAAAGTGTCTCCAGTGTTGCCTCCCTCTTGATTTTGTTTTGTACAGACTAAAAATAAAGATTTATTATTTCCAAAAATATTGTAATTTTTTTTATTTTGGAATAAAAAAACAGAGTTTATTTGTGAGTAGGCAGGTACATGTCAAAAGACTATGGGGGTTATTTACAAAACACACCTTCATGTTAATATAAATATGCTAACTACAAGTGCAATTTTTAAAGCACTGCAAGTGCACTTGGAAGTGCAGTCGCTGTAAATTTGAGGCTAACATTTGAAATGAGGGGAAGCTCTGCTGATTTTGAACATTCAATCATGTGTAAGCTAAAATGCTGGTTTGGGTATCTATCTATCTATCTATCTATCTATCTATCTATCTATCTATCTATCTATCTATCTATCTATCTATCTATCTACAGTGGTGTGAAAAAGTGTTTGCCCCCTTCCTCATTTCCTGTTCCTTTGCATGTTTGTCACACTTAAGTGTTTCGGAACATCAAACCAATTTAAACAATAGTCAAGGACAACACAAGTAAACACAAAATGCAATTTGTAAATGAAGGTGTTTATTATTAAAGGTGAAAAAAAATCCAAACCATCATGGCCCTGTGTGAAAAAGTGATTGCCCCCTAAACCTAATAACTGGTTGGGCCACCCTTAGCAGCAACAACTGCAACCAAGCGTTTGCGATAACGTGCAATGAGGCTTTTACAGCGTCCTGGAGGAATTTTGGCCCACTCATCTTTGCAGAATTGTCCTAATTCAGTTACATTAGAGGGTTTTCGAGCATGAACGGCCTTTTTAAGGTCATACCCCAACATCTCAATAGGATTCAGGTCAGGACTTTGGCTAGGCCACTCCAAAGTCTTCATTTTGTTTTTCTTCAGCCATTCGGTGGTGGACTTGCTGGTGTGTTTAGGATCATTGTCCTGCTGCAGAACCCAAGTCCGTTTCAGCTTGAGTACACGAACAGATGGTCGGACGTTCTCCTTCAGGATCTCTTGGTAGACAGCAGAATTCATAGTTCCTTTTATCACGGCAAGTCTTCCAGGTCCTGAAGCAGCAAAACAGCCCCAGACCATCACACTACCACCACCATATTTTACTGTTGGTATAATGTTCTTTTTCTGAAATGCAGTGTTCCTTCTACGCCAGATATACTTGGACACACACCTTCCAAAGAGTTCCACTTTTGTCTCATCGGTCCGCAGAATGTTGTCCCAAAAGTCTTGGGGATCATCAAGATGTGTTGTGGAGAAATTGAGACGAGCTTTGATGTTCTTTTTGCTCAGCAGTGGTTTTCTCCTTGGAACTCTGCCATGCAGGCCATTTTTGCCCAGTCTTTTCCTGATGGTGGAGGCATGAACGCTGACCTTAACTGAGGCAAGTGAGGCCTGCAGTTCCTTGGACGTTGTTGTGGGGTCTTTTGTGACCTCTTGGATGAGTCGTCGCTGCGCTCTTGGGGTAATTTTGGGCGGCCGGCCACTCCTGGGAAGGTTCACCACTGTTCCATGTCTTTGCCATTTGTGGATAATGGCTCTCACTGTGGTTCGCTGGATTCCCAAAGCTTTAGAAATGGCTTTATAACCCTTTCCAGACTGATAGATCTCAATTACTTTCTTTCTCAATTGTTCCTGAATTTCTTTGGGTCTCGGCATGATGTGTAGCTTTTAAGGATCTTCTGGTGGACCTTACTGTGTCAAGCAGCTCCTATTTAAGTGATGCCTTGATTGTGAACAGGTGTGGCAATAATCAGGCCTGGGCGTGGCTAGAGAAATTGAACTCAGGTGTGGACAACCACAGTTATAGTATGTTTTAACAAGGGGGGCAATCACTTTTTCACACTGGGCCATGATGGTTTGGATTTTTTTTCACCTTTAATAATAAACACCTTCATTTACAAATTGCATTTTGTGTTTACTTGTGTTGTCCTTGACTATTGTTTAAATTGGTTTGATGTTCCGAAACACTTAAGTGTGACAAACATGCAAAGGAACAGGAAATGAGGAAGGGGGCAAACACTTTTTCACACCACTGTATCTATCTATCTCTACTTACATAGTCTGCTTGGACAAAAAAAACGCAAGTCCATCTAGTTTAACCCCCCCCCCCCCCCACACACACAAAAAAAAAGCAAAATAAATAAATAATTTTAAACTAACAATAGTAGTTCCAAAAATATATAGTAATAGATAAATTATAAAATTATATATATATATATATATATATATATATATATATATATATATATATTTATTTATTCTCAAATTGGAATATTAATCATAGGATGAGGATGAATAAAAACGTTTGTGATAACTCTGTGTGAATATAAGCAGCAAAGCTACTTCACCTTTCTTGCATTATGAAGAAGAAAAGAATGTGCTATATTAAAAAAACACAAAATTAGCAGCATGACGAATATGCTAGCTTCAATACGAACACTAGTTTTACAAGACCGAGCGCTTCCGCCCTGTAAATCCTTTCTGGGCATGCGTCATTCTTAGTCCGTCCGACTAGCATACTGACGACCGTACTGTCCGCTGAAACCAAAGTACGACGGACAGAATTTCGGAAAAACCGAAATACTTAGTACGCCGGACTGCACGCTGAAAAAGTCCGCTGAAGCCCACACACGAGCGGATTGTCCGCTGAAATGTGTTTCGACGGACTAAGTACGCCATACAGTCCGCTCGTGTGTACGCGGCATAAGTCATCACGGCCCTTGTCCATAGTGACCAAACAGGTTTTATGCTGGGCAGAGGCACAGACATTAATATTAGACGCCTACTCACGCACATAGATAGAGCGGCCGGGGGGGAGACGGGTGTAGTGGCCTCGCTTGACGCGGAGAAGGCTTTCGACTCTGTCGAGTGGGGTTACCTATGGGAGGTGCTCTCGCGATTCGGATTTGGCCCAGGATTTACGAATTGGATCCGCATGCTGTACCACAGCCCCTCTGCTAGAATCCGTACCAATGGCTGTCTCTCCGGGCAGTTTCAGCTGGCCCGGGGTACGAGACAGGGGTGCCCCCTCTCACCAGCCTTATTCGCCCTCGCGATGGAGCCCTTGGCTATTTTGCTGAGAGCGGATACTGGGATAAAGGGGATACAAGTAGGGCCCATCGAGGAAAAGCTGTCCTTGTATGCAGACGACGCTCTGCTTTATTTAGCGGATGCGTCGTCTTCTTTGGGCACTGCACTGGAACAGGTATCCGCATCAATTGGGACAAATCGGTTCTTTTCCCACTCCACTCCTCGACCCCTCGTGTGCCTCATCCACAGCTTAAATGGGTGGAAAGTTTTATATACCTGGGGATTAAGGTCAGTGGTAGATTTCAGAACTATCTGGAGGACAATATACAGCCACTCATGACACAATTAGGGGCTAGGTGCGCGGCATGGCGATCTCTCCCTTTGTCCCCAGTGGGCAGAGTCAATTTGTTAAAAATGATCTATCTCCCCAAGTACCTGTACTTCTTTCGTAATACCCCCACCCACATTCCCAGGACTTTTTTCCAGAGACTGGAGAGTCTGTTGATATCCTTTGTCTGGGCTGGGAGACCCCCCAGGGTAGCTAAGCATATACTATATCTCCCACTATCGGGGGGAGGCCTAGCGCTCCCAAACTTTCAGATCTACTACTGGGCGGCCGTTTTGATCACAATTCGGTGGTGGTTCTCCCAGCCCACACAAAATCCGGCGGTCACCCTGGAGGCAGCCATCCTTGGCTCCTATGCAGCTCTGAGTAACCTACCATTTCGGGGGCTTAGGGCGAGCTCCTCCATGACGGGCTTGATGCGTACCACGGTGAGGGTCTGGCGGGAGGCAAGGAGGAGCTATGGAAAGCCCAACCACATCTCCCCACATATGCCCCTATGGGGCAACCCCATGCTCCCTCACCTGAATAGTATCACAGACCCTTCTCTGTGGGCGAAAAGAGGAATCGTCACTTTAAAGCACATAGTTTATCAGGGTAGGCTAATGACTTTCCAAGAACTGAGACGTACATATGAGCTTCCACTTTCTTTCCAGTTCAGATATTGGAAACTGAAGCACGCCTTTGGGGCTCAGTTTCCTGCCCCTCTGACTCTGGAATCGGACTCCATTGAACGTCTACTGACTTCCAGGGTGATGGGGAGAACCCTGTCGACCTTATATCTTTACCTCACGGTGGAACATGACACTAGTTTGACCAAATCCCGGGAGAAGTGGAGTTCAGACATTCCGTCCCTAGGGGAGGAGGAATGGGAGGAGTGCCTGACTTCTTACATTCCAACAATGATAGCCGTGAAAGACAGGTTTATACAATTTAAATTCCTCCATAGGGCCTACTTCACCCCGCAGAGGCTGGCGCGTATTTACCCCCAAAGGGACCCTAATTGTCAAAGGTGTAAGCAGGAGGTGGGCACTTTCTGGCACATGGTCTGGTCATGTCCCAAAATCCAGCCCTACTGGGAGGAAGTGGTTTCTACGCTAAATGCTGTGACCGGGTCGAACCTTAAGGTCGACCCTCAAACCCTACTATTGAGCCATTTGGCAGACGTTGAGGGGGACAGGTACTGCAAACTGTGCCTTACCTTCGCATTGTATTATGCCAGACGCGAGATTCTATTGCGATGGAAACTCGAAGACCCCCCTGCCCCTGCCTCGTGGAGGAGATCAGTGAATCTGGTGCTCCCCCTGTATAAGTTGACCTATGAAAGTAGACAATGCCCAGGGAAATTTGATAAAATTTGGTCCTCCTAGGTAGACGCGTCCGCTGATCTTGGTTCCCCCTCCCCCTAACTTTGAGTTGAGCTGAGACGGGGTGGATCCCCCCCCGGTTGACCGCCCTGTTCTCTATCTCCCAACCATTTCCTCCCTGCCCCCCCCCCCTTCCGTGGGCTCGCGCAAATGTCAGGTACCTGCATGATGGCTGTGAAGTTCCGCTGGGGATGTCCTGCATTTATGATAGAGTAATGGTTACTCCTGTTATCTGTACTGCTGGATTATTAATTTAAGAGTGATTACTGGATGAGGGTGTTTTTTTTCCTTTCTACAACTGTGTATTATCGGATTTACCGTTCTTTGCAATGTAATGCTGATTTGTCTAATAAAAATTTTCTGTTAAAAAAATAAATAAAATAAGCTCAGTTCAAATAAAGGATATCCAAAGGAAATCTCACCACTGATGTTGTATGTGTCTTCAGGTCAGCAGTTCAATCCCTCAAGGCCATGCAAGAGGTCATGCCAAACTCTGGGCTCTCCTCTTAAGCCTGGCTCAGCACAGCAGCACTCTCTGTACTCTGCACAGTTCCTGGCTCTCGATCCCGGCTCCTCAGCACAACGCAGTCTCTCAAAGCTGTCTCGCTGTGTCTACTATAAACTTTTTTTTTTCAGTTTTTTTTTTTTACAAGAGCAGGTTTTCTCCATTCATAAAGACAATTTATTTGATATTGCATTTTGTTTTAATAATGCAGGTTCCAAAACAATCATCCATATTACAAACAATGTAAAAATGATTAGGGTCTTTTCTCATGTGCGCTATGCAAGTAGGTTACCAGCATATTTATATACAAACATTTCAAACAGGATAATTGTGGAATCCATTCTCCTAAAGTAGTGTTTAGCATCTATGAGGCCTGCATGTGTTCCCGGATAATGTCAACACTGTTCATTCTGTTATGTTATGATGCTGTAAGCCAGAAAACATATGCTTTTATTCAATCAGCAGCTTATTAAAATAGACTCACTCCTTTTCATACCATTGCAAAATGATATAAGCTGTTCGGTTTCATGACCTATCAATTAGTATAAATTAGGCAGTTACTAGCTAACTTTTGAAACTTCTCCCATTCATAGATGACACAGCTGGGTAGAAATTAGTCTCTAAAAATAATTTCACACAACCTGCTCGTTTCTTAGTCTCTGTCTGCTTATATTATGCTCATTCCATCTGTCAATAGATATGACTCATTCATTCGACCTTTCAATTTCACTTGCGCACATACATTTCTTCCAATTTCCTAAGAAACAAACACCTTTAACTCTTAGTGGTAGTGTGAATTGAACATCTTGATAGGTAGATTATTGAAAAGGTGAGACATCAGTTTGAAGACCATGAATAAGGACATTTTTTTGGCAATATGACTTTGCTTCAATGTAATGTCTATATCGGACTCCAGCATAATGCAAAAACCAGAACATACACTGTGGCCTTTGTGGTGCTGCTTAGGATTGGCCCATCTCAAAATAGATTTTTCTGAATGCTTGAGAGCTAAACCACCTGACATTGTCCAAGGTTTCAAAAGAACAGCACATATGGGATTCCGAAGAACTTGTAGTTTCTGTAAGAGATTGGAAATAATCTGACGTATGCCTGTTGGATATTGAATAAACTACAGGTCAGCAGCACTGAGATGTAACACAGGACGAAAAACAAATGGTGACAACTCATCATCAATAGGATCACTTGAGAGGGCAAGGAAACAACTCACCTGCTTCTACAGCATTGGTCCCTCACTGGAAGAACCAGCAAGACGTCACTTTCTCATGAAATTTCACCTACTCATGAAATAGATTGTACAGCATTTCGGGCGGTGAAAATGTAACACCTTAGAAAAGATGAGTTGTTTCTTTGCACTTTCTAGTGATCCTATTGCTGGTGAGTTATGCCAGTAATTGGATTGCTCATGTATCATAGGGCACAGATTGCCCAAGAGATAGCCAAAACTTTCATGCCTATATCTCTTGTCAAATTTGTTTATTGAATTTTAACAATTAGTATACATAAGTACATATGGTGGCAGCAAAAGAAAAGATCACATATATGGTAATAATATTAAGTTGTAGTTCCAACATAAACTAAAAGTAATTTAACTAAAACAATTTTTGCATGGATCTAATTGCTTCATACATTGTATAAGAGGGGATAAAACCAACTTAGACCAGGTTAATTTAAGATGACTTCAGATAAAATAAAATAAAGAAGTTCTTAATTATTATCAAGAGTATAGTTTTTTTAATAAAAAAAAGAAGAAATCATTTATTATAGAATCTAAAATCTTATACTATATATTGGAACTATGTACAATTGGTATAATGATAACCAAGGAAATAAGTTCTGCTACAACAACTATATAAAGAGTATATCGAAAGAGGAGAGAGAGAATAGGGGGAAAAGGTAGAAGAGAGAAAGAAGATAAAAGAAAAAGTAATCATAAGTAGGAGAAAAATTGGATAGGGAAGAAAGAAACGAGAGGTAGTAGGGGTCCCCGGGGTAGTACATGGTAATAAACACATACCGAGAATGCAAAGATTGGAAGTGTAAATCGAGATTACCATGGTCTTAGTAGGGAAGCATCAAAATAGGAAGGCAAAATTGAGTCACCCAGGGATTCTATATATTCTCAAAGTTGGATATTTTATCTTGAGTTATAGCCTCTGTTTTGGCATGGATCATTGCTTGATTTTTAATTAATTAATTTTTTTATATTTTCATATTCTTATAATTATATTTTATATTTTTAATTTCAGCAATTATTAAGGAAGGAGATTTCCAAGCTTTGGCAATTGTTTGTTGTGCGGCTGTAGTGATCTGTAATAGGAGTTTGAATTGGCGGTAGGAGAGAGTGGCCAGTTTAAAGTTTAAAAGTGCTATAGTAGGATCAGGATTGATAGGGATTTCAAACAGTGTCATCAATCATAAGAAATACATCTTTCCAGAATTTTCTGCTACCAGGCAATCCAACCAAGTACTATAAAAACAAAACAAAAATATCGCGCTTGGGGCAAACCTGAGAGCTGCAACTAAAAACCATCTAATATCAAAATATGGGTCAAATCTGAAAAATTACACATAAAGTTGCGCTAAATAAACGTGAAAATTGAAGTGAAAAACTCAATACAAATCACAAAGAAAATGCAAATCAAAAAAGCATCTTGTGTAAAGTTCAATCAAGAACAAAAGGAGTCTTTGTAATCAGGGAATCTTAGTTCCAAAAAGAAGCCAGCGAACAGGAAAATCAATCCTTTTTACGAATACAGTGGAATCTTCCTGACATTGCCACTATCACATCCAGATCTGAAAAAGGTTTGACTCTTACCGCAATGGGTGGAGTCTTTCCCTGGCTCTCGGACAGACAAGAGCTCTTCGTTTTAGCTCCAGGCTCAGTCACCACTACCCAGGTTTGCGCATTGAAAAACCTTGGCATCCGACGATTCGCTGGGGAGCTTTAGATAACTCCAGGTATACAGGGAGATCGGACGGCCACTTTGCCTTTCTCTACGGTGACCAAGAGGAGAAGCAGGACGTACGACGGTTTCCGGAACTTTTCGATCTAGGCTGGTTACCTTCGAATGATCCGCATCTATCCATGCCCTCAGTAGTACACTGGAATGGAATACACGCAAAAGAACCCCGCAGAGGGCTGTCTGCTCGCGCTAACGACTCCGCTGGTTTGGAGTCCACCCATTGCGGTAAAAGTCAAACCTTTTTCAGATCTGGTTGTGATAGTGGCAAAGTCAGGAAGATTCCACTGTATTCGTAAAAAGGATTGATTTTCCTGTTCGCTGGCTTCTTTTTGGAACTAAGATTCCCTGATTACAAAGACTCCTTTTTTTCTTGATTGAACTTTACACAGGATGTTTTTTTGATTTGCATTTTCTTTGTGATTTGTATTGAGTTTTTCACTTCAATTTTCACGTATATTTAGCGCAACTTTATGTATAATTAATCCAACCAAGTATGAAGATGTGATCCAAGATCACCACAGCCATGAAAACAAGATGGGGAATAAATTGGAGCATATTTCACAATTCTGACAGGGGCCAAATACCACCGTGTATTTTGTAATTTGTCTCTTAGGCAGCTATGTTTTGTGAGTATGACTTAGTTGTGATCCGTATCTTATCCCAATCGGCTGCTTCCAACGAAAACCCAAGATCCATCTCCCACTTAGCCACATATGATGGTGGGTCTGAGTTGGGTTTAGTATTAAGATGAGTATAATGAGTTGAAATAAGTCCCTTAGTGTGTGGGTCCCGTTTACATATATTTTCAAAGCACGTTAATATATCTAAATAAATTCCTTGTATATAGGGCATACTTTTTTTTGCTAGCTCACAGAGTGGAGGTCCATGCTTTAAAAGAATTAGGGGAAGACCAAGCAGGATAGAAAAGTGGATTTTTAGGAAATTATAAAATACGTATATGGGGAGATTGTAGTCCATTTACTAATTTAAATTTAGCCCAAATGGCTAGTGTATGTTTAGTTATAGGATTATTGAGTTTTTTATAGTCAGAGGAATTAGCCCATACGAGATTGGTTATTGAAAGTGGGTCGCAAGCTATTGATTCCAGTGCAACCCAAAGTCAAATTTTACATTTTGCGTGATATTTAGGGATATGGGCTAATTGAGCTGCATGGTAATAGGTGGTAAAATTAGGAAACTCTAGTCCCCCTTTGGGCTTTGGAAGGTAAAGAGTGTGTTTGGGCAGACAGGGTTTCAAGGAGCCCCAAATGAAAGTTAATGCCTTACGTTGCAGTATACTGAGAAAAAAAATACTGGAATAGGGATAGGTAAAACTCGAAGAAGATAAATAATTTTGGGCAGTATCGCTATCTTTATTACGTTAATTTTACCTATCCAAGATAACGGTAGAGAGGACCATTGTGTCAGAAGATTAGATATTTGACATAAAATTGGAGGATAATTGGCAGTGAAAATGTCAGAAAGATTGAGTGTGAGAGCTATCCCTAGGTAAAGAAGGCGTGAAGTGGACCATGAGAAGGGATGTTTGCGCTTATAAAATATAAGGAGGTAAAGATATATTTAAGGCTATAGATTTTTGAGTGTTAATAATTAGACTAGATACATGGGCAAAGTGATCATGTTTACTTATAAGATTAGGAGCAGAATATGAAGGGATGACATAAAGATTAAGATATGATCAGCAAATAGGCAAAGTTTATGTTGGTGACCAGCTAAATATAGACCTTTAATAGAGGGGTCAGTAGGGATTGATTGAGAAAGGGGTTCAATAATTGGGCAGATAAGAGTGGGGGAAGTGGGCACCCCTGACACATACCCCTACAGATGTCAAATACGTTTGATTTATATCCAGCATATTTGACATAAACTTTGGGATTTTTGTACAATGAGAAGACGCAGCTAAGAAAATGAGGACCAAATCCCCAACTCTGCAGGGCAAAATGTAGGTAATGCCAGAAAACTGTATCAAATGCTTTTTTGATATCTAATGAAGAGACAATGGGTATTTATTTTATTTATTAAAGAACCTGTTACACTTTTTAAGTCGCTAAGACTTTTGCTAGCAACTTAATTTTCAAGGTTGAGTAATGATATGGGTCTATAGTTATAACAAGATTTATCGTCTGACTGACTGGGGGCATTGAAATTATATCCGTTAATGTTTCGGGGTAAAAGGATTGATCGTTAAGGAGAGAATTAAATGCATCTGTTAAAATTGCAGCAAGGATATGAGAGAATTTCTTATAGTATAGAGCAGAGAAGCCAGATCTGGTTGTGATAGTGGCAAAGTCAGGAAGATTCCACTGTATTCGTAAAAAGGATTGATTTTCCTGTTCGCTGGCTTCTTTTTGGAACTAAGATTCCCTGATTACAAAGACTCCTTTTTTTCTTGATTGAACTTTACACAGGATGTTTTTTTGATTTGCATTTTCTTTGTGATTTGTATTGAGTTTTTCACTTCAATTTTCACGTATATTTAGCGCAACTTTATGTATAATTAATCCAACCAAGTATGAAGATGTGATCCAAGATCACCACAGCCATGAAAACAAGATGGGGAATAAATTGGAGCATATTTCACAATTCTGACAGGGGCCAAATACCACCGTGTATTTTGTAATTTGTCTCTTAGGCAGCTATGTTTTGTGAGTATGACTTAGTTGTGATCCGTATCTTATCCCAATCGGCTGCTTCCAATGAAAACCCAAGATCCATCTCCCACTTAGCCACATATGATGGTGGGTCTGAGTTGGGTTTAGTATTAAGATGAGTGTAATGAGTTGAAATAAGTCCCTTAGTGTGTGGGTCCCGTTTACATATATTTTCAAAGCACGTTAATATATCTAAATAAATTCCTTGTATATAGGGCATACTTTTTTTTGCTAGCTCACAGAGTGGAGGTCCATGCTTTAAAAGAATTAGGGGAAGACCAAGCAGGATAGAAAAGTGGATTTTTAAGAAATTATAAAATACGTATATGGGGAGATTGTAGTCCATTTACTAATTTAAATTTAGCCCAAATGGCTAGTGTATGTTTAGTTATAGGATTATTGAGTTTTTTACAGTCAGAGGAATTAGCCCATACGAGATTGGTTATTGAAAGTGGGTCGCAAGCTATTGATTCCAGTGCAACCCAAAGTCAAATTTTACATTTTGCGTGATATTTAGGGATATGGGCTAATTGAGCTGCATGGTAATAGGTGGTAAAATTAGGAAACTCTAGTCCCCCTTTGGGCTTTGGAAGGTAAAGAGTGTGTTTGGGCAGACAGGGTTTCAAGGAGCCCCAAATGAAAGTTAATGCCTTACGTTGCAGTACACTGAGAAAAAAAATACTGGAATAGGGATAGGTAAAACTCGAAGAAGATAAATAATTTTGGGCAGTATCGCTATCTTTATTACGTTAATTTTACCTATCCAAGATAACGGTAGAGAGGACCATTGTGTCAGAAGATTAGATATTTGACATAAAATTGGAGGATAATTGGCAGTGAAAATGTCAGAAAGATTGAGTGTGAGAGCTATCCCTAGGTAAAGAAGGCGTGAAGTGGACCATGAGAAGGGATGTTTGCGCTTATAAAATATAAGGAGGTAAAGATATATTTAAGGCTATAGATTTTTGAGTGTTAATAATTAGACTAGATACATGGGCAAAGTGATCATGTTTACTTATAAGATTAGGAGCAGAATATGAAGGGATGACATAAAGATTAAGATATGATCAGCAAATAGGCAAAGTTTATGTTGGTGACCAGCTAAATATAGACCTTTAATAGAGGGGTCAGTAGGGATTGATTGAGAAAGGGGTTCAATAATTGGGCAGATAAGAGTGGGGGAAGTGGGCACCCCTGACACATACCCCTACAGATGTCAAATACGTTTGATTTATATCCAGCATATTTGACATAAACTTTGGGATTTTTGTACAATGAGAAGACGCAGCTAAGAAAATGAGGACCAAATCCCCAACTCTGCAGGGCAAAATGTAGGTAATGCCAGAAAACTGTATCAAATGCTTTTTTGATATCTAATGAAGAGACAATGGGTATTTATTTTATTTATTAAAGAACCTGTTACACTTTTTAAGTCGCTAAGACTTTTGCTAGCAACTTAATTTTCAAGGTTGAGTAATGATATGGGTCTATAGTTATAACAAGATTTATCGTCTGACTGACTGGGGGCATTGAAATTATATCCGTTAATGTTTCGGGGTAAAAGGATTGATCGTTAAGGAGAGAATTAAATGCATCTGTTAAAATTGCAGCAAGGATATGAGAGAATTTCTTATAGTATAGGGCAGAGAAGCCATCTGGGCCTGGACGTTTATTTGGTTTAAGAGAATGAATTGCTAATTACATTTTCAATATCTGTAAAGGGGCTTTCAAGACAATTGCGTTGGGCTAAAGGAATAGTAGGAATTTTGATTTGTGAAAAAAATTATTTTGCTAAAGTTTGATCAAAATATCCTTCATTTTTATATAAGGAGTTAAGATGTTTTTGAAAGGTGTGGAGGATATTTATTGGATCACTAGTAAATGTATTATAAGATATTTTCAGTGGAATTGGTTTAAAGAATCGATTTAGTTTTTTAAGTGCTCAGGCTAAAAGAGTGTCTGGTTTATTCTCTTTAAGATAAAATTTAGGTTTAGACTTACATAACGTTTTATCTACAGCTTCTGATAAAAAAGGTCAAGGTTTAAATGTGCTTTATCAAGCTGTAAATTAGTCACAGGGGTAGGATTGGATTGAAAGATTGTGTGGCATGTATTAAATTCTGCTTCTAATTTTTGTTTTAGTTGTCGTTTTTCTCTTTTTAGAAATGAGGCTTGGCGTATACAAACCCCACGGAGAACAGGCTTATGAGCTTCCCATAGGGTCAGCGGGGATATATCAAGGGTCTCATTATTGGCCAGGTAATCTCTTATGGCTATTTCTAGATCATAGGATTGTGATGGATGAGATAGGATTGAGTCATTAATATGCCATGTAGAATCTTGTGTTTTGGATATTAGAGAAGTGAAAGTTGAAAGTACAGCACAGTGGTCAGTCCATGTAAAAGGGATAATAGATGAAGAAAGGAGTTCAGGGGTCATGCCTATTGAGATCAAAATGTGATCAATATGGGAAAATTATTTATGGGGATGAGAATAAAAAGTAAATTAGTGCTTAGCAGGATTGATTTCACACCAAGAATCTAATAAAGAGTCTTGTTGAAGAAGTTGTTGGAAGTTACGAGATTGAGAACTAGATGCAATAGGAGTTTTTTTATCTAAAAAAGGATAAAGGACTTGATTCAAATCTCCACAGATTAAAAGTGTTCCCATTTTATGAGTATCAATTACCTGTAATAAATGGGAGAAGAATGAGGATGGAGTTTTGTTAGGAGCATAGTAGGAGGATACCACTGTGATAGAATCTAATAGATATCCCCTGAGTATAAGATAGCGACCTTCTGGGTCTTTGATCTCTATCAGAAGGGAAAAGGGTGTAGTACGATGAAATGCTATTAGCACCCCTCGTTGTTTCGTTTTGGCAGAGGCTGTGAAAACTTTGGGATAAGCTGAACCAAAATATTTAGGAGTTGCCTTATCTGCAAAATGGGTTTCTTGGAGGCATACAACATATGCTTTTGAGGAAGCTAAGGAGTGAAAAACTTTAGTTCGCTTTTGTGGGCTATTTAGACCTTGTACGTTTAACGTAAGGACATTTAAGGGGGCCATTGGTAAATCTTAAAGGAAATATTGTGGTATACTGCATTCCTAGATTGTGAGTTTACAATTACCCAATTACCCCGGGGGGGGGGGGGGGGGGGACAAGAACCAAGATGGGAGTAGAGACAGAATAAAGAGGAAGAAAGAGAGAGTAATAGTCATAGAGTCAAATAATTGTAAATAAATTGTGCGAATAAAAAAAGTAAAAAGGCGGCGTACTGAGTGTGTAAAAAACGGTAACAATAATAGGTCAAAATGGAGGTTTATCCTAGGACAGAAACGGCCAAACTGCCTAGATCTATATACAGGAAAAGAGAAATACTTGGACACCCAAGTTCGGCCGTTGAGAAAAAAAAATTAGCAAGGGTAAAAAAATAAATAAAACGTTAATTGGCTATTAACAAGTATACTGTAAGGTGAGTATATATACTTACAGGTAACCCTAGGGAAAAAATACATTAAATAAGAAACTGTATAGTTTACATAGCAATATTACTTATTTATAGGGTTGCCAGTAGGGATGAGCCCGGTGTTCGATTCGAACCCATGTTCAAATCGAACATCGGCCATTCGTCCGTTCGTCGAAAACAGAACTTTGTGGGCCGTTCGCATCAAATTCGTGTGATACGAATGGCCCACAATGCACTGCGCCAGTCGCAGTGCATTGCTGGCTGATGATTGACCAAGCATGCACTGTGACCCCACATGCTTGGCCAATCACAGTGCCGGCAGCGAGGAGAGCCGTAATTGGCCACAGGTTGGAGGCCTGTGGCCAATTATAGCTCAGGGGGTTTAGTACACGCCCCACACTATATAAGGCCGCCAGCGCGGCGGCCTTGTGTAGTGTGTTGCGGCGTTCATAGAGAGAAGGATAGGCAGGGACAGTGTCAGCTGTGCTTTACTTATTTAGATAGCACTGTGACAGTGAGTGTAGTGTTCAGGGAGAGAGCAGGATAGGTAGGGACAGTGTCAGCTTTGCTTTGCTTCTTTAGATAGCACTGTTACAGTGAGTGTAGTGTTCAGGGAGAGAGCAGGATAGGCAGGGACAGTGTCAGCTTTGCTTTGCTTCCTAACCTAGCGCTGTTACAGTGGGTGTAGTGTGCCTCCTGCACAGCATACACCTGAATCTACCCCCCCTCATTGCTGGTGTTGTGTAGTTGATTTGTGCAACATAGGCATCTGCCTAATATTCAGTCAGTGTAGTGTGCCTCCTGCACAGCATACACCTGAATCTACCCCCTCGTTGCTGGTGTTGTGTAGTTCATTTGTGCAACACAGGCATCTGCCTAACATTAACATAACATATTTTGGGTGCGGGGTTCCCCTTAATATCCATACAAGACCGAAAGGGGCTGGTAATGGGCTGAGGTAGGGGGTGATGGGGTAGCCATGCCATTTTTCTCAAAGATTTTCCTCCATATTGCCAGGACAAGACATTACTTAATAATTACTTAATTAATGCTTTAATAGCCGCAGGCAGTTTTAAATGGCTTTTTTTTCTTTACAAAATGTAATTTTGTGCAGGGACTGTTCTAAACATGGGAAACACATGCCACTTCACAGGCATACTTTAGACACCCCCCAGGTATGATATTTAAAGTAATATTTCCCTTTTTTTTCACTTTATGCATCATTAAAATGACTGCTCCAGAAAAAATGTCAGTTTTTAAAACTTCTTTTTGCATTGATACATGTCCCCTGGGGCAGGTTCCGGGTCCCCAACCCCTTTTTAGGACAATAGCATGCATATTGGCCGTTATCATTAGCACTTTAGCTTTCGAACGTTTGCATCCATTGTAATTAATAGCGTTCTAATATTCGTGCGAACTTTCGGTCCGTTCGCAGGTCCTGGTGCGAACTGAACCGGGGGGTGTTCGGCTCATCCCTAGTTGCCAGTAATGAAGAAGGAAAATAGTGATATTGATAAATAGGATCATTAAATATAAAACAATAGAAGTACTTCAACTTAAAAAATAACTAGATTTACTTTAAGATAAATATAAGTAAATATGCTTATAGTCGAGACAATAGGTATCTTATTGGTTTGGGGGGGGGGGAGAAAGGAGGTAAATAGATAAAACATAAAATATGTTTATCTGAGGTTGTGAGGGTTAAAACTTAATAGAACAGTATTATTTTAAATAAGTTTAGTCAGATTATACTGAAGGTGGTAAAATTACTTAGTGACCAAAGAAAGGCAAAGCCTTAAGATTGAATACAATTCAAGATGAAGAGTAAAAGTCATTCAGTCTATTGTGTCTACAGGATCTATATCAGGAGAATTGAATCGACTTCTCTTAGAGGAATTTTGTTGGCCTCTATCTTTTTCAGATTTGGAGGATTCTTGAGGGGAGCTGGATGCTGTGCGTCAACGAGTTCTAGTTGAAGATCTTTCGATAAGATGTAGTTCTTGTAGAGTGTTTTAGAGTCCATCTGAGGATCTACAGGAATGTTTGACACCTTGATAGGTAAACCGGATAGAAAATCAGAATCACCATTGATAAGGAATCTGGTGTTGCTGTAGATTAAAGTAAGACTTTTTCAGTGCACGTCGTTTAGCCACAGTAATTGGGGAAAGGTCAGCAACAAGCTGATGAAGATGATATTGAACAATGAGGGAATCTTTTCCTCTAGCTGCAGCCATGAGTTGTTCTTTAGTGCAATAGAAGTGGAATTTCTCAATAATATCTTGAGGGGGACCTTCTGGTTTGTGTGGTGTTAAAGCTCTGTAAACCCTATCCATCTCCAAATAATTGACCGGGATTGATGGTAGCAGTTCTTGGAAAAGTGTAGTCATAGTAGAATGAAGTATTCCTCGTATACGAAGATTTGATCAACGTGCTCTATTTTCAAAGTCCTCTAAACGTGTTTGCAGAATAAGGTTTTCTTTCTTAGGAGTCTCTAATTCATTATTATGGGAGACTACATTCATGTCACCCACTCTGATTTCTAGGTCAGAAGTGCAGTGGCCTCACTCACGGTTTTCTTTTGTGAGACTTTCAGTTATATAGTCTGAGGTTTGCTTTAAGGCTTTCTGTAACATTTTTTCTCTTTGTCCCAAAAAATTTGCATGTAGGAAATATGTTTATTTTTCTTATGAGGTGGTGCTGTATTAACAGTCAGAGTCATTATAGGCATTCTGAGGTAACTGCAGTTGCTTAGCAGCAGGAGATGTGCCTGTGTGAGAAAGGAGGCTGTGCCATTTTACAGGGGCCTCTTGACTGTGTATCCTTGGCACTCTTTCATTTAATTTTACCTTGGGCGGCACCAGAGACCATTTTATTTATCCCAGGGGCACCAAGGAGGCTTATGGTAAGATTATTTTCAGTTTACCATGCCTTGCGGGTGTCTTTATCAGCCGAGGAGTCCTGAGAGATGTGGAGCTTCAGCTGGACATGTCTAACACTGGCGACTCCCCCAAGGCCTATATTTCAATACGGGTCTGGATGCAAGCCAGGTACACACTTTGCATATGCCTCCTGGGTGCTAGGGAGAAGCTTGTTTGCACAGACTGCAGCCTGTTTGCAGCCTTTCTGTATACATGCATGCACTCGAGTAATGGCTGCATTGATTTTCTCAGGGTGGGTTTCCTGATGTTGACAATAATGGACTATGCTGCATGTTTTTGTGTTGAAGAAGCAACTTGTGGTCTCCACTGAAACCTGAATGCCTGGGTGACAACCTAGAAAAACAATTTGGAAGCTAGGGACAGAGCGGGCACTGCTACCATACAAAAGGTAGTGCATGAAAAGGCAGGCTCACCAAGTGTTATTTTAATAAAAATTACAAATTCAGAAATTAAACAAATGACTTTTGGAATTGTATAAAATGTTTGAGCTTTTATGAGATTTAGTAATTGGGTTTACATCTGCTTTATCTTTTCTTGCACTTTCAAGTGGAAGTAAATCCTCATCGTTTTTAACCAAAAAAGCTGACATCTTGGCCTCTGTTTGATCTTTACCTGCCATGTGATCAGTTATGACAAAAGCCTTTCGATGGTTTGACAGTTTGGTTGAGAGCCCAACCAATGTGACATGTAACTTTTTTGAAACCGTTAAATCGATAGGTTTACTTCCACTTTAACTCAGCAAGAGAAAACAAGAAAGTAGCTGCTTATCGACTTCTTATGTATTACTGAATTATTATGTTTAACTTGTACAGTCTAAATATACAGTATATATTGAATACTTTTTGCATTTTTTATGCTTGTCAGTTAGCTATACCATATTTAACTTTTGCACTATTTGCAAGTTTCCAATCATCATAATTTATACAATCACAACACATGAAAATATTTATGGAAGGTATAAAGATAGAATGTGCTGGCAGATAAGAGTCACTCTTTCTATTTTAGTATTATCTTAAAATGTTTTTACAGGAACTTTAATTATCTTCACACCTGAAAATAGCAAGAAACACGTCTTTTATTAGATCATGCCAATAAAAGTTTTATTTGAAGGGAAAATAAAATGAACACTGATGAAGCATACACACAAATATTAAATAAAATCCTATATGTTTTGCCATCCTAATAGTTTGGTTATATAAGTACATAAAGCAACTAAAGGGTTAATCACGACAAAATGGATATTTTAGTTATAGGTTGAGCCTAGTGGGCTTAGTCAGCCTTTGACTTCTAATATGTCTTGGATCCTCTAGCAGTGAGATCTCCTCACCATAGTTCTGGACTCTGTTATATCAAAGAAATATAGAACATCAACGTCATCTTTAGAAAACCAAAATGTCAGTTTTGCGGGGACAGTGTCGACAGTGTACACCTAACATTGAAAACAAATGGTAGTCAAATACAAAAGGAGGATGTTTAAGGGTCAAATCTGGCATCAGTTATTTTAATTGCATTTTTTTACTGCATCATCAATTTTCTATAAAAATTTTCAATTTACATTAATAAAATAAAAGATTAAATAGTGGGCTATGGTGCTAAACCCAATATATATCTAGCCTATGATGGTCTATCTATAAGGATATATACAAAGTTTGCAAATATTACGATACAAAACTGTATCTCAGTACTGAAATATTTAAACGTTATAAAATTAAAATAAGAAAAGTGCAATAATCAGTGTATACAAATACGTGCTAACATTGCTGTGACCAATAAATGTAAATTGCCTATAACAATAATATCAAAATTCATAAGAAAAATTCATTCAAAAATTGTGCAAAATAATTAATCCCAAAACGTCCTTGTGCATAGAAAAAACTTTCAAAGTCGCATTCTGGGATCACTAAACAGTCCAAAGTAGTAATGTCCCAGGTAGTGGTAACACAAGGTAAAGTGACTAGTGTAAAAGTGCCAATCTTCAAATGCAGAGAAAACACTCATCCCTGGTGCGCCACTCAGTGTTGTGGTAATGTGAATGCTCTCACCAGATCATGTACCCCTGTGGGGTTGGATGGGCTTTCACAGTATGAGCCACTGTGCTGCTATCTAGATACCGCTGCTGGTGCACTTGGGGAATGTTCACTCTTCACTTTATATGCACTCCGTTGATATGTACATTGAGGGAAGAAAACATATCCATGGTGTAGTACGTTTGAACAACTTTTTATTTAATTGTATAAAAGAAAACTACTCACATTTGCTAATAAAACAGTTTGCGTTTGTTGTAAACAGATAAACAAACTCCGCCGGCCGCTTCTGGCTATGGGAAGGGTGCACGTACGTAGCCACGCCCTATGCGTTTCGTCAGAGTGACGTCTTCTGGAGCGCTCCAGAAGACGTCACTCTGACTAAACGTTAAGTTAAGCAACTGTCAACACGATCGGACTATCCGGCAGACTTAGTCCGACAGACAACCCGCCAGACTTTGCAGCGGAGGTCCGTTGGACTTTCCGAACGAGCGGACCTGCCCACACGCGACTGGAATTTTCCAGCAGAATAGGTCCAGCGGACAATCTGGCGGACTATGGAGGAATTCCTCCAGACTTTTGAAATGAACGAACTTACCTACACACGGAGTAAAGTCCGTTCATTTTGAACGTGGTTCCAAGTAGACGGAACTAGCGAAGGAAGTGAATGTCGCCGCCTCCATCAGCGAGATTGACACCTTGCTAGCCCCGTCACCTGGTATGGATTTAAAGGGGATGCCCTACACCGAAAAAATGGAGTGGAGGTCCCCCCCAAGTCCATAGCAGATCCTTATCCGAGCACACAGCCCAGCTGGTCAGGAAAGGGGGTGGGGACAAGTGAGTGCCCCCCCGAGCCATACCAGGCCACGTGCCTCAACATGGGGGGGTGCTTTGGGGAAGGGGGGGCCTGTGGCCTCCCCACCCCAAAGCACCTTGTCCCCATGTTGATGAGGACAAGGGCCTCTTCCCGACAACCCTGGCCGTTGGTTGTCAGGGTCTTTGGGTGGGGGCTTATCAGAATCTGGGAGCCCCCTTTAATAAGGGGGCCCCCAGATTCCAGCCTCCTACCCTATGTGAATAAGTATGGGGTATGATGTACCCCTACCCATTCACCTGCGGAAAAAAGTGTACACAAAAAAAACACAACACGGGTTTTTAAAATACTTTATTAGACAGCTCCGGGGGTCTTCTCTTCTTCTGTCTTTGGGGGTCTTCTCGCGGGACTCCTCCACTATCTTCTGCTCTTTTACTTGTGGAGGAGCCTGGCTTTGTCCTTTGTCGCTGCCACCGTCTGGGGGTCTTCTTCTGACTTTGGGGTCTTGTCCCGCTCTTCGGGGGTCTTGTCTCGCTCTTTAGTTCTTCTTGCCAGGCCTCCGCTTTCTTCTTTCAGCTCTTTTACTAGTGTTGGCCTGGTCTTCTGTCGCTGTCGCCGCCGCCATCTTCTGCTTCTTCTTCTCTTCTGGACCAAGTCCGCCTGATAATCCGATCGTGTGTACGCAGCATGAGAAGTCCCTCCATACTAAAGGAGAGTTGGGATTGTACTAGGCAGGTGCTGGCAGGGATTAGCACAGAGTCGGTGGAGATAAAAAGGGGCAGGCACCAAAGACGAGTAGATGGGTGACAGGAAGGATAGTAGGGAAAAAGTCAGAGAGGCTGGTCCTGTGCTGGAACATCCCAATAAGTACGCCCCATTGAATGACATTGGTGAAACCAGTCAGGGACCAGCACTGCTGGAGTTGAGTGACTCTTGCTACCAGGGGAATGACTCCTCCAGTGAGGGTAGGCCTAAAGCCAAGGGAAAGGAAAGACAGATTCTGGTGGTAGGGCACTCAATTCTTAGAAGGACAGAGAGATCAATCTGTCACAAAGACCTGAAGTGCCGAACTGTATGTTGTTTACCGGGTGCTTGGGTTGGGCATATCATGGGCCTGGTGTACAGATTACTGGGAAGGGCTGGGGAAGACCCGACTCTCATTGTGCACGTTGGCGCCAATGATATAGTCAGAGGAAGATGATGTGTCCTAAAAAAACAATTTTAGGGACTCAGGAGCTAAATGAGGAACAGAACCTCCAAGGTAGTATTCTCAGAAATACTAACGGTACCTCGAGCCACATCAGAAAGGCAGAGGAAGATTATGGAAGTAAACGAGTGGCTGAGGAGCTGGTGTAGAAAGGAGGGATTTGGGTTCCTGGAGAACTGGGGTGACTTCTCAGTCGGTTACCAGCTGTATAGAAGATACGGACTGTACCTAAATGGGGAAGGTACAGATCTGCTGGGAGTGAAGATGGCTAAAAAGTTAGAGGGGCTTTTAAACTAGGCAATAGGGGAAGGGTCCAGAGGTAGAGATAGCCAGCGCACAATACAGTGGTGTGAAAAAGTGTTTGCCCCCTTGCTCATTTCCTGTTCCTTTGCATGTTTGTCACACTTAAGTGTTTCGGAACATCAAACCAATTTAAACAATAGTCAAGGACAACACAAGTAAACACAAAATGCAATTTGTAAATGAAGGTGTTTATTATTAAAGGTGAAAAAAAATCCAAACCATCATGGCCCTGTGTGAAAAAGTGATTGCCCCCCTTGTTAAAACATACTATAACTGTGGTTGTCCACACCTGAGTTCAATTTCTCTAGCCACACCCAGGCCTGATTATTGCCACACCTGTTCACAATCAAGGCATCACTTAAATAGGAGCTGCTTGACACAGTAAGGTCCACCAGAAGATCCTTAAAAGCTACACATCATGCCGAGACCCAAAGAAATTCAGGAACAATTGAGAAAGAAAGTAATTGAGATCTATCAGTCTGGAAAGGGTTATAAAGCCATTTCCAAAGCTTTGGGAATCCAGCGAACCACAGTGAGAGCCATTATCCACAAATGGCGAAGACATGGAACAGTGGTGAACCTTCCCAGGAGTGGCCGGCCGCCCAAAATTACCCCAAGAGCGCAGCGACGACTCATCCAAGAGGTCACAAAAGACCCCACAACAACGTCCAAGGAACTGCAGGCCTCACTTGCCTCAGTTAAGGTCAGCGTTCATGCCTCCACCATCAGGAAAAGACTGGGCAAAAATGGCCTGCATGGCAGAGTTCCAAGGAGAAAACCACTGCTGAGCAAAAAGAACATCAAAGCTCGTCTCAATTTCTCCACAACACATCTTGATGATCCCCAAGACTTTTGGGACAACATTCTGTGGACCGATGAGACAAAAGTGGAACTCTTTGGAAGGTGTGTGTCCAAGTATATCTGGCGTAGAAGGAACACTGCATTTCATAAAAAGCACATTATACCAACAGTAAAATATGGTGGTGGTAGTGTGATGGTCTGGGGCTGTTTTGCTGCTTCAGGACCTGGAAGACTTGCCGTGATAAAAGGAACTATGAATTCTGCTGTCTACCAAGAGATCCTGAAGGAGAATGTCCGACCATCTGTTCGTGTACTCAAGCTGAAACGAACTTGGGTTCTGCAGCAGGACAATGATCCTAAATACACCAGCAAGTCCACCACCGAATGGCTGAAGAAAACAAAATGAAGACTTTGGAGTGGCCTAGCCAAAGTCCTGACCTGAATCCTATTGAGATGTTGTGGTATGACCTTAAAAAGGCCGTTCATGCTCGAAAACCCTCTAATGTAACTGAATTAGGACAATTCTGCAAAGATGAGTGGGCCAAAATTCCTCCAGGACGCTGTAAAAGCCTCATTGCACGTTATCGCAAACGCTTGGTTGCAGTTGTTGCTGCTAAGGGTGGCCCAACCAGTTATTAGGTTTAGGGGGTAATCACTTTTTCACACAGGGCCATGATGGTTTGGATTTTTTTTCACCTTTAATAATAAACACCTTCATTTACAAATTGCATTTTGTGTTTACTTGTGTTGTCCTTGACTATTGTTTAAATTGGTTTGATGTTCCGAAACACTTAAGTGGGACAAACAAAGGAACAGGAAATGAGGAAGGGGGCAAACACTTTTTCACACCACTGTATATTCCAGGGGGTAGTATTGGGGGCATTAGTGGTAAGTTGACTAAAGCACTTAAACCCAAGTCAAGTATAGTAACAAGTCCTATTTGCAACCCCAGAGCACCCAATAAGGAGATAGTATGCGACCAGTCTAAACTACGTGGCATTTTCACCAATGCCAGGAGTCTAACGGACAAGATGGGAGAACTAGAGCTACTGTTGTCCGAGGAGTATTTCAATTTTGTAGGAATTACAGAGACTTGGTTCAACAGCTCTCATGATTGCATGGCAACCATTCAATCCCCTATATCGCAGGGATAGAGAGGGTGGGAGCAGACAAGTGGAGGAGAGGACAGGGTGGATGTAGCCAGGTGGAGGGGAGGACAGGGTGGGAGCAGCCATGTGGAGGGGAGGAAAGGGTGGAAGCAGCCAGGTGGATGGGAGGACAGGGTAGATGCAGCCAGGTGAAGGGGAGGACAGGGTGGGAGCAGCCAGGTGGAGGGGAGGAAAGGGTGGATGTAGCCAGGGGAAGAGAGGGACAGGGTGGGAGAAGCCAGGTGGAGGGGAGGAAGTTTAAAGTTACCATATCAGTTTGAGATGTGATATGACTAATAGAACCTTCCTTTTTAGGTTTTCTTGATCAAATCACTTCCTGCCACAATTGAAGAGAAGTTACACTGTGCAATACTTACCTAGCCTTACCTAGCCTTAGCTAGCCTTCAACGGTGCAGTGTCCCTTACCCGCAATGGTATGTTCTACCCAGTTTTATCTAAATGCTGATGAGGCCATCTTCATTGGCCAGCATGGGATCACATCATTCTTGCTCATACAAGGGAATGCAGTCATTCCAGCATACAGGCATTATGCCGAAATGTAAACTGAGCTGCGTTTGCACAGCTCAGTGTACATTCCAAAGAGGACCGCAAGCAGGCAGGTCGTTTTTTTGTATTGTAGAAGAGACATTGTTTGTCTCTTCTTCAATAAAGAGTCTGCCTCCTCACAGTTTTTAAAGGGGGACTTTAGTTCACCTGTACCCAGATTTCTTAGATAGGTTTGATAAAGAATTATGTTGCATAATGTATCCCCAAATTGCAAGATAATTAATATATGTGCAACACAACTAACTTACTCCTATTGACTTCCACTTTGCTTAAATCAAAAATATGGAGGTATTTCTTTAGGAATTTGTTATAGCTATACTGGCATGTTGTAAAAGTGTCACAGATAAAATCTCCTTAAATTTGTTGCATGTTCGGAAATAACAATTTAAATACTGCACAGGTTATATGAATTTGGTTTAAGGCTTAAACCCCCTGGTTTAAGTCTTCTGACTAAATCCACACCACCAGAAATGTGTTGTAAATGCCCTACTGATTCTTCCCCACTACATTTGCTAGAGTAATGAGCAAATTATGGTGCTGGCTGGCATATTTATATGGGTTCTAGCTCAACTCCTGTATTACTAGGGTATCTCAAAAAAGAAAAAAAAAAAAGAAAAAGAGACAGAGACACTATGCTGTAGTAGTTTAACAGATAATTGGATGCAATATATGATAATAAATTAAATTGCGATGGTGTACTCATATCTGGGAAGTTGCTAGGCTCCCTAATGGGGGATTGGACAACCTGGCATGTAAACCTGCAGGGATTATGACTGTTCCCGCACAGAGTAAGGTCGTTCTCTATGCTTGGTGGGGTGATCCGGATGATACTAGGGTCTGTGGTCTCCAGATTCCGATGTGTTCAGGAACACAAGATCTCCATCTTCATCCCTGTAAGAGCAGCAATCTGCTTTGTTTACATAGGCAGATCGCTGCTCTGCCTCCCTGGGGAACGATTGCGGGTGGCCGGTGTACATTGGTTCCACCGGACCCACTGATTGGCATTCCCTGTGTCCAATCAACGTGCGATTGTGCATCCAGTGGCGCGTGTGCCCCTCAGTGGTCATTGCACAAGATGATGGACAGGTACATGATTTTGCACAATAGAGCTGACTTACAGCAGTAAATATGCGGTAGGCGGTCAGCATGTGGTTAAATAGCTATGGTCTGTTTCGTGTTATTTGTGAGTGTGAGTCAGAGTTCACACTCACAAACAGAATGAGAGACAGATCACAGCTGTTTTATGCACCATCCTGAGGAAGTGGCCAGTGTAGTGCCACAAAACACTTTGGCCCTGTTTTATACTATTCTGTGAGCAATAAATATCAGATCAATGAAGAGTCCATTTCTCAGCTTTTCCTTCGCATTCAGATGCCTCTGCTGACACCAGTTTCCTGTTTTTGGGGCTCATAAACCTCCTACTGTGAACACACTGGAATCCTGAGACCGTAGAGCCTAAGCCCACGTACACACTGTCGGAGATTTCCACAACCAAATCCGTCTGATTTTGTCCGTCAGATTTAGTCTGATGGATTGTGTCCGAAACTGTTGCATACACACGGTCGGACTAAGTTGTCGAAAAATCCGATCTTTCAGAACATGATGATGTAATTTAGTTACAATGGGACTAGATTCAGGCTAGTAGCCAATAGCTTTGATGTAGGAATTTGATCTGAGCATGCGTGGCACTTGGTCCGATCAAAATTCTCTACACATGATCGGATTACGTCCGACCGACCCAGTTGGTCGGGAAATATTTCCAACATGTTGGAAAATTGGGTCGAACAGAGATTCGGACGGAATCAGTCCGATGCATACCACACACAGTCGGATTATCTGACGACACGGTCCGATAAGACGCATTCCGACGGATTCTCCGACCGTGTGTACGCGGCATTAGATCGTCGAGATCACCCCACCAAGCATCGGGAGCGACCTTACTCTATACAGGGACATTATTAGGCACCATGAGGAATGACTTCTGACTTGAGGCATGATGGGAGTGATATTGACTATTTTTCTCTCTTCTCAACCATTCCTCTGCTCTATAAAGATAGTAGGGAAAGCATTTGTAGCACATGAGTGCTTATAATCATTGCATGCTGAGTGTGTGCACGTTGCATATTAAGATCACAAAACACAATTAGCAGAAATCTAGCACATACCAGTGAAAGGCTTGAAAGAGGCCATCATGCAAAGCTTCACTATTAGATTTATGCCAAACTAATAAAATACTAAATCAAATATTAAATATTGTTAGATATAAGTAAACATTGTTAGATGTAATTTAACATTGTTTGATGTAATTTGCATTGGTACAATAAGCACAGAAGTAGCTGGAGTTCAGACTCTCGTGAAAAAAAGTTTCCCCTGATTTATCTGAAGAACACAGGTCTATTAAAAAGTAATATATGGTTTTAAAATTTAGTAGTGTAACACTTTTATAGCAAAAAATGGCAGCCACAAGGACCAATATATAACTAGCATATGAAAGGTGAATATGAAGTTGCACTTTCAGCTGATTTGTGATATGACAAAACAATGTGGTTAAGCCATCATGTATTGTGTGACACAGTTGAGTGAGCAGTGAAGTTCTTGTTTTTCTTTGCAGATATACCGTGACGCTGACTGCTGGGAGGTTAAGGCCATTTTTCACAAGGTGGATGTCGGTAAACTCGGGAGAATCTGTTAGATGGGAAGGATCTAATTGGTTAGATCGATTGTTGTCAAGCAATCTTTGCCCTTTTATTCATATATGAGGTATTAGAGTCCAGTGAGCTGCTGTTCAATTAATGATGGGGGCATTGGTACAGTGGTGTGTGAAAAAAAAAAAAAGTATCAATATACAAAAAGAGACACATGTCCTAATGGTCTCAGCCATGGTATTTTTAATGTTTAATGCTTAGTTTGTATTAAAGAAGTGCCACTGTTTGTTTTTATGATTTTTGTAGAGTATATTCTACAAATATGCTCTTTTTGAGTGAAAGGTGTCAGTTGGAGGGGCTCCGATGGTCTGCCGAAAACTACATGGATTAATAAAGTAAACAGTAGCGATCCAGAGTATGGCATTCCTTTTTTTATTTTGTCTATGTACTACAATGCAGGCTCATTGCTTTGGTGCATTGTGCATTGGGGTGCCATTTAAAATCAATTATTATGAGTGTTATAACAAATCAGAAGTGTAAAACCTTCAAATACCACTGGTCAGCTTCCAACAGCAATAAATAAACTATAATAAAATAAATCAAATACAAACTTGCACCTCCATATCAATTCAAATCCTGTAAGAATCTGGAACTATTTCCAGTAGTTTAATCTATCCTAACAGCTCCAAAACATATTAATATTTTGTGACAGTCCCAGTTTTATCCCACTGGCCGGTGTCTGATAAAAAAAAGTAACAGATTAAATTGTATGATGTTAGATTTGTACCAGTCCCACGCCACTTTCTTCTGGGTTTCCGGGCATGTGCTCTCATTCAGTAAAAGTCTACTTTAGGTCAGACAGAGATAGAAGTTGCTGATGATCGCTCTCTTTCAATCCTGCTGAGACATTCCCTCTTTTCCATCCTTACAAGCGGTAGGAGTGCTCTCTTGTACAGTCTAATCTCACCAGACATCCAAATCACACATGAAATAAAAAGACAATCACTGCAAACAAGTATTAGGTATAAGGAAATGCAAGCTGTACACTATAGGCTGATCACAACACCTCCAATGTATATGGAAAAATAAAATTAGTGCAGCGCAATAAAACAAAATAAAGGGACTAATGAATCCCAATAGTGGAAGACAAAGACACCTTATGGGAAGAAAAATTCCAATCCACTGAATGTTCTGAGTGACAGGCCCTCCACCAGCAAGTCAATATTCTTAACAGATATGGTGGACCTCTGAGCTAACAGAAGGTCAAATACGCTTGTAGTCACAGTGGGATGGAGATGATTCGCCAGCACAGAAATGGAACCAGATCATCTAGGATCAGTATGTAGATAAAATAAACATGATCTAAGTGCTCTCCGTGAAGTTCATTTATTCAGATAATCCATGGTATAAAACACTTGTAGAAATGACATAAAATAACGCTACATGTAGCGATTGTATGGCCAGTATAAAAAACGATGGCAGCAGGTGAAGTCTGCAAGATAGCTCCTCCCCCGTACGCGTTACCTCCGATGGGACTTCGTCAGTGAGGGCAGGGCTATCACGTCACCTGGATGCTTAAATACACACCTGGTCACCCTGGAGAGCGCGGGACTGGAAATCCAAGAACCAGAAGTTCAGTACTTAATAATCTCCATAGGCGGCGCTTTAACATTTTTTACAGGTTACATATTGAGAGTTACAGAGGAGGTCTAGAGCTAGAATTGTTGCTTGCGCTCTAACGCACGTGGCAATACCTCACATGTGTAGTTTGAATGGCGTTTACATATGTGGGCAGGACTAAAGTGTGCGTTTGCTTCTGAGTGTGAACTACCGGGGACAGGGGCGTTTTAAAAAACAATTTTTTTTATTTTATTTTTTATTTTACTTTATTTTATTTTTTTTACTTCATTTTTACAACTTTACAACAAAGGAGGGGGGGATGTCCCCTCCCGTCGCCTGAAAGAATGATCAAGCGGTGGAACTGCCGCTATGATCATTCTTATGGTGCACAGAATCGCCAGCTGAAAACAAGGATATCTGAATGATGCTGGTGGCTGCTGGCATCATTCAGATATTCCCACTGAAAGTCCAGGATGTCATATGATGGCCTTGGGCGGGAAGTGGTTAAAACACAAATTGGACATATAAAAAAAAAATCGTGGCCATCTCTTCACATAAATATAACCAAACACATGTAAAATATTTAAAAACAACCTGAACTCCTATCTATTTATCTGATATAAAACAGATCAACTCAAATTCGACGTTTAACCCTCCCGGAAAAACAAAAACCTCTGTTTCATGGATCCAGAAGAATTCCCGCTGACTTAAATTACGTATGAAATTACCTCCCCTCCAGTGTTTATTTACCCTTTCCAATCCCCAAAAGACATTTGGGATCCCTATTGTGAAATTTCTAAAATGTTTAGAAACATTATGCGTTCTTAAGCCTCTTTTGATGAATCACAGGAGGGTCCACAACACTTGGGGCTAGGACATCTCTAAGGGTTGGAGCCTGTCTGTAGATAAATGTCGGGCTTGGGGGTAACACTGTACCTAAAACTATCCTTCTTTAAAATTTCCCAATGTTTCATAATAATTTTTTCCAATTTTTTGTGTTGTATTTTATATTCCAAAATGATTTTATATTCAAACTTGTTATCTCTTTTATTTTTGCTTTTATTGGAATCAGCTACTAACAATGTTCGATCCAGGTTCCCAATACTCTGAATCTCAATAGCGATCTGTTCCTTCTTGTACCCTTTTTGAAAAAAATGCTTGGGCGGAACCTTAGACTGTGCATAATAGTCAGATTCAAGGGTACAGTTCCACCATAGGGATATTGCACAGCCAGGGCTGGTGGTGGCAACTATATAAAAGTATGTAGCCATTTCTGTCTGTCGGTTTAAGAAAAATATTTTTTTTAAAACCGACATCACACTGAGCTCTGTACGATCACTTCCATGGATTTTTAAATTGCAAGGAACTGTTTTGGCTTGTTTGCACTGGAGCTGTGCTCCCAGTTTTGAAACGTATGTATGCAGCACTGAAGCATTGCCAATAAACCGCTAAAGAGACAATATCATACTATCCTGGGTCTTTAGTCTCTTCACATATTAAAGAGGAAGTAAACCCTGATGGGTTTTACTTCCTCTTTATTTCCCTGCAAAGGTAAAGCATAATGGGCTACTATGCACCACATAGTAATCCATTATGTGTCCCTCACCTGAAAACGAAGCCTGCGATGTCACCGCTGTCCCCACTAGCAGCGAGCGTCCATCTTCACCCTTCTTTCTTCTGGGGCCGCAAACTCTGGCTCTGTGACTGGCCGAAGTTGTGTGACGTCACTCCCACACATGCGCGTGGAAGCTACCAGTTACGGCATGACCCCCTTTAGAAACGGCACGATCTGCCCTTTCTAAAGTGTGCATGCAGTGTAGACATTGGCGTATGGACTTATTATAAATATCTCCTAAACCGTGGAGGTTTAGGAGGTATTTCCAGCACCTGCAGGTAAGCCTTAATATAGGCGTACCTGTATGTAAAAGTGGTTGTACTGGGTGTACAACCACTTTAAAATACCCTATTGATGAGGCTGTCTGATGTTCTGGCTGCTGATTACCATCCAGTGTATATAAAGGCTTCTGGCGAGAGAAGCGTGGATATTCCTCTAGTGGATCTTTGAATCCAAACAAGCGCTTTGTGATCCCCCTGAGTAAGGGTGGCTTTCTGGTAAGCCTTTCATTTTAACTATGGTGATGGGTGACACGCTGCCAAGCATCTGACCAACACTGTCCACTTCTTATGGGATCTTCTTCACTGAATACTAGTTCACAAGAATTTTCTCTTTTTTATCAGATTTTTCCATTTGAATATCAATGTGAAGAAATAAATATATTTTCATCAATTTCACATGGAGGTTTAAGACTGAATAAGCCTCAGAGACAGAAGGTCAGATCTGGAGGTCTGTAAACAGGCTGTTTGCTGAACTGGGAATTTAAAATCCAAGGATAACTATATTCTACGATCACTAAAAAGAATGTATTTAAAGAGCCTTGGACCAGTGATAAAACTCTAAAACACAGCAAACTCAACTGCTTTTTTCCAAGATGAGAATACACCATCTTCAAACAAGATCTAACAGAAAGCCTTGGGGGAACGTTTACCAAGCTGGACAATTCTAAGAAATTTTGGTAAACAGTCCAAGGCTAGTCAACACCTGCAATTACCACCTCAAATACCTCAAGTATTATATCCCATGAAATGGATTCAAGTCATGATTGTATTGTCTGCTGGCATAAGTCAATAATAATCTTATTTTAATCAATACATTTTTATTGATTTTAAGATAATGCATATAAGAAATACATTGTACAATAAATGTCGAAATACAAGTAAACAGAAGATATCCGTAAGAAATATTAACATTCCTATAAGCGTACAATTCATCCATTAAATAAGAGATCTATAATACGGTACATAAAAAGAAGTGCAAAATTAGCGTGTATATATGATATTGTATAAATGTTAGCCTCCCCTAGACACACCAATGGGTGCTCAGCTGTGTCTTGGGGAGGGTAATGTCGCCAAAATTGAGTATTTTTAGTTACCTATAGCTACAATACATCCAGATAAAATGCAACAACAAATTGAAAACAAAGGAAAAGCATATTAAGATATGGTTTAAGATTATTTCAGAAAATCAGCGGATTTTGACCACCCTTCCCATGGTGACCACCTATGTCTTTCTTTAGGTAAATTACCTACACTGGAGGCCATCATTAATTCATAGCTGTAGTGCAAGGATACAGTATCCAGAAGTTGATATATAGTTGGAGGTGTCACCGATTTCCATAGTCTGGTTATGGATAATCTGGCTGCCGGAGAACATGTGTCGTTACATGACGAAAAGGGTAGGGTATGTCCTCTATAGTCCGGTTTAATAGAGCTAACCCAGGGGTAAAAGGAATTTGTATTTGGGTTATGTCTGTTAATATAAGGAAAACGGTTTTCCAGAAATGCTGGCGTTTATTACAACTCCAAAAAACATGAAACATGCCACCTTTATCAGAGTTACATCTCCAGCATAAGTCCGATAAAGTTGAATTGTAGGATGTTAATCTTGATGGAGTCAGATACCATCTGAGTGTTATTTTTTGAGTAAGGCCGCGTACACACGTGGCGGACTGTCTGGCCAACTAAGTCCGTCAGACAATCCGACAGACAGTCCGTCATACTTTCGAATGAACGGACTTGCCCACACACGGCACTTTTTGAGCGGACTAATACGGCGGACTAAGTCTGCCATACAATCCGCCCTACTTTTGAAATGAACGGACTCGCCCACACACGCGGAGGAAAGTCCGCTCATTTCGAGCGCGTCTCCAGGTAGGCGGGGCCCGCGAAGCAGACGTCGCTGACCCCGCCGCCTGGAATGGACTTAAAGGGGAACCCAACGCCAAAAAAATCGGCGTGGGGGTCCCCCCAAGTCCACAACAGACCCTTGTCCGAGCACGCTACCCGGCCGGCCAGGAAAGTGGGGCGAGCGAGCGCCCCCCCCTCCTGAGCCGTACCAGGCCGCGTGCCCTCAACATGGAGGGTGCCTTGGGGAAGGGGGGCCGCGCGGCTCCCCCACCCCAAAGCACCTTGTCCCCATGTTGATGAGGACAAGGGCCTCTTCCCGACAACCCTGGCCGTTGGTTGTCGGGGTCTGCGGGCGGGGGGCTTATCGGAATCCAGGAGCCCCCTTTAATAAGGGGGCCCCCGTATACCGGCCCCCCACCCTATGTGAATGAGTATGGGGTACAATGTACCCCTACCCATTCACCTGTAAAATAAAAGTACCAAAAAAAAACACAACACACGAGATAAAATATTTTATTGCACAGCTCCGGGGGTCTTCCGTCTTCGGGGGTCTTCTCGCCGGACTCCTCGGCTATCTTCTTGTAGCTCTTTTGCTAGCGGAGGAGTCCGGCTTTCTTCCCCGCCGCCGGCCTCTTCTTCCGACTTCGGGGGTCTTGTCCCCCTCTTCGGTTCTTCTGTCGCCGCCGTCGCCGCCGCCTTCCGTTCTTCTTCTTCTTCTTCTTCTCCAGGAGATGTTGCCTCGACTATCTCTCCGGCCGGAATGCCAGAGCCGCGCTGCGCGGCCACTTATATAGTGACAATGGGGCAGTGTCACATGGCTTTATGTCACATGGGTTGGTGTCACATGGTGACCCCGCCCCCTTACAATGTCATAGTCCCCATGTGACATCAACCCATGTGACGAGCCCATGTGACATATACCATGTGACACCGCCCCATTGTCACTATATAAGTGGCCGCGCAGCGCGGCTCTGGCATTCCGGCCGGAGAGATCGTCGAGGCAACATCTCCTGGAGAAGAAGAAGAAGAAGAAAAAGGAGAAGAACGGAAGGCGGCGACGGCAGCGACAGAAGACCGGGCCACCACCTGTAAAAGAGCTATAAGAAGGCACGGTGGCCCGGCAGAAGAACCAAAGAGGGGGACAAGACCCCCGAAGTCGGGAGAAGAGGCCGGCGGCGAGGAAGAAAGCCGGACTCCTCCGCTAGCAAAAGAGCTACAAGAAGATAGCGGAGGAGTCCGGCGAGAAGACCCCCGAAGACGGAAGACCCCCGGAGCTGTGCAATAAAATATTTTATCTCGTGTGTTGTGTTTTTTTTTGGTACTTTTATTTTACAGGTGAATGGGTAGGGGTACATTGTACCCCATACTCATTCACATAGGGTGGGGGGCCGGTATACGGGGGCCCCCTTATTAAAGGGGGCTCCCGGATTCCGATAAGCCCCCCGCCCGCAGACCCCGACAACCAACGGCCAGGGTTGTCGGGAAGAGGCCCTTGTCCTCATCAACATGGGGACAAGGTGCTTTGGAGTGGGGGGGCGCGCGGCCCCCCCTTCCCCAAGGCACCCCCCATGTTGAGGGCACGCGGCCTGGTACGGCTCAGGAGGGGGGCGCTCGCTCGTCCCCCTTTCCTGGCCGGCCGGGTAGCGTGCTCGGACAAGGGTCTGTTGTGGACTTGGGGGGACCCCCACGCCGATTTTTTTCGGCGTTGGGGTTCCCCTTTAAGTCCATACCAGGCGGCGGGGCCAGCGACGTCTCCGTCGCGGGCCCCGCCTACCTGGATACCCGCTCGAAATGAGCGGACTTTTCTCCGGGCGGGAAAAGTCCGCTCATTTCAAAAGTAGGGCGGACTGGCACACACACGGGCGGACTGTCCGCTGAAATGCGAGTCCGACGGACAGTCTTTCCAACATTCCGAAAGACTTAGTCCGCCAGACTGTCCGCTGAAAAAGTCCGCTGAAGCCCACACACGAGCGGACTGTCCGCTGAAATGTGTTTCGGCGGACTAAGTTGGGCAGACAGTCCGCCCGTGTGTACGCGGCCTAAGTTCCCATAATGCTGAACTTTTAGTAGTTTTGTAAACACTTTTTAATGCTAGTTCCCATTGTTGGTCTATAAAGGACTTTTGTAAGTCATTTTTCCAGTGTGTATGAGAGGTTGATTTTGTGAAAATACTTTTGAGGTGTAGAATATTATATATTAAGGAAATTCCTTTTTTTTGAGATGAGGAAGAGTTAAGAAACTCCCATATTGTTGGCAAGATATTGTATAAAGGAAGTTTGAGTTTGTTGGAGCATTGTTGTATGAGGGTATATGTAGAGATGTCTGAATGTAGTAAGTTAAATTGTTTTTGTAAGACAGAAAAGGGTTGCGTATGTGTACCTATAAGGAGTTGGTTTATGTATTTAATGCCTTTTTGAGACCAATGTTGTAGTGATAGGTCATGTGATAAATGGTGTAATGATTCGATAGGGATCGATATTTGTGGTATATTTGGTTCATAATGTTTTTCTTGATTTAAAATTTTCCAAGCTTTGGTCGTGGCTATCATGGTTGGAGGTAGATCTTTGGGTAGTTTTGTCCCCAGTGGAGTACTCAGTAGCCAATCCTTTAACCAGTTGAGACCCGCGCTATAGCCGAATGACGGCTACAGCGCGGATCTCCTTTGCCGGGACTACGTCTATTGACGTCGTCCCGTGCACGAGCGGTCTGCGCGCCCCCTGAGGGGCGCGCGCGGCACGCTCAGTGATCGGCGAGTCTATGAGACTCGCCTGATCACCGATCCGAGCAAGGGGTCGATCCCGACCCCTTATCAGGTGATCAGCTGTCAGCCAATGACAGCTGATCATGTGATATAACGGAGCCGGTAATCGGCTATTATTCCTCCTCGCGCTGACAGCGCGAGGAGAAAAAAAAAGAGCCGATCACCGGCGGCCATGATCGGGACATTAGTTCCGATCACGGCCAGCCCTGCCAGTGCCCACCTGCCCCCTGCCAGTGCCCACCTGCCCCCTCATCACTAAACATAATTAAAAAATAAGTGCCCCCTGTCAGTGCCACCCAGCAGTGCCCATAGTGCCACCCAGAAGTGCCCACAGTGCATCTTTTTTGGTTTGTTTAGCAAAAAATAAAACTCCCAGCTGTAGTTAAATACCACCAAAAGAAAGCTCTATTTGTGGGAAAAAAATGATAAAAATGTAATTTGGGTACAGTGTTGTATGCCCGCGCAATTGTCATTCAAAGTGCATCAGCGCTGAAAGCTGAAAATTGGTCTGGGACTGAGGGGGGTTTAAGTGCCCAGTAAGCAAGTGGTTAATCCGGGACTTAGTAGTACGGTATGTTCAATGTTACTCCAGAGTTTACTTGGGGTATTTTGGAACCATTCTTTGGTTTGATCAATTATTACTGCTATATAGTAATCTTCTAAATCAATCGATCCCGATCCTCCCGTCAATTTGTGATTTCTTAGTTTAGGATGAGCACATCTAGGTTTTGTTCCGTGCCAGATACATTGGTTGAGTAACCTTTGTAGGGATGTGAAGAAGTATTTAGGGATGGGGATAGGTATAGTTCTAAATAGGTAAAGAATTTGGGGCAAATGCATCATTTTGAACGCTGCTAATCTGCCGGACCACGATAGTTCCAATTTAGTGATCTTCTGGGATTCTGTGCGCAATTTATTCAAAAGGGGTTTATAATTTGACTTAAAAATGTGTTTTGTAGATCTTGTGAGTTGTATTCCCAAATAAGAAATACTATCTTCAGACCATGTAAAAGGGTATTGGGCTTGTAGGAGGTGTCTAGTGGTAGCATCCAATTTTAGATCCAATATATGTGATTTTGTTGTATTTAGTTTGTATAGGGATGCCCGACTAAACCAGTCCAATGTTTCCCAAGCTGCGGCTAATGATGATGTATGGTTTGATAAGATAGTATAAGAATTACATCATCCGCAAAGAAACTAATTTTATGAGTGGTGGAACCCAAGGTTATTCCCGTAATCTTAGAGTTCTTACATATGTGTTCAGCCAAAGGTTCCATTGCCAAATTAAAGATTAAAGGTGATAGGGGGCAGCCTTGGCGTGTATAATTTGAAATGTAGAATGGTTGGGAAAGCATATTGGCGGAAAATACCTGGGCCGATGGTTGAGTATATAGTGCCATGATAGCATTGTATATGTAATCCTTAAATCCGAATTTTAACAGTATCTTTTGCAGATATGTCCACTGAACCCAATCAAACACCTTCTCTGCATCCAAAGAGAGAAGCAGAGAAGGCGTTCCACTAGACTCCACATGATGAATTAGATCTATCATCCGCCATGTTGCATCAGGAGCCTGTCTCCCTTTAATGAAGCCGGATTGATCCTTATGTATCAGATCAGGCACAATGGAAACTAGGCGTCTAGCTATAGTTTTGGCATACATTTTTAGGTCAAGGTTAAGTAGGGAAATTGGTCTGAAATTTTGGGGTGAGGTTGGATCTTTCCCAGGTTTCGGTAGTGTGACAATGAGTGCTGATAATGATCCTGCAGGGAAATTAGAAGATGACGCAGCTGTATTGAAGAATTTCGTCAAATGGGGAGTCAGATATGTGGAGAATTGTTTAAAGTATTCTCCCGAAAGACCATCGGGACCCGGAGCTTTGTTGCTTGGTAATGAAGCAATAGTTGCAAGAATTTCTGTGGTAGAGAATGGCTCGTTTAAGTAAGTTCATTGAGATTCAGTTAGGGTAGGTAAGTTAATTTGGTTAAGAAACTTATCAATTTCCTTCGGGGATGGTTGGTGGGTGGAAGCATCTGTATGAAGATTATAAAGATCACTGTAATAGTTACTAAAAGCATTCGCTATATCTTGTGGATTAGATCATTTATCTTTTGAGTGTGGGTGGAAGAGATAATGAATTTTAGATTTAGTTTGTATACCTTGTATAAGTCGTTGAGCTAATTTTTTACCAGCTTTGTTAGATGTGGAATATGATGTAGCTTTAAATTTACGTTGCATGTATTCATATTTGTGCAAAAGGAGTGTTCTAAGTTCCTGTCTGAGCTGCATTAGTTGAGCTAGAGTATTAGGTTGTGGTGAGGCTTTGTGTTCAGACTCTAATTTAGCAATTTGGGAGGTAAGGGAATCAATTTGTTGTGTTCTTTTCTTTTTGTAAACCGAACTTAGTTTCATAATAATACCTCTAATAACTACTTTATGTGCATTCCACACAGGGCAGGACTTAGGGTGGTGGGGGCCCCTGGGCTTAGAGTCACTTTCGGGCCCTATCTTCTATACATTACCGTATTTATTGGCGTATAACACACGCTGGCGTATAACACGCATCCCAAATTTAGGAGGGACGTTTAGGGAAAAAACGTACATTTAAATGCCCATCAATGCAGCCTTGTCAGTGTCCATCTGCAGCCTTGTCCATCCATCTGCTGCCTTGTCCAGTGTCATTGCAGCCTTGCCCCAGTGTCATTTGCAGCCTTGCAGTCTTGAAGTTTAAAAATGGTGCAGAGTCCTGTGTATCTCGGTGGCTCTCGGGTCCTCTCTGTGGCTCTCGGGTCCTCTCGGTGGCTCTCGGGTCCCCTCGCAGTCCCGAGCGGAGCCGAGAGTAGCCGAGTGTACTCGGATCAGCTCACAGTCACGCCCAGTCCCTGTGTTATGTCCATCATAGGGCGTGACTGGGCGTGACTGTGAGCGTAGCTGAGCCGAGTACACTCGGATATGTATCTCGGTGGGGCACGCGGGGCCCCCTATTGGGCGGGGCCCATGGGCTTGAGCCCAGTCAAGCCCAATGGTAAGTCCAGCCCTGATTCCACACCCCTGCAGGGTCCAACACTGAGTCGACATTTAGTTCAAAGTATTCTGTCAGGTGATTACCAATTTCTTTGGAATATACTGGATGTTGTAATATGTAATTATTAGCTCGCCATAGAAAGGAATTCCGCTTGGAAGAAGCATCATCAATGGTAATGGAAATTGGATTGTGGTCAGACCATGTCATGGTGTGGATAGCAGACGAACTAACATTTTGTAATAACCATTTGTCTGTAAGAAACATATCAATTCTGGAATAAAACTTACTGTATGGTGGGGAGAAAAGTACACGTAGTCCTTCTCTGATCCATGATAACATCTCCAGACATCGTAAAGATCAAATCAATTCAGTATTTGGCCCAAAGGAGATGGTTTCCTCTTTGCCGCTGAGGTGGTGTCCATATGAATATCCGCAACTAGGTTAAAGTCTCCGCATACAAGGAGAAGTCCTTGTTTTATATTGTTGACTTTGGTGAACATTTTCCTAAGGAAAGTTGCTTGATGTGAGTTAGGAGCATAAAGGTTGAGAATTGTGTATTTGATTCCATTAATTGTACAAATTAGAATTATGAAGTAGCCGTTAGGATCATATATTTCTTGTAGGGAGGTAAAGTCAATGTCTTTTTTAATTGCTATGAGTACGCCTCTCTTTTTAGTGGTGAAGGTGGAATGAAAAATATGAGGGAATTTGGTGTTTCGACATAAAGGAGATGACGTAGGAGTCAGATGCGTCTCCTGGACA
Source organism: Lithobates pipiens (assembly GCF_037356315.1). Classification (NCBI taxonomy): domain Eukaryota; kingdom Metazoa; phylum Chordata; class Amphibia; order Anura; family Ranidae; genus Lithobates; species Lithobates pipiens. The sequence continues at coordinate 204,351,232 of NW_027507686.1, forward strand.
CAAAGAATGTCGCTACCAAGTTTTTCTGCTGATTGCCATAGGGATTGTCTCTTAACCGGATGGTTAAGTCTTCTGGCATTTAAAGATAATATTTTAAATGGCATAGTAGCTGGAAGGATTTGAGATTGATATATGAAAAAGGTAAACACAGTTAGTAAGCAATAGGTGGATCGTAGAAAGAGTGATCAAGATTCAGCGTTGTAATGAATTAATTTGACTGGTACTTGGATGTATGTCTATTATTAGTAAACCTGAAATGAGAACCGTACTGAAAAATCGAAAAAAAAACAAACAAAAAAAACAACAAGTTGTAAACTTATCAGTCACAATTACAACAATATTCGGCGGTTTGTGATATACACAAGTAGAAGCTGAAACAGCTAAACCGCTGTTGGAGGAAACAGTTAATACCGGTGGGACGGAAGACAGAACAAATTTTCATGAGGGGATGTTATAGACTTTGTAGAAGGATCTTTTAGGAGCCAGATACTTCCATTGGTTGATGATTCCGGGATTCCTGAGTGCGTTGATATAGTAGAGGTATACGTTTTGGTAAAAATGGATCAATTGTTTTGGGATGGTGCCCTTTTGTAGATCATTAATAACATGTGTCGCTCCATTTCTAGTAATGATCAGTGTGACTGGGTATCGCCATTTATAGAGGATTTTATGATTGTGCATACTCTTAGTTATTGGGTTTAGGTCTCTTCTTAATTGTAGCGTGTACTTGGAAAGGTCAGGGAATATTTGTACACCTTCGAATGGGCATGGAAGTGGACCTTTGGATCTAGCTTCATACATCATTTTTTCTTCGATATCCTCATAAGTACATCTCTCGATACCGAAGCTGCCAAGTGTGTTGGTTTTGCAATTCTGTGTATCCTATCGATAATCAAATCTCTTGGTGTAATTTCTGGTAAGATTGTGCGAATCAAATCCTTGGCATATTTGGGCAAATCTGGCGTATTAACACTTCCAGGGACACCCCTTAATTTGACATTGTTACGCCTGGAGCGATCTTCCAAATCGGCCAGCTTGGCTCGGACCCATTCCTGTTCATCTTTCAAATCATAATAGGTGTTAATGAGAACATTCACTGTGTGTGAACATTCTGTCATTCCCCTTTCTATAGTGGAGACTCTGTTATCTAATGAGCTCACATCGGCATTTAATTTATGAAATAGGTTTGACAAGTCTGACACTAATGAGGAATGAAGCGATATTAGCATTTCCTTTAATGTAGTGTCTATAACTGGTTGCCCTGATATGGGGAATGATTCCACAGGAGATTGTAAGGCCTGGTTAGTTTGTATAGAACTAGAAGCCTGGGTCTGTAATTCTTGTGAATGTGGCTGTACTACTAGTGCATCTATCCTCATTCGTGCCCTGGTGGGGCTGTTTAGCAAAGGATCAGCACTAGCATCTTTAGTAGCGGATTTAGGTATTTCTCCTTTAATTATTTTCTCCTGTTGTTCTGTGGGGAGAACAGTGTAGTTTCCCTGAGGCGCCAATATGCCGTCGGCGCCATTTTGGATTTCAATTCTGACCTGTTCTCCGGGAGCATACAGTAGTGTTGTACGTTTTTTCAGAAGGTATTCTCACATTCTTTTTTTTTTTTTTTTTACATTCAAGAAAGGTTTATTGGCAAATAAAGACACATATTACAAGTGTATGCAAAAGACACTGCATAAACCAACAATGCTTAACAAGATATAAATTGTGTCAACAACATTTCTTAGTCGGCTATTGGGGTATCATCTAATACATAGTATATATCATAATACTAAGTCCCTCCATTGCGGGCCCAACCGGACCTAGAGGGGTAATTCATTAACCAACCCCGGATTCCCTTAGGAACCCTACATTCTCAATAAACAGCTAAAAGACATATCGAGTGAAACTAGTAGTTTATCGAAAAAACCAAGTATAGGGATATACAAGGATAGAAATAGAGAGTAAAGAGAAAAGGAAAGAAAGGAAGAAGAAAATCGCCTTGTTCCCGAAGCTCCAGTAAGCGAACAGGAGCAATGTTAGTGTGGTATTAGAGTAGTAGTGAACTAATTGTCAGGACCCCACCTCACCTCAGGCCGTCAAGTCTCGGCCCATGCATTCCCCGAAGGACTGGGAGTATTTAAAGGCAAACCACGGAGACCAGGTCTTATGGTAACCATCCACTCGCTCATCAGATTGGGCTGCCGTATCTTCCATCTCACAGATAAACGCAATTTTAAGCAGCCATTCTCTTATGGTAGGGGTAGTTTTGGATTTCCAATATAGTGGGATTAGAGAATTGGCTGCATTTATCATATGTCTGGTGAGCGACTTCTTGTACTTCTTAAAGGAGGTATTGGTGATGTGGAGCAAACAACATGCCGCATCCAACCTTAGACTGGTCTCCATGATCCGTCCAATCAGCTCCCTCACCCCTGACCAATACTGTTGTAGCCGGTCGCATTGCCACCATATGTGGATTAGAGTACCCTCCTCTTGTTCACACCGCCAACATCTATCTGATGAGTGCGGGAACCATTTGTGAATTCTCTCCGGGGTGGCATACCAATGGGTCAACAGTTTGTAGGATGTTTCTTGCATTTTCGTGCTCAGTGAGCATTTGTGTGATAAAATACAGGCCCTGTCCCATTGGTCGTCCGAAATCGGCGTACCTAGAGCCCGAGCCCACTTCTCCCTGAGCCTGTGATCCTCTCGTGGACCCAGTGATCTCAACCATGCATATGCAAGCGTAGTGGTTTTTTGGGTGGGTTCACCTTTCAAGCAAACTGATTCTAGGTCTGTCACTGCTCTCGTTAAGTGTGATCTACGTGTAGCATCATTGCAGTAGCTCCTAAGTTGAAAGTATGTCCAGAGTGGTAGTCGTGGCAAATCATTGTCTACTTTGAGATCTGAGAAGTCTTTCATCAGATTACCATTGAAACAGTCCAACGCTAAGAGCGGTCTTTTCGGTCTCTGTAATCTGAGTAACGGGTTCTGTAAACCCGGCGTAAAGTCCGGATTATCTCGGATAGGGGTTAAGGGGCTCAGAGGGGTGGAGAATTCGGGTTGTTTGGCCAGTACATGAAAAATATTAAGAGTAGTGCCTATAGTGGGGTGGGATAGCATAGATCTGGGATATCTAAGCCGTGGGATCCAGGGAGAGAACTGGAGAGTGATCGTACTTGCTTCCTCTTCCAAAAAAAACCAATCTTTAACCTGGGAGTGACAATGCCAATCTATGATACGCGCAATATGCGCAACATAATAATAAAGTTTGTAATCAGGTAGACCTAGGCCACCCCTTTCTTTGGGCTTGGTCAGAAGAGACTTTCTCAATCTGGGGGGTTTGCGCGACCAGATAAAACTTGTTTGAAGGGAGTGTAACGATTTGAAAAAGCTCATGGGTATCTTGATGGGCAATGTACGGATCAAGTAAAGTACCTTTGGCAGTATAGCCATCTTACAAATGGCCGCCCTGCCAAACCATGAAAAGTAGCCCGATCCCCACCTCTGAAGGTCCTGTGTAATGCTTTTAAGTAGGGGGGGGAAATTCTGCGTATACGTCAGTGCAAGTCTGGGGGTCAGCCAAATTCCCAAGTATTTAATAGCTGAGGTTGTCCATTTAAAGGGGGTACCGGCTCTGGCCACCGACAGTCGGGCCTCGGGAAGAGACACATTCATGGCCATCGATTTAGAGTAGTTTATTTTGAAGTTGGAGATATATCCAAATCTTGCAAAATCGTTCAAAAGAGAGGGAATAGAAGTGTGGGGTTCTGTTAAAAAGAACAATAAGTCATCGGCGTAGGCCGCGATTTTGAAAATTCTCTCTTTGAGTTGAAATCCCTTGATCGATGGGTTCATGATGGTGTGTCTTATGAATGGCTCCAAAGCGATAATGAAAAGCAGGGGCGACAAAGGACACCCCTGCCTTGTGCCATTCTTGATAAGCACTGTCTCTGAGAGTGAACCATTCACTTTAAGCCTAGCCGAAGGGTTCCAATACAGTGCCGAGATCCAGGCCATCATGCCGGGGCCCAAGCCAGCACGCCTACACGCCTCGAACATATAATCCCAAGCTACTCGATCGAAGGCCTTCTCCGCGTCGGTTGACAGGAGAAAGCCCTCGATCTTTCGCTGGTGCGCCATATGTATCAGGTTTAGGGACTTCGTCACATTGTCTTTTGCCTCCCTGCCCGGCATGAATCCGGCCTGTTCGGGTCCAATCAGTTCGTGGAGTAGGGGTTTCAGTCTATTAGCCAGTATCTTTGCTACCAGTTTCACGTCCGTATTTAGGAGGGATATGGGCCTGTAACTGGAGCAGTTAAGTGGATCCTTCCCCTCCTTGGGAAGAACAGTAATAAAGGCGGACAAGAAGTCGTTTGAGTTCGGTCTCTGGGTTGTCAAAGAGTTCATTGCTTTTCTAAAAGGGTTAAGTAAAATCTCTGTGAATGTCTCATAATAAATAGCGCTGAACCCATCAGGCCCCGGACTCTTGCCCGTCTTTAACTCTCTTATGGCTGTCTTAATTTCGGAATCGTCGAAGGGTCTGTCCAACTGGTTACTGTCTTCCTCGTCAAGTCTGGGGAGATTTGCTGCGTCTAAGTAATTCCGAATCGCTTGGGCCCTGTCTTCCCCCAAATCTGGCGGTCTCTGCAGGTTCGGGAGGTTGTATAGGTTTGTATAGTATTTTTGAAAGTGTTGGGCAATCTTCTCAGTTTCGATATCTGTCTTCCCATCCCCACCAGTGATACCTCCGATGTGATTGTGTGTTATTCGAGTGTTTAGGGCCCTCGCCAGAACTTTACCCGTTTTGTCCCCATGTTCATAATAGACTTTCCTTCTAAAGAATAAGAACCTTCTGGTGGTGTTGTCTAGAAGCTGTTTAAGAGCTTTCCGTGTCTCAAGTAATGACTCTGCTGAGTTTACTGTAAGGGAGCGTTTATGTAACGATTCTAGGGATCTTATTTTTGCGGTCAAGTCATTAATCATTTTGTCTCTCTCCCTTTTTTTACGAGATCCCATGCGTATCAGCTCACCCCTAATGTGACATTTGTGAGTTTCCCAGATCACTAAGGGGTTCATCCCAGGTGTGTCATTTAGCTTGAAGAATTCAGTCAAAGAGGAGACCAAGTCCGGTAGTAGCGCGGGGTCTGTTAGTAGTGACGAGTTCAGTCTCCACGTATTGTGTCTATCTGGGGCATTTGTCCAGTTTAGTGACATAGATATTGGAGCGTGGTCAGAGATGGATTGTATCCCAATGTGGGCAGCGCTCAGCCGCGACAAGTCTCTCTGAGAAACGAAGATATAGTCTATTCGTGAGTGGCGGTTATGTGGAATGGAAAAGAAGGAATAGTCCCTGCCTTCAGGATTCAGGTGACGCCATGAGTCTACCAGATTCAGGGAATGCAGGAGCTTCTTAATGCTCTTAAGAGCCCTGTAAGGGATGGCGGTTTTGCCATTGGAGGTATCTTCAGTCGGTATGAGGGGTACGTTAAAATCTCCACCCAGAATCAGCCTACCCGAACCGAAGCACTTCAGTTCATCAATCAGTTTCCGGCAGAAAGTGAGTTGAGCCGAATTGGGGAAGTACACGTTTGCCAGAGTCAGGGGAGTCCCTCTGCAGGTCCCCTTGAGGAAGAGGAACCTCCCTTCTGGGTCGACCAGCGTATCCGTGACCTCAAAGTCAGCATCCCTACTCACCAGTATCGAGACCCCTTTTGATTTGGTCCCAGGACTGGTGGCATGGTGTGCGTCCACGAAGTAGGAGTCGGTCAGTCTTGGTGTGTGTCCTGTCTTAAAGTGAGTCTCCTGTAAAAATACAAAATTGGGCCTACCTTTTTTAAGTTCTCTTAGTAAAGTGGTTCTTTTTTCGGGGATGTTGAGCCCTTTGACATTGTGGGAGATTACCGTTGGGTTACGTCCCAAGTCAGAATATGCCATGGTTCAGGCTCAGGGAGGCGCGGGGTCCGACACCTGCAGGAACAATCTCGACAAGATAGCAGAAAGTTATAATGCAAACAATAATCAGTAGCAACCCTCACCGTGCAGGTCACCACAGGTCAATAAACCCGGTGTCTGCACTGAGAAGGTAAGTATCTAAAGGTACCGTACCGTCGTCTAACACAGCGTTAGCTCAACTGTAGGTGTTAGGAGCCGTCGTGGGCGGCTCCACAAGGCATATGGTAGGTGCTAAATGGTCTGTCACAGCAGCAAACATATAATGCAAACTGGTATCTGATTAATAAAAAAAAGAAAAAACAGTAAACAAAAACCAAAACAGAAATAAAAACAGAAATAGAACAAGCAAGCCTAGCAAATGGCAATAAACGATAAATTAAGGCACTTTCAACCTTCCAGTGTACCATACCCGCCCGCCACCCGCTTGAGAACGAGCTGAGGGAACTGTTTCTGCCCTAGGCAAGCATCCCTGCCCATTGTTCACGGCCCATCTGACACCATTACCCCTCTAGGGCTGCATTGCTCAGAAAGCCAGCCGTTGTTTCACAGCCTATAGACCCCAAAGTTGCAGTTGTTTAGTACTGGTGCGGTATTTCCTAAGAAACACCTAAGAATCAGGGTCAAATCGAACGGATCATGTTCCCATAGGGAGTCGCTTCCGCAATATGTAAGCAGTTATGTAAAGATGCTCTGTGTTTGGTGATGGCGGAACATGGAATCCCCAAAGTCTAGATGGTGGTCAGGTGGGAAAAGAGCAACGTTGATGTTCCCAGGAAGTAGGTAGGTATGAGTGCATCGCAAATCTTATGCTTCCATCAGGTTCCTGGAGGAGTGTGGGCGACTTCGGGGAGTTCCCCTTGGCGAGAAATCTCCTCGTCCCTGCCTCTGTCGTTTGGTGAGGTGCTTTTCCGGCGAGGTGAGTGGTGAGAAAGGTGGGCTTCTGTCCTTAGATGGCATGGAGAACTCCTGATACCAGTCGGGCAGAACGATCGGTTCAAGCTGGAGAGCTGCGCAAAATTCCGGGAGTTCTGCAGGCGTTCGTAGGATATGTTGTTTACCTCCGTGTGTGACCAGCAAGGCGAAGGGGAAGCGCCAAGAGTATCGCAGATCTTTCTCCCGTAGCTTATCAAGCAGAGGACGTAGAGCCCTTCGGTTTTTCAAAGTGATTTGGGACAGGTCTTGGAAAAGTTTTATATTCTCCCCGTTGAACACTATTTGGTCGTTCCTGCGAGCCTTGGCCATTACATCCTCTTTAAGTGTGAAGCTCTGCAAGCAACAGATGATGTCCCGTGGGGGTAGGGTATCAGGGCCTCTCGCTCTGAGTGCCCTGTGCGCTCTGACAAAGTCAATGGCAGAATCCTCCGGACGTTCGAGTAGAGTATTGAATACCCTCTGTAAGACTGAGGTGATTTGGTCAGGTGCAACAGACTCCGGTATGCCGCGCACCCTGATATTATTACGTCTCCCCCTGTTGTCCAGGTCCTCTAAATGTCTGTTCATTTCTATAAAATGTAGGGAGTGAGCTGTGACAACCTCATCAAGTCTGTGTATTGATCTGTCTCTCATCTTCCCCGCCGTCTCCGCAGCCGCCATTTTTTCCTGCATGACCAGGAAGCTGGTCTTTAAGTCCGTGATCGCTGCGGAGAATGAGGCCTTGATGTCGGCTGCGAAACCAGACATATCTCCGTAGGTAAGTGGATGCGTGGAGCGGGAGCTGTGCCTACCGTTGTCCTCGGTGGCCGATTGCGAGTCCTCGCTGTATTCCTCGTCCGCATGGACCGGCGCCATCTAGGCCTGGTTCTTGAAAATGTCAGAGATATCCCGGCCGGGATTAACTGCCACTGAGCGGCGGGGACGGGTCTGGTGCTGGTGCTTATTCTGCTTGCTCATTATTGCGCCGTTTGCTGCTGTAATCAGACGGGCTGGGGCCGCTTTCCGACGGAGCTCTCCCTCTAGGCTGCCATCTCCGTTGCGCGCCAAGCCACGCCCCCATTCTCACATTCTTTTACGTGACATTGTTACATGGGATGTCCGTTCGCTACTGGGTAGTGTTTTTGGTCGGAATCACGGGCTCGTTTGGATCCAATTCGTTCCGTTATTTCCCCTCACGATGGAGCTCTGTGTTTAAGCTTCCATCTTCCGCGCCAGCCGGCCACGCCCCCCGTCAATAATAATCTTGTTATGTCACATGTATTGATCTGATTAGCAAAATCCCATATGTAGAGATATATTAAGGATACAAATTATTGTGTTTAGAGATATATACTATAACCATATATATATCTATATAGTTTTCTTCTGCTACCTAATAAGCTATAATCTATCATTCATGTAGAACATCTCTTCATAATCAGTATAATTTTGATTGAAATGTTGCTGCATTAGAAATATATACTTATCTGATGGCGTTACCAGATCTCCTAAACATTACATTTGAAATATCACATGGCCATACTTGTATCATGAGAAGTGCACAGTCCTACCACAAGTTATTTAGAACAAGTATATCCCTAGACTTAGAATGACACTTGGTGGCTAAGAGAGGCAATGCTTAAGCAAATAATGGAATTAATATTTAGATACATGACCCAATGATAAGAAGTTCCACCTTCTGGGCTAGACTTATTGAATTTTTTTCATGAGCTTATTGTCCAGAACGTTATATAGGACCAGGAGAGGAAGCCATGAGGACAACATACAACACCTCAGCACACCCTCAGACACTACATTTGACTTCATCATCAACACTTCATGCACAACACTTGACACTTCAAAACACACAACACTTCACCACACCCTCGGAAGACACAACACTTTAGGACACCCTCAGACCTCATTTCCTCACAATTCACACACAACTCATACACTTATCATCACGCCTCATCATCTAAACACCTCAGGGACGCCAAGATGCAGCTCCACCCTGACAAGACACAATTTTCAGAAAGGCAACCATTTTAGGGTACTCTGGTAACGACCATTGTAAGCCAGCAGCCATTTTGGAAGGGTAAATATGTTACATAGATCTTTCCAGATTCATTGATTATTTGAGAATAGATACTATTGACTTTTCATGATATTTAGATTATTATTCCGCCGATATAATAACCATTTCTGATTTTTCTTTATCTTTATTTTTGTTTTTCCAATTTTTATCATCTTTTGTTTGATGCTATAGTAGTTTACCATTTGTTTTATTTTACAAAGTGTAACTCTTAGCCCTTGTACACACGGTTGGACATTCCGACGGATAATGTCCTATCGGACCGCGTTGTCGGATAACCTGAACATGTGTGGGCTCCATCTGACTTTTCCCGTCGGAATGTCCGACCAACAAAGTTTGAGAGCTGGATATAAAATTTTCCGACAACGTGATCCGATCGGACTACAAAGGCTCACTCTTCCTGCAGGAGAGTAACTGTTAGGCTGCATAAATCACAAACCTTTGTCTGATAGTTAATTAATTGTACATATGTGTTTATTGTGTCCAGGGGAAGAAATTAATCTTTTAATTCCATTCATATTGTATAAAAAAAAACATTAACATAACAATTTGTAATTTATGTAAGATTTTATTTATGTACATCCATAATATAACTATTTATTGTGAATCCATGTCTAGTGAATAAATATTTCATATTTAGTCTGTATTCACACAATTTGGTGTGTGCTTTTAAAAAAAGAAATTTGATTGATAAAACTGCTCATTATAATTATCATTCAAGCATTTCCTAAAGCAAACGCAGAACACTATGTGGGCAGAAATGTGTTTGCTGACACCCACCAGCATTCAATCCTGTCTGCTAAAACCATCCGTCTGGCGGATTGGATGATAGTCGGATGGAAACGGAAAGGCGGTCTGCTTCCATCCGACTGCCCCATAGCGAACAGTGGGCTGTGTCAGCTCTGTGTAGTGGAGAGGACATGGACCTATCATCCGCCTGCTCAGCGGGGATCAGCAGAAAGATCCCTGATGAGCAGGCGGACCCACTTGATGGAGTCCACCATGTCTGAAAGGGGCCTTAATTGGTCCTGGTTAAGTCTATCATTGGTACTCTCCTTTCCCTGTTTGTAAGCTGCAGGTAACCATGACCATTCAATTCTTCAAAAAACAGGTCTTACCTGTGCTCAAGGTCATCAGTTCATTCATTTCTTGTTCCCAAATCCTCCCCCACAGAGGTGAATTGAGGTTTTTCTACATGCAAAAAATGGGCCAAAATGTGACGTTAGAAGCACAGACTTAAGGGTTTTATAGATTCACTAAAGAATTAGCAGTCGGGAGCATCTATACATACAGATATCAGATTATAAATGTAAAAAAATTTTTTACCACCTTAATTTCAGCTCCCTTTCCAGCAATCCTGCTTAGAATTTACAATCATCCTCTTCACCGAGATAGCATACGATATCATTACAAGTTAATTATGTTTTCAGATTGTCTGCACACCTTTCTTTGTACATGGAGTTATAACAACATCATTGAAAAGTGGAAAGAATCATTTCTTGGAAATAAATTGAAACCAGATTAGTCCCAAAGGTGTTCAGGTAGCCATGATTCAAGGGACATCAAGTACATTGTGCTGCCACGCGCATACAGTGGACTTAAAAGACACATTCCCGTCATACAGTAATTTAGTGCTTGGCTCTCTGCATTCAATGGTGCTTGAAATAAATTGTATTTTCTTTTTTCAAAAGGGCTGTTTATGGTGATGCTTTGACTTCTGTAATTACCAGATCAAATTAACAGGAATTTTCCTTCTAAGTTCTTACTGTATATATCCAGATGTACAAATGCAGATTGCCTAATTAAATATAAAATATATAAAATAAACTTGATGAGTTGGTCTAGGCTACTTGGTCAGGCTACACTTTGGTTCTCACAGTGCTTTAAAAAAGAATGCATTATTTGACTATTAAAGTGGTTGTAAACCCTTACATATACCTAGTTAAGTGACTGGCCTTGGGTGATACACAGAGATAAAAAAATATCCTCCTACATAAGTTGTACCTGTTTATCTGCAGTACTCATTCCTCTACAGCTGTTCAAAGTGCACTGATTACACAGGTTTTCTGAGCTTCAGCAGCCAGGGGGTGGATCTGGTATCACACACTACAAAGCATATAGCAGGAAGCTGAATGTAATCTGAGAACTAAGTTGAGGGAATAAAGATAGCCCCCCCCCCCCCCTCTACACAGTCTCATATTGAAACATGCACTAGATTGTCAATCACCTGCTGTGTGCTGGTGGAGGAGAGGGGTGGGTCTGTTTTCCAGGGTTGTCTGGTGTCGACATAGACTATCAGAAGTGACTCATGCAGATAGCCAAGGGATGAGAGAGGTGGCAGAAATCACATCAGGTGCTTTGGATAGAGACAAGTACATATTATAGAAGGACATGCTTTGTTAACTTTTAATTCCTTTTTTTTTTTATTCCTTTACCTTATTTATGTTGAAATATTTGTTCTCTTCCTCCTTATGTCGCCACGGCGGCGTATGTCATTTCCAACTTTGCATTGGCTCCTGGAAGTGTCATTAATTCCAGAGTCAATGGGCATCGCCATCCGCGTCATTTCCGCTGCAGCTGTGTCACGAACAGACGTCAACACTGAGCATGTGCAGATGATTTTAATGGGTCTAAGAAAATTTTTGAATCGTGCGCTGACTGAGCGGAGTGCCAGCTGCCTCATGACCAGTGATGTAAGTAACTCAGTTAAAATAAACAGTTACTTAACGCAGTTACTTTAGAGGGTAACGAGTAATCAAACTGATTACTCTTCCCCTCATGGTAATGCAGTTCCCATCAGTTCCCATTACTTGTGCGGCATTACTGCAATTACATCCTGTCTGGACTGCCCCATCCTGCCCCGCCTATCCAGAGAGAGAGAATGTAGGGAGATGAAAAATTAAGTCAGCTGACCAGCTTCATTTTGAACTTGACTCCAGTTTGACGGGACTAGTGAAGGAAGTGAATGTCGCCGCCTCCATCAACGAGATTGACACTTCGTGAGCCCCGTCGCCTGGTATATATTTAAAGGGGAACCCCTACACCAAAAAAACGGTGTGGGGGTCCCCCCAAAGTCCATAGCAGACCCTTATCTGAGCACGCAGCCCGGCTGATCAGGAAAGGGGTGGGAACGAGCGAGCAGCCCCTCCTCCTGGACCATACCAGGTAGTACAGCCACATTCACAAGAATTACAGACCCAGGCTTCTAGTTCTATACAAACTAACCAGGCCTTACAATCTCCTGTGGAATCATTCCCCATATCAGGGCAACCAGTTATAGACACTACATTAAAGGAAATGCTAATATCGCTACATTCCTCATTAGTGTCAGACTTGTCAAACCTATTTCATAAATTAAATGCCGATGTGAGCTCATTAGATAACAGAGTGCCCTCAACATGGGGGGAAGACCTCTGGACTGCAGCGGCGACTAAGGAGAAATCTGGGCTCCTCCGCTAGTAAAAGAGCAGAAGATAGCGGAGGAGCCAGGCAAGACCCCCGAAGTCGGAAGAAGACCCCCGGAGGAGTTTTTTTACTTAACACTTTTTTTCCCAGGTAAACGGGTAGGGGTACATCGTACCCCATACTCATTCACATAGGGTAGGGGGCTGGAATCTGGGGGCCCCCTTATTAAAGGGGGCCCCCGGATTCTGATAAGCACCCCACCCGACCCCCGACAACCAACGGCCAGGGTTGCTCAGCTGTAGGGAAGAGGGAGATAGAGTGGTGCTGGCACTGCTAGGGGAGAGACCTAGGTCTGTGCTTGGAAAGGGGGGTGGGGGTCGGCCATGCATAGCACTGTATGTGTGTATGGGAGGCCACGTCTCCTCTGTCTGAGCACGGAAGAGGGACACTGCAGCTTCAGATGCCCACACTGCAAATGGTCGCACTGTACAGGACCAGAATAAAGTAAGTTATACATGCTGCACAAACACAAAACAGGGGACAGGTTGCAAAAAATTTTGTCTGAAACTCTGCTGTAACCACTTGACCTCCAGGAGGTTTAACCCCCTTCATGACCAGAGCATTTTTTGGTATTCATCACTGTGCTACCTTAACTGGCAATTGCGCGGTCATGCAACACTGTACGCAAATGTCTTTTTTAATTCTCTTTTTCACACAAATAGAGCTTTATTTTGATCACAATTGTTTATTTGTTTTTTGATATAGGGGAAAAAGAATGACGATTTTGAAAAGAAATCAATATTTTTTACATTCTGTTATAAAATATCCAATAAAAATAAAAATAAAAAAATGTATTTCTTCATAAATTTAGGCCAGTATGCATTTTGCTATATGCCTTTGGTAAAACAAAATCCCTATAAGTGTGTAATAATTTGGTTTGTGCAAAAGTTATAGTGTCTACAAACTATGGTACAGTGTGTGTACTAGAATTTAGGCAGCTATGACATTATACTAGTAATACAAAAAACATATACACAGCGCAGTGCAAACTTTGACCTAATGACCACTAGAGTCTTATGAGACCGCTATGGGTGAAAAAAATTCACGGTGGATGCCCACACTTTAAAACTATCATTGGTCAGACTGGTAAAAGCATTTTTGTACATTTTTCTTTGCTTCCGCTTGCTTTTAAAAAAATAAAGAATTAAAAGAATTCTTGGAGGACAAAACTACTATAAGTTGTCACAAAATGTACATTTAACACCCTCTCAGTTAGACTGCTAGGTAAATTTAGTTTTTTAGATAGATCTGAATTTGTGGAGCTGATTCCCCCCATCCTTTTCCTTGACTATATTAGTAATAGTGGTGATCAGCAACTGTAATAGTGTGGCGGGAAATCTGGTGCTAGCTGACGCTGCCTGGGATGTACACTAACTGACATCAATAGTGACAATAATACAGTGATCAGTGCTAATACTGTACACTGTCACTTTACTGATACTGGCTGGGTAGGGGTTAACATCTAGGGGCGATCAAAGGGTTAATCGTGTGCCTAACAATGTGTAATTTGTGTAATTTGTGTAATGTGTGCTGCTTTTTTTTTTTTATTATTCTTTTTTTTATTACTTGGCAGGTTTTTTTCTCCTTGCTTGGCAGGGAGAATAAACAGCCAGATCACTGTTCACAGTACACAGAGTCCTATGTATTTATAAACACAGAACTGTGTGTGTCACAGCCGATCACCTGACTTCAGACAAAATCATTGGCTGAAATCAGCTGCCAAATTCATGCTGTGTCCAGTCACAGCATGGGTCAGCAGGGGACGAGCATGACCTCTGAATAAAGGTCGCAACATACAAGTACGTCACCTATCCCGCCTCTTCCAAGTTAGGGGCACGTAGTGGCTCCCTGTGCGATCACATGATCACAATGTCAACAAAGAATTTCATTCATACAGTAAAAGCTTTGATTTGTATAGTAAATTACAGCTGTTGCAATGTAACCCATGTATGACAGTTCAAAAACATTGCTGTTACAGTGATCATCACTGTAACAGCAAAGTGTATGGTGACACTGAACTACTCTGATGAAAGTATGTAAAAAAAAAAATATATATATATATATATATATATATATATATATATATACAGTGGTGTGAAAAAGTGTTTGCCCCCTTCCTCATTTCCTGTTCCTTTGCATGTTTGTCACACTTAAGTGTTTCGGAACATCAAACCAATTTAAACAATAGTCAAGGACAACACAAGTAAACACAAAATGCAATTTGTAAATGAAGGTGTTTATTATTAAAGGTGAAAAAAAATCCAAACCATCATGGCCCTGTGTGAAAAAGTGATTGCCCCCTAAACCTAATAACTGGTTGGGCCACCCTTAGCAGCAACAACTGCAACCAAGCGTTTGCGATAACGTGCAATGAGGCTTTTACAGCGTCCTGGAGGAATTTTGGCCCACTCATCTTTGCAGAATTGTCCTAATTCAGTTACATTAGAGGGTTTTCGAGCATGAACGGCCTTTTTAAGGTCATACCACAACATCTCAATAGGATTCAGGTCAGGACTTTGGCTAGGCCACTCCAAAGTCTTCATTTTGTTTTTCTTCAGCCATTCGGTGGTGGACTTGCTGGTGTGTTTAGGATCATTGTCCTGCTGCAGAACCCAAGTTCGTTTCAGCTTGAGTACACGAACAGATAGTCGGACATTCTCCTTCAGGATCTCTTGGTAGACAGCAGAATTCATAGTTCCTTTTATCACGGCAAGTCTTCCAGGTCCTGAAGCAGCAAAACAGCCCCAGACCATCACACTACCACCACCATATTTTACTGTTGGTATAATGTTCTTTTTATGAAATGCAGTGTTCCTTCTACGCCAGATATACTTGGACACACACCTTCCAAAGAGTTCCACTTTTGTCTCATCGGTCCACAGAATGTTGTCCCAAAAGTCTTGGGGATCATCAAGATGTGTTGTGGAGAAATTGAGACGAGCTTTGATGTTCTTTTTGCTCAGCAGTGGTTTTCTCCTTGGAACTCTGCCATGCAGGCCATTTTTGCCCAGTCTTTTCCTGATGGTGGAGGCATGAACGCTGACCTTAACTGAGGCAAGTGAGGCCTGCAGTTCCTTGGACGTTGTTGTGGGGTCTTTTGTGACCTCTTGGATGAGTCGTCGCTGCGCTCTTGGGGTAATTTTGGGCGGCCGGCCGGCCACTCCTGGGAAGGTTCACCACTGTTTACATGTCTTCGCCATTTGTGGATAATGGCTCTCACTGTGGTTCGCTGGATTCCCAAAGCTTTGGAAATGGCTTTATAACCCTTTCCAGACTGATAGATCTCAATTACTTTCTTTCTCAGTTCCTGAATTTCTTTGGGTCTCGGCATGATGTGTAGCTTTTAAGGATCTTCTGGTGGACCTTACTGTGTCAAGCAGCTCCTATTTAAGTGATGCCTTGATTGTGAACAGGTGTGGCAATAATCAGGCCTGGGTGTGGCTAGAGAAATTGAACTCAGGTGTGGACAACCACAGTTATAGTATGTTTTAACAAGGGGGGCAATCACTTTTTCACACAGGGCCATGATGGTTTGGATTTTTTTTCACCTTTAATAATAAACACCTTCATTTACAAATTGCATTTTGTGTTTACTTGTGTTGTCCTTGACTATTGTTTAAATTGGTTTGATGTTCCGAAACACTTAAGTGTGACAAACATGCAAAGGAACAGGAAATGAGGAAGGGGGCAAACACTTTTTCACACCACTGTATATATATAAAAGAGAAAAATGTTTTAAAAAATTGAATAAAAAATTATTAACTTCATATGTATGATGACATTTTTTATTTCTATGCTCAATAAACTTGATTTT
The DNA here is from genome assembly GCF_037356315.1 of Lithobates pipiens. Taxonomy (NCBI): domain Eukaryota; kingdom Metazoa; phylum Chordata; class Amphibia; order Anura; family Ranidae; genus Lithobates; species Lithobates pipiens. The sequence continues at coordinate 204,367,464 of NW_027507686.1, forward strand.
GGTTAAAAAAAAAAATTATTAACTTTTTTTTCTTTTACTTTTTTTTTTTTTTTTGACATGCTGTCACCAGTCAGTATCCCTGATCACTGCCTCACCAGTCATATGATGACACTGCACTGCACTGGTGACAGTATATAAAAAAATTTGAACATTTAATTTCTTTATTTTCCAAAAAATTGTGACAAAATAACAAACAAAAAAAATTGACACGCCCCTTTTAAATACCTCAGACTGTCTATTTTCCAAAAAAGGATATCTGGGGGTATCTGTACTGTCCTGCCATTTTAAAGACCTCAAGAAATGTGATAGATGGTCAGTACATCAGAATTGATCAATTTTAAAAATATACAGTATATACCCTAGTTTGTAGACACTATCACTTTCACACAAACCAATATACACTTATTGGTATATTTTTTTTTTTACCAAAGACATTTAGCAGAATACATTGTGGCCTAAATTTAGGAAGACATTTGATTTTATTGGATACGTTTTATAACAGAAAGTAGAAAATATTGTTTTTTATTTACTTGTTGGTAATTTTTCATTTATATAGCAAAAAAAGAAAAACCCAGGGGTGATTAAATACCACCAAAAGAAAGCTCTATTTGTGTAAAAAAAAAAAAAAGATATACATTTAGTTTGCATACAGTGTTGCATGACCGCACAATTACCAGTTGAAATAAATATGAGGTGGTTTTGGATTTCCCCAATTTATTATAAATATGTATTATCTCATCTATTCCTATAGTTAGCTGGTCTACCAAGCTCTGATAAGGTTAATGGTGATGATACAATAACAATGTTAGCTATAAAAATAAACACACTGCTTAACCCCCTGAAAAATTTGGCTGCTGAATGACCAGGCCATTTTTTGCGATTTGGCACTGCTTCGCTTTAACTGACAATTGCGTGGTTGTGCAACATTGTGTCCAAACAAAATTTATGTCCTTTTTTTCCCACATATAGAGCTTTCTTTTGATGCTATTTAATAATCTCTGTGGTTTAAATTTTTGGCGCTATAAACAAAAAAAGAGTGACAATTTTGAAAAAAAACACAATATTTTGTACTTTTTGCTATAATAAATATCCCCATTTTTTGTGAAAAAGCAAATTTTTTCTCAGTTTAGGCCGATATGTATTCTTCTACATATTTTTGGTAATAAGAATCGTAATAAGCGTATATTGATCGATTTGCGCAAAAGTTATAACATCTACAAAATAGAGGATAGATTTACAGCATTTTTATTTTATTTTTTCACTAGTAATGGAGGCGAGCTGCGATTTTTATCATGACTACGGCATTATGGTGGACACATTGGACAATTTTGACACATTTTTGGGACCATTGGCATTTATACAGCGATCAGTGCTATGAAAATGCATTGATTACTGTAAAAATGTCACTGGCAGGGAAGGGGTTAACACTAGGGGGCGCTCAAGAGGTTAACTGTGTTCCCTGACTGTGTGTTCTAACAGTAGGAGGAGTGGACTGACTATAGGAGATGACAGATCGTGGTTCCTAGCTATTAGGCACTCACAATTTGCATCTCCTCTAGGAACAGAACAGCGATTTGTGTGTTTACACACACGTCCCTGCTCTGCCTCTTGTGCCCATGATCGCTCATGGCCGGTCACGAGCATTGGCACCCCCGCAGTGCTATCCTGCTTAAAGGAGCTGATGTATAGCTATGACGGGATCGAGCCAACCTGCTGCAGTATAATGACGGCGGCTGGTCGACAAGTGGTTGAATAAGCAACGATCTCATTTATTTACCAAGAAAGTAAAAATGCTAACATAAAACGCTAAAAGAATAGTACAGCGCATATAACACAAACGAACATAGATGATATTTTGCGAAAAGGCAGTCCTCAGTGTTCTGTAGGTTAGCTGGGCTCCAGGAGAAAAGAGGAAGAGCTGGCCATTGCCTTTTAAATCGCACTCAGACACTACCCACACAAACACCCTCTGCCCATCTGTCTAGTCCTCTGTCCAATGAAAATCCATAAGAGCCCATTCCTAATAACCAAGAAGCATATTCTTCTCCTGCCCATCTTCCAGGAGGCATGCTGTAGTCTCCACTAGGGGCAGCATTAGTCCATGAATCACTGCTTTTGACCTGGGTCATCTGCCAGTAACAGCTGGCCTTTGATGTTGCTGTTACTCAGGAAATCAGTAATTGGCACCTCCCCAGGAGGTTTTTTTTGCTCCTCCCTCCCTATACATCACATCACAAGGTCTATGTGAGAACATTATGTTAGGATATGAATTCCCATTTATGACTCTTTTTTAGGAACATCTTGCTGGGTCAACTTGCCGTACTGGCATTCCAAGAAGCCAATTTCAAACATAGGCCCAATGGTTTTATCAACCAGGCAGTAAAACTCCAGAAATATATGACATTAAAGCGGGAGTTTTTTAAAAGTCAGCGGCTACAAATACTGCAGCTGCTGACTTTTAAAATAAGGACACTTACCCGCCCAGCGCGCCCGCGATGTCGGCATCGAAGCCGATCTCTCGATCGTCTCTCGGGTGCTGCCACCGCCATCTTGGGTATGGGGATCAGGAAGTGGAGCCTTGAGCCTACTGCGCATGCGGATATCTATGCCAGAAGTGGGTGCAAATACCTGTACTGTACAGGTATCTGCCCCCCCCCCTGAAAGGTGCCAATTGTGGCGCCAGAGGGGGGGGGGGGTTCCAATGAGCGGAAGTTCCACTTCAGGGTGGAGCCCCGCTTTAAATCATGCTGTCTTCCAACACCAGTTAAAATAGCACAGTGCTATTTTTTTGCTATTCATAGCAAAAAATGGCCTGGTCATGAAAGGGATAAAACCTTACAGAGGTCAATCGGGCAGAAACTTTATCCTGCAGCTGACAAGGAATACAGGGGAAAAGAACAGGGTGGTAAATAGTAAGCACCTGGAGGAGCTGGGAGGCTACCAGTACCTAGGCTTATTACCCAGCAACTGACAAGGAAGATGGGAGAAGCTAGGAGGCTGCCTAATACAGACCTACCTTCAATCTTGCACCGTTGTATAGGCTCCGCTCTTTTATTAAAATTACTTACATTTCTCTCACATTTTGCATTTGAAGCTGCAGCAATTCAGATAGAGCAATTTCATGGCTGAAGAACTTGCATCATCTATCCTTTTTTTCGCAGTCTTTCTGTCCCTGGCCTGCCATGTCCATGTTTTGGATTTCAGTTCTATCAATAATGGAGGCTGGGCACTACACGTGAGAATTACCTGGTCAGTTTGCACGCAAATGCAGCCTGCCTAGGAATGCCTTCTCCCCTAGATGTACATCAATCTATTAAGGCATTTTCAGGCTTGCATTGACTCACTGCTTGCATCAGGATTCTTGAGGGGAGCAGCTAAAAAAGGGTGGGGGCTCTGGGACAGCTGGGCCTTCCCGCTACAGGGATTCCACCAACCTGGGCAGGGGTCAATTTCCCCCCAGCAGGCTACTGATTCAAGCTGACAGTCGTCAAGGTCCTAGCTGTGGTAAACCTGGGAGGCCAATGCCTGAATTTTCTCTGACACCCCGAGGCTTTACCTGATGGATCTACTCTGAACAATCTCACTGATATATCTGTAATATGGTTATTAAAATAGCCCGGAGTATCCCACAACCTGTAACCTCTTCCACTGTTCCAATTATCAGCAATAAATCACAAAAAAAGACATTCCCCTAGACTGCTTTCTTGTGTCAGTATGCTTGGAATTGGTGCTCTGGTGTGCTGGCAACCTTTGTGCTAGTGGGAAAGAGCCCTCGTCATTATCATTATTAATGTCATTATCATCATCAATCAGTGACCCATTCGGAGGTTGAGCTACACATTTAATTTGCTATTTTATCACTTGTGCCAATGAACAGTTGTACGTAATAAAGTGGCTACCAAATGTAGTTTCCCAAACACAAAAATGATATACATTCACATATATATTTTTATACATTTGTGCATCAGAAGAGTTAAAACAGATTAATTTATTCTAAATAAACATTATAGCATTAGCAGAATATTTGTAGAGCAGGAGGACTCCACATAGCTCATTAGCTACTTGAGTATAATTTAATCAAGATTGCTACAGAGCTGTACAAAGGCATCTCACTACACATTGTAATTGTCATTTAATTTCTGCACTTGTGTTTGCTGAATTATCAGTTTTGTCAGCATAGTTGGTAATAATGTGTTGAAATAAAGTGTAATATTATCAAGAAGGTTTAGGGAAATGTAACATTTTCACCACCCCCACCATGGATTCTTTTGAGTAGAGGGGCAAAGTTTAATCTCTCAATATTGGACAATGAGCCTCCTTTTTCAGCACATTAGACTGCTCTTGTCTTTCGGGTAAATTATCTTGTAGTGTTTCTGACCCTTGAGGTTGTTTACTAAGGAAGAGCATGTTTACTATTGTCTTGCTCCCAGTAAGGTGCGAATAAGAATTGAAAATACTACTACCCTTTAGGTTCCAACAGCTATACCATTAAAGCCAGAAACTAAGCATAATGAATAGCGGGCCTTGGGCCAGTAAGTCTCATCTCTTCGAAAGAGGCCAAGGCTTGATTGACAGAAGTTTGAGTAAGGTCATGTACCACATAGTTCTGGGACAATTTGCTGTGATGAAAATCACTAGAATTCTTTTCTCCTTTATCTTGTGTAGCACTCAAGGGATGGATGGAGGACTGTCAGGGCATGGCTCAGCCCTTCCTTCTCTGAGCTGGCTGCTCAGCTGTCGGCTAATTTCCAGCTCTTATCTCTCCACAATGACTCACCTGTTGATGATATTCTGCTCGTCAGTCCTGCCTACTTAAGCCATCCAGCCCAGATGATCTCTGCCTTCCTCTTAGTCACATCTCTAGAGATGCTCTCATGTGTTCCTGTTAAAGACGTGCTTGGCTGACATTCCTTCTGGATCCAGATCCTGCTTGCTGTTCTACTACGCTCATCTCTGGCTCCCTGATGTTTTGGCTTGTCTGACTATCTGTTTCAGTTCCTGAACTCTGGCTATGTTTTGACTAATAGGATTAATCCCCCTTAATTCGTTCCACCTGTCGCGCCATAACCTTACCGGGTACCTCCCGCCATGTTGGGAAGGTCACTTCCGGAACGCCGAGGGGACCACTTCCGGTCGGCCAATATGGCGACCTACAAGGTTATGGCGCGACAGGTGGAACGAATTAAGGGGGATTAATCCTATCCAGGGAAACATGGGGTATTTAAACCCCACCTTCCCATACTGCCATTTCACTTTGCTTATCACAAGACAGCACTTGCACTATTTCCACGTGCCAGGGTAAGTCACTATATCACTTCACCATGCTTTATCACAATCTCTCTATTACTTGTTTATGGCCTTGCCTGCAGGAGCATAACATTATCATTTTTTACTTACTTGCAGATATAAAACCCCTTCTGCCCTATGACAACATAGGAACGTGAGGGGCTCCACTGCAAAGCTTACTGTTTTTGACTCTTTCACTATTGTCATTATATCGCCCTTTCTGGGCTCCGTGATTTTAACGTGCACTCACCTGAAATTGCGTACAGGTACATATATATAGTCTAATCCCAGTATCACTTGTGTTAAGCTGTGGTATATTAGACTTTACAGCACTGGTGGATTTTCATATCATTATTTTTTTCTCTTTTTATCACAATCACGCTGTGTTATGTTTGATTTTGCACATGCTGCGCTCATATTCTCTTCACTTTTTTCATTTTTTTCTCACTCGGTGTCTCTTGCTGTTGCTGGTCTCTCTTCTTGGGCACTTTCAACCTTTAAATCTCCAGCACCCATCTATACTTTAATTTGGTATAGTACCCTATATTAAACAATAGGGTTTATACACTTTTTTATATCCATATACCCCGGATATCATGTATGGGTATATTTTCTATCCCCTCATATAGAGGTGATAGTCCCCACATAGGGGTTTTTTACATACATATACATTTTATACTTCTTTTTCTTTTCATTGTAGGTTGCCCCCCTTTTCACCTGTGGCTACCCATACCTATATTCTCCTCCACTATCCTTGATTGGAGGTAGTAATAGGGATGTGATCCCCTGTAAGCCATTTTCCCCTCGGACCCAGTTCCCTTACTCTCCCCTTCGGGTGGAGCTAGCGACTTTTTCCAACTACACAAGTCTGGCGCATCTGTGAAGGATATGGGAGAAGTGGCGGATTTCAGTTCTGTCTTTTAAAGAGGATTCCCTATGTGAACGATATAGGTATTTATTGTGCAATATATACTATTTGGCTGCTAATTATGTAACCATGCAATGTTTGATGTATATTCTGCCTACAGCAGATTATCTCTAGTTCAGTACAGTGCATCATGTATGGATATATATTTATGCTTGTCTCCTCCCTTTTTCTACAATAGATAAAAACCTTCTGAAGAAGACCCCCGAGTGGGTCGAAACGCGTAAAGGGTCTACATTATCTATTTTTATTGTACCTTTAGTGACATTACAGTTTTAGTATTATGATTGTATTTTTGTTCATATATATAATACATATATCTTCATTCACATAGTTGAGCTCAGTCCATGACCACTTGTCACCTATCTAATCCTCTTCTTTTTTTACGAATAAATATTTGTTATTATTAATTATTTGCTACATGTGATTATTTCCACACACATATTCATTAGTCTTTACAGGTAATATACGCTGGTAAAAAACCCCATTTGGGGATACGTTTTCTTTTTTTGTTATATTGAATAGGTCCAAAGTTACATAGTTACATAGCAGACAATTTTGACAAAAAAGACACAAATCCATCAAGTCTAACCTATGTGTGGAATCTTATGTAAGTATTACATTGTATATCCCTGTATGTTGCGGTCATTCAGGTGCTTAGCTAATAGTTTTTTTTAATTTATCGATGCTCCCTGCTGAAACCACTGCCTGTGGAAGAGAATTCAACATTCTTACAGCTCTTACAGAAAAGAACCCTCTACACAGTTTAAAGTTAAACCACTTTTCTTCTAATGAATAGCCGCGTATCTTATTAAATTCCCTTTCATGGGTATGCACATCTTACCTCCCAACCCTCGGCGCTCCCGACATATGCGCAGTGTTGGTCCAGGGACCTCGACCTGCACTTGGAGGAGCACGACTGGTCTGACATCTGGCTACATACTAAGATCTCCTCACAAAATATTGTGGCCCTGGAAGCGAGTTATAAAGTTCTCATGCGTTGGTATCTTGTGCCAGATAGAATAGCAAAATTTCTACCCTCCTACTCCCCAAACTGCTTTCGCGGCTGTGCCGAGAGGGGGACACATCTACACATCTGGTGGACATGCCCTGTGGTGAAACGCTTCTGGTCTGAAATCTTTCTGATCTTATCCACCTTGTTTGATATCATAATAGACCCTGACCCAGCTTTGGCCCTCCTTAATTTTTATCCAAGCTCATATACCAAGGCTAAGATACGCCTTGCTCTGCAGGTCACTACAGCAGCCAAACAGACAATAGCCAAAGCCTGGAAAACTCCCACCCTACGACTGACCGAAACTAAAAACAGGGTTACGCAGGCAATGATACATAGCAAAATTGAGGCGACCATTCAGGATACTGTCCCTCGACACTCTAAAATTTGGCATCCTTGGGTTGAGCACTATCTACCTCCACATTTTGACCGCCACTTACTAGATCCGTGACAGCATTTTTCCCTGTCTTAGTGTTTAGAAGCTGTTTTAAAGCTACCCAGTGAGAGTCGACCGACCGAAATCCTCGCTTATCTGTTCTTTTCTTCTCCCTTCCCCTCTTTACTCTCCTTTCTCCTCCTTCTGTTCTTTCTTACTACCCCTTTCTCTAGTCTCCCCATCTTTTCCTTCTTTTATTTTTCCCTCTCTTCTGCTTCTTAGCCTTGTGCTTCATTATCCACCTTCTCAAGGCACTTGATTGTGATATTCGTCCACCCTGGAGGTGATTTTGGGTATCACTAGTTATATAGCAAATGTTCTGTGGCTTTTAGTATGCTTAGAACTAAGGTTTTTTGCACTTCTCTGTTTTATACTGTCCTAGACCGTTTGCATGTTGCATGTATTTGTCTATATGTTTTGACCTCTAGGCTTGTGTTTCATGGGTTCCAACCAATTGTATTCATATTGCTATCTTGACAATCTCGCTGTAACCTGCCTTGTTTTGGAGTACATTTTGTTATTGTCTTCCTGTATTTTGCACAAGACGAAATGTTGTTGCCTATGTACTCTATGTCTTCTTTGTCAATAAAAAATTTTTGAACGTAAATTCCCTTTCATGGAATTGTTTTATGCATATTGTCACTGAAACGGTATTTGTACATTGAAATCATATCCCCTCTCAAGTGTCTCTTCTCCAGAGAGAATAAGTTCAGTGCTCATAATCTTTCCTCATAACTATTGTTCTCCAGTCCCTTTATTAGTTTTGTTGCCCTTCTCTGGACTCTCTCCAGTTCCAGCACATCTTTCCTGAGGACTGGTGCTCCGAACTGGATGGCATACTCCAGGTGCGGCCGGATTCTTGTAGAGCAGGTGAATTATCATTCTATCTCTGGAGTTAATCCTCTTTTTAATGCATGCAAATATTCTGTTTGTTTTACTTGCAGCAGCTTGCATGCCATTGCTGAGCCTGTCATCTACTAGGACCTCCAGGTCCTTTTCCATCCTAGATTCCCCCAGAGGTTCTCCCCCCAGTGTATAGATTGCATTCATGTTTTTGCAACCCAAGTGCATTATTTTAAAATTTTCTACATTGAACCGCATTTGCCATGTAGTTGCCCACCCCATTCATTTGTTCAGATCTTCAGAGAATGAGCTGTTTATCCCATCCTTCAGGTTTTATGAATAAATTAAATAGGAAGTAAAAATGGGCAAAGGTAAATGCCTTGAAGGAGACTGCCTATAACCATACAGCCCTCGTGCAGACGCAAACTAAGGGGTATCATTTTTACCTGAGGGTCCATGTCCATCTCCTAAAGGAAGAAAAACTCTGTTTTGAGCTGTGGCGCAGGTACCTTAGATGCTGGATAGCAGACTATGGAAACTTATGGCCCGTACACACGATCCGAATATGGTACGACCGATCGTACGTCCGTTTTCGGTTAATAGTCGCAAGTAGAAATTGAATAGCTAAATAACGTCACGAAAATTCTCGAATGTTAAAAAAAAAAATCGGAAGTGATGTTGTGTGTTGTAATGTATTAGTATTGAATTTTCGGACGAGAACTATACTGACTAACCGGAAATTGTACGATCTGGAATCGTACAAGAAACATTTTTGTGAATGCCTGATCGACTAAGATCAGATGAATGGTCATGATCGGCTGTCAAAAAAGTAGTGTACACACAATCCGAAAATCGTATGATCCTTCCTCGGACGACCGTTTTCATACGATATTTGGATTGTGTGTATGGGCCATAAATTTTCAAATCAAACATTTGAAAGAACCGATTTATCCTTTGGACATTGGCAGACAAGTTTGTGGCTGTGAGGCCATCCAAGTAACCTACAACATGAATTTCATGGGTCCATAGAAGAGCCAGAAGTGAGGAAAGCACTGTTGTGAACAGAAAGGTACTGCTATAAATTGGACTTGTTGGTCTCCCACAGCAAAACTCAAAAGTGTTGATTTGAGGGGAAGTCGGGGATGTATAGATAGGCATCTTGTGTATCTACTGATACTATAAAAACCCACTTGTCTGTGAGACGCAATGACAGATCTTATTGATTCCATACAGAATTTTGGTACACAAAGTAATCTGTTAAGAGATTTTATGTTCAGAATGGGGTGGATGCTTGCATTTGATTTTGGGATTGTGAACAGATTTAAAGAGAAACCTTGAAACCGTTATTCCAAAGTGTTTAATGTGCGGTATTCACACATTAACATGTGTTGCATTAAGCAGCTCACTTATCTTTAATTCTCAGTGAAAAAATCCTTGACTAATTGTAAGGTACAATTAAAGTTGGGTGCAAGGTACTTTAGTCTTTTCAATGTTTATTTTGTACAATAAACTCTGGGGAAAGGGTTAGGGTTAGGGCTCAGGGTAACCAAAAATAGGAAAATATCTCAGAACTCCAGTAGCAATTATTGTTGTTGGCCCTTTAAGCACAGCCAAGCTAATCGATGACTCTGAGAGAGCAGTAAAGGACAGGAAGGGATAGCAATGCAATAAGCAGCCTAAAAAAATAAGCATTCTTTTACTTTTAACTTTTACTTTTATGAGGCACTGCATACTGATGTACTGAGGATGCGGTAATGTGTATGTCTGTTAACTTGCTGCACATTTACACTGCAAGTTGTACACTTGCAGAGCACTTGAAGCAGTGTTTGCTAGTTAACACATTTCCAATTTGTAACAAATTTGCATGGCAAATCTCTAGCAAGAGCAAAGTCGCTTTGGTGAGTCTACAGCAAGAGCTTTGCAAGTCTACAGCATGAAAATTCAGCCACAGTGACCCTTGAGATAGGATGACTATTGCACAACATAACTGAACCAAAACTTGAAGCAGACTTGCAGAATGTTTGCAAAGAAAGTTGACCTGGAGTCATGCAATAAGGACTTTCTGCAATTGCAGCAAATCAGTGCAGTCTCGTCAGTGCACATCAGTGGAGCTTCATCAGTGCCCATAAATACAGCCTCATCAGTGCCCATCAGTACAGCCTCATCATTGCCCATCAATGCAGTCTCATCAGTGCTCATCTATGCAGCCTATCAGTGCCCATCATTGCAGCCTTATCAGTGCCCATCGATTCAGCCTCATCAGTGCCCATTAATGCAGCCTCATCAGTGCCCATCAATGCAGCCTATCAGTGCCCATCAATACAGCCTACCAATGCCCATTAATGCAGCCTCATCAGTGCCAATCAATGCAGCCTACCAGTGCCTATCAATGCAGCCTATCAGTGCCCATCAATGTAGCCTCATCAGTGCCCATCAATGCAGCCTAACAGGGCCCATCAATGTAGCCTCATCAGTGCCCATCAATGCAACCTCATCAGTGCCCATCAATGCAGCCTATCAGTGCTCATCAATGCAGCCTATCAGTGCCCATAAATGCAGCCTATCAATGCCCATCAGTGCCCATCAATGCAGCATTTCAGTGTCCATCAATGCAGCATTTCAGTGCCCATCACTCTAGCCTCATCAGTGTCCATCAGTACAGCCTCATCAGTGTCCATCAGTGCAGCAAATCAGTGAATTCTCATCAGTGCCCACCTGTGCAGCCTCATCAGTGCCCATCAATACAGCCTCACCAGTGCAGCCTCATCAGTGCCCATCAGTACAGCCTCATCAGTGCCCTTCAGTGCAGCCTCATCAGTGCCCATCAACACAGCATCATCAGTGCCCATCAATGCAGTGTCATCAGTGCCCATAAATGCAGCCTATCAGTGCCCATCAGTGCAGCCAATCAGTGCCCATCAATGCAGCCTACCAGTGCCCATCAATGTAGCCTCATGGGAAGGGAGAGGTGAGGAAGAGAAGCACCAACGAATCACACAGAGAATGGATCTCCGCTGTCAAACAAAGTCCCGCCTCCTGGATCAGCTCCTATGATAGACATCACACTACTTTAATTTCCTGGCATTGGTGCTGTCTATCATAGGAGCTGGTCCAGTACCCCAGACTTTGTTTGACAATGGAGATATGTGTGATCCAGCGGTGGTGGCGTCCTCTTCCTCTCCTCTCTGTGTGATCCAGTGGCACTCTTCTTTCTCTCCTCTGCCTTCCTTCAGGTTTCCTGGCCGATCACAGAATTGGCTCCCATTTAACCCCGCCCACCGGAAGCGCCGCCTTCTTCCCCTCCAATATGGCTGCTCACTTGCCCTCTAATAACTTTCACTCGCCAAATACGAGCAGGCTAATGGAAATTTTGAGGGCTGTATTAAATATTATAATAATATACAGTAACCAGTACATATGTTTGTAAACTTTTATAAAAAATATAAAACTTACCAGAAATCCATTATTACCCTTTTACAATGTTGCCGAGGTTTTCCTCTTAAATAATACACAAAGATTGGCTTTAAAAATAAATAATTGCAAACTTGCAGTTGGCTTCGAGTAGCAAGGATAGTAGGCATATACAATCACTTCCACACAATTGTCAAGGGAATACCAGATGTGTGTGGAGGAATAGGACAAATGATTATTGTGTGGGCAAATTTGAAAATGAGTGGGGACAGCGCATTAATAATTGATACAACAGTGAGAGAGAGAAAAATTGAGGGAGTATCGTTATTCTCCAGAAGTTTTGCCCTGTCACTTATCAGTATAGGATTCCCTTCTAATTTATTTTTTTTTCCGTGCTAGGCATACAGCACCATGGCATTTTGTTTATTGTGAGACAATTTGATTCTATAAATTGAAGGTAGGAGTTTACAATGGCTCACATTGATTCTGGCTTTTATTGCAGCTCCGGGTGGGTGGAAAATCAATTGTCTACACCCACTATTGAATACGATTTTGTTAAATTGAAGTAAAAGATAGCTGTTTAGCTGGGATATCTTGTTTCCTAAGAGTCATTACATCAAGACCAAACTAATGTAAACAGAAACTTGGAACTATAATGTGCAGAAAAGTTAAAGCTGAACTCCAGGCAGATATAAAATACACAAATGAATGCCCCTATGTATTTATACACATAAAATATTGTATAAAATATTTATTACATGTATTTATTTTATTTTTTATGCAGGCAGTGTAAGTACATGAATTTAACCTGGTATCAGCCTCTTGCAATTCCTACAGTGTGACAGGAAGAAACAGCACAAGGATGCTATCAGTTCATGTGCTGATAGAGTTTATGCAGGGGCGTACCAAGCTGGGGGCGGGGGGGGGGGGCGGTCAGCTGGAACACCCCAGCTTTTTCCCCTGCTAGCTCCACCATAGTTACATAGTTATATAACCTGTTTCCCTGAAAATAAGACCTAGCGTGATTGTCAGTTATGGCTGCAATATAAGCCCTACCCCCCAAATAAACCCTACCCTGTTTCCCTGAAAATAATCCCTACCCTGAAAATAAGACCTACAAGGACTTTAACTAGGGCTTATATGGGGGGTGGGGTTTATATTGCAGCCATCACCCACAATAACGCTAGGTCTTATTTTCAGGCAAACAGGGTAGTAGGTGAGTTTGAAAAAATCCATCAAGTCCAACCTATGTGTGTGATTATATGTCAGTATTACATTGTATATACCTGTATTTTGCGGTCGTTCAGGTGCTTATCTAATAGTTTCCAATAGTTTGAAACTATTAATGCCCCCTGCTGAGACCCCCGCCTATGGAAGGGAATTCCATATCCTTGCTGCTCTTACAGTAAAGAACCATCTACATAGTTTAAGGTTAAACCTCTTTTCTTCTAATTTTAATGAGTGGTCACGAGTCTGGTTAAACTCCGTTTTACAAAAAAGTTTTATCCCCATTGTGGGGTCACCAGTATGGTATTTGTATATTGAAATCATATCCACTCTCAAGCGTCTCTTCTCCAGAGAGAATAAGTTCAGTGCTCACAACCTTTCCTCAAAACCATTATCTTTCAGACCCTTTTTTAGCTTTGTTGCCCTTCTTTGTACTCACTCCATTTCCAGTACATCCTTCCTGAGGACTGGTGCCCAGAACTGGACAGCATACTCCAGGTGCGGCTGGACCAGAGTCTTGTAGAGCGGGATAATTATTGTTTTATCTCTGGAGTTGATCCCCTTTTTAATGCATGCCAACATTCTGTTTGCTTTGTTAGCAGCAGTTTGGCATTGCATGCTATTGCTGAGCCTATCATCTACTAGGACCCCCAGGCCCTTTTCCAACTTAGATTCTCCCAGTGGTTCTCCCCCCAGTGTATAGATTGCATTCATATTTTTGCCACCCAAATGCATTCATTTACATTTTTCTACATTGAATCTCATTTGCCATGTAGTTGCCTACCCCATTAATTTGTTCAGATCTTTTTTCAAGGTTTCCACACACTGCAGAGAAGTTATTGCCCTGCTTAGCTTAGTATTGTCTGCAAATACAAAGATTGAATTGTTTACCCCATCCTCCAGGTTGTTTATGAACAAATTAAATAGGATTGGTCCCAGCACCCAAAACCCTGGGGAACTCCACTACCCACCCCTGACAATTCCTAGTACTCCCCATTTATCACCACCCTCTGAACTTGCCCCTGTAGCCAGTTTTCAATCAACGTACTCACACTATGGTCCATGCCAACGGACCTTATTTTGTACAGTAAACGTTTATGGGGAACTGTGTCAAAAGCTTTTGCAAAATCCAGATACACCATGTCCACGGGCCTTCCTTTATCTAGTTGGCAATTCACCTCCTCCTAGAAGGTTAGTAGATTGGTTTGGCAAGAACGATTCTTCATGAATCCATGCTGATTACTGCTAATGATACCATTCTCATTACTAAAATCTTGTATATAGTCCCTTATCATTCCATCCAAGAGTTTACATACTATTGATGTTAGGCTAACTGGTCTGTAATTCACAGGGATGTATTTTGGGCACTTTTTAAATTATGGTGCTACATTGGCTTTTCTCCAATCAGCTGGTACCATTCCAGTCAGTAAACTGTCAGTAAAAATTCAAAACAATGGTCTGGCAATTACTTGACTGAGTTCCCTAAGTACCCTCGGGTGCAAGCCATCTGGTCCCAGTGATTTATTAATGTTAAGTTTCACAATTCTAATTTTAATTATGTCCTCTGTTAACCATGGAGGTGCTTCTTGTGATGTGTCATGAGGATAAACACTGCCAAAAATGTGGTATCGGCTCACCCTTGAGTGACTGACACCTCTGTCCTGTCTCATCTATTGTCAATGGCTGCCATGGATGAACAGCATCGGCTGTTATTACAAGGAGCGGGAGGGGATGTCCCCATCCCTCCACAGCTCCGCCCAGGTCTCCCATTTCCCCCGGAGACCTGAGCCACCAGCCAGCTGGCCAGAGACCCGAACAAAGCCGGATTTGCCTTTGATCGGGTCTCTGATGTAGAAACCCGAAAGCGACAGCACAGTGTCACTTACGGTTTACTCGGCATCCAACAGCACAATTTTTAAAAAATAATTCACAATTCAAAAATGCTGATCTTGGCAGAGGAGGGTGTTTTTTTGTGGGTGTTTTTACATTTTAAAGTTGGGGGGGTGCCAGATATAGGATGGGCCCCGGGGTGCCAAATGCTCTAGGTATGCCGCTGGGAGTAAGCAGAGTGACAGAGAGATGAGCTCATCACTGTGTAGCATCCTCATCACTGTCCAATCACAGAGTGAAGTAGGTCCAGGACAACTTTGGCTGAGAAGAAGTTGATTGAATTATGCTGGCCATCAGACCCCCAGAGCCAGAGTCTCCACCACTCTCCACAACGCCTATATACCAAATATCCTAAGGAGGGGGTACCCTCGTAGATTGATCATTCAGGGCAACAATGGTAGGGACAGACTATTTCTTGTGAAGCTCTACATCTATCGGATACAAGGATTCAAATTTGTCAGGAGGGGTGAATAACCTCTTGAGTTTGTTTTGTTAGTCATTGTATAGGGTGCTAAGGGAGTGGCTTCTTGAATTTGTGGTGGTGAAAATATCTTGAGCCACCTATGCTAAAATGTCAGCACACCCCTGTTTTTCTGCCACTGTAAGTATGCTGGGCAATTCTGGTTGTGTGCCATTAACATGTTAATGGAAAAGAGGGGCAAAAGAGCATTCACGACTCCCTGCTGATTCCATGGATGTTCATCTACAATAGATCAAACATAGTGGCAGAGAATTCTGATTTAGTCAGACAGGTCTCATAGTGTGTGTCAGTGAGGGAGCATGAGTTGGGAGGCTGGAGCAGTATTCGTGTTACTTCTTGCTCTGGAACAGGGGAAGTGCTATCAACCTAAGAGGAACTTGGAGTTTCCTCAGGGCCCTTGCTGTCTGTCCTATGTGCTCCCACTCCCAAACACCTGTAATCCACAATTGCTAAGTCAGTATCTTCTCCTGTGGGGTATTCACAGAATGGACTTGGGGTGGTCAATGTGTCCACCATGAAGGAATCACAATAACCCAAGTGCAAACTGGGTTCCAATGGCTTTGTTTCTAATAAACAGTATGTGGCAACAGGTAGGACAGCAAATGATTAGTCTGTGCTATGGGAAGAAAATTATGGCTGGGAGCATGCAGGTAGGTTTTTTATAAGCACTACATTACTAGCCAGAGGGGTACTTCCGATAGGGAGGTGAAAAACACTAGCACATTTAAATAAGTAAATAATGTTACCTATAAGGCTGAACAATGAGATGATAATAGTTCTGAAAAAACACTAAAGCCCCATACACACTATCAGATTTTCTGCTGATTTTTTCCTTCAGATTTACCAAAACCATGTATCGCAACGGCCTGCCCGATTGCATACAAATTGAAACTCTTAAGGTTTGACCTCATATTATATGGTTTTGGTAAATCTGAAGTAAAAAAATCAGCAGAAAATCTGATAGTGTATATGGGCCTCAAGAGTATAGATTCCCCCATCCCATAACCTGTTCCTTCATAACTGTTTGTGTGCATGGCACAGTGGTGTGTCTTGTTTCTACAAGGATTCAACATGTACTACAGATCCATCAAGACATGAATAGGCAGGAACTGGTATGTATTAAGGTACAGGGAAACCTTGTATTACCTTATCCTTGTTGCTAGTGTCATTCTGGCGTATAACCCCAAATGGGTCATCAGCAGGATGCCTTTTTTTAGTACTGAAAGCTATAGTTGTTGCCAGAACTCACCTGCTGGTCTACTGTATATGGCACCTGTAGGAAGAGTCCCCATCCAGTATGTCAAGCTTACTATTTAGCTGTGCTCAGACCAACACCTGTTGCCTTCCTCCATTCCTTGCCATGTGCTCGTGATAATCTGGTGTGCATGCTTAGATTATGCAAGTTCTCCAGTGTGTTTTGCTTGTTTTTTTTTCTTCGAATGGCTGAACTAGATGGACTTCTGTCTTTTTTAAACCTAACTATGTGCAGATTGTCCACTGTTTATTTCACAGTGTGGTTCTCTATGCACATTGGCAACTGCATTTTTAACCCAGAGAGACATTCCTTTCTCTACTCTCACCTGTAAGGTGATAGTTCTTGAAGGCGTCATCTCTGCCATTCCCAGTGTTATTCTTTTTTCTTTTGCTGCAATGCAATGGACTATGTATAGTTTCATTGTATTCACCTGACTCTTTCATGTTGCTACTTTTACCAATTTCTACCTCAGCAAACCTTTTATTCCTTTGTGTTTTTGACTGTCTGAATCATCTACATATTGATTTTCATTGATCTACTATACAATACTTTTTTATTGTTTTAATTCAGCACCCTTCTCCTGAAGAAGCTCGTGGTTAAACATGTTGAGGGGAGCCCTATCCACAACAAAGTGATTCTAGACAACTATATGCCTAAGGCTTTTAAGCTTTGTAATAATACACTGTTGCTATCAGCAGGACCAAACTCGGACAAAAAATAGGCCCGGGCATTTTAGGCTGGGCAGCCCTTTTTTTTTTTTTTTTTTTTATACAGATCAGCGAAGCATGATATATTTGTTATTAAAGGCAAAAGAGGATACCACATTAAAAATAGTAATTAGTGATGAACACAACATGTATATAAACAAGCAGCAGCATACAGTGGGATATACACAAGAAACAGACTACATTTAAAAAAGCTGCGCTAAAAAAAGTCTCAATCAATGAGTACAATGAAACTTTGAAAAACTACAAGAAAATCAATATAGGCCAATTGGAATTCTTGATATCACCGCAGTGTGCACACACAAACAAGAAAGTGCCTGACCACTGTAGTTGTAGAATCTGCTTACCAGATGGCAAGCATAAAGGGCGGATGGCTATAACCCAACCTAGGCTTTTAGGTTGCAGGTGACAACAGTGGTAGCGGTAAACCGGATCATGCAGATCACTCCTTTTATCCAGCTAGGGTGTCCGTTTGAGCTCAAATGGATGCTCAAAAAGAGAGAAAACTAGCCATAGCATAATATAGTCTAAATATCAATTTATTTAAAATTAAGTAATGCACTTACATTTAGAAAGAAATAAATATGCATATAAAAGAAATGCACAGGAATCACAGCACATTCCTATGGCCCGGAAGCTCTAGCCCACCAGACATATGTCCGGTGTGCCCTATGGCTAGTCTGGGCCTGGCTATCAGTATTAAACAGAGGTTATGACTAGGACCCATTGGGATGCCATTTAATACCAATTATTGCATTTAATAGGGTTTTTTATGTATTTATTTTGGCCTGATTACCAAATAAAATTTTTAATTTTTTGTCAATGTTTTTGTTGATGTACTATGGTTTGACAGGATACACCTATAAAGTCCTGCATTGATCGCTTTCCTTCTGTTTAGGAGGGGTCCTGTTTTAAGGCAACCTGTCTGGGGGGAGGGTGTACTAGGCTGGGTTTGCTGAGTTGTACTCCAGCTTCTGTTTTGTCTTATCTTCCCCATTCTTTCTCCCCCTATCCACTCTCCTCCCCCACTTTTTTCCCTCCCTTTCTCTTTTTAAATTTTTTTTTCTTTTTTTTTCTAATTTGAGAGACATATCTCTGCCAGAGTAGCTGTCAGGAACCATGAATCAGACAGAGACAGAAAATGCAGTAAAAAAACCACACCTTTTAAAGCAGGTTTGAGGGGAAAATGTATATGGAAAACATGGAGGAGAGCAGGAGCATGTACATCCGAGAAGGATACCCAAGAGCGCTCCTCCAGACCATTCCCTTTCTAAATAACCAGGTACTGTATGCACCCACAGAACCTACGGGAGTCAATGATTGATTGTATCTCATACTCCTCATGGTTCTCAACCTGAACCGGGCAAGGACGTGATACCGAGGTGGTGAAGCGGTTGCACACCAAGGGTTTTATTAAGGAGACATGAAATACATTTGAAATATGCATGTTAGAAGGAAGGTCTAATGTGTAAGCCACTGGGTTGATCTTACGGAGAATATGGAAAGGCCCAGTAAACCGTGGTGCCAGTTTCAGTGAGGGAACACGGAGTCTGAGGTTGCAAGATGACAGCGAGTCTCTCTCCCCAACATGGTAGGAAGGCACAGGTAGTCGTCTGTGGTTAACATGGAGTCTGTACCTATCATTGGCACATTGCAAGTACTCTTGGACTTGTACCCAAGTGGAACAAAGACCACAGAGATGCTCCTCTAACACAGGAATTTTTTGAGGAGCAAATTAATCAGGCAACCTGGATGGTTGAAAACCATAATTCGCCAAAAGTGGAGAAAATCAGGAAGTGGTATTGACTGCACTATTGTGAGCAAACTCCACCCAAGGTAAGCGGTCTGACCAGTTATGGTCGTTAGAACTATAACAGCTTAGAAACTGCTCCAAAGCTTGGTTGGCTTGGTCTGCAACCCCATTAGACTGACGGTGATACGCAGAGGAGAAGGAAAGATAAATTCCCAACTGTGTACAAAAGGCTCACCAAAATCTGGAGACCAACTGGCTACCCCTCTCCGGGACGATAACCTTAGGCAGCCCATATAATCGAAAGATCTCCTGAGCAAAAATGGATGCCAGTTCTTTGGATGTGGGCAACTTCTTAAATGGAATACAATGTGACATTTTTGAGACACAGTCAACCACCATAAGAATAACCATGTTGCCCTGGGTGTTGGGTAACTCCACAATAAAATCTATGGACAGCTAGGTCCAAGGCCTCGCTCCATTGGGTATGGGTTGTAGGAGACCAACTGAAAGGTGTCATGACGTCTTACACTGAGCAGCCCTTACATTGTAATTGAAGCTTGACAGAAAAAGAGTCCATTGCGCCCTTCTGGGAGATAAGTGTTTTGCCTCGGACAAGAATGTGAAATTCTTGTGGTCAGTCAAAATGATAACTGGCACAGTGATACCTTTGAGGAGATGCCTCCATTCTTTAAGAGCTAAAATGCTCGCTAACAGCTCTCTGTCCCCAATCTTGTAATTGCATTCCGCAGGAGACAATTTCTTGGAAAAGTAGCCACATAGCGCTCTCAAAGGTAGGACGTTGAGACAGAAGGGCACCAACTCCAGTTGGTGACATGGGATCAGGATGTGCCAACACAGGAGCTAAAAGAAAAGGCAGCCTTGAGAGACTCAAAGGTTTTAATGGAATCCGCCGTAGTCTGTGAGTTACCATATCATATCAGTTAGGGGTTAGACCAGAGAAGAGAAGTTATGAATAAACTTCTGATAATAATTGGCAAAGCCAAGAAAATGTTGTAGCGGACATAGTCCTAGGGGTCAAGGCCACTGTAGAACTGTAGATAGTTTCTTTGGGTCCATCGAGAAACCAGAAGTATAAATGACATAACTTCGAAATGTAACCTGTTCACGATGGAACTCGTACTTTTCCAACTTGCAATACAGGTTATTATCTCTAAGCCTCTGTAGCACATGGCAGACATCTGTGTGGTGGCTCACTAGGGAATTAGAATATATGAGAATGTCATAGAGATAAACCACCACATATTGCTGCAACATATCTCGGAGGACATTGTTGATGAATTCCCGAAAAACTGCAGGAGTGTTGCAAAGACCAAACAGCATTACGTGGTATTCGTAATGTCCTGTCCCAGTATTAAACACAGTTTTCCATTCATCGCCCTCCTTGATCCTTATGAGATTGTATACCCCTCTCAGATCGAGCTTTGTGAAAACTGTTGCTCCCTTGAGGTGGTCAAATAATTCCGTAATAAACGGAATCGGATACGCGTTCTTAATCGTGATGCGATTAAGGCCCCTATAATTGATACAAAATCTCAGTTTTTCATTCTTCTTTTTCACAAAGAAGAAGACAGCACCAACGAGGATTTGAGAAAGTGCATTGACAACATAGTTCTCCATGACTTTATGCTCCAAGACCGGCAAAGGGTAAACCCGGCCACGAGGAGGCATGGCACCAGACTGAAGGTCAATTGCGCAATCATACGACCGGTGTGGTGGCAAATTAGTGGCTTGAACTTTGTCAAAGACATCGCCAAATTTGCGGTACTCCTCTGGCAGGGAGATAAGATAAGAGGTGCACAAGACCTTGGCCACTTTCTGTAAACATTTATTACAGCATTGTGGCAACCGGGAAAGAACTTTCTAGCTGTAAGCCAATCAAAAGAGGGATTGTGCCTCTGTAACTAAGATCAACCAATAACCACCGGGTAATGGGGTGATGAAATAACTTGAAATTGGATTATCTCATGGTGAAGAACCCCATGGTCAATGGAGCAGTCTCATGAGTCATATGGGCAGACTGTAGAGGTCTCCCATCAATAGCCTCAATGGCAAGTGGAGTGGCACGAAGCTGCAGCAGAATTGAGTGCTTAAACTCACAAAGGCACAATCTATGAACAGGTCTGCAGCCCCGGCGTCGCTTAGAGCCTGTGTCTCGGTGGACAACTCAGACCAAGAAAGGGTAACTGGAATAAAAGGCTTATCCTTCAGGATAACTAGGGACCTAACCACGCCACCTAAGGTCCTCTATGGGTTTTACAAAAAAGAACTGTATTATCTACATAACAAATAAATAAAACAAATATATATATATATATATATATATATATATATATATATATATATATATATATGTTATGCCATTCAATGTATTTTAACAGTTTTAATGAGGGCACAAGCAGACCCAGTCAAACTTAATGTACTTTACATAACTTTCCCATATTCCACATAATTATTTCTAAACCACCTGTTCTTATCTTATCTCTGTGATTTATATGCATTTCAAGGACTTGAAACAATTCTATGTAACTTGAATCCATTCTAATGAACTTTCATCCAGTAAAAAAAATATCAGCATGAAGCAGAGAGGTCATCTAAAGTTCAACATTTAAAAATTAAGATTATTATATATATATATATATATATGTTAATATTAAATTCTACTACTTCTAAACAATCTCATGCAATCATTTATTAAATGATTATAAAATAAGAATCTAATTTCTCTAACATTTCCCCCCTGTTTATACTCAATTTGACAGTTCTTTCAGCACCTCAGGTTTCAGGATTTCCCCATGGTCCATCATATAGTTCACACATAAGAGTCAGGGGTGAAGTTATTATACTCGTCCTCATCTATTTCAGAATGAAGTCCAGAATAGAGTTCATTTAGATCTTTTTGGAGAAACAAGTCAAGGTGTCATAAACCGGATGTGACCAGAACTGTGTGACTGCGACAGAGTAAACCAAACATAAATAGGTGAAAGTAAGTGATTTTATTAAGATAAATACATATAATGTGAATACACCACCAATACCAAACAGAGTGAGAAAACCAAATAACAGTGACAACCAACCAGTATATATAACAAAGGGGATACCAGAATTGTAGTCAAGCCAGGCCAGGGTCATAAACAGGAGGTCAGCAGATAGGGGACAAGGAGAAAGGGATAAGGTTGCAGGACAAGGTTTCAGGGATGCAGGAATAGACAGGGTCAGGTAGAACAAGTTCAGGATGCAGGAATCAAGGATCAGGATAACAGGATGCAGGTCAGGGCTCAAGGACAAAACCAAGGCAAACATGTGAGTGCTTGCCAGGTATTTATAGGCCTGTGATTGGCCTCAAGTGACACCTGATTGCAGGAGGTGCTGTCTGATCCACACTGCCAGGATCCATCCGCTGGTGGACGCCAGTACTGCAGCCCAAAGATGACATAACATCAGCAAGGAAAAGCTCTCCTGACAGTTCCAAACTGCCAGGGGACACCTGCTGGTGGACCTCAGTACTGCACCCAAAGGTAGATATTATCAGCGGATGGAACATTTCCTGACACAAGGATGTGTCAATGAACCATTGAAGGAGTCCTCGAACACAAGGAATGCAACAGCAACCACACAAGGCCAGTACTGTTGCTGCCATCACTATTGAGATTAACATATTTCTCACCAGGTCACCCTGTTTACTGAACCATGTCTCAAAGAGTCCAGCTAGAGGATCTTCCACACAAGAGTTTTCCGCCAATTCTTCAGGCAGCATCTGCAATCCTTGCAGGGCCTTCCTTATGCTACCATTGGGGGCTGTATTGTTAGGAATGAAAGTGCAACAAAAGTTTCCGAACATCTTGCACACCCCTCCCTTCTCTGCCAACAGCATATCAAGAGCAATACGATTCTGACAGGCTGTGAATGAGGTTGCATCCAGTTGGCTGGCTACTCTTTTAAGGGCATCTCTGGTATAGTTCACAAGCCTTTTCTAGTTATAGTAGATGTAGTTTATCCAATCAACATTCTTGTTAGGTTGAATCCACAAAAAGATGGAGGTGAATCTGGCGGATATCTGGTCTTTTGCTTTGAATTCATTAGGGACTCCTCACGGTACTCCGATGGAATTAATGTAGACTTGATTGTCAAACGATCCTTGCGGTGCATTCCTTTTTATTCGGAAGTGTTGTTTCTTCAACTGTGGAAACTTTATCTCATCACCTAAATATAAAGCAAGTAGGTTAAAGCACAGCTCCCTTTCCATTTAGGAGGGAGTTTGATCCTAAGGTTCATATCCCCAAACATCCACCACACATCATCTAATTGTTTCTTTTGGTTTTTAAAACCAATCCTGCTGGTATGGTGGGTCACTAGTTGATATATTTTGTATGCAGTCCGTCGGGGGTAAGTCTCCTACCTGCTGTCCACTGTCTTCATCAGTAATAATTTAGTAATTAGTAAATCAGTAATATAATTTCATCAGTTCCCCTTGAACCTAATTATGGTTAAAGGCCCTCCTTAAAGTTGTCTCACATTTTCTCCTCATCCTTACCACCAGCATCATCAACCATCTTCATCTCCATTGCCAGCAACCAAACCCTCTTCTTTCTCACTAGAAACAATCCAACAACCCTAACTCTTCCTCTTTACTGCCATCACCCCAACCCTGATTCATGATGCCTCTGCATCAGTACAGTAACACACTTCCTGTCTTAGGGTGGCTAAACCCACTCTTCCACTCTATTTATGGAGGAGCAACGTAGCCACCCTTGGACAGCAGCATTATCAACCTGTGGAGAGGGTAGAAAAAGATGGATTAGTAGATTTCAATGGATTTTACCTAAGTGACTATCAAATCTGGATTCCACTCACTGACACTTTTGCTTGACATTTGGATCTGTTGAAGAAAGTTGACAAGTAAGTAATAGACGTAGGGGCAGGATAATAAAAAAAAAAGCTTAAAAAACAAAAGTAGCCACCACATTCAATGATTAATAACCTGCAAAATATTTATTTTTGGTTTTAGGTATGCTTTAAATTTTCAATTTTTTGACTTTATGATGACAAACGTTCTGGAAACCAAACCTAAATACTATCACTTATCCTTAGTGTGGAGATTAAATTCCTTCTCCTCCAGGTACAAAGAATCCCCTTTTATGTTTTTTAAAAAAAACTGCACCCAGTCCTTCCTTCCTTACTTTCTCCTTCCCCCTTCTTTACTGCCCTTTCTCCTAGCCTTATGTAGAAATATAGAACATAGAAAACGACTGCAGAAAAAGAGTAGTCCATTGAGACAATTTTTTTTGTTAACTTTATTGTCTGTCTATAGATCTAAGTTTGTCCCCGCATGTTTGAAGCCATTTAATGTTGACTGTCTCACTACCTCTACTGGTAGTTTATTCCAAACCTCAACTACCCTTTCAGTAAAAAAATACTTTCTAAGATTAGTTTTTAACTTTCCTCCAGTTAGTTTGAGGTCATGTCCCTGTGTTCTTGATTTTGGTTTCATATTGAAAAAAGTGCCATGAACCTTATTCACCCCTCAATATATTTAAAGGTTTCAATCATGTCTCCCCTTTCCTTCAGACTGTACATATTAAGTTCCTATAGTCGCACTCGATATGTTTTATCTCCCAGGCCTTTCACCATTTTTCTTACCCGTCTCTGGACTCTTTCTATTTTATCAATATCTTTGTGTAGGTGAGGTTTCCTGAACTCTTTAAATAGAACAGGACCCAGTACAGAGCCTGTGGTACACTACTAGTGACTGCTCTCACTAGGATCTGAGTGAACCCCATTTACAACCACATTCTGGTCTCTATCCTTTAGCCAACCGCATATTCACTAAACCACCCAATGGTTAAGTCCTAGCTTGTACAACTTTTGTATTAGATCATTATGTGGAACTGTATCAAATGCTTTGCTGAAATCAAGATATGTTCTGTCCACACCACCTCCCTGGTCCAAAACATTGCCGATATAGTCAAAAAATTCAATCAGGTTTGACATGATCTGCCCTCAGTAAAGCCATGCTGCATTGTGTCCTGCTTTGTGTCCAGCAAGTAAGTGATCAATGATCCTTCTTTTCAGGAGTAATTCCATTAACTTGACTCGTGTGCAACAAGTGGTTACTGTTTCACAATATAGGTTACTAATTTATAAAATCACACAATACCTATGCCTCATACTTCATATCTCTTCTTTATCTTCTGAGTTTCACTGCACTCCTTAAAAAAGAGACTTTTTCTGTGCCATATTCATACCATCAGCATGGGTTGAGAATATTTTTGAAACACTGTGGAGTTGATTTACTAAAGGCAAATAGGCTGTGCAAATAAATGCTTAGTAACTGAGGTAAAGCTTCACTTTGCAAGGAATACCCAATCACATGCAAGGGAAAAAAAAAAAAACAGCATTTTTGCTTGCACATGATTGGATGATGGAAGTCAGCAGAGCTTCTGTTCATTTACTAAGTCTCCGGAGCAACTGCTCTTGCAGAATGCAACTGCACTCTGCAAATTGCATAGTTTATTTCCCTTTAGTAAATCAACCCTTTATTGTTTTGTCATGCTTTATATGGCTATATAGACAACACTCATCAATGCAGAAAAGATGCAATCATGTACAGTAAAACCTTGGCTTGCGAGTGACGCAGTTTACGAGCGTTAAGCAATACGAGCTGTTTTAAAAAAAAAAATCCTGACTCGGTTTGCATGCATTGTCTCACAAGATGAGCAGGATTCATGCCTCTGGGATGTGTAGTACCGCATTTGGCCACAGGTGCGGGTGCACTCAGAGATACTGGGAAACACTCCATTCAACTCAGTGTCTCTGAGTGTCTCTGAGTGGTCTCTGAGTTTTTCCGAGTGTCTCTGGCTCCCCCCCACCTCTGGCCACATGCGGTACTGCATAGACATGCAGTGGCTGTGCAATGAATTATCTGAGTTTCCATTGATTCCTATGAGGAAACTCAATTTGACATACGCTTGCTTTCGATTACAAGCATTCTTATGGAACAGATTACGCTCGTAATCCAAGGTACTACTGTATTGCATTATTTTTTTAAGGGAAAAGTGGAGGGGGGAGTGCATAATTTTAAACATAGCCTCAAGTAGAAAATAATTTACCTCCGGCTGGGCCTAGGACAAAAACATTTTTTTTGCCCCTTGATTAAAATGCAAGTAAGAATTATTTTAGAGCATCGCCGATGTAGTAGAAATTCGGCAATCTATTTTAGGATTAGAAGTTCAGCCATGCATTTGCTGCCAGTGAGATGAAATACTCTAAAGCAGTTATTGAGAATCACTCACTGGAACATGAGCAGACAGCGAAATACTCTGATTTCTAAAGCCTACCCTCAAGGAACATGCTAATTAGTGGAAACTAATTCAACATTTCAATGTATTCTTTGTTAAGTAGTGAGCGGAACAATCACATTACATGTCTTATGCCTTGTGCAGAAGCATACTTTGTTATATTTGATGACCCCTGCAGATGAATTCACAACATGCTGTATGTCTCATTAAAAAAACCCAAGCAGTGATCTCCTGGCTCATTGTATTTTGTTGAATCCGCAGTCTATGACGCATGAGGATTAGACATACCTGCAAACAGGACAACAGGTGCAGTAAAGTTTCCTGTGTCTGCAAGGTTATGCCACATTTTATGCTAATCATTACTTACAGGCAAGCAGAGGAAATAAAAAAGGATGTTTTATAAGTAGAAGAGTAATTAATTATAGAGGGATTCCAGCCACACTTGCCAGTAAACTCACATAATATCAGGTTGTACAATTGGGTTGTAACGATACAATCAATGAGCATTGCAAGACACTTCAGGGCCGCTGAGAGTCCTCCAATCAAACAAAAGTGTATGAGTGAGTATTCTGAGATGAATCAAAGTGCATTGTATGTAATGGCTACTGTGTTGTGCGAAACCCAAAGAAGCAGAACTTTAGTTCATTTACTAAAAGCAAATTGAGCGTGCAGTTTGCAGTTGCTCCAGAGCTTAGTAAATAACCATAAACTCTGCTGACTTCCATCATCCAATCATGTGCAAGCAAAAAAGCATTTTTTTTTCCTAGCATTTGATTGGGTATTCTTTGCAAAGTGAAGCATTTGCACTTGCAGGGTGCAACTGCACTTTGCGAAGTGCACAGTCTATTTGCCTTTAGTAAATCAACTCCATTGTCCGAGGTGCATTTTTTTTGCATTACTCAAAATCATGATAGAACCTTATTTTATTTCCAAGCAACAAATAAGGGTTATTTACTAAAGGAAAATCCACTTTGCACTGCAAGTGCACTTGGAAGTAAGGTCGCTGTAGATCTGAGGGGAACATGCAAGGAAAATAAAAAACAGCATTTTAGCTTGCACATGATTGGATGATAAAATTAGCAGAGCTTCCCCTCATTTCAGATCTATCCCTTAGATTTAGAGCGACTGCACTTTCAAGTGCACTTGTAGTGCAAAGTGCATTTGCCTTTTTTCGTAAATAAACCCCATAGGGTTGCCACCTCATCCCTTTAAAGTGGTTGTAAACCCTTACAAACCACTTTGACCTACAGGTAAGCCTGGATTAAGGCTTACCTGTAGGTCTAAAAAATATCTCCTAAGCCTATACTGTTTAGGAGATATTTACAAAAAGACAGGCACCGCTGCCTTTGGCGCATGCGCCGTAGACAGCGGAGCGCAGGCGCACTGGGCAGGCCGCAGATCGTGGCGATACGCCGCTCGTGTCGGCTCCCGTGCGCATGCACGGGAGTGACGTCATAGCGGCTCCGGTGAATCACAGCGCCGGAGCAGCGAGACCCGGAAGTCACTCCGGGATACAATGCAGCGGCGAGGAGGAAGACAGCGGACCGCTTCGGGGGCTTCGTTCTCAGGTAAGTTATTCATAATGAGCTAGTATGCTATGCATACTAGCTCATTATGCCTTTGCCTTAAAGGGTGTGTTTTTTTTGTTTTTTTTTAGATTGCCTTTACTTCCTCTTTAAATCCGAACACTTTCTAATTACACAGGTTTTGTGGCTGATTAAGGTGGTAATTAAACTCAATTGGTGCCTTATCTGTGTTAAATCAGCCTCAGAACCTGTGTAATTCATATGAGTTTGGGTTTAAAGGGATGAGGTGGCAACCCTAGCAACACATGTTCATGTAACCAGCTTTTCATTTGATGGACAGTTGGCAGTGGATACATTGGGTTTTTAGAAGGGGAAAGTAGAGTAATCTGGTTCCAGATGGGTAAGTATTTGGTGTATTTTATGGCAGTGGCATGATAGGAATACAGCTGGCTTCAGGCAAAAAGTGTAAGACCTTGGTTGGTGGTGTGCAGATGTCACCCAGTGGTTCCAGCAGGTGTACTTTTTTTTGGGGGGGGGGGGGGGGGGGAGGGACACAGGGAAGGAAATAAAGCATCCAGTGGTAAAGGCCTTAAGGTTAGCATCCAGTACTGAATAGCTATCAGCTTTAACTGGGAAATGTAAGAATAAAGGGGAAGCGACTTTAGAGTATACAGTGTATATGTAAAACAACACATCCTGTGAATAAAGGGAGGGAGTGCAATCCCCTTCCCTGCATTCCCACCCTTGGCTGCAAGAAAGTCATTTTCACCATCTATGGCCTGTTCACCATCTAAGCAAGTTTTGACCTTTCCAAATTCAAACCTTGTACTTTCTGCAGTGATAGATAATGGTAGTGGGGAACTCTTTTTTTGTAGGTAAATTTCCAGGATTGGCTGGCAGCCAAACCTGTGTGTGTTTTTCTTCTGGGTCAGGGTTTGAGTGACTCAGGGAGAGCTGGGTGACTCACAGGCAACATCACTGAGACCTCCAACTTTTTTTCCAGAACCTTCTGGAAAGGAAGGAGGAAAGGAAAAGTGGAGCTGCCTGGAGTATTCTGAGGGCCTTGACCAAACCCCAACTTGGTTTGACAGGGGGCAGGCCCCCTCAATTACTCAGGGTCAGCCCAGCTGGGGAGGAGTTGTGATCAGGTGGAAGGTGGAGATGGAGTGTTAGACTGTCGGGGCCTTTGAAGGAGCTCCATCAAAGGCCCGACAGCCTAACACTCCACCTCCATCAAGTGATGGAATCAAGTGATTTTCTTTCCTTTCACCTGTGGTGGAAGGAAAGAAAATGGAATCACCTATGGCTAGCCTAAATCAGGTGGTTTAGAGTGTTTTAAACCTTTAGCTTTAGTTATCTCTGCCTTTTGTACAATGTTACAACCATATTTAGGGTGTAACATGCAACATGGTGCAAAAGGGACTGCCCCACCCCCAAAACTACCCCCCCCCCCCCGGGGTTCTTCTCCCCTACAGCCACTGTCACTTGATACTTACGTCACCCACAATCATGTTATTCATTCTCAGAGACTTGCGAATAAATGAATTGTAAATACATCTGCCACCACTGAAGACACACTTGTAGTTCTCAATAGGATACCAGTTTGGCAATCACTGCACTTAGACTGTTTTCACACTGCAGCCGCCCAAACATTCGTGGTAAAGCTCCGCTCGTTTTAGCTTTATCGCTGTTATAGATGCTGCTATTTGGGTGGCAGTGGGGTGTTTTTAACCCCCAAGAAGGGGTTAAAAAAGGGGTTAAAAGCGCCCTTGTTGCAGTGCTTCTGAAGTGGTTTTCACCTGCTTCGGAAATGCTGGCCATTCATTCCAATGGGCAAAGGCAGTCTTGGAGCAGTGTATACACCACTCCTAAACCTCCCCAAAGGTGCTGATAATTTTTCTAACGTCCTGCACGTGCACCGCCACAGTGGGAAAGCACTCGGGCTTTCACACTGGGGTGGCAGGGGAGGCAGTTCTCAGGCAATTTACAGGCGCTATTGCTAGCGTTAAAACGCCTGAAGACTGCCCCGAGGCAAAGGGATCTTATAGCCAATTGACAGTTCTTTCAGCTCTCCAACTAAAAACCTGTGCCTCGGTATGGACAAGGAGCTGGAGAAAGAGTCTGCAAGAGCCTGGCTGCTCCTGATTTACTGATCGCGGGTGCATAGCTTTGCAGTCTCCAATGCAAAAAAAAACCGGAATAAATGCACTTTTGTCCTGCAAATATACCGCATGTGCATTTATTAGTTTTTTTTTTGTTTTGTTTATAGGCAGACATACTGAGGCAACGAACAAGAACTTCATCATAAGTGGATTGCAGTTCCATCACAAAGCTAGTTGTGTGCTACCATCTTCAAGACTCAGAGACACTGTGGAGCTCGCCCAGCAGGCTGACAGTTTCACAATGTGCATTAGAAATGTTGCTTTGCTTTGGTATAAGAACCATTGCACAATTTAAGATCTTTATAAAGCCAAATATTTTTTATCCAATAATGGTCTATGATGTAAAATTACTATCAGGAAAGCATATTGAAAAGAAAGTATAACATGAGAAAGGATTTAATTAATAAGAACTGAATGCCTGCTTCTCTCGATCTTCCTTGTCCTCCGGGGCACAAACAGCAGTGGAGATTTATTTGAAATGCAGTGCGTCATTTCCGAGTTACTGATGCCATGTAGCTGCTGAGATTATTTGATGCCCCTCAAAAATAAGATCTTTGCTGTCATGTTACATCTATGTGATATTATAACAGGACGATCTGTGATGCTTAACTATACACATTTTCTGAGCATGTAGATCTATGTACAAGCATCTCAATCACAAAATATGCCCAGACTACTGGCCAAGCCAGCTTTATGTGTATATTAAGAATGGAAGAGAGTTGTTACCCTATAATTGAAAGTGCCTGAAGGTTAACCCTCATGGTATGATCACCAGGATTATTTTAACCACTTGACCATGGAAGATTTATACCCCTTCATGACCAGGCCATTTTTTTGTGGTATGGCACTGCGTTACTTTAACTAACAAATAGCATGGTCGTGCAACGCTGTACCCAAGTAAAATGTATGTCCTTTTTTCCCACAAATAGAGCTTTCTTTTGGTGGTATTTGTACATTTTATGCATTAGGATAAACAGCCTTATGTGTGCAGCAGCCGCCCCAGCACACCCTAAAACTTACCTGAGCCCCATCTCGATCCGGTGATGCTGCAGGAGAGGCTCAGTTGTCCGGGACTCTCCCTCCTCATTGGCTGAAAAAGCAGCGAAGTGCCATTGGTTCCCGCTGTTGTCAATCAAAGTTAGTGAGTCAATGAGGAGAAAGAGGGGGAGTGCCCAGGGTGCGGCTCCATGTCTGAATGGACACACGGAGCTGCAGCTTGGCTCGGGGGTCCCCATAGCAAGCTGCTTGCTGTGGGGTTGCTCAACATGAGGGAGGGGCCAGGCGTGTCGAAGAGGGACCCGAGAAGAAGAGGTTTTGGGCTGCTCTGTGCAAAACCACTGCACAGGACAGGTAAGTATACCATGTTTGTTATTTTTACACAAAAAAAATTTACCGTAAGTATCACTTTAAAGTGGAAGTAAAAATGGATTTAAACAGTTAAAAAAAAAGGCATGCCGGGAATGCTAACTGCACATTGGCTGTGCTCTCAGCCAGACTATCAAACCATCCAATGGCTGGTGTCATAACTAATCACATGTGCAACACCATAGCAGTTGAAGATTAAACAGAGGCAAAGATGGCAGCTTCCTTGGCTGAAAACGATAGGGGAGTTTACTTCCACTTTAAATAGAAGAGCAGAGCTGGGTAAAACCAGTTTGCATAATCCTAAACTTTCAGACAGGGAGATCAAGGATACGAAGTTACCTGTGAGTAGGGTGACCACGTTTCCCGGATTTCCTGGCACAGTCCCGTATTTTGCAGGTCTGTGCCGGGTCCTGGGCACCTTCATTCCGGGACAATACAGTGTCCAGGAATACAGTGGGGATCCGAGCTGTCATTGGACATAAGGCTGCGTGTGTTGCTGTGTGTTAACCCATGGTGGAACTAATATTTTCCTCCACAATACATGTAACTGATACCGAGCAACCTTTCTGGTCATAGCAGAGCTGCCGTCCCACTGTATAACACCTTATAGCCTGCCTCTGTCATCCCTGGCCCACCAGGCTCCGGTGCCATCCACCCAGGTGTGTGTGTGTGTTGGCGAAGTACATTCTAGCCCTCTGTTTCCACAGGGTTTCCTGAAATGGGCAGAGACTCCAGGGAAGTGGCCTCCAATTCACTACTGGAAATAGAAAGGCGTGACTAGACGGCTAGACGTCACTCCATATGGCAACAGAATTTAGTTGGGAATAGAGAATTCTTTTAAATCTCGAAACCTCTATTTCATGGAGAATAGTGAGACTGAGACTTGTAGTTCTTCACTTTTGGGGGATGTGTCCCCCCAAAAGTGAAGGACTAGAGGCCCCAGCATGAACCCCTCAAAGCTGAAGATGTGACCCCCCGCCTCCAAACTAGTGAAGAACTACAGGCCCCAACATGAACCCATGAAACCCATTGGGTGGCAGTCACATCCTTAGATCTCTGGGTTCATGCTGGGACTTGCAGTCCTTCAATTTTGGGGGAGAGTGCCATCGTTAGATACCAGGTGTTCATGTTGGGACTTTTAGTCCTTAGTCCTTTACTTTTCACCCTCCCTTAAAGTGAAGGACTACAGGTCCCAGCATGAACCCTCAGAGCTGAT
Source organism: Lithobates pipiens (assembly GCF_037356315.1). Classification (NCBI taxonomy): domain Eukaryota; kingdom Metazoa; phylum Chordata; class Amphibia; order Anura; family Ranidae; genus Lithobates; species Lithobates pipiens. The sequence goes on from NW_027507686.1 coordinate 204,400,296, forward strand.
GATGTGACACCCCAGCCAAAAAAATTAACAAAAAAAAAGGTATCACAAATAATATTATTTGGGGGGTGTCCCTGAATGGAACCTTTTGCACAAAATAAACTAAATAAAATAACAAGGACTGGACAGGTAGCCTATGTTTCCTTAGCCTATTTAGATGGAAACTTTTTGTACTTTTAGCATTTCGAATATGCAGCTCTGTGTAGGCTCTCTGTGCTGGCTGCCTGTCATAATCCCCCTCTTTTGAGACATGCTATTTTGATATTTTGGTGAATTATGCTCTTTGAGTTAAATTGCATGTAAACGTGATGACAAATACACTGCCTGCTGCGACAATAAGCAAGTACAATTCACATCACTATATAAGGCCCTGTATCACCAGTGTAGAGTACAAAACAAAACCATTAAAAGATAAAGCCTGATATCAAGATTACAATTTTTTAACACCAATGTCTTCAAAAAACCTTGAACACATAACAGCTCCCTATACAGTGCTCCTTATTGACGTTTAGTCATAACAACCTTTATTACATTTCAGAAATGTTTACTGTGTTTTACCAAATCTATTGCAAAATATAATTCAACGAAAAACAGTATCTCACAAAAGTGAGTACACCCCTCACATTTTTGTAAATATTTTATTATATCTTTTCATGTGACAACACTGAAAAAATGACACTTTGCTACAATGTAAAGTAGTGAGTGTACAGCTTGTATAACAGTGTAAATTTGCTGTCCCCTCAAAAAAACTCAACACACAGCCATTAATGTCTAACCCACTGGCAACAAAAGTGAGTACATCCCTAAGTGAAAATGTCCAAATTGAGCCCAAAGTGTCAATATTTTATGTCACCACCATTATTTTCCAGCACTACCTTATCCCTCTTGGGCATGGAGTTCACCAGAGCTTCACCAGTTGCCACTGGAGTCCTTTTCCACTCCTCCATGATGACATCACGGAGCTGGTGGATGTTAGAGACCTTGCGCTCCTCCACCTTCCCTTTGTGGATGCTCCACAGATGCTCAATAGGGTTTAGGTCTGGAGACATGCTTGACTAGTCCATCACCTTTACCCTCAGCTTCTTTAGCAAGGCAGTGGTCGGTCGTCTTGGAGGTGTGTTTGTGGTCATTATTATGTTGGAATATTGCCCTGCGGCCCAGTCTCTGAAGGGAGGGGGTCATACTCTGCTTCAGTATGTCATAGTATATGTTGGCATTCATGGTTCCCTCAATGAACTGTAGCTCTCCAGTGCCGACAGCACTCATGCAGCCCCAGACCATGACACTCCCACCACCATGCTTAACTGTAGGCAAGACACACTTGTCTTTGTACTCCTCACCTGGTTGCCGCCACACACACTTGACATCAGCTGAACCAATTGAGTTTATCTTGGTCTCATCAGGACACAGGACATGCTTCCAGTAATGCATGTCTGTAGTCTGTTTGTCTTCAGCAAACTATTTGCGGGCTTTCTTGTGCATCATCTTTAGAAGAGGCTTCCTTCTGGGACGACAGCCATGCAGACCAATTTGATGCAGTGTGCGGCGTATGGTCTGAGCACTGACAGGCTGACCTCCCAACCATTCAACCTCTGAAGCAATGCTGGCAGCGCTCATACGTCTATTTCCCAAAGACAACCTCTGGATATGACGCTGAGCATGTGCACTCAACTTCTTTAGTCGATCATGGCGAGGCCTGTTCTGAGGGCTTTTGTGAGATAATATATATATATATATATATATATATATATATATATATATATATATATATATATATATATATATATATATATATATATATATATATATATATATATATATATATATATATATATATATATATATATATATATATATATATATATAGTGACAGTGCAAAGCCCTGCCACTATATGAATGTTGGTAACGATTGTACGAAGACAGCATAGCAGTGTGAACACAATCTATAGAATGTTGCATTATTTACATTTCAGGAAGCAGATCCCATCTCCGTAGAGAATACCACCTTCTTCCATTGATCAACAAATTTACATAAGCACATAATGTGAATAAAGTTCACTCAGGTCGGCACTGCTCATGCCACATGGTGACCACACTAGAAACAGTCAAGACCTATGGTTCAGTTTATTATTCACATGCATAGTGAGCACTGACCTTTCTATTATAGCCTAATCTAACTAACACTCATGCCTCGTACACACAACAGTTTTTTCCATCAGAATAAACTTTTCTTTCCGACGGAGTTCCGCTGAAACGGACTTACACATGATCACACCAAAGTCTGTTCGTTTAGAATGCGATGACCTACGACAGGAACAGAAGAAGGAAGTTCAATAGCCAGTACGTATAAAAAGGGGGAAGTTTGGGACTTTAAATGAAGCACTTGGATAGTGGAGGAGAATTTTAACCACGTTTATTTATTTTATTCATTATTCGATCAAAAATGATTTATTATAAATAAATCAAATTCATAGTATATATAGGCATCAATACAATAAAAACATGATATATAGTATCCACATATAGCTGCACATGATAATAATAATTAAATTAATTGGGTAATGTGGCATAATAATGCCTATGACAGCAAGCCTGACATCGACAGATATATCCACATGGTAAGTATGCATCCAATAGATGTAAAACAAAATTCAATTTATAGTAAATAGTCAAAAACTGATAAGTATGGTTCCGTATACATAAATAATATACTGACCAATAGATAGAAATAGACTAATGAGAATATGATCCAAGTAGGTAGTTTGGCCAGGGCGGACTCACCAGTCCGGACGACAAGTGCAGTGCGCGGCGGTGGACGCTGGGCGGGCCAGGAGCACACTCCCTCCACGGGAACTGAGGCGGCATAGAGATGGATGCGATATCCGGCACGGAAAAATGCACCAGCATAGGAAAGTCTTCCCAAGGGTGGAAAGTGTAGTGATTGTTGAAACCAAAATATCTGGGGACAAATGAGTAATTATAGGTATGCATGAAAATAATATTGTTACAAAGGAATTGAAAATAAAATAAAAGTGAGCCCCACAGGAACCTAAAAGGGTGATAAACGAAAAACAGTGTGGTGCTGTGTTGTGGGTATATGAAAATAAATATCATCTTGATAAGGTGTAGGTAAAGGGGAATGAATTGAATGTGTATATGGGAGTATGGGTGCATGAATACTAGTAGGTGAGGGAATTGTGGATAAGGTGTGTGTAGATGGTAATAGACAGGAGGGAATGACGAAATTACCCGTGAGCAAAGGTATGTGGGTGTGAATAAGAAGAAGGAAAAGAGGAAAAAGTTTTGCACCTGGATATCGTTTCTAGAACAACGACCAGCAAACCAGACAGCTGGTGTGTACAGACCCAATGCAGAGACTTGCCGTGCAGGCAGTTAGCTCCAAGTGGGGTTTAAATATGCCGCCAACGCCACATGCGTGAAACAGAGGGGGAGGGGTCGCACCCAACCCTGGTCATCAACCAGCGACAGGCATACCAAAACCCCCTCATAGAGACACGGAGAAGAGAATCACAGAACGTCGGCGTGATGACGTCAAAGCTCACGTCACACGCACGGCGTGGGTAGCATGGCGCAGATGCGCAAAGTGGAGTCCACCCTAACCTCCCAATCAAAAGTGAAAGGGGAGGAGGGGAGGACCCGCTGGCGCATCGCAGTTCAATAGCCAGTAGCCAATAGCTGTCAATGCGTAGTTTTTTGTCTGTCCTAATAGCATACAGACGAATGGTTTTCCCGATAGGAATTGATTCCGTTGGAAAGATTTAAAACATGTTCTATTTCTAGGTCCATCAGAATTTTTGAAAAAAAAAGTCACACGATCGGAATATCCAATGAAATGATTCTGTCAGACTGTACACGGCATCAAAGTCCAAGGCATGTTACAGCTCATTGATTTCTTTCTGGATGAACCACATTTCCCAGCAGCTTCCCTTCTTCTCCAGGGACAACTGTGGTCACACAGGCACAGCTGCATTTCAGGCAACAAGGGACCACACTTCGGGAGACAGGCCCCCTTGCAAAACATCTTCAGTCTGTCCGCACGACACCCAAAGACAAAGAGACGTTCTTCAGCATTTCTCTCTGACTTACCCGGCCCCGATGCCTTTCTCTCGGGTGGCTCAGACATCAGTGCGAGTAGTTGGGCCCGACCTCCGCTTCTAGGAACAATTGGTGCACTGGGTCTTGTGATAGTCATTGCAGCAAGGGGAACAGCCTCCTTCACAACTTGGGTGACAACCCACGGGCTTGGGGTATCACTCTCCAATGGGATGGTGACATACTTATCCCAATCTACCTGTAGGATCCACAGAGTTAAAGTTGGAGGGACGACCTCAAACAGATGCTCTCCACAGCATCCACAGACAATCCACAGCCTCAACTGCGTAGTCAGGCCAGAACACTTTCCACAAATCAGTCCTAGAGACTCATAGACACCAACACTATACAGGGCAAGCTCGCTTTTGGGTGTGTGCTGCATTCCTTTGTCAGTCAAGACAGGTTTTCTCTCACTCGGACCGAAACAGATACCCAGAGCGTACTTTGGCCAATCCACCAATTCACTCACAAACTGCACCATCTCCTTCACTAACCCACATTCAGACACACATGGCAGCACTTGCTTATCCTCCTATGCAGAGCGGGGACTCCTCCCCCTGCCAAAGGATTGATGCGAAAGTTCTTTGGGAACTGTGGTGCCCGCCTTCTTCATGCTGCGCCCTGCCAAAACTGTAATGGAGTTCATTTTGGAGCCTGTATTAACCCTCACAGCGCTCTGTGAAAAGACCAGGCTGATCCTCTCCCCCGAGACTTGGTGGTTCTCCTCCACATTGATAGTACACATGACAACACAATCTATAAGAAGGGTAAATGTTACTTGCCACCTTCCCACGGAGCCAGACAAAATCCCAATGGAGCTGAAGCCCATTGCTATGGGTGACTGCTGCAAGGACAACACCTTGGTCCCATGTTGGGTGCCACATGTAGTAAAGTCTTTAGCCTCTGCCGGTCTAATGAGAACCTCTAAGGCCAAGGATAGTTGACATACTTCAATATGTAGTGGGCTGTGAGGCATAGTGGGTGCATTGATGGTGAAAGTCATTGGGCGCCAGACACTTCTTGGATGTAAAAGAGGTTTTATTTCTCTTAACAGTCCTTTCTGTATTTTTGGGAGAAAGAGGGTTGGGGCCAGTACACCCTTAAGTAGTTGTAGATTCAGTTGTCAAACTCCAAGACATCAATAGGAGGACAGCCATGTAGGGAAAAGCCCCAGCAAGGCGCCACATCTGCACATGCAGGAATTCTGTCTCCTATGGCAACAGTCTTTAACAGTCAATCGACCAGGATAACTACTCCTGGTAAGTAAATTTTTGAGGAGCTCCCTGCCTAAGCTACAGGGTGCTACACTTTTTAAATTCTGGCCTTTGAACAGATGTAGAGAAGAGAAGATTGCAGATCAAGAGGTCCAACTTATGTAGGAGAATTTGTCTTATCTCTGTGTATCACCTGCGTATAGTTACTTCACTGGGTATATGTAAGGGTTTACAACCACTTTAAATCAAATCTGTCACTGGGGTGAATAAGCATCAGAAAGCGGGACCTGCAAAAGGACATGGCTTATATGTACCTGTCCCAATACCTATTCTTCTGACCTTTGCCCTGTACAAGAGCTATGACATCTAAAGAATCTTTGCGTTCCAAGAGTGTTGCATGTCTGCTTCCCCCGGCACATGCTGTCTTACCTTCCGCTGATCCCCATTGAGTCTTGAAGTGACGTAGGGACCTGCAGAAGGAAACACAGCATATTGGGGGTACCAGGCATTCAACATATGGATGTGATAAGGACATTGTTCTGCAAAAGATTAGAGAAATGGACAACAAGACAGGGGGATATAGAGCCACTTGAAGCGTTGATGAAAGCTCCATCCAAGGCATCTGGTGATTTTAACCCTGCTGGGTGTTAGTTTCCCAAGGCCTCTACAATTAAATATGTGAATGATGCTTTCACTGAACTTTTTAATATGTATATGACATTTGAGCTCCAATTTTGATGAATTCTGCAACTAAATATTTCTTCAATTGACTACAAAGAATGAAATGTGATAAAGGACTTTTTTTTCTCTGATATTTCTAGCAAAGGCTCCAAGACAAAATAGGTTCAGTTCCACCATGAATACAGACAGACAGAAGAGTGGCATTGTAATTAGATGTTCGGTTTTAACAGCACAATTGCTGCACAGAACTTTGAGGTCTGGATGATGTGTGACTTGTGACAGCTGGGTTTCATCACCTACTTCTTTTGTACTCCTTCTAGAAGTATCAAGTTGAAGTTTCTCAATGGAGTATTGTCTCGGCCAACCGCAGACTTACCACATACAGTACTAGACAATTACCCTTTAGTTACTCACGTACCCTTACAGGATTTAACAGCGCAGTACACAAATGAGGCAATTATATGTCAATGAAATGTATTCACTTGAGCCCACAGTGCTCTCGAAACCCGTGCTATTAATAAAACGAGAGAGCCTGCACAAAAGTGACTATATGTGGCTATTGTCTGATCTTTGGTATGTCCTGTCAGCTTTCAATAAAAATCATGTTTTATGTCATCCTAATACAAAACAGTATCCGTTCGAGCTTAAGTACCAGCACAGATGTCAATTTGCTGCAGATAGTGGTTTGTGTTGGTCTCCAGTGCCATCCTGTGGACAATTCTTTTATAGCAGCAATGTCAAATTAATGTTTCCAAAGTGCGTACACGGCCCAGTTGTTAACCACTTGAATACTGGGCACTTTCCCCCCTTCTTTGAATGACAATTTGGCAGTCATGCAACACTGTACCCAAACAACATTTTTATCATTTTGTTCCCACAAATAGAGCTTTCTTTTGGTGGTATTTGATCGCCACTGGGGTTTTTATTTTTTGCTAAACAAATAAAAAAAGACAGAAAATGTTGAAAAAAAATGTTTTTCTTTGTTTCTGTTATAACATTTTGTAAATAAGTATGTTTTCTCCTTCACTGATGGGCACTGATGATGCTGCACTGACAGGCACTGATATGGCGGCACTGGTGGGCAGTGATGAAGTGGCACTAATGAGGTGGCACTGATGCGCACTAAAAGCCGATACACGGCTCTTCCTGTTTACGCTGTGATCAGCTGTGATTGGACACAGTTGATCACATGATAAAAAGCCTACGTCAGAGGCTCTTTACCGAGATCGGTGATGCGGTGTGCCATACTGACACACCGCAACAACGATCGTCATGCTGCGTGCCCCCACGGGAGCACGATCGGGGCTTATCCTGCTGGATGTCCTGTCAGGATAACAAAATCACTTTGTGCACTTCGTTCTGTTATTTGGCGGGCGGGAAGTGCTTAAAGTATAATTAAAGTCATTTTTTTTTGGATGGCGTGCAGATGAAGTAGAACACCTGTCAGTTTTTATTGCTGTCTCTCGATTTGTTTACGGTTATCATTAAAATTGAAGGTAAAAGCAAATCCCAAATTTTGGGTTGTCCCCAGAAAAGTGATAGAGGGGAAATCTTCCAATGGGGACACTAATTCTGGTGACCAGGGGGTCCCCATGGGATTCCTTTAATTTGCAGGGATTTCCTCTTACTTCTTGTTTGGCTATGGGACCAGAAGTCAAGGAAAATCTCCCCAATGGGACACAGATGGCAAAAAATAAACTTGGCAGGGGTTATAACCCTCCCTTACGCTATCCAAAATGAAATTACCTATAGTTCTACTTGAATGTTTATATAAAACCCAACAATTAACCCCTTTTATTTGGTCTGTAAAATATACCATTGAAAGCATTTTGTTGTGTCTGTTTGATGAGTGCAAAAAAATAACTGTTGATCCTGCTAGAAATCTTCCTGATAACTTCCTGTGCACTCTTGCCTGTGCTGCATTTTTTATCAGTTATAGTATTGCCAGCTATCACTAAAGATTACAGAACACCTGTGGGCGAGGCCTACTTGCCCTGTGGGGATCCTTCAGTGGATGTACTCACTAGTGCCCAGGAACAGGCAGGGCTACGGTAGGGTAACCACATTTCCTAACTGACTTTCGGGTTCGCCCCACTAAACGCCCTGCAATACATAGTGCATTCTGTGATCTGATTGGGCAAAGCTTTGCCCAATCAGAGCGCAGTAAAAGCTGGTTGTTAAGGAGCAGGCGTCCTTAACAACTGATGAATCATTGGCTGTCAACCGGCTTCCCCGCTGACAGTTGACTAATAAAAAAAAGGGCTACTGGTAAAGAAAAGTGGAAAAAAAAAAGTTCCATACCAGACCCTTATCCGAGCATGCAGCCTGGCAACTCAACATGGGGTGGTGGGTGCTTTGGGGCTCAAGGGCCTCATCCCCACAACCCTGGCATGCACCGGTCCATGATGTCAAAAGTGGGAGGTGCACTAGGTGAAGTTGCCAGGTGGCCTCACCCCTTACCTGTATAAGAACTGTCAAACGGCAGAGCCTGCAGTAGGCAGGCAGCTTTCATGTATGGCAGGAACTTTTTTTCTTTTTCTTTTTCGGGTCAGCAGTGTGGCATGATTGACAATGGATTTACATCAGGGGACACTTTTATTTATTTATTTTTTAGTAAAGGAATTGTTTAAAATTGTTTCTGTGTTTTTACTACCTCATGAAACTTTTTTGGTGAATGGGTAGGGGTACCATGTACCCCATACTCATTCACATAGGAAGGATCTGGGGACCCTCTTGTTTCCAGATTCCAATAAGCCCCCCCGCCCACATACTCCCACAACCACTGGCCAGGGTTGTGAGAATGAGGCCCTTGTCCCCATCAACATCTTCCGATGTTGACTCCCGCTCTAATGCCGAGTGCGGTTGTTCTATTAATTATATTGGCATGGGGCAGGGTCACCAGGTAATGTCATTCAGAGGCCCCTCCCCTTATGATGTCACCACCTGGGGCATGATATATATATGTAGTGGCACACCGCACACCCAGCATTAGAGCAGAAGAGAGCATTGAGTCAACACCAGAAGAATAACAGAGGAGAAGACCTGGCAAAAGAGCGAGAATATATCGGAGAAGACCCAGCAGAGGCAGAAGACAGCAGACAGAGGGAGAAGAACTGGAGAGGGCTAGAAGACATCAGTGGAGAAGAAATGGAGAGGGGAGAAGTACCGGCAGAGGAAGAAGATGTCAGCGGAAGAGGCAGAAGAGCAGAAGAGGGGAGAAGAGAGCGGAAGAGATGCCTGAGCTGCCTTAACCACTTACCGACCGCCGAACAACGATATACGTCCCTTTTTTGAAGAGGGATGTTTCGGTAATGGCAGCAGCTGCTGCCACAACCGAGATATCCATCTCTACAGGTGGTGGTAAATGATAATGGTGATCTCTGCAGCGGATTCGCTGCGAGATCACCGGCGGGAGAGGTGCCACCCCCCCGCCACTCTCCCGTGCCCTTCGCCGCTTACCGGAGCAGTCAGCAGGAGTGGAGGCGATCGAGTCCGCTCAGTGCCTGGGTATGGAGACAATTGAGGCTAATATGGCCCCCCACCCATCTCCATACCATAGCAGAGCAGAAGCAACTTTAAAACGTCACTTCCGCCCATTTTTTCAATGTCATTTTTTCAAATGACAATTTTTTATTTATTTTTTATTGCATTTAAGTCCAAATATAATATCTGAGGTCTTTTTGACCCCAGATTTCATATTTAGGAGGACCTGTCATGTTATTTTCTATTACAAGGGATGCTTACATTCCTTGTAATAGGAATAAATGTGACCCAAATTCTTTTTTTTTTTTTTAAACTGTGTAAAAATAAAATAAAATAAAATAAATACGATTTTTATTTTTTTAAAGGGCCCAGTCCCGACGAGCTCGCGTGCAGAAGTGAATGCATATGTGAGTAGCGCCTGCATATGAAATTTGTGGTCAAACCACACATGTGAGGTATCGCCGCGATCATCAGAGTGAGAGCAATAATTCTAGCCACAGACTTTCTCTGTAACTCAAAACATGCAACCTGTAGAATTTTTTAAACGTCACCTATGGAGATTTTTAAGGGTAAAAGTTTGCCGCCATTCCACGAGCAGGCGCAATTTTGAATCGTGACATGTTGGGTATCAATTTACTTGGCGTAATATTATCTTTCACAATATTAAAAAAAATGGGCTAACTTTACTGTTTTCTTGTTTTTTTATTCAAAAAAGTGAATTTCTTCCAAAAAAAGTCCGCTTGCAATGATGCGCAAATACGGTGTGACAAAAAGTATTGCAATGACCGCCATTTTATTCTCTAGGGTGTTAGAAATTTTTTTTACAAGGTTTGGGGGTTCTAATTTAATTGTAGTTTTCGAGAACGGTCGAGAGTGGGCAAAAGCTGACGAGAACGGCTGAAGGCGGCCGAGAACTACCGAACGCCACCGAGATACACAGGACTCTGTATCTCTGCGGCGCCATTTAAAAAAAAAAGATGCAAATAAAACTGACAAGGCTGCAATTGACACTGACAATCGTACAACGATGGACAAGGCTGCATGAAAAGCTGCAAATGATGCACAAGGCTGCATGACAAGGCTGCAAATGACACTGATAAGGGTGCAATGATGGGCAAGGCTGCAGATGGACACTGATAAGGCTGCATTGATGGGCATTTAAATGTAAGTTTTTTTCCTTAAAATTCCCTCCTAAACTTGGGGTGCATGTTATACGCTGATAAATACGGTACTTTAAAGACATGTGTAATCTGTTTTATTTTTTACACTTTTTTTAGGTGGATGGTACAATGTACCCGATATTCATTCACATAGGGTGGGGGCCGGAATCTGGGGGCCCCCTTGTTAAAGGGAGCTTCCAGATTCCAATAAGCTCCCCACCTGCAGACCCCGATAACCAGAGGTCAAGGTTCTCGGGAAGAGGCTCTTGTCCTCATCAACATGGGGACAAGGTGCTTTGGGGTGGGTGATGCAGGGCCCCCCTGCCCCAAAGCACCCACCCCTCCATGTTGAGGCCATGCGGTCTGGTCCACCCTCGTTTCTGACCTGCGGACTGTGTGCTCGGATAAGGGTCTGGTATGGATTTTGGGGGGAAACCCACACAGTTTTTCCGGTGTGGGAGTTTCCGTTAAAACCCATACCAGACAGGGCTTGGTATTCTCTTGGTGGGGGAACCCATGCCGGGTATTTTTTTTTTACATTTTGCATGAAGTTCCTAGACATGGTGCCTGGTATTGTGGGGGATCAAAGTTGGATCCCTGATTATTGAAGTCGGACACATGTCGCAGGGCAAAGTCGGATCCACAGTCTTACCTCAGTCGTATCCAAGTTGCACCCATCCAAAGTTGTGTCAAAGTTGCACTCCAAAGTCGACACAACTTTGGAGTCGTACAAGTGTGAATGGACCCTTATGGCTAGGGTTTATTCTGTTCTCAATTAAGCCAGGATGTTGGCACCAATTCCAACATTTTGATAGAAATCTGCCCCTTCCTTTGCTGTTTTTAAATCACTTGTTTTCCAAAACAAAGAGGGCAACCCTGGGGGTGACATCATTTAACGCTGAGATTACACAGGTAGCAAACTCATACACCACTTCAGGTCGGTCCACACCAATCATGCCCCAATAAAGAACAGGTGCCGATCCAGCTTGTAACTGCCCAGAATGAAGGTAAAGTGGATGATCGCACACCGATGGAAAAAGACAACTCTTTACTGTGAATCCAGAAAGTCAAGAAAACATCACAGCAGAGCTTCAGGACCTGCTGACACCTTTCACGTCCGATGGCACTTACTCCTAACATGCTATCACTAAGCACCACTGGGCATGAAACGCATCAACAGGTGCTGTCTCCCTTTTGGTTGCTGTGATGTTGTCTTGACTTTTTGGATTCATAATAAAGAGTTGGATTTTCACTGCCATTTGTGTGAGAACATCTTGTTCTACTTTACTGTCATTCTGAGATTACACGGGGTCAGGAGGACTGTAGGAGTGTTGAGGGAGTGCAAAGAAGGTAAGTAAAAGTAAGCGAGAGAGTGAACTACTAAAAGTGGCCGGGTCAATTAGCTGACAATAGTAAAGTTGAGGAAAAACACTTTACCTGCTCTCTAAGCTTCATAAGTTAGGGCTGAAGTTTTGAAGCAAGAGACTCAGCACCGCAGCCCGGCAGATCAACAATTTTATACATTTACGGGGTCATTCTCACTTTAAGACAGCCCATTAATTTGAAATTGGTTAGGTAGTGCACAACAATGAACCACAACGCGTTGCACTGTGCTATCTGTAGGACAGAAAGGGGAGAGCAATGAAAGGAGAAGCATTCATTTACAAAATGGTTAATGATATATAAAGATACTGTAATGCAAAGGTGGGTTTGTAGCAAATGTCAGTAAAAGTGAACCAACCCTTTAAAGCTGAATTTTGTCAGATTAAAAAAACATGAATAAATGCAGATGTGTATGCAAGCATTGGCATCTGCAGGTAGGGGCAAGGGGGGTCAATCCCCTCCCCCCCCCCTCGCGGGAATCAGGTATCAGATCAGCATAAATTCAGCACAGTGGCGTTGCTATGGGGGTGCGGACAGCCCACACCCGGGTGCCACCCACCAGTCAGGTGACACCATCAAGGTGCTGCCAAGCCCCCCCACCACTATAGTGTGACTGCAGACTCTTTTCCCTGCTCAGTCCTGCAGGGAACTTGGCGACGCTGTGACAGGAGAAAGGCGAGCTGCGGGCTGTCAAAGGTTTCCCCCGCTCACTCTCACTAGGTTTTTCAGCCCAGCTTCCTGCCAACTCTATTCCTTCCCCATTGGCCATAACTGAGAGCCAATCAAAGGAGACTAGGAAAGGAGTGCATCATGGGACATGTAGTTCCGAAGATTGGGGGCTCCATTTTCCACAGGGAGGAGGCTACAGCTCGAGCAAGAGAGAGGTTGAGAGACTGCAGCCTGGAAAAAAGCTGAGGGAGTGAGTGCTACAGGACAAAGAAAGAAGAGTGTGCTGGGCAGAAGCCAGAGAGAGAGCCATGCTGAACAGCGCCACCAGAGAGAGAGCCACGCTGCCTAGTGCCACCAGAGAGAAAGACTGAGCCACTACCAGGGTACAGACATGCTACACTACTGACCAGAGTCACCCCTGGGGAAGTCTGGTAAGAGGGCCTATCAGCCACCCTTTACTTATCCTAGGGACTGTACTACGTCTGCAGTCTCTGACCATGATAATGTGATAATGACATTGTCGAAAAGGGGCGGCGCAGTGGTGGCACTAAAATGATGCCCCACCAAAAAAAGGCCTGCGGACGCCCATGATCACAAGTACATCATTAACCACTTGAGCACTGGAAGGTTTAGCCCCCTTCATGACCAGGCAGTTTTTTGCTATTTAGCACTGCGCTGCTTTAACTGGTAATTGCGCGGTCATGCAACCACTGGGTTTTTTTATTTTTTATTATATAAACAAAAAAGAATATATATATATATATATATATATATATATATATATATATATAGAGCGAGAGAGAGAGAGAGAGAGAGAGATACATTATATTTCCAAAAGTATTGGGACACTCACCTATACACGCACATGAACTTTAATGGCATCCCAGTCTTAGTCCATAGGGTTCAATATTGCGTTTGGCATGATGAAGGAGCCAGCTCTGAAATGCATCCCGCCCTTTTGAGGTCACTTCCCGGCTTCTGCATTCCACACTGGCTCTGGGTGCCCTCTGCTGATGTCACATCCAGGACCCATGTTCCATGCTGGTCCTGCCAGCGCAGTCGTCCTTCCCAGTCCTCTTGGCTGCGGCCTCCCTCTGCTGGACGGTTGGGATGGATACCATCTAGCTGCACATAGGACCACCCCTCGGACCTCCTGTCGCTGGACTCACAGCCATTTCTATATGATGAGCCTTGCCATATTTTATGCTAGTAAGTGTTTTTAACCCTTTGACAATTAAAGTCTTTTGTGTTCTGCACTTAGAGGCACCTGTTGTTTGTTTCCTTTTCAATACTGAGTTGGCCCATGCTTTGCAGCTATAACAGCTTCAACTCTTCTGGGAAGGATTGTCTGCTGAAAGCCAAGTCCGGCGGACATATTTTGAGTCAAAACTACTTTCTTAGGATGAAAAAGTCAGCTGGAGCCAACACACGATCACATTGTCCGGCATACTGTGGTCCGGCAGACTAAGTTCGCCGGACAATAACAGACACTGGGTGGGAACTGACTAGCTGACATCACCAGTGACACTAATACAGTGATCAGTGATAATATTGTACACTGTCACTGTACTAATGACACTGGCTGGGAAGGGGTTAACATCTCTGGGCAATCAAAAGGGTAAGTGTGTGCCTAACAAGCATTAATTTGTGTAATGTGTGCTGCTTGTTTGAAACAAAGAGATCATTCACTCTGTCCAGAGCCCTGTGTTGTTTGCCAACACAGGGTTCTGGGTTGTGATTGGACACAGCTGATCAGCAGGTCATGGCCATGAATCATTGGCCGGGACCTACTGACAAAATCCCGCTGTGTCCAATCACAGCAGGACTAGTGGGGGAGGGGTACAAATACGTTGCTGTGCCTGTAGGAGCCCCTCGTCCACAGTACAATGCAGGCCGGGCGACCTTAAAGCGGTCAAATGTATTTTTAAGTCCCTAATCTGACTTGGTATTATCCTCTTGCAATCCATGGTGGCTAGGGCTGAAGTATTAGAGGAAGAAGCAGAACAAGCAGCCAATTTATTTTATTTGCTGTCAAGAAGCTTGCTGATAGGAGTAGAGGGCAGAGTGAGGAAGAGAGATGAGCTGCTGATCAGTTCACTTTTACGATCACAGAGCAGGGCTGATCCAGGACAACCTGGGCTCAGAAGAAGCAGGTTAAACTTTGCTGGTCATTAGACTGAGGTTATCTAGTGGCAGAAAAAATACTATGGGGAAATCACTGGATTGAAGATGAATATTGCAGCAAAAAGTTTATTTTATTTTATCTTTTAATGCACTATTCATTTTTTTGTGTTATTTTGACAGGAATTCTACTTTACCTACTCCTTATGTATTGTTGATCCAGAGAGATGAACTTAGCACTGCTTCTTCTTTCACAGGCTGGTCAGGGTCCAGGATGACCTGGGCTCAGAGGAAGTGGGCTGAATGACGCTGGCTGGAGGCAGGGGTGGACTGACAACTCATCGGGCCCCCAGGCAATAGGAGATTATGGGGCCACACAGTATACACATACATGACAGACATGTTTCTATTGGCTGAGAAGGTACTGGAGAGGTGGGGCAGCTATAATCTCAGGATTTTTAGACCAAAAGGATGTCGGTAAGGGGCATTTCAGAGACAGATGTAAAAAAAAACACAGATTTTTCCATACTGTCCCTGGTTTTACTGAGGTTGGCAACCCTGATGGGGCCCCTTAGTGGCCCAGGGCCCTCGGGCAGTGCCCAAGTGGCCGAATGGTCAGTCCACCCCTGGAGGACTTCTAACTGCAGAAAAAAATACTACAGGGGAATTAAAGGGGAATAATGCAGCACAAGCTGACTTTGTTACATAATCTTGAATAGGCTATTCATGACTTTCTTGTTATGTTTGGATGGAGTTCTATTTGAACGCATTGCTGTGCTTTACTACTATGTGATGTTTGCACTGCATATTGTAGTTGATTAGTTCACAACTGACACCTTACACCTTTACTGACAATAAACTTTAGCATTTTTGACAGTAAAAGTAAAACAAATTGCTTATTTTTTCCCCTTATTAGACTTTATAATTGTCAGTTTAAGTGCTGCTGTACTTTTTAAAAATAAATAATAATCCCCTGGCAGAGTTTTGGAGTTAGTCAGTTCAGATTTATGTTCTGGTGGTTAGCAAGTCGGCTTTAGAAACAGTCTTGTCATTAGACGAGGAGGTCAAGTGGGGCGAGCATCTGAGACTCAAACACAGTCAGTTTCTACACAGAAAACAATGGAAGCTTTCTACACTTTAAACAATCCATACTTCATTTTAAATTGGTTGTAAACCTCAGATATGAAATAGGAACAAAACATATCCGTCTATAGCAGGTGTCATCAACCCCCCGGTCCGTGGCCCACTACCGGGCCGTGGCCTTACTGCAGCCGGGCCATGGGTGCGGTGGTTCGGCCTGAGATATTTGGGCGGGCGGGCGGCATGACAGAGCCGGGCGACATAAGAGAGTGATGGATGGGTGGATCAGAAGGAACGAGTGGTCAAGCAGAGATGACATCATTGCTCTCCGTGCCCGCATCACCGCTCTTCTGTCCTATCAGCCTCAGTGTCGGAGGTGCTGTGGGGAGCAGAGAGATGACATCACCTCTCACTGCCCACCCCACATCACCGCTCTCCTGCCTTCATTCGAAACCCACCACTGCTAAATGGACCAGTGCTGCCACTAATGCAGTGGTGGCAGGCAGCGTGGCAAGTGACATTCTGCATCTGGTGAAAGGCAATGTGGCAGGTGACGTGGCAAGTGACATTCCGCATCTGGTGACAGGCAACGTGACAGGTGACGTGGCTAGTGACATTTTGAATCTGGTGACAGGCAACGTGGCAGGTGACGTGGCAAGTGATATTCCGCATCTGGTGACAGGCAACGTGGCAAGTGATATTCCACATCTGGTGACAGGCAACATGGCAGCTGACATGGCAAGTGAGATTCTGCATCTGGTGGCAGGCAACATGACAGGTGGCGTAGCAAGTGACGTTCCTAATCTGTTGACAGGCAACGTGGCAGGTGGTGTGGCAAGTTACATTCCGGATCTTGGGGCAGGAAGAATAGCAGGTGACGAAGCAAGTGACATTCTGCATCTGGTGCCAGGCGACGTGGCAGGTGGCATGGCAAGTGACAATCCACATCTTGTGGTAGGTTTGAGGAACACAATGGCCAGTTCTATTGCCCCGTACACACGATTGAACACACGATTGAACTTTCCGCCAAAAAACTGTGTTCAAAGGTTGTTGGCTCAAACTTGTCTTGCATACACACGGTCACAGAAATGTTGGCCAACAATTATGAACGTGGGAACACGGTGGAGTTAAAGAAGTACGACGAGCCTCCTTTTGCTTGATTCTGAGTATGTGTGGACTTTTGTGCAACAGACTTGTGTACACACGATCAGACTTTCCGACAGCAAAGTTTTGTTTGGAAAATTTGAGAATCTATTGTAGCCCTGACCCCTGAAGGAGCTGCTGGTTTGATTGGATTTACCATTACCTTCTCCTCCTTGAGCTGTGTCTAGGGGTTCCCGTGGTAGATGGCCCAGTAAACTCAGAGACTGACGACAGATCCGCATAAAGGGATTTTTATTTGAAAAACATAGACAACGAACAGTCTCTTAAAATAGGATCAGAGGGTTGGGAAGGAAGTTCAGGTACTCATAATGAAGAACGTGCTTACTTTGACTAAATCCAGAGAATAGCCATTCACAACTGGATGTTCACTCAAGTTGGATAGTCCCTCTCTCACAAGGCCTAGCAGCAAACAAGGTGCTTACTCAGGAACAAGTCTCTGCCACAGACGTTGTTGTAGAACATATAGGAATACTTCTCTGCCACAGACAGTGTTGTAGACTTCAGGAATCTAACACTTATGGAACATTCGTGTGATACCTGGATCTTTCAGCCAGCTTGGCGATACCCACGAGACTGGATTCACTTAGGTACTTCAGCCCCTCCAGGCTCTTGCTAAGAAACCAACCTGTACATGGCCTTCTTCTGAAGAGTCCTCCCCTGGATAGCTATGAAGTTACTGGGCTGCTCCAACTAACGGAGATGGCACCGGACCACCTCAGAATCCTGCTTTAGTTTCCTTGCCTCAGGCTAGCTAGCCCCGAGACAATAAGTCAGATGGATCCGCACCCCAGGCCATAGCCTTCCTGGGGGCTGGTCAGGAGGACGAGGACCATGGAGTCAGAACATCCTTCTGGACCAGAGCCCCCCGAACCATGTGACATCCGCATCTTAAGTACCCTCTCCCAGAAAGCACAGCAAGAGTGACACTCCCACTGGGTGGGCTCCGAGAGAGAATAAACTTAAAGCACTCAACTAGACTGTGCCCCTTGTGGTCAGGCTGAACATCCTATAGTCCAGTCAGACTGATGCTGAGGTCCAAATTTAGAATATTTGTACCCAAACCAAACTGCAGTTCAGGTGTAACCTTAACTTTCAAAAAGCATAGCGCTTGCTCTTCAGGAGCCGGCGCTACACAATCAAACATTTGTTGGTGGAAAGTCTGATAGCAAATGTCCGATGGAGCATACACAGGGTGTACTTTCCGACAACAAGCTCACATCCAACATTTCCTGTCGGAAAATCTGATCGTGTGTACACGGCATAAGGGTTGACTTGACCAGCAAATTCTCCGTATCTCAATCCATTGAGCATCTGTGGGATGTGCTGGCAAAATAAGTCTGATCCATGGAGGCCCCACCTCACAACCTACAGGACTTGAAGGATCTGTTACTGATGGCTTGGTGCCAGATACCACAGCATACCTTCAGAGGTCTAGTGGTGTCTATGCCTCGATGGGTCAGAGCTGTTTTGATATTGAAATGGAGACCCACTCAATAGGTGACCACCCACCCATCAGGTGGGTGGTCATAAAGTTGGCTGATCAGTGTACAGTAGGAGTGCCCTACCAGTAGCCCGGGGGCCACATGTGGCCCGCGGAGCCCTCTGATGTGTCCCGCGACCTCCTTCTGTGGGGTGGCAGATTGGCAAGCCCAGATCATGGGTTGCAGACATCCTTCCCAGAGCATCTGTGTTGTTAATGAAGCCGGCAAAGCAAGCAGCTGTGGAGCAGAGCTGTATAAGCTGATGCTTCCTGTATATTGGCTCTTGCCACAGGCGAAGTGATACCAAATGCAGTCTGCTGGGAACAGCAACAACAGGCGATACCTGAATGGAGGACTGTTATTAAAGGTCAGTTTATTACTAAAATTGCGGTATATATACATGGGCATATCTGCGCAGTGGTTACTGGGATGATTACCTGTACCGAGGCATAGACTTTTGGTATTACTTGCGGGTTTGGTGAGCTTTCAGAAAGTGCTCCACACCTGCAGGATATAATAGAAGTCTATGGCAAAGTGTAGCTAACCCACAGGAAAGACACAGGTGCACTGCGCTGCATTAGTGTGAAAGACCCCTTTTCCCACTATCGGTCCTACTCAATCCCTCCATTCACCTCTATGAAACGGCAGACATAAACAAGATTTGTGTCCTTTTACACCCGCCTACCTCCAATCTGATTCTCTAAAAAAAAAAAAAATAGAGGAGGATCAATCCCCTTCCGTCAGGGTGGATTGGAGGACCCTAAGCCCTTATACACACGGTCAGAGATTCCGACAACCAAATCCGACGGACCTTGTCCGAAACTGTTGCATACACACGATCGGACGAAGTTGTCGGAAAATCCAATCGTTCAGAACGTGATGACGTTATTTCGTTACGATGGAACTACGTTCAGGCTAGTAGCCAATAGCTTTGGTCTAGGAATTTGATCTGAGCATGCGTGGCACTTTGTCCGATCGGAATTCTCTACACATGATCGGAGTATGTCTGATCGGACCAGTTTGTAGAGAAATATTTCCAGCAAGTTGGAAAATTTGGTCCGACGGATATTCCGACGGAAACAGTCCGATGCATACCACATACAGTCGGATTATCCGACAAAACGGTCCGATAGGACACATTCCGACAGATTCTCCAACCGTGTGTACAAGGGCATAGAGTAGAGGGGACTGTGTCCGTGTCTGCCTTGTTCAGACTTGTCATCCGCCTGCTCTGCTCATTGTTGCCCACGACCGGTTACCAAGTCGCTTAAGTGACCCCCCTTGTGTACAGTATACTGTTTTTTCCGTATGTCAGTTTTCATGTTGTTGTTTTGTGTAAACATGTCCTGAGTTGCACTTGCCTTTCCGGCAAATAGTTTTGCATTTAAAATATATTATAGAGATCGTGACCATGAATAAAAGAAAGGATAGGTGTCAGGTAAGGTCAGATCATGAACCAGGGATCTAATTCAGCTACTTCTAATTTCTAGTATCATCAAGGGGCAATTTGATTTCCTTTCATATGAAATGTGCTATATATTTTCCAAGTGAAGGAATGATATGTATGCTCAGAACTAGTAAATATCTTGGGAAACCGCTGCTCTGACCCCGCGACCAGACCACAAGCACATTCTAATCAAAATGTCAAATAAGAACATGTTCACACTTTCGACCACAGAAATGCATGGGGTTCTTGGAGAGAGAGAACTCGATTCTGAGACTTTCCACTGAAATGTAACAATAAACTGTGTAGCAATAAAACCATTCATTCACGCCGTCTTTCTACCACATTACTGACAATGGATGCATAAACCATCATTTTTTGGCGTTAAGTAGATGCAGAATGTTTCAGAAGATTGTGAATGTCATACAAGAAAGAATGCATACATTAACGAGCACTGTAGTTTTCTGGGTTGTTTTATTTCACCAAATAATTATTGGCCCACCAGCTCATCTAGCTGGCAAGGGGCAAGGTAGCCATCTGGCTACATTTTTACATTTCTGGTTTCTGATGTTACTTGGCGGCACAGTTTTAATACTAGATAAACATTAAAGCAAACCAGGGATTTGCCCATCAAGGACAAAGCAAAACTTTCACCCTCTCCCCCTTCCTTCAAGTGGTAGTAAAGTTGTGTCTGACAATTTTTATTCATAAGTAAGCTTAATTTAAAGCTTACCTGTAGGTAAAACGAATATCCATGGAGTAGCAGCCAGTGATGTCACACATCATACCGTGCCATTCCTTCAGAGAGCTGTGCCGTAAACTGTGACCCCTGCGTGCGTGCGTGAAAGTGACGTCATTCCAGCTCAGCTGTGGTAAAGTAGGTGTTCCCGTGCCACTAAAAATGTAGCAATTCTTTGGTGCTGCAACCATCGTATGGGTCAAACAATGCCCACAGAGTAATGTATAATGATAATCAAAATTTTATGTTGCGCTCCAGAATCAAATAAATATAAGGTGCTATGATACAATAATTACAGTATATAATGAATCTGAGCACGTAAAAGTGATCAGTGCAATATAATAAAAATAAAAAAAAATTGGCATCAAATGTATAAATAAATTAATTCAATTCATAAAAGTAAATGATAAATAAAGTGCAAATAGTGGCAACAATGGAGCAATAAACAAATAATAAAGTGCAAATATAGTGATAAAGTGTTAAATAGCATAAAAAGAAGTGATAATGGTGACTTTGGTGGAGTTTTGAAATCTTCAGTGACTTCAGTGAGTGGAATCTTCAGTGTAAAAAACAGCTACAGATGTACTACCTTCTTACCTCATTGGTGTAAGGTAATCAGCATGTCAGAGTGTCAGAACTGGGTGATCACTCAAAGAGTGGAAGCTTTCTCCGTATTCCTTTCCAAACAGAGTTCCTGGTGTATTTGTAGCCTGGTGTCTGCTTCCCCTACCATCCCATCTCCTGGGGCTAGGTAAGTATTGATCCACTCAGGGAAATAGACCGGGTATGTGTAAACAAAATTCAGAAAGGAGGGAACCTCTAGTGTAGTGTAAAAACAATACCCTCCCTGTGCTTCCTGCAGATTCCTTATACACTGTAGTTATTGTATTGTAGTACCTTTTATTTGGTTCTGTAGCGCAACACCAAATTTGGATTATCATTATACATTCCGGCTCAGCTAGTCAGACGGCCAGAGCTTGCAAACCTGAAAGGAAAACTGGGTGAAAATGGAAGCCCTGTCAGTGGTGATGGAAGACTGGGTGAAGATGGAAGCCTTGTTAGCATATTAGCACTAGCCACTGGACAGCTTCGTTTTAAGGTAGGGTAACTTTTTTTTTTTTTTTTTTACAAACTGTACTACCACTTTAACAGCACATACTAACATTTCTTTCTTTCAATCCCCTGCCACTCCATCTATCTGTCAGGTGTGAAGAAAATATCCAGTATGGAGGAACACTTTCTCTTGTGACTTTCTCTAATTCGAAAGTGCTGGTGCTTGGCCCAGCCCTATCACATGGGGCTGGGAGATGGTCCTCAGTCCTCTGCAAAGCTCCGACTACAACAGTTTGTCTAGGCCCTAGGGTGAATGATCAGATGGTGGTGGAGTAAAAGTAAGGTAAGTTATGCTATGGAAGGGGGGAATTAAAACAAATCTGTTAATTTGTCCAACACGCCGAATGCCATGGATAATTTACAATAATGGCGTGGTATTTTATTTAGCCATATCATTTTTACAGAGCAGTAGTCATCTTGTCCAGCTCATAAAGTACCTCATTTAACTATGAGTAGTACACAATATATATATATATATATACAGTGCCTTGCGAAAGTATTCGGCCCCCTTGAACTTTTCAACCTTTTGCCACATTTCAGGCTTCAAACATAAAGATATAAAATTTTTATTTTTTGTGAAGAATCACCAACAAGTGGGACACAATTGTGAAGTGGAACGAAATCTATTGGATATTTTAAACTTTTTTAGCAAATAAAAACCTGAAAAGTGGTGCGTGCAAAATTATTCGGCCCCTTTACTTTCAGTGCAGCAAACTCACTCCAGAAATTCAGCGAGGATCTCTGAATGATCCAATGTTGTCCTAAATGACTTATGGTGATAAATAGAATCCACCTGTGTGTAATCAAGTCTCTGTATAAATGCACCTGCTCTGTGATAGTCTCAGGGTTCTGTTGAAAGCGCAGAGAGCATCATGAAGACCAAGGAACACACCAGGCAGGTCCGTAATACTGTTGTGGAGAAGTTTAAAGCCGGATTTGGATACAAAAAGATTTCCCAAGCTTTAAACATCCCAAGGAGCACTGTGCAAGCGATCATTTTGAAATGGAAGGAGTATCAGACCACTGCAAATCTACCAAGACCTGGCCGTCCCTCTAAACTTTCAGCTCAGACAAGGAGAAGACTGATCAGATATGCAGCCAAGAGGCCCATGATCACTTTGGATGAACTGCAGAGAACTACAGCTGAGGTGGGAGAGTCTGTCCATAGGACAACAATCAGTCGTACACTGCACAAATCTGGCCTCTATGGAAGAGTGGCAAGAAGAAAGCCATTTCTCAAAGATATCCATAAAAAGTATTGTCTAAAGTTTGCCACAAGCCACCTGGGAGACACACCAAACATGTGGAAGAAGGTGCTCTGGTCAGATGAAACCAAAATCGAACTTTTTGCCCACAATGCAAAACGATATGTTTGGAGTAAAAGCAACACAGCTCATCACCCTCAACACACCATCCCCACTGTCAAACATGGTGGTGGCAGCATCATGGTTTGGGCCTGCTTTTTTTCAGCAGGGACAGGGAAGATGGTTAAAATTGAGGGGAAGATGGATGCAGCCAAATACAGGACCATTCTGGATGAAAACCTGTTGGAGTCTGCAAAAGACCTGAAACTGGGACTGAGATGTATCTTCCAACAAGACAATGATCCCAAACATACAGCAAAATCTACAAAGGAATGATTCACAAATAAACGTATCCAGGTGTTAGAATGGCCAAGTCAAAGTCCAGACCTGAATCCAATCGAGAATCTGTGGAAAGAGCTGAAAACTGCTGTTCACAAACGCTCTCCATCCAACCTCACTGAGCTCGAGCTGTTTTGCAAGGAAGAATGGGCAAGAATTTCAGTCTCTCGATGTGAAAAACTGATAGAGACATACCCCAAGCGACTTGCAGCTGTAATCGCAGCAAAAGGTGGCTCTACAAAGTATTAACGCAAGGGGGGCGAATAATTTTGCACGCCCCACTTTTCATTTTTTTATTAGTTAAAAAAGTTTCAAAAATCCAATAGATTTCGTTCCACTTCACAATTGTGTCCCACTTGTTGGTGATTCTTCACAAAAAATTAAAATTTTATATCTTTATGTTTGAAGCCTGAAATGTGGCAAAAGGTTGAAAAGTTCAAGGGGGCCGAATACTTTCGCAAGGCACTATATATATATATATATATATATATATATATATATATATATATATATATATATACACAGTGCTCGCTGTGTGTTATCTTAGCCTACTATGGAAGGGACAATTGCTTGGATTGTCACCTAGGCCAAAGGTTCCAAGTCCTCCCCTTGTTCCATCTGTGTTCCTTCAAAAGTAGTTTTGAACTGATTGGAAGGCTTATTGTACACGGGATGTTTTTCCAACCTCTCCTGAACAATTTAACTTGACAGATAGTAACCCACGTTTAAAACACCTGTTTTGGCACGTTTACATGCTGTGTTTAGCCGCATTTTCGTTTAGAATTTTTTTTTTTCAAAATAGCCAAAAATTAAAAACAAAATGCAGTTAAATGCGAGTTACCTCATTTAGTTGTGTAAAGCAGCGTTTGGCTCTTGAAATGCCTCTAAACTCAGCGTCTGAACTCATTTTTTTGCTTTCCAAAAAAGGCCTCTAGACTCAACTGCCTAAAAACGTCATTAAACAAACCTGTGTACATGTACACATAAGATAACATTGAATGAGTTCAGGGACGGCTCAAAAAAGCATCCAACTGCCTCTGAATGTCCGTTTACCAGCAGCAGTGTACACAAGGCCTAAAAAAGGAAAATGTCTCTTTCTCCATGTTTCTGTAGCCCGGCACCTGCCTACATATGCTTCTGCCTTCTGGGTTGACATCTCACACTTGTATGGAGAGAGAATCTGCTCTGAGCAAAATCCCATATACATAAGCACTAATTCCCCATACACACGACCAGACTTTCCGTCAGAATAAACTCTGATGGTCTTTCGGACGAGTTCCGATGGAGTTCCAACCGAACGGACTTGCCTACACACGATCACACCAAAGTCTGTTTGTTTCAAACGCGATGACGTATGATGGGACTAGAAAAGGAAGTTCATTAACCAGTAGACAATAGTTGCCCTTGTATTGTATTTGGTCCATCAGAATAGCATACAGGAGAACGGTTTTCCCGGTAGGAATTGATTCCGTTGGAAAGATTTAAAACATGTTTTATTTCTAGGTCCGTCAGAATTTTTGAAGAAAAAAGTCTGATGAAGCCCACACATGATCAGAATATCCGATGAAATGATTCTGTCGGACCTTTTCTGCTGGAAAGTCCAGTCATATGTATGTGGCATAAGACGTCAAAAGCTACTCTAAAGCTGATAGAAATAGCACACAAACAAAGCCTGGACAGGCAGTGAATTAAAAAAAAAAAACACTCCGCAAATTCAAAATCATATCTCTTGCATTTTTATGTTTGAAAGGCTTTTCAAACTTTTATATATAACTATAAATGTAGTTATTTTATATATGCTTTTTTTTCTCTTTTTTTACCTTTGTTCTTTAAATAACACATTTTCTGAAATAAATATCATTTACCACTCTTAGGTTAGACATACTTTTTACTCCTACATTGTAGACCATTCTTAGTGTCAGGGCCCTTCAAATGGATAATGTTAAATTTTCTATGTTGATATAGAATCTAACCAATGTAATTATAAAGAATTGAATTGTCTGTAAGAAAGACCTGTACTCTGCTTGCGATAAATCCAAGTCTGAATAGTCCCTTTCCTGACACTAATTAAGATGAACTGAAGATCCATTTTCTACAAAACAGCCTTATTTCCATATACATGAAATATATTAAATAAATACTGAATGGCCAGTGGCATTAAAGTGAAATTGTGTTTTACAAGCTGTACATGCATACTGCCTGACTGTTGGTATCATGTAGTATGTTTGCTTGCTTAAAGTTTAAAATGAATTTAAAGGCAAACTATAGACTTAAAACTAAATTCTAATTCAGCTCTGCATTTAATATGAAATTATTGCATTTTTGTAATGCAACTAGTTTTTATATCATTAAATACTCCTACCTTCATCTTTGACATGACAACGCTGTATTTTCAACTATGAATTCCAGTGGGCTTTACACGAGTTTATATATCTGTGTCAATTTAGTAAGGGCAGAGAAAACCACTGTCCCTCGAGTATCCATCTAGCACAAGGCACCCTCCACCATTGGTGGTTTTCTCTGCCCTTACTAAATTGACACAGATATACATAGTTACTTAGTTACATAGTAGGTGAGGTTGAAAAAAGGCACAAGTCCATCAAGTTCAACCTACGTGTGTCAGTATTACATTGTATATCCCTGTATGTTGTGGTCATTCAGGTGCTTATCTAATAGTTTCTTGAAACTATCAATGCTCCCCGCTGAGACCACCGCCTGTGGAAGGGAATTCTACATTCTTGCCGCTCTTACAGTAAAGAACCTTCTAATTTAAGGTTAAACCTCTTTTCTTCTCATTTTAATGAGTGGCCACAAGTCTTGTTAAATTCCCTTACGTGAAAAAGTGTTATCCTTATTGTGGAGTCACCAGTATGGTATTTGTATATTAAAACCATATCCCCTCTCAAGTGTCTCTTCTCCAGAGAGAATAAGTTCAGGGCTCGCAACCTTTCCTCATAACCTTTCCTCAGGATCCTTTATTAGCTTTGTTGCCATTCTTTGTACTCGCTCCATTTCCAGTACATTCTGGACAGAGTCTTGTAGAGCGGGAGAATTATCATTTTATCTGCGGAGTTGATCCCCTTTTTAATGCATGCCAATATTCTGTTTGCTTTGTTAGCAGCAGCATGCCATTGCTGAGCCTATCATCTACTAGGACCCCCAGGTCCCTTTCCATCTTAGATTCCCCCAGAGGTTCTCCTCCCAGTGTATAGATTGCATTCATATTTTTGCCACCCAAATGCATTATTTTACATTTTCTACATTGAACCTCATTTGCCATGTAGTTGCTCACCCCATTAATTTATTGTGATCTTTTTGCAAGTTTTCCACATCCTGCGGAGAAGTTATTGCCCTGCTTAGCTTAGTATCATCAGCAAATACAGAGATTCAACTGTTTACCCCATCCTCCAGGTCATTTATGAAAAAATTAAATAGGATTGGTCCCAGCACAGAACCCTGGGGGGACCCCACTACCCACCCCTGACCATTCCGAGTACTCTCCATTTATCACCTCCCTCTGAATTCGCCCTTGTAGCCAGTTTTCAATCCATGTACTCACACTATGGTCCATGCCAATGGACCTTATTTTGTACAGTAAACGTTTATGGGGAACTGTGTCAAATGCTTTTGCAAAATCCAGATACACCACGTCCATGGGCCTTCCTTTATCTAGACGGCAACTCACCTCCTCCTAGAAGGTTAATAGATTGGTTTGGCAAGAACAATTCTTCATGAATCCATGCTGATTACTGCTAATGATACCATTCTCATTACTAAAATCTTGTATATAGTACCTTATCATGCCCTTCAAGAGTTTACATACTATTGATGTTAGGTTAACTGGTCTGTAATTCCCAGGTATGTATTTTGGGCCCTTTTTAAATATTGGGGCTACATTGGCTTTTCTCAAATCATCTAGTACCATTCCAGTCAGTAGACTGCCAGTAAAAATTAGGAACAATGGTCTGGCAATTTCTTGACTGAGTTATCTAAGTATCCACGGGTGCAAGCTATCTGGTCCAGGTGATTTATTAATGTTAACTTTCCCAAGTCTAAGTTTAATTCTGTCCTCTGTTAACCATGGAGGTGCTTCCTGTGATGTGTCATGAGGATAAACACTGCAGTTTTGGTTACTGAAGCCCTCCAATTCCCTCGTGAAGACTGAGGAGAATAATAAATTCAATAACTTCACCATCTCCCCATCCTTAGTAACCAAATGTCCTTCCTCATTCTTTATGGGGTCAATATGGTCTGTCCTCCCTTTTGGGATTTTTTTTTGTTCTCCTCCGCTATGTGTCTTTCATGTTCTATCTTATGTCGTGTACACACGACCGAACTTTCTGTCAGATATTACGATCGTGTGTGGGCTTCATCTGACTTTTTTCTTCAAAATTTCAGACAGACCTAGAAATAGAACATGTTTGAAATCTGTCCTATTGGCTACTGGCTATTGAACTTCCTTTTCTAGTCCCGTTGTACGTCATCACGCTCAAAAAGGAATGGACTTTGGTCCGTTCGTGTGGGGGCAAGTCCGTTTGTTTGGAAGTCAGTCGTAACTTCGACGAAACTCCGTCAGGAAGACCGTCCGACCTTTTCTGCCAGAAAGACCAGTCGTGTAAGCGGCATTAGCCACTCTTATTGCACTCTTACATTTCTTGTTGCATTCTTTAGAAAATCTGAATGCTGATGATGATCCCTCAACCTTGTATTTTTTTGAAGGCCTTCTCCTTTACTGTTATATGCATTTTTACATTTGAGTTAAGCCAGCTAGGACTTTTGTTCGCTCTTTTAAATTTATTACCCAATGGGATGCATTGGCTAATGCCCTTATTTAATATGCTCTTAAAGCAAACCCATCTCTCCTCCGTGTTCTTTGTTCCTAAGATTTTATTCCAATCTATGCCTTCTAGCAAGGCTGGTAATTTTGGGAAGTTGGCTCTTTTGAAATTCAGTGTCTTTGTATTCCCGTTATGTTTCCTATTTGTGTGATTTATACTGAAGCCAATTGACTTGTGATCACTGTTACCTAAATTGCCCCGTATTTCCACATCTGTGATCAGGTCTGTATTCTTGGTAATCAGTAGATCCAGTAACGCTTTATTTCTAGTTGGTGCATCTACCATCTGACCCATAAAATTGTCCTGCAAGACGTTTAGGAACCGGCAGCCTTAGATGAATGTGTGGTTCCCTCCGCTCAGTTTATGTCTGGATAGTTAAAATCCCCCATTATGATAACACTTCCCATCCTTGCTGCTAATCCAAATTGTGATAGAAGATCTGTCTCCCCTTCCTCCCTCAGGTTAGGGGGCCTATAGCCTACTCCCAGTATTATATTCCCCTTAGCTTCATCCCTTCGGAGCTCTACCCATAAGGATGACCCCTCCTCCCTAGGTCCCTTAGTGATGTCATCTCTCACATTCACTTGAACATTATTCTTGATATATAGGCATACCCCTCCCCCCTTTTTACCCTCTCTAGCCTTGCAATAAAGGGTATATCCTTGAATGGTTGTCAGCCAATCATGAGAGCTGTTGAACCAGGTCTCTGAAATTCCCACAAAATCCAAATCCTCCTCATACAACAGTATCTCTAGTTCACCCATCTTGTCCGCCAGGCTCCTGGCATTGGTGAACATGCCATGTACTTTAGACTGGTCGCATATTATCCTCTTATTGGGTGTTCCGAGATTGTAACTAGGACTTGCTACTATACTTACCTTGTGTCAGGAAGGGCTAGCCAATATCCAAGGTGGTGGCCGAAGTATACGACCCGTGACCTCAGCCCGTCAGAACACCTCCGGGGGGGCCTCGAGTCAAAAGTGTAAGAGAGGCTGTCCGCTGCATATCAGGCTCTACCATCAGGTACGTGACACCTTGAGTTTGTGTGCTTTGGTCAACCTACCACTAATGCCCCCAATACTACCCTCTGGAATATGTTCCACGCTGACTATCTGGACCTTACCTCTACCTCTGGACCCTCCCCCCGTCTCTAGTTTAAAAAGCCCTCTAACTTTTTGGCCATCTTCATTCCGAGCTGATCTGCACCCTCCTCATTTAGGTGCAGTCCGTCCCTTCTATAGTACCGGTTATCGACTGAGAAGTCGGCCCAGTCCTCCAGGAACCCAAACCTCTCCTTACTACACCAGCTCTTCAGCCACTTGTTTACTTCCCTAATCTCCCTCTGCCTTTCTGGGGTGGCTCTATGTACCGGTAGTATTCCTGAGAATACTACCTTGGAGGTCCTTTTCCTCAATTTAGCTCCTAAGTCCTTAAAATCGTTCTTTAGGACACTCCATCTGCCTCTGACTTTGTCATTGGTGCCAACATGCACCATGACAGCTGGGTCTTCCCCAGGCCCTCCCAGTAATCTGTCCACCAGATCCATCAGATCCATGGTGTGCCGAATATATAAACTCATGAAAAGCTCATCTTGAGCCCACTCAGATGTTGAGTAAGGCCGCGTACACATGGGCGGACTGTTCGCCCAACTTTGTTCGTCAAACAATCCGACAAACAGTCCGCTCAAAATTTGCATGAACGGACTTGACCACACACGATGAACGAACAGTCCGCTGAAAGCGTGCGCGATGACGTGAACGGCACGTACGACGGGACGAGAAATTCGACGTCCAATACACTGCAATGCCTTAGGCCGCGTACACACGGGCGGACTGTTCGCCCAACTTTGTCCGCTGAACAGTGTTTCAGTGGACAGTCCGCTCGTGTGTGGGCTTCAGCGGACAGTCTGTCGAACAAAGTTTTTCGGAATTTCCGTAAAAGACAGTCCGCTGAAACTTGGTTTCAGCGGACAGTCCGCTCGTGTGTAGGCTTGTTCGACAAACTAAGTTTCGCGCATGCTCAGAAAGGATTTACACAGCGAAGGTTGCATTGCAGTGTATTGGACGTCGAATTTCTCGTCCCGTCGTACGTGCCGTTCACGTCATCGCGCACGCTTTCAGCGGACTGTTCGTTCATCGTGTGTGGTCAAGTCCGTTCATGCAAATTTTGAGCGGACTGTTTGTCGGATTGTTTGACGAACAAAGTTGGGCGAACAGTCCGCCCGTGTGTACGTGGCCTAAGAGTAATACTCTTTCAGGCCCCCTGGTGTTTTCTTTGACGTAAATTTTTGAAGATGGTTTTGTTGAAATATCTATCCTCCTTTTGATAAATGGAGTTTATTTTTTAAGTATGAACCTAGTGCACCACTACATACTGTTCCACTAACCATTTGAGACATGCTACAAGTATATGATACATGATACACCATTGGTTCATATCTACTCAAATTGGCACATATAGGCCTGTTTTCTTTGTGGTCAAGAAAGTCTTTAGGAAGCTGTTTGTGAAATGCGTTGATCTCTTGACACTATAGAAAAGACATAATTTTTTGGGGGTATATATGTATGGCTTAAATTACTATTATCTCATGTCTTTATGAGCATATGCCATAATATTTTAAAATGTTTGTAATAAAATACTTTTTAAACTAAACTACATTTATGTGGTGAAGTCCTTTTCTGGTACCAGTAAAGTCCGTCAGTTTTGCTTTTTTTTCTATATCCCTATAATACAGGTCTCACACACAAGTAGGAATGGGCAAACAATTTGAGCCGAGCATAGGTTCGGCCTGAACATCGCTCATTCTGTGTCTGCCTACAGTGAAGTTTTTTTGGAGTAGAGCGTTTTTACCACATGTGTTGCTGCAATTGCTGTGCGTGTGTTGCAGGGCAAATGAATGCCTGCAAAATGCAATTTGGGGTGCCTTTACCATGTAATGACCATGCAAGCATATTTGGAATGTGTTTGGAAATGCACAGATGTGAATTGAGGCTAATTGTTCTTGTGTAAACAAACCCATTTTACTTTTAGGCTGGATTCACACCTATGCAGTTTTAGTGCTTTTTGCATTTTGCAGATTTGCACTATAGTCCATGTAACACGTTTTCCCATGGAACACATTCTGTAGTGCAAATCTGCAAAATGCAAAAAGCACTAAAAATGCATAGATGTGAATCCAGCCTTAGGCCCCATTCACAGTAGTAGGAACACACGCTTTTTGGCCTGTTTTAACTGTGACACGTGGAACAGTAGATCATGGGACATTTTGGCGTGTTTTGCAGTTTGCACCTTTTTAATGTTTATCTTGCTGCATTTTTCACTTGTTTTTTCACATGGCAAAATGTGTTTTTGCTTCTGTGTTTGGTGTGCCATTAACAATTATTTGCCCCGAAAGTGCAGCTAGTTCATTTTAGGTGTATACTATCTGATTGTACAATATCTGTACGATCTTCTTTATATTTATGAAAACGATATAATAGGAAGACACACGATCTATCCAATCACTCTGTATGCAACCAGACAGGCCCTTGCACATTCATACAGTGCCTTGAAAAAGTATTCATACCCCTTGAACTTTTCCACATTGTGGCACATAATTGTGAAGTGGTAAGAAAATGAAAAATGTTTTTCAACATTTTTTACAAGTAAATATGTGAAAAGTGTGGTGTGCATTTGTATTCGGCCCCCCTGAGTCAATACTTTGTAGAACCACCTTCACTGCAATTACAGCTGCAAGTCTTTTTTGGGGATGTCTCTACCAGCTTTGCACATCTAGAGAGTGAAATCTTTGCCCATTCTTCTTTGCAAAATAGCTCAAGTTCTGTCAGATTGGATGGAGAGCAACTGTGAACAGCAATTTTCAAGTCTTGCCACAGATTCTCAATTGGATTTAGGTCTGGACTTTTACTGGGTCATTCTAACACATGAATATGCTTTGATCTAAACCATTCCATTGTAGCTCTGGCTGTATGTTTAGGGGCATTGTCCTGCTGGAAGGTGAACCTCCTCCCAGTCTCAAGTCTTTTGCAGACTCTAATGCCACGTACACATGATCGGAATTTTGGTCGGAAAAAGCTCTGATGGTTTTCCCGGCAGAGTTCCAAAGGCATTTCTCTCAAGCTATCTTGCATACACGGTCACGCCAACTTCCAACTGTTAAGAACGCAGTGACGTACAACGCGTACGACGGGACTAGAAAAAGGAAGTTCAATAGCCAGTAGCCAATAGCTTCCATCTCGTAACAGACTAAAAACAAGCTCTGGACTTCCGCACTCTTCAGAAAACCGCAGTCCAGAGCTTGTTTTTCGTCTGTTGCGAGATGGAAGCTATTGGCTACTGGCTATTGAACTTCCTTTTTCTAGTCCCGTCGTACGCGTTGTACGTCACTGCGTTCTTAACAGTTGGAAGTTGGCATGACCGTGTGTGTGCAAGACAGCTTGAGAGAAATGCCTTTGGCTTCCCAGCCAAAGAGAACAGTTTACAGCCTGCATGTGTGCTCCTGGAGCGGTGAGATCCCTTCTTCATATTAAAGCTTACATCTTGTAGTTGAATTTGAGCATGCGTGAGTTTTTGCGTGTCAGAATTGCATACATACGATTGGAATTTCCGAATTTACACGTCGGGAAAAATTGAGAACATGCTCTCAAATTTCTGCTGGAGCTTGGCCAGTTAAATTCTGATGAAGCATACACACGGTCGCATTTTCCGATGAAAAGCTCTCATCGGTCTTTTGCTGGCCAAAATTCCGATCGTGTATACGCAGCAGGTTTTCTTCTAAGATTGCCCTGTATCTGTCTCCATCCATCTTCCCATCAACTATGACCAGCTTCCCTGTCCCTACTAAAGAAAAGCATCTCCACAACATGATTCTGCCACCACTAGGGATGAGCTTCGTGTTCAAGTCGAACGTACGTTCGACTCGAACATTGGCTGTTCGTCCGTTCGGCGAAATCCGAACATTTTGATCCGTTCGCGTCAAATTCGCGTGGCGCTCACGGCCCACAATGCACTGCGATGGCGCAGTGCATTGCTGGCTCATGATTGGCCAAGCATGCACTGTAACCCCGCATGCTTGGCCAATCGCAGCGCCAGCAGCGAGGAGAGCCATGATTGGCCACAGGCAGGATGCCTGTGGCCAATCATAGCTCAGGCTGTGTAGTGCACGCCCCACACTATATAAGGCCGCCATCGTGGCAGCCTCGTGTAGTGTGTTGGCGTCTGAAGCAGTGGGTGTTCTGTGTACCTTCAACACAGTACACACCGATCGTTTTCGGCCGACTTTCTATCTTGCTGTTGTGTAGTGGTTATTGTCTGCGTGCCCTGACCGCAGTATACACCGCTATATTCACCTCACCTATATAGCTAGTGATCTATCTTTTATAATAGAGCTTGCAGTCAGTAGTGTTAGGAGATAGTGCGTGCTGTCTGCGTGCTCTGTACCCAGTACATACCGCTATATCCACCTACATAGCTGTTCTCTATTTGAGCCCACTTGCCATCTGCAGGAGTTATTGGAAGTTGTGTGTGCCTCCAGCACAGCACAGTATACATCTGTATATACCCCTTTATCTCTGGTGTTCTCTGGTTATTGTCTGCGTGCCATGACCACAGTATACACCGCTATATTCACCTCACCTATATAGCTAGTAGTAGTGATCTATCTTTTATAATAGAGCTTGCAGTCAGTAGTGTTAGGAGATAGTGCGTGCTGTCTGCGTGCTCTGTACCCAGTACATACCGCTATATCCACCTACATAGCTGTTCTGTATTTGAGCCCACTTGCCATCTGCAGGAGTTATTGGAAGTTGTGTGTGCCT
The DNA here is from genome assembly GCF_037356315.1 of Lithobates pipiens. Taxonomy (NCBI): domain Eukaryota; kingdom Metazoa; phylum Chordata; class Amphibia; order Anura; family Ranidae; genus Lithobates; species Lithobates pipiens. The sequence goes on from NW_027507686.1 coordinate 204,434,435, forward strand.
CCAGCACAGCACAGTATACATCTGTATATACCCCTTTATCTCTGGTATAATAAAGGCATCTGCAGGAGTTAGTGGGTGTTGTGTGCCTCCAGCACAATATACACTACCCAACTGCTGTTTTACCCAACTCCCTTCAGCCTCTACCATGTCTGGAAGACCAGCAAGGAGAGGCAGACAGGCGCGAGCCGATAAAAGAGGGCAAGCAGGCTCTGTGTCTAGAGACAACAGTGCTGATCGTGGACGCGGTGCATTGTCATCAGCACGTGGCCATGGGACATGCTTGTCCTTCTTTTCGGCAGCTGGACATGTTGAACCGCAACATGCCAACGACTTGGTAGAGTGGATGACCAAGCCCTCTTCATCCTTCTCATCCTCTCTCACCCAGTCTCAGGGTAGTAGCAAAGCAGCTGCCAACGCATCGTCTTCCCACCTCTCAATGTCATCATCAGTGACTCCTTCCCTAGACCCACCACGTCCTCCTGAGGAGTCTCCTGAACTCTTTGAGCACAGTGTTGGGTACATGCTCCAGGAGGATGCCCAGTGTTTTGTGGGCTCTGATGATGACACTCAGCTAGAGGAAGGCAGTAGCGTGAGCACAGACAGAGGGGATGCTCAAGAAGGACAGTAATCTGGCAGTCATGTTCCACAAGCTGCAGCATACTGCCAGGTTTGCTACAGCGATGAAGAGGGAGGGGATGATGAGGGCACTGACTCCACGTGGGTGCCTGGAAGGAGGGAGGAGGAGGAGGAGGAGGAGGCACATGTCCAACGAGGCAGGATGCCCTCCGGGGGCCAGCTTAGGGGCAGCACACCGACTGAATCACACCGCAGAGCTCCGCCTGTGCAGAGCGCTGCCTCTGCGCGTTATTCTAAAAGTTCTTTGGTGTGGGCCTTTTTTGAGACGAGTGCATCAGATCGCACCGCTGCTATTTGCAACATATGTCTCAAGCGTATCTCACGTGGCCAAAACATCAGCCGCTTGGGCACCACATGCTTGACCAGACATATGTTGACCTGCCATGCAGCTCGTTGGCAAGCGTACCTCAAAGACCCACACCAAAGAACAAAGCGGACCTCTCCTTGCTCCTCATCAGCTGGCATCTCCAACCCCACTAGACCTTCAGTCCTCTCTGAAACCTGCTCTGAGAGGAATGAAGGTGTAGAATTAGGTGTGTCACAGCCAAGTGCTTCCGGGAACTCTGCTAGCGGTACACCCACGTCCGATTATAGCAGGCAAATGTCCCTGCCCCAGCTGCTGGACCGGCGGAAGAAGTTCACTCCCAGCCATCCACATGCCCAGCGGTTGAATGCTAGCTTGGCTAAATTGCTAGCACTTCAACTGCTGCCTTTTCAGTTGGTAGACTCGGCCCCCTTCCGTGAGTTTGTACAATGTGCGGTTCCTCAGTGGCAGGTCCCCAACTTTTTCTCACGGAAGGCGATTCCGGCTCTCTACCGGCATGTGGAAGGCAATGTCCTTGCCTCGCTGGACAGGGCGGTCAGTGGTAAGGTGCATATTACCGCTGACTCATGGTCCAGCAGGCATGGACAGGGACGTTACCTGTCTTTCACGGCCCATTGGGTCACTCTTCTGGCAGCTGGGAAGGATGCAGGACAAGGTGCAGTAGTGTTGGAGGTTGTTCCGCCACCACGCCTCCAAAATGCTACTATTGGTTGTGACACACCTCTCTCCTCCACCCCCTCCTCTTCTTCTTCCTCCATGGCCTCTTCCAGTGCTCTGTCCTCAGAACCAGCGGTGCTCCGTAGGCGTTCCAGGGGCTACGCAAGTACGCAGGCAAAACGATGCCATGCCGTGCTTGCGCTGGTTTGTTTGGGGGACAGGAGCCACACTGGGGCGGATGTTTTGTCAACTCTGCAGGGGCAGGCCGAGAGGTGGTTGATGCCACGCCAGCTTAAGCCAGGAATGGTGGTTTGCGACAATGGCACCAACCTCCTCTCCGCCCTCCGACAGGGACAACTGACCCATGTGCCCTGTGTAGCTCACGTCCTTAACCTGGTGGTGCAGCGGTTCTTGGGCAGGTACCCCGGCTTACAGGATGTCCTGAAGCAGGCCAGGAAAGTCTGTGTGCATTTCTGCCGATCATTTAATGCCTGTGCTCGGCTGGCTGAGCTCCAAAAGGAGTTGAACCTGCCCAAGAACCGCCTTATATGTGACATGCCCACCAGATGGAACTCAACATTGGCCATGCAGCAGCGGCTGCACACGCAGCAGAGGGCCATCAATGAGTACCTGTGCGACTACGGCACCAGGACAGGGTCAGGGGAGCTCGGTTTTTTTTCACCACGCCAGTGGGGCATGATCAGGGATGCATGCACTGTCCTGTCACCGTTTGAGGAGGCCACAAGGATGGTGAGCAGTGACAGTGCATGCATCAGTGACACTGTACCTCTTGTCCACCTCTTGGAGCATACGCTGCGTGGAATAATGCACAGGGCACTTGAGGCAGAACAGAGGCAGGAAGAGGAGGACTTCCTTGCCTCTCAAGGCCCCCTTTATCCAGACAGTGTTCCTGCTGTGCCACCCATCACACAGGAAGAGGATGAGGAGGAGGAAGAGGAGGAGGAGGATGATTGTGTCAGCATGGAGGTGGAGGCTGGCACTCAGCATCAGCAGCAGCAGTCTTGTAGGGATGATTTACAGTCCCAAGAAACACGTGGACTTGTACGTGGCTGGGAGGAGGTAGCTGCGGATCATGTTGTCCTTAGTAACCCAGAGGACTCCGGACCGAATGCCTCAGCTAACCTATGCTGCATGGCCTCCCTGATCCTGCAAAGCCTGCGGAAGGATCCTCGTATTCTTCGGATCAAGGAGAGGGACCATTACTGGCTGGCCACTCTCCTTGATCCACGGTACAAGGGTAAGGTTGCCGACCTTATCTTGCCATCGTAGAGGGAGCAGAGGATGAGACATCTCCGGGAGGCCTTGCAGAAAGGTCTGTGAAACGCGTTCCCAGAGACTGGGAGGTTACAAACTCCTGGTCCTGGACAACGTGTTGCTGAGGCATCGGTCAGAAGGAGCGGTGGAGAAGGTGGCCGTCTGACTGATGCTTTCAGACAATTTTTCAGTCCGCAGCCCCAAGGTATGATCGGTTCCAGCACCCATCGCCAGCGTCTGATTTACATGGTGCAGGAATACCTAGGGGCAAGGTCAGACTTGGACACCTTTCCCACCGAAAATCCTCTGGCTTACTGGGTCTTGAGGATGGATCACTGGCCAGAGCTTGCACAGTATGCAATTGAGCTACTGGCCTGTCCTGCATCCAGCGTTCTTTCGGAACGCACCTTCAGTGCTGCTGGTGGCTTTGTTACCGATCACAGGGTGCGCCTGTCCACCGAATCAGTTGATCGACTGACCTTCATCAAGATGAATCAGTCTTGGATCACCTACAGCTACCAAGCACCTGAAGCTGATGTAACAGAATAATTTTTTTTGAAATACCACATCCCTTCAAGACTGCCTATGCTGATGCTGAGTGACTGTCCTGTTATGTTGATTGTCTACCCTCTTCCTCCTCCGCTGATATGTTGGAAGAACATTTCTGGTTCTGGTTGATGCCATCAGCCCAATTTTTCTGCCCCTGTTTAACAGGGGCATTTAAGTACAGTTTTTGATGCAATGCTTTGCAGCAGGGCTAATTCCTGCAATCAAACAAGAGTATATGGGAGAGGTTGCAGTGTGGTGGCACCAGCACCAGTGCCTAAGGCCCAATTTTTCTGCCCCTGTTTAACAGGGGCGTTTAATTACAATTTTTGATGCAATGCTTTGCAGCAGGGCTAATTCCTGCATTAAAACTAGAGTATATGGCAGAGGTTGCAGTGTGGTGGCACCAGCACCAGTGCCTAAGGCCCAATTTTTCTGCCCCTGTTTAACAGGGGCGTTTAAGTACAATTTTTGATGCAATGCTTTGCAGCAGGGCTAATTCCTGCAATAAAACTAGAGTATATGGAAGAGGTTGCAGTGTGGTGGCACCAGCAGCAGTGCCTAAGGCCAAATTTTTCTGCCCCTGTTTAACAGGGACATGTAATTACAATTCTTGATATAATATTTCACAGGAGTGCCCCTTCCTGTGCCCACCCAGAGTAACGGTGAGGACTTATAGTGTTGTGGCACCAGCACCACAACCACCAAAGGTCAATTTTTCTACCACTGTTCAACAATGGCATGTAATTACAATTCTTGATATAATCGTTCACAGCAGGGCGCTCCAGCGCCCACCAAGAGTCACTTTGAGGGCTTACAATGTTGTGGCAAAACCAACACCTTGTTCCGCCATTTCTGCAGAGCATATAGGGCAGGCCCCTACTTTCAAACATCCAATTTACAAACATCTCCTACTTGCAAACGGAAGGAGACAACAGCAAGTGAGATGAAAAAAGATGGACGACAAAACAAATTATACAGGGGTGATAACCCTTCCCTATGTTTTCCAAAAAGCTTTAAAATAGTTTTTTTGACTGGAGCTACACTTTAAAAATGTACCAGTTGAAAATTACAAACAGATTCAACTTAACACTACAAACCTACACAGTCCCTGTCTTGTTTGCACCGCCTGTATACTGCTGTTCTGAGTATATAGGGCCTGGGGGCCACACGCATTTCCTTTTTTTAATATGGGTACGGGGTTCCCCTTAATATGCGTACAAGACCTAAAGGGGCTGGTAATGGGTAGGGAGGGCTACCCATGGCATTTTTCTCAATGATTTTCAACCATATTGCAGGAACCAGATATAACATTAAAACCGCAAGCAGTTTTAAATGGTGTTATTTCCGTTTAATGTCATTTTGTGCAGGGACTGTTCTAAACATGGGAAACACATGGCACTTCACAGGCATACTACAGACACCCCCCAGGCACCATATTTAAAGGAACATTTCACTTTTTTTTTCACTGTAATCGTCATTAAAATCAGTGCTCCCGCCAAAACGGCCATTTTTAAAAACATTTTAGGCATTGACCCATGTCCCCTGGGGCAGGAGCCAGGTCCCCAAACCCTTTTTAGGATAGTATCTTGCATATTAGCCTTTAAAATTAGCACTTTTCATTTCGAATGTTCGAGTCCCATAGACTTCAATGGGGTTCTAACGTTCGTTCGAATTTGGGGTCCGTTCGAATTTGGGGTCCGTTCGAAAGTTCTGGTGCGAACCGAACCGGGGGGTGTTCGGCTCATCCCTAGCGACCACCATATTTCACGGTGGGGATGGTGTGTTCAGGGTGATGTGCAGTGTTAGTTTTCCACCACACATAGTGTTTTACTTTTAGACCAAAAAGTAAAATTGACCAGAGCACCTTCTTCCACATATTTGCTGTCCCCCCCACACATGGCTTCTCGCAAACTGCAAACTGGTCATCTTATTGCTTTCTTTCAACAATGGTTTTCTTCTTGCCACTCTTTCATAAAGGCCAGATTTGTGGAGAGCACGACTAATAGTTGTCCTGTGGACAGATTCTCCCACCTGAACTGTGGACCTCTGCAGCTCCTCCAGATTTACCATGGGCCTCTTGGCTGCTTTTCTGATTAATACTCTCCTTGTCCAGTCTGTCAGTTTAGGTGGACGGCCATGTCTTGGTAGGTTTGCAGTTGTGCCATACTCTTTCCATTTTCGGATGATGGATTGAATGTGAGATGTTCAACGTTTGGGATATTTTTTTTATAACCTAACTCTGCTTTAAACTTCTCCACAACTTTATCCCTGGCCTGTCTGATGTGTTCCTTGTTCTTCGTGATGCTGTTTGTTCACTAAGACTCTCGAACAAACCTCTGAGGGCTTCACAGAACAGCTGTATTTATACTGAGATTAAATTAGAGGCAGGTTGACTCAATTTACTATTTAGGTGACTCTGAAGGCAATTGCTTCCACTAGATTTTAGTTAGGGGTATCAGAGAAAAGAGGGCTGAATACAAATGCACGCCACACTTTTCAGATATTTATTTGTAAAAAATGATTGTGAAAAACATTTACCATTTTCCTTCCACTTCACAATTATGTGGCATTTTGTGTTGATCTATCACATACAATCCCAATAAAGTACAGTTATGTTTTTGGTTGCAACATGAAAAAATGTGGAAAATTTCAAGAGGTATGAATACTTTTTCAAGGCACTGTAGTATTACATAGTTGGTGGTAGACTGAAAGGAGATTGTATAATCAGATTGTTTAGTGTATCGTGAGCTTTACAGGATACAGGACATACTTCTTTTTTATTCTATTTTCATACTTCTGTTTTCAATACTACAGCTCTATGGGCTGTTATCTGATTGCTCAGCCCCTACACACTTGAAGACCAGGCTTTTTCTGGCACTTTTTGTTCACATGTAATAATCCTTTTTTTGCTAGAAAAACTTAGAACCACCCAACATTATATATTGTTTCAAAGCAGAGGCCCTAGAGAATAAATTGGTGGGTTTTGCAATTTTTCTATGTTACACAGTATTTACGCAGAGGATTTTCAATCACAATTTTTGGGAATTTATTTTTATTTTTTTCATTTTAATGCAAAAAAACACAATACATAACCCAACTTTTTTGTAAATATAAAAGCTGATGTCACGCCGAGTACATAGATACCAAACATGTCACGCTTTAAAATCACGCATTCTGCCAGCAGCGTCAAACAACATAGATTTTACTATCCATAGGAATACATAGCCCAATGTTTTTGTAAACTATAAAAGTTGATGTCACGCCGAGTACATAGATACCAAACATGTCACGCTTTAAAATCACGCATTCCGCCAGCAGCGTTAAACAACATTGATTTTACTATCCATAGGCGATGATTTAAAGGTCTTTACAGGTTACCACTTTATATCTGCAGAGAAGGTCTAGTGCTAAAATTGCTGCCCATGATCTGACATAGCTCACATGCGTGGAACGACCGCTGTTTGTGTACATGCGTGACTGACACACGCGTTCTCCTTTGCATGCTAGCACGAGGGGACAGGGGGAACTTTTATTTTTTATTTTTTTATTAATTCATTTATTTTTTACACTGTTGCCGTATTTTATTTTTTTATCACTTTTATTTCTGTCACAAGGAATGTAAACATTCTTGTGACAGCAAACAGGCACGTGACAGGTACTTTTTATGGAGGGATCTGGGGTCAATAATACCCCAAATGACTCCTTTGCACTTGAAAGCATTCAAGACGTCAAAATCTGCATTTTTGAATACTTTCAATTTTCTAAAAATGGCGCTGTTGACAGTCAGGTAAGCCAGACGTGATGTCATGTCACCTCTTCTGGGTTACCATAGCGGAGACCCAATCAAAGCCGATTCCAGCTTTGTATGGGTCTCTGGCCAGCTGGTGGTTTTTGGCCAGCTGAAGACATTTTTTTTTATACTACAAGCACTGACACAAGCCAGTGTAGGATAAATCGAAAGCTTTTTCTTTCCTGCAAAAGAAGTACATTAATGCTGTATTAGTAAATAGGGGAGCTGCAATTCAGAAAAAAAGTGAACTTACCCTTTAATACTGCTTTCATTTTCCTACTGACCACAAGATGGCGCAAAGAACAGAATTTTGAAGATGATGATAAGCTTTTTATATTGCTAATGGAATTTTTATTTAAAATAGTAATTTTATTCTTTCATAATATACTACCTAAAAAGTGCATTTTTGGACAGAGAAAAGTCTGGAATACAGTCTGCTGACTGGGGATTCTGAAAGAAGGACAACAAACAGTGGCAGGCGAAATGTGGAGTAACATAAAGCCGATTGTTGAGTATAGAATGTGGGGGTTATTTAAGAAAGGCAAATCCACTTTGCCCTGAAAGTGCATTTGGAAGTGCAGTCGCTCTATATGTGAGGGGAAGATCTGAAATGAGTGGAAGCTCCGCTGATTTTATCATCCAGTCATGTACAAGCTAAAATGCTGTTTTTTTATTTTCCTTGCATGTCCCCCTTGGATCTACAGCGACTTTACTTCCAAGTGCACTTGCAGTGCAAAGTGGAGTTGCCTTTAGTAAATAAAAGTAAATAACCCCCTGTATATCTTAATGATTATAGTGGAGCACTATGTAGTAAGGAATGCAGTGTACAGTATAGGGTAGCATGCATTATAGTGAACAGAAAAGTGTATAGCGTGGAAGGGTATACTGTATTGAATATACCGCACAATGTATAGAGTGTAGCAGGATTGTGAGCTAAGAAGAGTGGTTTGATGTGTATAATGCATACCTCCCTACTTTTTGAGATAGGATGAGGGACACCTATTAGCAAAAGTATGCAGGCATAGGACACACCCCCTGCCACATCCCCTTAAAGAAGATTGGTTAAAGTCACAAGTGCTTTTTTTAACCACTAATATTCCTTTATATTGGCTTTTGGAATTTACAAATGCAGCAATTTAAAAATCTGGTGAAAGGTGTAGCACTGGAAAACACTTTAAGATACTGTATTTATTGACGTATAACACACACTTTTTCATCCTGAAAATCGGGTACAAATAGTGTGTGCGTGTTATATGCCAATACTTCAATTTTAGCTGCCTCAAAGGGGACAGGGAGGGGGGCGGGACGAGCGGCCTCTGTAATAGGAAGTCCTGTCTCCTGGGCCGCCACTGGACCACAGTTCTGTCTATCATAGGAGATTATCACTGTATGTAATCTGTTGGCGCTCGTCCCGCCCCCCTCTCTGTCCCCTCTAGTCTGCAGATGGGCATTGATCAGGCTGCATTGATGGCAATGGTGAGGCTGCAGATGGGCATTGATCAGACTGCATTTATGGCAATGGTGAGGCTGCAGATAGACACTTGCCCTTATTTTGCATCAAAGTTCCTTATTTAAAATGTAAGTTTTTTTTCCTGAAACTCCCCTCTTAAAATTAATGTGCATGTTATAGGCATGTGCGTGTTATACACCGATAAATACAGTAGATAAAAAGTGAATTTTATATAAATCTATATAGATCAGACCAAAATGAGGGACAAATGAGGAGGAATGAGGGACAAAGGGACATTGCTCCAAATCAGGGACAGTCCCTCGCAATCAACAGTTGGGAGCTTTGTGTGTACAATGCATACCTCCGTACTTTTTGAGATGGGAATGAGGGACATTCATCAGGAAAAGTATGCAGGCATAGGACACACCCCTTACCACGCCCCCTCAAAGGAGAATTATACAAAATAACAAGATTGGTTAAACCGACAAGTGCTTTTTTTTACCACTAATTTACATTGGCTTTTGGAATTTACAAAAGCAGCATTTTAGAAATAAGATGAAAGGTTTAGCACTGGGAAACCTTTTTTTTATAGATAAAAAGTGCATTTTATATACATCTATATAGATCAGACAAAAACAGTGGCGGATGGTGCACAAAATGTTATTTTTGTTTTTGGGGGGGGGGGGGGGTGCAAACAAACTGAACAATCCTGAAAAATACTGAAAAAAACCCATCAATTGCAGCCTCACTGTGCCCATCAAATGAAGCCACTGTGCCCATCAAATGAAGCCACTGTGCCCATCAAACAAAGCCACTGCGCCCATCAAACGAAGCCACTGCGCCCATCAAATGAAGCCACTGCGCCCATCAAATGAAGCCACTGCGCCCATCAAATGAAGCCACTGTTCCTATCAAATGAAGCCACTGCGCCGATCAAACGAAGCCACTGCGCCCATCAAACGAAGCCACTGTGCCTATCAAATGAAGCCAATTTACCTATCAAATGAAGCCACTGTGCCTATCAAATGAAGCCACTGTGCCTATCAGGAGGATTGCAACCCCAGGAGGTTCAGGCTTAGAGGCCCTTCCTCTTTGGTGGTCCGACCATTCTGTACCCTTTGTGCACTTTATAATACGTTATTAGAATTGGTAAGCTGTGGTTTAATAAATGTTTTCTTTTGAGTTTAATACTGCTTAAAAAAATGATGTCATTGGTTGTTAGGAAGCCGGCCTGGGCAATGCCCAAGTCTGCAATACTGCACAATAAACACCTGTGGCTTTGTGTAACAAAAAAGACAGGCTTAGTCCACCTGCTGTTACTGAACATTTTGGGCCATCTGGGGACATTTTTAGGCCACAACACCCCTGAAGAACCCAAACGGCACCCCAGGGTGCCACGGCACACTGGTTGAAAAGGGTTGATGTGCAGCATAATATAGATTAACTAGTACAACTGAGTATATATAAGGGGCATCACAGTGTACAGAAGAAAGCAAAATTAAGTATAAAGAGTAGAAGAGTGTGACATAAGCAACATAACAGAGTTGAACAGTGTGCATTATAGGAGATACAGAACAGTGTACAAAGTAGCCATATTAGATCTATAATGTACAACAGAGGACCTAACAGATTATAAAATTCAGTTTAGCAAGCCAATAATTAAGCTCACTTTCAGAAATAAATGAAAAATCTGTGATGAAATTGAACACACATTATTTTCAATTAGGAGAAAGAAATTAACAGGTTTGGCATTACATGTCTGTAATGTGAATTTTCTAACCATACCGGTTCAGTCAGATAAGGACAGGAAAAAACATACATGATTTGATGTAATCATTGCTAAAATTTAAACGCCATATTACTTGACCAGAATCTGATAATGGAGGTCTAAAATTGCAAATTGACTTATTAAATTTTGAAAAAAATGTAGAGAAAAGGGAAAACATTTAAAAAAAAATGTTTTTTTTGTATTGTTTTTTTTCTTTCCTATGACAAGATTTGTGAATATTTTTTTTATACTCAATGGGGTGGATTTACTAACAGCAAAATCCGATCGTACGGAACGTGATGACGTTCGGTCGTTATGACGGGACTACGTTCAGGCTAGTAGCCAATAGCTTTGATCTTGTAATTTAATCTGAGCATGTGTGGCACTTTGTCCGATCGGAATTCTCTACAAACGATTGGATAAAGTCCGATCGGGTCATGTTGTCTGAAAATTTTATATCCAGCTCTCAAACTTTGTTGGTCGGACATTCCGATGGAAAAAGTCTAGTGGAGCCCACACACGGTCGGATTATCCGACATCATGGTCCAATCGGACATTTTCCGTTGGAATTTCCGACCCTGTGTACAAGGGCTAAAAGAAAAAAAATCCTCCATTCCTTTTAGGTCTTCTTTTCTTTTTGCCTTGCCTACCTTTTTTCCATTCCTTTTTATTCCCCTTTCCCTATTCTTTTCTTTCTTCCTCTCCTTCCCCTCCAAGTGCTAGAATAGACTCTGTGGAGGCTTCTGGGTAGCTGAAACCTTGGGGCCCCCTGGCAGGTTTCTGGAGGTTTCTTGTGCATGCACTCTAGTGGTATACCATTGTACTAAGTAGAGTGCACGTCGGGCACCAAATGGAGATGACCATCAATACTTCACATACGTAGGCTGTACCATTTTTTTTACAAACTGACAGCTTTCAAAATACAAACAGTAATGTGAACCTGATGTCTAAGGTTTATTTACGTGAAGTTTTGGTATTGGGTACATTACATTAATACAGTATTTTCTCTATAGAGCCTTTAAAGAGCAAGTAAAGCCTCTGAAAAAAAATAAAAAATACACCCTGCAAGACAAAGGCATAATGAGCTAGTATGCATAGCATACTAGCTCATTATCAATTACTTACCTGAGATTGAAGCCTCCGCATCAGCCCTCATTCGCCTCCCTCGACGACACCATCTATCCCGGAGTGACTTCCAGGTATCGTGGCTCCGGTGCTGTGACTGGTCGGAGCCACGAAGACATCACTCCAGCGCATGCGCGCTGGTGCCACCACTAACACCAGGATCACCGTTAGAAACAGCATGCTCATTGTGCCTGCACCCAATGCCTACGGCGCATACGTCGTAGAAATCGGTGTCGCTATTTCTGCAAATATCTCCTGAACCTTTTAGGTTTGGAAGATATTCCTTGCACCTACAGGTAAGCTTTAATCTAGGCTTACCTGTATGTTAAAGTGGTTGTAATGGGTTTACAACCACTTTAATGTAAAGCTTTTGTTTTTTTGAGTTGACTAATTTTTTTATCTTTTGTAAAAAGTTTAAGTAAGCTTTATTGTAATTTTCTTTCAAGATCAAATCAATGTTTTTTTTACCAGTTGTTTCGGGCCCTTAAACATCGGGGGGCCCATAGGCGGGTGCCTACTCTGCTTGTTTGATAATTTGGCACTGTTCCCTCCTGTCCTTTACAGTGCATCCGGAAAGTATTAGCATCGCTTCACTTTTTCCACATTTTTTTATTCCAAAATAGTTTTTTTATTATTTTGCTCAAAATTCTGCAACAATACCCCATAATGACAATGTGAAAGAAGTGTGTTCAAAATCTTTGCACATTTATAAAAAAAAAAAAACACGGAAAAAAAAATTACATGTACAAAAGTATTCACAGCCTTTGCTCAGTACTTCGTGGAAGCACCTTTGACACCAATTACAGCCTCAAGTCTTTTTGAGTATGATGCTACAAGCTTTGAACACCTATTTTTGGGCAGTTTCTCCCATTCTTCTTTGCAGGACCTCCAGGGCCATTTTTAAGACAGGGAAAAAGGGGCAGCTGCCCTGGGCCATGTCATTGTTGTGCTGTCTCATACTTGCCAACTATCCTGGTTTAAATTTCCTTGCCCCTTGAGGTTTTAGTCCTGTACTGTGTCCCAATATCTCAGTGTGAAGTTCTGATACTAATGCTGCTCAGCTCTGCCCTATTGTTGTGTACAGATGACTCACCTGCAGACCCTGTGTTTACGTGTAAATTACCGGCATTCATATGTAAATAGAGGCGGCCGGTGGCATTGATATGTATATCATGCCCCCTGAGGTCATATCCACAGTAATCTCTAGCAACCAATCAACAAGCAGAATTCATGTGATGTAACCTCTAGCAACAATCCAGTGAGCTTAAATGTGTCCGGTAAACTCTAGAAACCAGTCAGTGAGCAGCAATGATACACTGCAACCTCTGGCAAACAATCGCAATAGCTGCCTGATCTGATTCAGTTATCTGATTTTGTGTCTAGCTGCTATTTATTGCATGTCTCAGAGCAGATGGAGAGCGAAACTGCATGGGGAGGGGGCCCCCAAGAAAATTTTTGCTCAGGGTCCAATCAATATTAAAGACGGCCCTGAGGATCTCTTAAGCTCCATGAGGTTGGATGGAGATCCTTGCTGCGCAGCCATTTTAAGATCTCTACAGAGATGTTCAATCGGGTTCAAGTCTGGGCTCTGGCTGTGTCACTCAATGACATTCACAGAATTGTCCCATAGCCACTCCTTTGTTAGCTTGGCTGTGTGCTTAGGGTCATTGTCCTGTTGATGAACCTTCCCCCCAGTCTGAGGTCCAGAGCACTGTAGCGAATGTTTTCATCAAGGATTGCTGCATTCATCTTCCCCTTGATCCTGACTAGTCTCCCAGTTTCTGCCACTGAAAAACATCCCACAACATGATGCTGCCACCACCATGCTTCACTGTAGGGATTATATTGTCAGGTGATGAGCAGTGCCTGGTTTCCGCCAAACATGATGCTTCAGGCCAAAGAGTTCAATCTTTGTTTCATCAGACCAGAGAATTTTCTTTCTCATGGTCTGAGAGTCCTTCAGGTGCCTTTTAGCAAACTCCAGGTGGGCAGTCATTTACTTTTTACTGAGGAGTGGCTTCCGTCTGACCACTCTATCATAGAGCCCTGATTGGTGGAGTGCTGCTGAGATGGTTGTTCTTTTGGAAGGTTCTCTTCTCTCCACATAAAAACACTGGAGCCCTGTCAGAGTGACCATCGGGTTCTTAGTCACCTCCCTGACTAAGGCCCTTCTCCCCCGATTGCTCAGTTTGGCCGGGCGGTCCACTCAAAGAAGAGTCCTGGTGGTTCCAAACATCTTCAATTTATGGCTGATGGAGGACACTGTGCTCATTGGGACCTTCAATGCTGCAGACATTTTTTGTACCTTTCCCCAGATCTGTTCCTCCATACAACCCTGTCTCGGAGGTCTACAGACAATTCCTTGGACTTCATGGCTTGGTTTGGGCTCTGACATGCACGGTTAACTGTGGGACCTTATATAGACAGGTGTGTGCCTTTCCAAATAATGCCCAATCAACTGAATTTACCACAGGTGGACTCCAATCAAGTTGTAGAAACATCTCAAGGATGATCAGTGGAAACAGGATGCACCTGAGCTCAAATTTGAGTGTCATAGCAAAGGCTGAGAATACTTATGTAGATGTGATTTTTTTTAGTGAAGAATGAGAACTATCAATGGAACTAACAAAGGAAATAACCTAATCAAGTTTAACCACCTCCTACCTGGCCAATGCACATATATGGCCGGGTGGGCACTTCTTCCTTCTGCATGGACGTTCAGGAACATCCCTCAGAAGGAGGGGGATTGTGCGCACTTGTGCCCGCGCAATCCCGATGCACTTGTGTCACCCAGACATGGAACATCTCCGATCAGCAGGAAAGCTCTGTGATTGGCCCTCCTGATCACATGACGGATGTGTCCAATCACAGCCCTCATGTGATGTAAACAGAGAGCCGGTTGCTAGGCTCTCCTCTGCTCACACGGAGGTTGTCAATGAGGAGAGGAGAGCGGATCTCTGAAGCCAGGCGGTGATCAGTGAGTATGAGCTGTTTTTATATATATATATATATATATATATATATTTCTGCTCTTTTTTTCACTTATATCACAAAAGATAAAAAATGGATTTGTGAATAAATACCACCAAAATGATAAAAATGTCATTTGGGTACAGTGTTTCAATTGAAATGGCAAGAGTGCTGAAAGCTGAAAATTGGCCTGGGAAGCAAAGGGGCGAAAGTGGCCAGTATTGAAGAAGTTAATAAGGAAATATATTTTCCATTCGCAAAATAAAATTCTGTATTGGAGCTGAATGCAAATCATCGAATGCTTGATGGGCAAGGTCACCCAGACCCAATGCGAAGGGTAATGAGAACAAGGCATTTGCAAAGTAGATTTAATGATGAAAACATAAGCTGTGCCGCACCGGACTCCATTGCCATTACCTTTTGTCTCAGTAACATAACCTTTCCACAAAACAATCAATTATTAACTATTCTCCCATAGCTTATTTTCAATGCATCTTCATTTACTAAGCATTCCCTTTGTCCATCAGCACGGTATAATAAAGAATAAATCTTAAACACATATCCTCAATTCCATTGTTTGTTTTTTTCTGTTTATTTACATTGTGTGTTTTAGAATCCTAATTACACAAACTGTTCTATTAGATGCACCTGCTTCGAAAAAATTGGTATGGTCTGTTCTCAGAAACCGGGAGGAAAAGGACAGGGAAGCTGTTTCACTGCTGAGAGAGTCAAGCTTAGGATAATTATATTATATATCTCACAATAAATATGGAAAATGGAAAGTCCGCTTTACTAACAACCCTCCAAATCCCTAAATACAAAAAGCCTAAAATAATACAGCATGTACAAAAAAATATATATATTATTTTTCCCTGCCTTCTGATGCCTCCGTGAGTCACAGGTGAGGCCACCATGTTCTCCTAGAGAGCTGAGATATGAAATCCCAAAAGAATGCATTCTAGCTCACTGCAAGAGACCCTCAGACTGTGACTGGACAGTGAAAGGAGAAGCAGCATAGTGATCCCATTCAAGCCAATCAGCAAAAAAAGCAAACTAAACTGTTTCCACTAATGCTAAATACATAAATACATAGGTTTTTGTTGCATACATTTGCAAATACTAGTTGAAGCCATGGTGTTGCATCAGTGCATCTCTAAAAAGTGTGGGCTACAACTCAAAATAATCTGTGACTAGACAGCAAAAGGAGAAGCAGCATCGTGATGAATTCACATTTAAGCCAATCAGCAAAAAAACAGACTAAACTGTTTCCACTAATGCTAAAAACAGAGGTTTTTGTTGCATACATTTGCAAATACTAGTTGAAGCCATGGTGTTGCATCAGTGCATCTCTAAAAAGTGTGGGCTACAACTCAAAATAATCTGTGACTGGACAGTGAAAGGAGAAGCAGCATAATGATGATTTCACATTCAAGCCAATCAGCAAAAATAAGCAAACGAAACTGCTTCCACTAAGACTCGGTTCACACTGGGGCAACTTGTCAGGTGACCTAGCCGCCTGACAAATCGCCCTCCTTTCTGTACAATGGAACTGTTTTAATAGGAGTGACAGAAGTAGCTCCGACTTAGAAGAAGGTTCCTGTACTACTTTTGGGGTGACTTCAGACGACTTGCATTGACTTCTATACAGAAGTAATTTTGCAAGCCGCCTCTGAAGTTGGATGCAGGTCGCCTGAGGCCTTCGCGCTGCCTCAGTTTGAACTGACCCTTATGCTAAAAAGAGAGGTTTTTGTTGCATACGTTTGCAAATACAAGTTGAAGCCACAGTATTGCATCAGTGCACCTCTAAAAAGTGTGGTCCACAACTCAAAATAATCTAAGTGCCAAGTACGAGACATACCATCCCCCTTAAAGGCTAACTTCATCTTTTACACCATGTCACACTCATATTTAGGGCTAAGCAGACCTGCCCACCCAAGTGACAGCAGGGTTAAGTCAGTGGGGCTTAGCGGGGCTCTGCCTGCACAAGCTGTGTCACTGAATAAATTAACTACAAGTCCTGTCTGCCACAGTGGTAATCACCACACCCACACTTCTTTGACACGTCCTCCAGCTCTCCAGCCGAAAGCTGGTACATCGGTATGGACAGCGCTGGAAGAAGAGCCTGCAGGAGGCTGGCACTGCACCCACTGAGGAGACATGAAGGAACAAGTCTTTTTTTTTTTTTAGATGGCTAGCCTGAGGGCATGCTAGGGGACTTTTCTTCAGTTTTTAATATTGCCCTGATGTGTTTTTTTTTTTTTTTTTTTTTTGCTAGTTTAAAACTAGTCAGAGTGGCTGGCATTTTTGCCTTTTATATAAGATTGTCTCTCTCCTCCTGCCTGCATGCTCCTTGATATAAAATGAGCAAGAGGGTGATACCAAGTCAAATTATGTACTTACACTTCCTGAAATAATCAAAAGTAATCAAAAAAATAAATGATGATGTTTTAAAGAGGAGCTCCAAACTCCCCCTGACTTTTAATATTAGGGCACTTACCTGTCCAGGAAACCAGCATTGTTCTCACCCAAACCAATTTTTCAATCAGCTGTCGGATGCTGGTGCTGCCATCTTGCAGCTTCACAGTCTGTTTTGTTTACTGCGCATGCACAAAGCACGCTGCACTTTGTGAATAGGTGGGCTGTGGGGGAAGGAGGGGGTACAAATTTTTGGCTCAGTTCACCACAGTGAACTGAGCCATAAGTGGGAGCATGTTTCTGACAAAATCAGGTACCCCTCCCCTCCCCCCAAACTTTTGGGTGGACCTCTGCTTTAATGAATATAGAGTTGCATTCATTATTGTCTTTTATACCTGCCTGAGCATACAATGCCTTGAAAAAGTATTCATACCCCTTGAAATTTTCCACATTTTGTCATGTTAAAACCAAAAACTTAAATGTATTTTATTGGGATTTATGTGATAGACCAACACAAAGAGGCACATAATTGTTAAGTGAAAGGAAAATGATAAATGATTTTCAACATCTTTTACAAATAAATATCTGAAAAGTGATGTGTGCATTTGTATTCAGCCCCCTTTACTCTGATACTCCTAACTAAAACATAGAGAAACCAATTGCCTTCAGAAGTCACCTAATTATTTGTAATTTAAAGGGATTGTAAAGTGATTTTTTTATTTTTTTTTAAATAACAAACATGTAATACTTACCTCCACTGTGCAGCTCGTTTTGCACAAAGTGGCCCCGAACCTGCTCTTCTGGGGTCCCTCGGCGGCTGTCTCGGCTTCCTCCCGCAGGTGCTTCTCACATTCATGCGAGCTCCCTCGCATGGTGAGAAGCATCTGCAGGAGCGCTCCCGTGATACAGCCGGCGGCTATAGACGCTCGCTGTATCACACGGCCCCCCGGCGCTCCGCGTCAGTGGATGTGATTGAAAGCAGCGCGAGTCAATGGCTGCGCTGCTTTCCATCCATCCACTCCAGCCAATCAGCGGCCAGGCTGAACGGTGGAAAGGACGTTGGGAACGAGCGCGGGACTTTTGTGGGGTGAGGTAAATAAAACGGGGGGGCTGGGGGCGCAGGCACTGTCAGATGTTTTTTCACCTTAATGCATTTACCTTTACAACCCCTTTAATCTCAGTATAAACACAGCTGGTCTGTGAAGCCTTCAGAGTTTTTTTGGAGAACCTTAGGGAACAAACAGCATCATGAATGGAAAAGACTTTCAAATCTAGCCATAAGGTTATTGGGTCAACTTGTACACTCCTCTTTACCGAGCTGTCTTTTTTTTCCTTAGCCTATCTCTACTGTAAGAATGATATATTCCACTATTGGAGCAGCACAATGGGTTATAGCCCTTAACTGGGGTTCCAGAGACATCCCATTTGCCCAAATTCTAGACCGGATGGATACCTGTCAGGAACAGTGTTATTGCTTGGATCGCCTGCTGGTGTCACTGTTTCTTTCGCCATCAAAGGTTGCAGTTCTGGTGGTCACCAGCAGGTGTCTCCCAGCAAATAGACATTCTAGTGTTCTAGCTACACCTGATGTGGAATTGCTGGGAGTATATAAGCCCGCCCTTCACTGAGGCTCAGTGCTTCAGAATTGCTTCCTGCAAGCCTTGTCCCTGCCTGCCTGCCTGCCTGCCTGCCTGCCTGCCTGCCTGCCTGCCTGATCTGATCTGTTGCCAGAAACCTGTTCCTGATCTGCTTCCTGCCCTGTCCTGGACTCTGTTTCCTGTACCTGGTTCCTGAGACTTGTCCCCTGATTCCTGCCTTGGCTCCCCTTGCTTCTGCTTCCTCCACCTGGCCTCCTGTTCCCCTTGTCTCTCATCCCTGCCTTGTTGTTATATATATATATATATATATATATATATATATATATATATATATATATGTGTTCCCTTTCCCGTGTGTATATATAGCTAGTTAGTTAGTTAGTTAGGCTAGGGTTTTGGGGTTGCTGTGTATTATTTGCATTCTTGCTTGTTCACGGTTTGCTGTGTTTGGTTTGCACGTGTGTCTTTATCCTTAATAAATATATATATTTTCACTTACCTTTTGAGCCTGATTCCTTTAGTGCAGCCCATTGATCTGTTTACTCTGTGCTGGATGCCTGTGTTAGGCATCCCTCCCATGACAATACCATTATGTTAATAGAAGGATCTTTCATATCATTTAGGAAACGTATGCCCAGTTTAATGCCTAATTCGAAGTCTGGCTCTCCTTATAGAACCAAATATTATTTATGGATAACATATTTACAATATTGTTCATAGATATTTAAACATTGTCCTACCATATAGGTAGGACAATGACAACTATAAAGACACAATTGATTAGGATGATGAAGTATTGGCAAATTGTTCTTAACACACATATGTTTTAAACCTTTACAATGTAACCTTGAAACTTTAATGTAACAAGTTAGAGTTAAAATAAATAATAATTAAAAAAAGGAGGTAAAGTTGACTTGTTCTGTCCTTTTCATCTTCTCCTAGCAGTCCCTACAAGTGCTGTAATCTCCTCCTTTTCTCCTTTGGGTGCCTCCTGTAGCAAGCCAGGTACTAAGGAGGTACCCGTACATGTACACTCCCTTCGAGTCCCACACAAAGGTGTGTCAAAAGAAGTCTCTGCTCCATCCTCACAGAATTTTGACTAATGGTAATAGAAGCCTATGGTCCTGTTGTCCTCAGTTTCTCCTGCAAAACTAGAAAATGAGAAGAGTGACGATAGAGCCGGAAGAAGATATGGAGCCAGGTAGATGTTTGAGGAGAGGGGATAGAGGTGGGGGTAGAACAGTTAGTGGGGTATTTTCTTACCTTAACCACTTGTCACCAGTGCCATCTTAAGAGCAATACAGTGCACTGGGGCCCTGTCTACACAATCACGCATGGTTGCCCATCAAATGCAGCCTCACTGTGCCGGTGAATGCAGCCTCACTGTGCCCACCATTGCAGCTTCCCCGTGCCCACCATTGCACCCTCACTGTGCCCACCATTACAGCATCACTGCGCCCATGAATGCAGTCTCACTGTGCCCACAATTGCACCCTCACTGTGCCCATGAATGAAGTCTCACTGTGCCCACAATTGCACCCTCACTGTGCCCATCAATGCAGCATCACTGTGCCTATTAATACAGACTCACCATTGCCTGGTAACACACACACACAGCTGGCATCTCCTCCTGTGTATTACCGAGCTGGTTGGGTCTGTGTTCGGCGACCGCACTGTAACAAGGTCCCGCCCCCCCTAGACCGACTCATGTGATAGGCGGAACACTGATTCAATCTACTATTCCACAAGCCGGTCTAGGGGGACGGGACCTTGTTACAGCGTGGCCGCCGAACACAGACCCAGCCAGATTTGTGATACACAGGAGGAGGAGGAGAGAGGGAAAGAAAGGATCGCTGCAGCCGCAACTCAAAGCAGCCCCAGGGCAGGCGGCCTACCGGGAAATTTCCCAGTATCCTGGTAGCCCTGGCTGGGGTCGCTGGGCAGGTGG
The DNA here is from genome assembly GCF_037356315.1 of Lithobates pipiens. Lineage (NCBI taxonomy): Eukaryota > Metazoa > Chordata > Amphibia > Anura > Ranidae > Lithobates > Lithobates pipiens. Next base: position 204,454,941 of record NW_027507686.1, read on the forward strand.
GGCCCCCCAGGCAAGGAAAGGTGAGGAAAGGGGAGACAGGAATGGGTATTGTGGGAACAATGTTTGCTTTCAGGGCCACTCAATTGTCAAAAAGGAAAATTGATATTCAGTCCTATAAGATCACAAGAATGTTGATTTTTATGAAGCATTGGTGGACTTAGCATCCTCAAAGTCTTGGGAGTATCGGAATGCAAACCAGGTTTGCCAAATTTTTTGGAATCTTTCTACTCTGCCAGTGTCTTGTGCCAGGGTATCCTCCATTTCACATATGTCTCTAACTTTGTTTAGCCAATATGAGATGGATGGTACCCAAGTGGATCTCCAGTGTAGCGGGATCAATGATTTGGCCGCATTGAGAAAGTGCTTGGTTAGTGAATTTTTATACTTTTTGAGAGTGAAGTTGGTCACGTGTAACAGGCAGCAAGCTGCATTCAGGTTTAGTTTAGTCTCTGTAATTTTTTTTAATCAGCTCTCTGATTTTGCTCCAATAGGGTATGATTAAAGAGCACTACCACCAAATTTCTGCTTGGCATCTCCAGCATAGTTCAGATTTTTGGGGATCCCCTCTGTGAAGTTTTTCAGGGGAGTTGTACCAATGTGTTAGCAGCTTGTAGCCTGTTTCCTATATTTTTGTGCTTATAGAACATTTATGCGCTAGAATGCAGGCGTACCTCCATTGTTTGTCTGTGATCTCCTCCTGTAGCTCCTCTGACCTTCTCCTACTGTGCTTATCCGTCCCTGTGTTCTTAGCAAGTTGTAGCATGAATAAGCTATTGATGTGGCTTTAGCACGTGGACTGCCCTCATGACACACTGACTCCAGGTCAACAAGGGGTCTGTTAAAGTCCTGTGTGTGTTTCTGTTTAGCTAGATAACTTCTTAGCTGAAAGTATGACCACCAGCATAGCTATGAGAGATTGCTTTCTAATTTTAATATAGAACAGTTACCAAGTTTGCCCCCGGTGTAGCAGTCACCCGCTAATAGTGGGGCGTTTTGATGTAATGAATGAAATATTGCATTATATGTGCCTGGAGGGAAGGCAGGGTTGTCTTTTAGTGGGGTCAGGGAGAGGTGGTAATGGTTTTGCCTTTAGCAATGTAGTGCTAATACTCCAAAGTATTGCCTCTAATGGGGTAATTGCGTATGTTAATGGGGTTGCTAGTCCAAGGGATCCATAAGGGAGAATTTCAACAGGGTTGCGCAAAGTGATACCCAATCTTTCGCTTGACCATGACAGTGCCAGTCGATTATTCTGGCCAAGTGTGAAGCATAATAATAGTGTTTAAGGTTCGGTAAACCCATCCCACCAACTTCCTTAGGGTTGGTTAGCCATTCCAGCCGTATTCTAGGTTTATGTCCGTTCCAGAGGAACTTTAGTAGGATGGAGTTAAGTGTTCGAAAGAAGTGTAGAGGGATTTTAATGGGTTGAGTTCGCAACAGGTATAGGAGTTTGGGCAAATCTACTATTTTGACAATTGCCGCATGCCTGAAAAATGAGAAGTATCCCGTGTGCCATTTTGCGATGTCTTCAGCACAACTTTTAAGGAGGGGTGGGAAATTATGTTCAAATGACGGTTTGGGTTTGTGGGGTAAACCAGGTACCTAGGCATTTAATAGCTCTAGAATTTCATCTAAACCTTGAATTGGATTTAGCCAATGATAGTATTTTGTATGGCATTGATATGTTTCGCGCCTCTGATTTTGAGTCGTTTATTTTCATGTTTGAAATATAACCGTAATGGGCGAATTCTTTCAATAAGTTGGGGATAGTAGTCGTCGGGTTTGTTAAGAAGAATAGGAGGTCATCCATATATGCTGCCATTTTGAACTCCCTGTCCTGGATCTTGAAGCCCATAATCGCAACGTTCAGTTTAATTAGTCTTATGAAAGGTTCAAGAGACAAGATGAACAGTAATGGGGACAAGGGACAACCTTGTCTAGTACCGTTTCATATGTAGACCTTTTTCAGATAGTGGGCCATTGATTTTCAGTTTTCCCATGGGATTGTGGTATAAAGTGGAGATCCAAGACAGCATGCATTGGCCCAACCCCACATGTCTTTACACCGCCATCATGAAGTCCCATGCCACCCAGTCGAAGGTCTTCTCCGCATCCGTGGAAAGGAGAAGGCCCTCGAAGTCTAGCTCCTGTGTCGCATGGATAAGGAGTAGGGGTTTGATGATGTTATCTTTCGCTTATCGGTACAACGCACACTTGTTCCAAGCGAATAAGGTCTGGAAGAAGTGGACCCAGGCGAAGTGCGAGGGTTTTTGCAAAAAGTTTGACATCTAAATTCAGTAAGGATATAGGGCAATCTGTGGGATCTTTTCCTGCTTTAGGAATCCCCACGATGTGGGCCGATAGAAACTCTGTTGTTATTTTCCTGGGAGTAGACATGGAGATAAAAGCAGCAGCAAGCGGTAAAACAACACAAACATTTTTTATGTTTTTCGTATAAAGCATTGCAAAGTTATTTACAAATTAAGTAAAGTAATTTTTTTTCAGTGTGATATGTGTAAATATATGTAAAAGGTGTAAAAATATTGATGAGCAAAGCAAACAAAAACAGAAAAAACAGTAAATATTAGTTAATAAAATAGAAAAAAATAAATAAAAATCACCAGAAAAATTATAATTGAATGGAGGAGAATAAAAAGAAAATTGGTGCTGATTAGCGTAAACTAATGCCGCGTACACATGGTCAAACTGTATGACGTACTTAGTCTGACGGAAAAGTACGCCAGACTGTCCGTCGGAATTTCCGAACGGGCTACTTGCCCACACACGGCACTTTTTGAGCGGACTAATACGGCGTACTAAGTCCGCCATACTATCCGCCCTACTTTTGAAATGAACGGACTCGCCCACACACGCGGAGGAAAGTCCGCTCATTTCGAGCGCGTCTCCAGGTAGGCGGGGCCCGCGAAGGAGACGTTGCTGGCCCGGCCGCCTGGTATGGACTTAAAGGGGAACCCCAACGCCGAAAAAAATCGGCGTGGGGATGCCACCCAAGTCCACAACAGACCCTTGTCCGAGCACGCTACTCGGCCGGCCAGGAAAGGGGGGCGAGCGAGGGCCCCCCTCCTGAGCCGTACCAGGCCGCGTGCCCTCAACATGGGGGGTACCTTGGGGAAGGGGGGGGCCGCGCGGCCCCCCCACCCCAAAGCACCTTGTCCCCATGTTGATGAGGACAAGAGCCTCTTCCCGACAACCCTGGCCGTTGGTTGTCGGGGTCTGCGGGCGGGGGGCTTATCGGAATCCGGGAGCCCCCTTTAATAAGGGGGCCCCCGGATACCGGCCCCCCACCCTATGTGAATGAGTATGGGGTACAATGTACCCCTACCCATTCACCTGTAAAAAAAAAGTACAAAAAAAAACACAACACACGAGATAAAATACTTTATTGCACAGCTCCGGGGGTCTTCCGTCTTCAGGGGTCTTCTCGCCGGACTCCTCCGCTATCTTCTTGTAGCTCTTTTGCTAGCGGAGGAGTCCGGCTTTCTTCCTCGCCGCCGGCCTCTTCTCCCGACTTCGGGGGTCTTGTCCCCCTCTTCGGTTCTTCTGCCGGGCCACCGCGCCTTCTTATAGCTCTTTTACAGGCGGTGGCCCGGTCTTCTGTCGTCGCCGCCGCCTTCCGTTCTTCTTCTTCTTCTTCTTCTTCTTCTCCAGGAGATGTTGCCTCGACGATCTCTCCGGCCACAATGCCAGTGACTCACTGCGCGGCCACTTATATAGGGACAAGGGGCGGTGTCACATGGCTTTATGTCACATGGGTTGGTCACATGGGTTGATGTCTAGTACACCCAGAGTCTGCAACTGGTTAAGAAGGTCTAAATTCCAGGAGGTGGATTTTCTCATCATGTGACCGCTGTGATTGGCTCTCACAGCTGTCACAGTGGTGTAGTGGTTAAAACTCTCACCTAACAGTAAGAAGTGTCACTGGTTTGAATCCCAACCACGACACTACCTGCCTGGAGTTTGCATGTTCTCCCTGTGCCTGCGTGGGTTTCCTCCCACAATCCAAAGACGTGCAGGTAGGTTAATTGGCTTCTGTCCAAAACTGGCCCTAGTATATGAACGGGGACCTTGTATTGTGGGCTCCTTGAGGGTAGGGACCGATGTAAGTGTGAAATGTGAAGGGACAATTGTAGACACTCACTCAGGTTGAACTGGATGGACTGGTGTCTTTATTCAACCTTACTAACTATGAAACTACACTATGTTCTGAAGCTCCCAATTGCAAGTATGCATCAGGAGCTGCCTCTGACAGCTTAGTTACTGCGCTGAGAGTGCAGAAACAGAAAAACATTCCCCATGGGTGCCTATGTTCAGTGGAGAATGCATTACAGTAAAAAATGGCTAGACTTTAGTTCTACTTTAGAATGGGTAATATGCCAATAAACAATTTAGAAAAGGAAAGTTGCAGACAGAAATGCTAAAAAGATTACATGTTAAAGCTTTTATGAGATTTTAGCAATTGAAGTTAGAGGTAAGGCTATTGTACCAATTTAAGAGTGTAGATTCAGAATATTACCCATGGCCATTAGTGACTAATGCTCTTTAATACATGCACCGCAGATTACTGTATTTTGAACCTGTGTCCACTAATAATTCACACACATTGTTGTATTATTAAATGTCTAGTCGGGAGATCAGTGGAGAACCTATTGTGCGTTTTCTTTCTAAACAGGCAGACCGATGAAACTGAACTTTTGCTCTGCTGTGAAATACTATTCTTCCCAGACAATGGAGAGTCGCTGTCTTCCCTGAAGAAACATGGTGTAAAGAGACCCGGAATGGCAGCTCCGTATTGATCTTGTAATTAGCACTAAATGTTTACACTGTACAAAGCTCATATGGTCCCACAGGATGTAATGGGTGGCTTGTGGTCAACATGTTAAGAAAGGTCAAAGCTTTGCTCTGATTGTTTTGCTGAGGTTTTTTTTTTTTTACTTTTTTTTACCTTGTTTCCGATTCCAATGATAGGTATGTCTAAATAGACATTTAAAGGGGTACAAGAAAAAGAAAAAAAATCAGTAATAAATCAGCTAGTGCAATAGCCATATACAGGTGTATGGAGTTAGATGTTTTGTGTTCTGTTTTATAAAAAAGCCAATGGTCTACATCAGATATAAATTTACTCCTTGTAGTATAAAGAAGTTTGTGTCTCACCACCACTCTACCCATTCCAGGCTGTATGATCTGAGCCAAACATAAATCTACCCACATTTACTTTATATTGAGTATTGCAGCTGGGAACTTGAACTAGCAGAGCTCTAAATAGAAATTCTGTCATTAAAAAACATAGAAGGATTGGACATAACTTGATATTACATAAGCACTTATAATTTCTAGATTGACTGGTGAAAGATAGCAGAGGAGCAAGTTAAAGTAGAAGTCCAGTCAAAAGCTAACTAAGCTTTAACTCCCACCCCCATTCTAAGCCCTATGCTAACTACCCTGTAAAGCACTGGTCTCCAAACTGTAGCCTGGGGGCCGCATGTTTCCCTTTGCTTGCCTTTATGAGGCCCTTAGGACACTATTCCTGTCACGGATACAAGGCACTAATTCTTCTACACCAGGGGTAATGAATTAAATTTCAAGGAGGTCCGGTCGCCAAAATTTTCTTTGGGCCGAGGTCCGAATCTCAAGTCTGTGCTATGACTCAGAAAGATTGTAGTCACTGTATATCAATCAAAAACATGAGAATGTACAATTTCCTTAGCATTTCAACAATATTTAATTGTCAAGTTTCAGTTACAATATTAAACATGTGGACAGTTGGAACTAGGATAGCTTTACATTTGCTCTTTACATCGGGTGTCCCCATCACAGTGTCCCTTTACACCGGGTGTCCCCATCACAGTGCCCCTTTACACCGGGTGTCCCCATCACAGTACCTCTTTACATCGGGTGTCCCCATCACAGTGCCCCTTTACATCAGACCTTCCTGTCAGAGTGTCCCCATACATCAGATATCCCTATCAGGGTGTCCCTTAACATAAAATAAGGGTCACGCTGATGGGTAAATTTTATGTTAGGGGTCACGCTGATGGGCACATTTTATATTAAGGGGCACTCTGATGGACACAACAAAATGTGCCCCTTAACTTAAAATTTGCCCATCAAAGTGCCCCTTTAATATAAAATGTACCCATCAGTGTTGCTCTTAAAATAAAATGTGCCCATGAGTGTGCCCCTTTACATCAGGTGTCCCCATCACAGTGTCCATTTACATCACTGACATTCCTGTCAGTGTCCCCTTACATAAGATGTACGCATCAGAGTCCCCCTTAACATAATATGTGCACATCAGGGTGCCCCTTAACATAAAATAAGGGTCATGCTGATAGGCACATTTTATATTAAGGGGCACTCTGATGAACAACAAAATGTGCCCCTTAACTTAAAATTTGCCCATCAGAGTGCCCCTTTTAATATAAAATAAAATACGCCCATCAGAGTGCCCCTTAACATGAAATAAGGGTCACACTGATGGGCACCTATTATGTTAGGAGGCACTCTGATGGACACATTTTATTTTAAGGGGTATGCTGGTGGGTATATTTTTAATGTGCACATCAATGGGCATATTTTGTAGTGCCCATTTTGTTGTGCCCATCAGCGTGCCCCTTAACAAAATATGCCCATCGATGTGCACATTAAAAATATACCCATCAGCGTACCCTGTAAAATTAAATATGTCCATCAGAGTACCCCTTAACATAAAAGGTGCCCATCAGCGTGACCCTTATTTTATGCTAAAGGGAACTCTGATGGACACATTTTATTTTAAGGCCGCGTACACACGGGCGGACTGTTCGCCCAACTTTGTCCGTCAAACAGTTTCGGCAAACAGTCCGCTCAAAATTAGCATGGACGGACATGGCCACACACGGCACTTTTTTGAGCGGACTGTTTCAGCGAACTGTTTGCCAAACAGTTCGCTCAACTTTTGAAATGAACGGACTCGCCCACGTAAGGCGGAGGCAAGTCCGCCCATTTCGAGCGCGTGTACAGGTAGGCGGGGCCCGCGAAGGAGACGTCGCGGGCACCGCCGCCTGGAATGGACTTAAAGGGGAACCCCAACGCCGAAAAAAATCGGCGTGGGGGTCCCCCCCAAGTCCACAACAGACCCTCGTCCGAGCACGCTACCCGGCCGGCCAGGAAAGGGGGGGCGAGCGAGCGCGCCCCCCCCTGAGCCGTACCAGGCCGCGTGCCCTCAACATGGGGGGTGCCTTGGGGAAGGGGGGGCCGCGCGGCCCCCCCACCCCAAAGCACCTTGTCCCCATGTCGATGAGGACAAGGGCCTCTTCCCGACAACCCTGGCCGTTGGTTGTCGGGGTCTGCGGGCGGGGGGCTTATCGGAATCCGGGAGCCCCCTTTAATAAGGGGGCCCCCGGATACCGGCCCCCCACCCTATGTGAATGAGTATGGGGTACAATGTACCCCTACCCATTCACCTGTGAAATAAAGTACAAAAAAAAACACAACACAGGGAAAAAATATTTTATTGCACAGCTCCGGGGGTCTTCCGTCTTCGGGGGTCTTCTCCGGACTCCTCCGCTATCTTCTTGTAGCTCTTTTGCTAGCGGAGGAGTCCGGCTTTCTTCCTCCCCGCCGCCGGCCTCTTCTCCCGACTTCGGGGGTCTTGTCCCCCTCTTCGGTTCTTCTGCCGGGCCACCGCGCCTTCTTATAGCTCTTTTGCAGGCGGTGGCCCGGTCTTCTGTCGCCGCCGCCTTCCGTTCTTCTGTCGCCGCCTTCGGTTCTTCTGCCGGGCCACCGCGCCTTCTTATAGCTCTTTTAGAGGCGGTGGCCCGGTCTTCTGTCGCCGTCGCCGCCGCCGCCGCCTTCCGTTCTTCTCCTTCTTCTTCTCCTGGAGATGTTGACTCGACGATCTCTCCGGCCACAATGCCAGGGACGCGCTCCGCTGCCACTTATATAGTGACAATGGGGCGGTGTCACATGGTATATGTCACATGGGTTGGTCACATGGTGACCCCGCCCCCTTACGATGTCATAGTCCCCATGTGACATCAACCCACTGGTTGCTAGGGAAACCTGCGGTCTCAGCAAACCAGTGATTGCTGTAATTCACTACACAGGCGGCATAGCGGTCCGGGCAGAAGCCCCGCTCGGTCCGGACTCGGACCGCGGGCCGCCATTTAATGACGGCTGTTCTACACCAACAATAGGGAAACATTCCTGTCACTGATACCAACAATAGGGCACTATTCTTTCTACTGACACCAATGATGGGACACTATTCTTCCCACTGATACAAGGCAATATTACTTCTACACCAAAAACGGGGTATAATTCCTGACTAGGGATGAGCTTGATGTGGTTTTCACACGTTCGCCAAACAGCGAACACTATGTGGCGTTCGTGGGAAATTTGAGTGCCGCAGAGCGCCCCACAATGCACTGCAAGATCGCAGTGCATTAGCGTCTGGTGATTGGCCAAAGCATGCATCTGACCTGCATGCTTTTGCCAATCACAGTACGCTCTGCTGAGAGAGCCATAATTGGCCAAAGGCAGGGTGCCTTTGGCCAATCATGGCTCAGAGGGACTCCACACCCCACACTATGTAAGGCTGTTTACAGAGCAGCTGCGTGTAGTGTTGTTGATGTGGACAGAGAGATAGCTTGAGCTAGATTAGACAGGCAGGTTATTTAGTTAGTTGCAGTCAGTCTAATATATACACTCTGCAGTGTATACTCTATATTCAGGTGGTGTATTCATACAGTTTAAATATATATATATATATATATATATATATATATATATATATATATATATATATATATATATACTCTGCATTCAGTGTAGCGTATATGTACAGTTCATTCAGTGGTGTGCATTATATAATACACTTCAGGCGGTGTGTGTGTGTGTATATATATATATATATATATATATAAAACATATACATGGTCCAGTGTGTGTGTGTATATATATATGTGTAAGGCTGACCGCAGGGTAGGCCTGTATTTGTAGGAGGAGTCAGGCTGCATAAAGCCTGCCCTCCTCCACCTCCTCCTCCTCGTTGGACGTCGGATCTTGTGTGCCTGACGTCACTTCCGGCGGGTCGGAGGAGGATTTTTTGCGCTCGTGGATGGGGGTGCTTTGCGCCCCGCCGGCTCCGTTTGCGGGCATCTGGGGGGGGGGGTGAAGCGCGTGCCCCCCCCCCCGGCGGCTGTCTGCACGGGGGAGGCTTTCTCCCGCCCGCCTCCTTCTCCGGCTGCCTCAGCTGGAGGGGAGGGGGGAGGGAGGTTTTCTGTCTCAGGCTTCCCCCGTGTGCTGTTGCCGTAGCGCTTGTCCGCTGGGGGGCTTGTCGCTTGTCGCCCGCCTACTTCTCCCGCTATCACTGACTGAGGGGGGGGTGCCTGCCACAGGCTTCCCCCGTGCGGTGCTGCTGGGGGGGGGGGGGGCGGCTCTTGTCTCCACGAGGGAGCCCTTCTCCGTCCTCCCCTGTTTCTTTTGATACGCTCCATAAGCCGGGTTTCCTGTCTGGCAGCGCCGGGTTGCGCAGGTTCCCGTGGGCGGAGTTTGGTTGCGCAATTTGCGTAGCGTAGAGCGGTGGGTAAGGCAAGGGCTCTACGCTGCGCTGGAAGCGTAAGTCGGCTTAGTGGATAGAAGGCATTTTACCACTAGAATTTAAAACGCGAAGAGCCCCGAACTGCAGGTAGAGTGGCTTGACATGAGGAGATGGAGGAGAAGAGCGGATAGGTTGAAGATTGATGTGATCTGGGTTCTTGCATACATAGGGAAGGTGAATATGGCCAGGAAGGTCTGTGTCGAACATCGCAAAATGGCGTTTTACAAATAGGAGTGAATCGTACGTGAACATTTGGCAGCCACTTGGGCTCTGGATGGGCAGTTGGATAAATCCGGGGATGAGTGAGCTGTTTTCAGGAGCAGCTTTCGGTTTGGTGATCAGTCTGACCGCGCTGTGAGAATGAGCTGCAACTAAGCTATCACCGTCTTCTCCCAGGACGGACATCTCTTCCAGGTGGAATACGCACAGGAGGCCGTGAAGAAAGGCTCCACGGCGGTCGGGGTACGAGGTAAGGAATTGGAAAAAAAAAAAAAAAACCTGCATATGGTTCCCTCCAGCCGCAGTACTTTAGCTCCACGTGGTGTGCCCCTCCCCCGCCTGAGCTCCACGTGGCGTGCCCAACCCCCGCCTGAGCTCCACGTGGCGTGCCCAACCCCCGCCTGAGCTCCACGTGGCGTGCCCAACCCCCGCCTGAGCTCCACGTGGCGTGCCCAACCCCCGCCTGAGCTCCACGTGGCGTGCCCAACCCCCGCCTGAGCTCCACGTGGCGTGCCCAACCCCCGACTGAGCTCCACGTGGCGTGCCCAACCCCCGCCGGAGCTCCACGTGGCGTGCCCAACCCCCGCCTGAGCTCCACGTGGCGTGCCCAACCCCCGCCTGAGCTCCACGTGGCGTGCCCAACCCCCGCCTGAGCTCCACGTGGCGTGCCCAACCCCCGCCTGAGCTCCACGTGGCGTGCCCAGGCCCCGCCTGAGCTCCACGTGGCGTGCCCAAGCCCCGCCTGAGCTCCACGTGGCGTGCCCAAGCCCCGCCTGAGCTCCACGTGGCGTGCCCAAGCCCCGCCTGAGCTCCACGTGGCGTGCCCAAGCCCCGCCTGAGCTCCACGTGGCGTGCCCCCGCCTGAGCTCCACGTGGCGTGCCCCCGCCTGAGCTCCACGTGGCCTGCCCCCGCCTGAGCTCCACGTGGCCTGCCCCCGCCTGAGCTCCACGTGGCCTGCCCCCGCCTGAGCTCCACGTGGCCTGCCCCCGCCTGAGCTCCACGTGGCCTGCCCCCGCCTGAGCTCCACGTTCTCGTGTTATTCACGGTTTTCTCATACAGTTTTACGTTCTGGTGCATTTCATGGTTTTCCCATGCGTTTCGGTCCCATGCGTTCCGGTGTCAGGCCATTCACGTTCTCTTAGCGGTCACGTTCTTAAAGCATTTGCGTTTTCATGCATTTGCATTTTCTTGCAGTTGCGTTTGTCATGCATTTGCATCTTCTTGCAGTTGCGTTTTCATGCAGCTGCATCTTCTTTCAGTTGCGTATCTTGCAGTTGCGTATCTTGCAGTTGCGTTTCTTGCTGTTGCGTTTCTTGCTGTTGCGTTTCTTGCTGTTGCGTTTCTTGCTGTTGCGTTTCTTGCTGTTGCGTTTTCTCAGGCAGTTGCGTTTTCTCAGGCAGTTGCGTTTTCTCAGGCAGTTGCGTTTTCTCAGGCAGTTGCGTTTTCTCAGGCAGTTGCGTTTTCTCAGGCAGTTGCGTTTCTCAGGCAGTTGCAGCTTCTTGCAGTTGTGTTTTTCATGCATTTGCATCTTCTTGCAGTTGCGTTTCTCAAGCAGTTGCGTTTCTCAAGCAGTTGCGTTTCTCAAGCAGTTGCGTTTCTCAGGCAGTTGCATCTTCTTGCACTTGCGTTTCTCAGGCAGTTGCTTTTCTCAGGCAGTTGCATCTTCAGGCATTTGCGTTTCTTGCATTTGCGTTTCTTGCATTTGCGTTTCTTGCATTTGCGTTTCTTGCATTTGCGTTTTGTTTCAATTACGTTTTCATGCAATTATGTTCTCGTTCATTTACTTTCTCATGTAGTTATGTTCTCGTTTCGTTTTCCGTTCTCATTCGAGTTGACGTTCTCATGCTTGTTGGTTTCAAGCACGTTGCTTACTGTTCTTACGCAATTTTGTTTTTCATGCGTTTTGGGTCTCTCATGTGATTTACTTTTCTTATGAAGTTGTTGTTTCTCATGCAATTTTCGGTTTCTCATGCATTTGCGTTTCTCGTGCGTTCGCAGGCAGTTGGCGGATTTTAAACGACGTACAGTTCTTACGCATTTATGGTTCTCAGGCATGTTAAAATTCTCAGGCTATTTACGTATTAGATGTTGTTTACGGGTCTCACGCAACTTCTTGCGTTTCCCGTGTTTCTGACGTTTCCCCATGTTTTTTTATAGCATTTTCTGACGTTTCCCGTGGTTCTGACGTATTCCCGTGGTACAGTTGACGGTTCATGCAACTACGGTTTCTCATGCTTTTTTATGGTTTTCTCTCACTTTCCAGGTTTTTCTCACTTTCCAGGTTTTTCTCACTTTCCAGGTTTTTCTCACTTTCCAGGTTTTTCTCACTTTCCAGGTTTTTTCTCACTTTCCAGGTTTTTCTCTATTGCTTTCCAGGTTTTCTCTATTGCTTTCCAGCGTTATGCGTTTTGCGTTTCATGTTTTTTGGCATTTCATGTTTTGCGTTCTCATGCAGTTATGTCCTCGTTTCATTTTACGTTCTCATGCACTCATGTCCTCGTTTCGTTTTACGTTCTCATGCACCCATGTTCTTGTTTCATTCTAACATTCTCATACACTCATGTTCTCGTTTAGTTTACGTTCTCATGCGATTATGTTCTCATTCGATTTGACGTGCTTATGCTTTGTTTTCACGCACGGTTCTCACTCATTTTACATGCAATTGCCGTTTTCTCATGCAATTCAGTTTATGCATTTCACGGTTTCCATGCAGTTGGCGTTTCTTGAAGTTACGGTTCTTACGCAATTTTGTTTTTTCATGTGATTTAGGTCTCTCATGTGATTTACATATGAAGTTGGTGTTTCTCATACATTTGATGGTTTTCCATGTAATTTTACAGTTTCTCATACAATTGCGTTCTCGTGTGTTTTTGCTGGCAGTTGACGGTTTTTTAACGACTTACGGTTCTTGCGCTTTTATGGTTCTCATAAATTTATGGTTATCAGGGTTTTTTACGTTTCTCATGCAATTCACGTATCGGATGCATTGTTCATGGCTGTTATTTACGTGATGCAACTTCTTGCGTTTCCCTTGTTTCTGACGTTTCCCCATGTTTTTCTAGCATTTTCTGACGTATTTCCATGGTTTTGACGTATTCACATGTTTCCTTAAGTGTTGTCCGGTGTTTCCTTCCGTATTTCCCATGTGCCGCACGTTTCATGTCTCATGCCTTCCATGTCATTACCCTTGTGTAGTTTCATGATTCTCAGGCTTTTTTATGTTCCTCATGCTTGTTAGTGTCGGATGTATTGTACGTGTCTGATGCTATTTACGTGTCTCATGCATTTTCTCGCGTGTCCCATGTTTCTTTTGTTTCTCGTGTTTTCTTGCCTTTTCTCGTGTTCTTACTTATTCCGATATGCCGCACGTTTTGTGTCTTAGGCTTTTCTTTTCTCTTATGTACCCCCCAGGGTTTTCTTTTATGTTTTTCATCAATTTGTGAAGCCTGCATTTCCTAGGCAGGCCATGTTTTCTAGCAGCCGCGGTTCTTAAAGCCGCCCACGGTGATCGGTTCACGCTTCTCATGTTTTCGTTCAGTCACGTTTCCTTATCGCAGGTTTCGTTTTTGTCGCAGGTGTTCACGATTGATCACGATTCTCTCGCTAGTTGTGTTCCTGATCAGTTGGGTGCCATTCCTCACTTTTTACTTTAATTTCCTAGCTGCGTCTCCGGCCAGGAGTTGTCCTGGGGTATGGAAGTTTAGTTAGTCAGTTTTTCACTCATCCACGGTTTCTACTGGCTCAGGGGCTTTCGTGGGTCACGGGGCCCGGGCTAGTATCTGTAGGCTCGGGTCTCAGAAGCAGGTTTTCCAGTGACGCACTTTCTTGTCAGTTCCAGTGGTGGTAGATTGGTTTTCCATTTGGTTGGCACTGCAGCCTCGATCATTGGGTGTTGTTTTAAATTCCAGGAAAGCCCATGACACTGCTTGGCATGTTTCCAGGTTAGGTTTCCAGTCCTGATGGTGAAACGTCCAGTTCCCTTTGCTTTTCTGTTTTAGTTTCCTTTTTTGGCTCCTCCAGCTGGTATCAGCCTTCAGCACTTTCTGGGCGTATCCAGTTAAGTCCCAGCATTTCATGTTGAATGATCTATCAGGTTGTTTTATTTTTGGCTTTTCCGTTTGAAGCCATCCGGGTCTCCAGCGGTGGGGACTCCCTGCTGTGCTTAGCTGGTTTTCCATGGTGGGTTTCATTTTATGACGTTCACGTACTCTCAGGTTCATCTTGTGTTGGTCGCTGAGTTGGGCTCAAGGGGGTGCTATAGCTGGCCTTGTGATTCCTGAAGCCAGGGGAGGGGCTACTGCCTTTCTTAGCGTTTCCTTCTCTGCGGCAAAGGCATAACTCATTTGCCACCACTCCAGGTAGACGTTATTCACTGGGTCATCTGGTTGTTGAGCTTTCTTCCTACTGTGTTATTTTTTGGCCCCTTTAGGCATACTGACCACGTGACCTTTGGCACACTTCAGGTCTTTGTTTCCTTGTTGCTCTTTGTTCCTTTCCTCATCATCCACAGAGTGACTCTGAGTACAAGTGTAAGGCTGACCGCAGGGTAGGCCTGTATTTGTAGGAGGAGTCAGGCTGCATAAAGCCTGCCCTCCTCCACCTCCTCCTCCTCGTTGGACGTCGGATCTTGTGTCCCACCCACCCATTCCCTTTTTCTTTTAATTTCTTTCTTTACATTTCATACTTGGGTATGCCCCCTTTAGGCATACTGACCACGTGACCTTTGGCACACTTCAGGTCTTTGTTTCCTTGTTGCTCTTTGTTCCTTTCCTCATCATCCACAGAGTGACTCTGAGTACAAATATATAGACCTGAGCAATCCCTGGGGAGGTGTGCTTGGATTGTGGTAGGGGAGTGCATAAATAGTTTGGGGGCCCAAAGAGCAGGGTTTTTTTCCAGGAGGAGAGGTTCCCAGCCAGGAGGGCTGCTAGCCCTTCTTGTCCATTCTTCTAAAGATTCTGCCTAGCTCATGGAGGTCCCAGCCGTGCTTAGCTGCGAGGGGCCTATCCTCCTACACCGTTGGAACCCTTAATATGGGTGCCACTGAGGATCTTATCTGGGAGAGCTACAGAGAACTCTACCTGCTTGATTCAGAGGGAGATATCCAAGAAAGGATCTCCCACTCACGTTGTGTCCAAACACTTGGAGGACTGTGTTAAGAAGCTTGTAGGCAGGGGCAGTCTGTACTCCCCACTGTAGGTGGTGCTCAACCAAAGTGACAATGCAGGAGGGGTAATAAGTGGTGAGAAATTTTGTCAAGAGTCCAATTGGAAGCTGATGCCCCTGTGGCCTCAGCGGCAATCTTGGGTCAGGGCAGTGTCTATTTAAGACACTGGCCACATCTGCGTCTCTCCTGCCATTCAGCGCTATGTCTAAGCAGGGAAAAAGACTTGTTTGCAGGGCTAGACCATGCAGTCCAAGATGTTGCTCGCTGAACCCAGGTCAGCCAAGAAACAGCTCAAAAGACCCTGAGTAAAGACACTCTGGCTAAGCTGACGGCTATATCCTCAGAGGCTTCTCAGGATTCCCCTGCTGAGACACTGAATGATCCTGCATAGCTGGATGACCCTGCTGAGCTCCTATGGGACACAGTGAGTACCCCTGCTATTCTGGCCTCAGATAGTGCTCCCAGCGCAGTTGTAGCATCTTACAGGATGGGATCTATCTGTGGTAGCGGACCTTTCCAGGACCCTGTTGATTCTCTCACTTGTGGAGTATTCTGCAATGTCCCAGCTGGAAATGGGCTTTTCCGGGGCTCCACTGGGGTGCCCGACTGTCCACTTGCTCTGGAGACTCTGGAAAGAGTTGAAGAGACTCCTGGGCATTGAGGGCTTCCTGGACTGCACACACATTTGGTGTAATCGATCCTATCCTGAACTAGAGAAATTGTTGAATCAATTTATCTGGAAGTAGCTGGAATTAAGTACATGTCCCAGCTGTTTGATGGTATGATGGTGAAGTCCTTTGCTCAGTTGAGAGCGGAGTTCCCATTGTTACCCAATTACTACTTTATGTACCTGCAACTGCGGAACACCATGAGAATTCAGGGTTGATGCTCTGTCATGCTCCTTGATAAATCTGACTTCTTCCCCTCTGTATTTAATACTGTAGATAAGAAGGGAATTGTCTCTTGTGTATATATACTTGCCAGCCAGTCCATATCCAAGCCCCAGATTTTCTACCCTGTAGGGAGAAGTGGGTATAAGATGTTGGCTCTTGAGATGGGGATAGCTGGGAAAAGATGTTGGCGAATGGCCCCCTAGTTTCTGTCTCCACGGCTCAAAAGTTGTCACACTTATTTATATTCCACAGGGTGTATAGGACCTCAATACAACTATATAAATGGGGAAGGAGAGACTCCCCCTTGTGCCGGAAGTGTAAGTTACATCAGGGTACTCTGATTCATCTACTCTGAAAATGCCCTACGCTACTGGAACAAGGTTGTCGAGATCAATAATAGCGTTTATCATTTCGAGTTGCTGGTGGATCCGATTACTTGTCTATTGGGTGGTCTTATGGAGGAGTTATACCCTCCTTCTACTTATGTTGCTTTAACTAAACTGCTCCATCTTGCTAGAAAATTGATTGCAAGGTTTTGGCTCTCCCCCCGAGCCCCCACATCAACTCAATGGCTACAACAGGTGAATACAAAACTAGTTTGGGAGAAGATTGCATATCAACATAGGAATGTGTCGGGTAAATTTATCAAGATCTGTCAGGAACTGGATAACCGTGCAGTAGCCCCTCCTTCAACTTGTTCTTACTAGACTACTACAGGTCTAGGCAAGACACTAGGAGTGCACTAGCCTCGGCATTATGGACAGACATGAGACTGGAGACTCTTGAATTGATTGGATTATTTTGGATGTGGTACTGGGATACATTTTATTTGTTCTGGATGCTTCTTTCTTTTCTTTAAGCCCTTGTACACACAGTTGGGGAATCCGTCGGAATGTGTCCTATCGGACCGTTTTGTCGGATAATCCGACTGTGTGTGGTATGCATCGGACTGTTTCCGTCGGAATATCCGTCGGACCAAATTTTCCAACTTGCTGGAAATATTTTCCGACAAACTGGTCCGATCGGACATACTCCGATCATGTGTAGAGAATTCCGATCGGACCAAGTGCCACGCATGCTCAGATCAAATTCCTACATCAAAGCTATTGGCTACTAGCCTGAACGTAGTCCCACCGTAACGAAATTACGTCATCACGTTCTGAAAGATCGGATTTTCCGACAACTTTGTCCGACCGTGTGTATGCAACAGTTTCGGACAAGATCCGTCGGACAAAATCCGACGGATTTGGTTTTCGGAATCTCCGACTGTGTGTACAAGGGCTTAGAATGAATGGATTGTACATACTTCAGGGGCTGTATGTTTTCAGTACTCTGTGCTTTAGTTAGTTTAAAGTAGGTTACTATGCTTGATATTATACCTATTGTGCAGTTGGCTTACGCTATATCAGTGATGGTGAACCTTGGCACTCCAGATGTTTCAGAACTACATTTCCCATGATGCTCCACTACACTGCAGAGTGCCTGTGCATCATGGGAAATGTAGTTCTAAAACATCTAGGGTGCCAAGGTTCGCCATCACTGCCCTATATCAATGTACATGGTACTTTTGGTATGCTCTGCCTTTTATAACTGTTTGTACCTTTTCTAATCTTATGTGTAGCAAGGTCCCAGGGCCCCAGAGGCCTAATGGTGACCTCAAGGGTTAGGGAGAGCTGACATTCTTCCATGTAGAGTGGGTTACCAGGCATGGTGGATGTGATGCAAGAAGAAATGATGGACACCAGTCACTTTTTGAATGTGAACAAGAGATTTATTGTCTCTTAACAGATTGGTGGGAGAGAGGGTTAGGGCCAGGACACCCTTAAGTAGATCCAATGGTAAATTGGCAGACTCAGAGATTTCTATAGGTAGACAGCTATACAGTGGAAGGCTTCCAGCCAGATAACACTTCTGTATAGGTAGATCTGCTGTCTCATATGGCAACTAACCTTGCAACAGTCACTATCAGTATTTATACATAAATCTTGGTAACAGAACAGTCCTTTACTTATCTCACAGTATCCCACTGTAGATCTTCACTCACTGAGCTCCTAGTCTCTCGCTAGACATTTCCATATCCCAGTTGTCACTGGATCCCCTGAGCTCTTCCACAGCTACCCCACTGTATACTGTTCAAGCGTCACTCCCGCTATACTGCTGGGTTCCCTGGCTTGGCACTTGCTGATGCTTTGCCACTTCTTCACTTTCCCCGGGTGGTGAGAAGACTGCTCAGGTACTTGCTTCAGCTTACTCATAGTAGTCTTTGGTAACAAGGTGGATGGGCCCGTAGTGGCGACAGCTTCCCCTCTACCTCCAACCACAGCTGGTTAAATGTCAGGCTGAACCTTCACAACTCGGACTCCGAACCTGCAGTCCCAACCCTACGCTGCTTCTCCTGCTCCTGGATAGGCCTCAGGCAGCCTAGCAGCCAGGTATCCCTGGGATAGGCCTCAGGCTTCTGGCTTAGCAGCCCAGGGCAACATAACACACACCCACCCACCCAGACAGCCGTCCACGTGGCACAGAACCCCGATCACCTGACTCCACCCAAATAAATAGGCTTCCCCAGTAGGCCAAGGGACTTAAATAAAACTTTGCCTATTGGCTGAGAAACCCCATCCATTCATGATCTGTCCTTGCTATGCCCTTGTCTATTTAATGTCCCCAGCCACAATGCCACCTATGGACAGAATAGAGAAGTGCAGCTATCCAGAATTAGGGGGAAATCAGTGGATCTACTAACAATTATCCAGGACAAATACTACCTGGCAAACTCAATTTGTTAGCAACAATGCATAAACATCAGGGTGCTACATATGCACAATAAAATATTTTTTCTAAACAAACACTGACCTCCACCACAAATCAAATAAACCAAGTATTGATCAATTACTTCAAGATGACAATAAAAAAAAAGGAACTTCCAAATTGCAGTTACTTAAGTCCTTAACAAAAGCGTTCATCCTAACTTTTGTCTTCTTTTAGGAAACATTCTTTATAAAGCTTTTCTAACATAATTAGGAAAGCTCACAAGGGAGGTAGGCCGAGGTTCTCATGCTCCAATCTTCCTAGTAAAATTATACTCATTAATTTTAAGCATAGCCCAAGACAATAGCTTTCCAGACAAAGGCAGCGTATTAGAAATCAGCACGAAGCAGACATGTTCTGCCATATATTTGCATAGACCCTTGTGAAAATAACTTCATAAATCTCTGTGAGCACCCAGTCATGGAACAGGTTCTTAACTATATTACAGGGGTCTATCTCTGTTCTTTGATTATTACATCAATCTTCTCTGAGCTAATCACATAAAACTATAGTTCATACCTGGCAGTTTTATAACAACTATATCTATGGATGTTAAAATAACACAAAATTGTGTTACCTTTCTTTCATTGAAGAAACCCTATTACCAGACCATTTAAACGGTAATAAACCCAAAACAAAACAAAAAAATTGAATATATTGCAGCTTACCCATCTTTAATGTTGTGGCTGCATTAGTTTTCTTTTTTGTAGGCTTTTCCCCTCACTCTGGATAAAGGAGCACAGGGGGGCACCTTTGGACAGCTGCATTGTCAGTCTGGGGGAAGGGGAAGGGAGTGTTGGATAAATTAACAGATTTAGATACTAAGAGAATGAAACCAAACAACAGCGCATGCTGCATTTACAGCAACAGTCTTTTTCCTTTTAGGATAAAGGTTTTAGATTTAACCCTTCACACCGGCCGTACGCAAATATGTGGCCGAATTGAACTGGGCTTTTTTCTGTGTTGCTGCATGTTTGCATATCTCCCTTGTGCTGGAAGGACGCTGCATGGCACGCTACCCGCACAGAGACTGAGGTCTCAGCGAGACCCCTGGGCCCTGCTCTAACGATCTGGACCTGGAACATAAGATTCCAAGTCACCTGATCGCTCTGATAGCCTCTGATTGGTTATCACAGTGATCAGTCCATGTGAAGCCCGCCCCCCGTGTTTTCAGTCTCTGTGAATGGATGAGACAGATACATTGCACGTTTTTTCTGTCCTTGCGGAGATAGAAAAAAAAAAATTATGATAATAATAAAAAACAAACAAAAAAAAAACCTAGATCAAGATTTGATTTACATCAGACCCAGGGGAATTGCAGTGGCATCACTAGGGTTGCTGTCATCTGGTGCGGTAAAACATGGTGTCACCTCCCCCCCCCCCCCCGGCTAGCCTGCTATGGTGCTCTGTTCTGCCGCTGTGGAGTGACAGCAGAACAGGCTGTTGGGCACTGAGCAGGCTAGCACCTCGCACCCAGCCTGCCACAGTGCTTCCTGATAGTGTCACCCAGGGCATTTTTCTCAGAGAATAGGTGCAGGAACTCAACCATGCTCACACCTTTCCCCAGAGTAGGGGGCAGGGGGTTGAGCATGCCACAGCAACTGGGTTTGGGAGGGATCTAAAGAGGCATTAAATATCAGGAGGTGCTACATACAGAGTTCAGGGTTGAGGAGGGTGCTATGTACAGGGTGCAGAGTTCAGGTGGGTGCTAGCTGCAGAGTTCAGGTGGTTGCTAGGTTCAGGGTGCAGCGTTCAGGTGGGTGCTAGGTGCAGCATTCAGGTGGAGGCTAGGTGCAGCGTTCAGGTGGGTGCTGGGTGCAGAGTTCAGATGGGTGCTAGGTGCAGAGTTCAGTTGGGTGCAGCCACAGGGTGCAGAGTTCAGGTGGGTGCAGGGTGCAGAGTTCAGGTGGGTGCAGGGTGCAGAGTTCAGGTGGGTGGTCGGTGTAGGGTCCAGAGTTCAGGTGGGTGCAGGGTGCAGAGTTCAGGTGGGTGCAGAGTTCAGGTAGGTGAGGGTGCTAGGTTTAGATAGGTGCTAGATGCAGAGTTTAGGTGGGTGCAGGGTGCAGAGTTCTGCTGGGTGCTAGATGCAGAGTTCAGGTGGGTGCTAGATGCAGAGTTCAGGTGGGTGTAGAGTTCAGCTGAGTGCTAGATGCAGAGCTCAGCTGGGTGCTAGATGCAGAGTTTAGCTGGGTGCTAGATGCAGAGTTCCACTGGGTGTAGGGTGCAGAGTTCAGCTGGGTGGTAGATGCAGATCATCAGTGCCCTGATTACAATTAAGGGCCCACCAATATCATCAATCAGTGCCCAAAATTGCCCACTAGTGTCAGTAATCAGTGCCCACCACTGCCCACAAGTGCCACCAATCAGTGCCCATTAGTGATGCTGGCTATCAGTGTCGCCTATCAGTGCTGCCCATCAATGCCTATCAGTGCTGCCCATCAATGCCTATCACTGCTGTTGATCAATGCTCATCAGTGTCGCCCATCAGTGCCACCCATCAATGCCCATCAGTGCCCATCAGTATCGCCTATCCATGCCGTCTATCAGTGCACACCAGTGCCACCTAACAGTGTCCATCAGTGCCGCCTATCAGTGCCACCTATCAGTGCCCATAAGTGCAGCATATTAGTGCCCCCTCATCAGTGCCACCTAATCAGTGCCCATAAGAGCCACCTCATCAGTGCCTATAAGTGCAAACTCATCAATGCCCACCAGTTCAGCCTATCAGTGCCCATCAGTGCCGCCTCATCAGCGCACATCAGTGAAGGAGAAAAACAACTTAGTTACAAAATTTACTTTTTTCAAAAAATGCCTTTTTTTTGTAAAAAAATAAAAAACTCAGCAGTGATTAAATACCACCAAAAGAAAGCTCTATTTGTGTGAAGAAAATGATAAAAAAAATGTTTGGGTACAGCATTGTATGACCCCGCAATTGTCATTTAAAGTTCAACAGCGCTGAAAGCTGAAAATGGCTTGGGCAGGAAGGGGGTGTAAGTGCCCTGTAGGCAAGTGGTTAATGAACACTAAGTAGGCAACTCACATGAAGATAAAGAATACAGGCATACCCCACTTTTAAGTACACAATGGGGTTTATTTACTAAAGTTGGAAAGTGCAAAATTAGGCTCACTTCTGCATAGGAACCAATGAGCTTCCAGGTTTTATTACCAAAGCTTAATTGAACAAGCTGGGCTTAGAAGATTATTGGTTTCTATGCAGAAGTGAGCCTGATTTTGCACTTTTCAGCTTTAGTAAATAAACCCCATTGTGTACTTAAAAGTGGGTATGCCTGTAAAGCACTCATCAATATGAAGCACTGCTCAGGAGAACTCAGTCCACGTGGTTCTGTTACGCCTGAACCCATCAGCATCTGGGAGTGATGTCAAGGCGGGGTGTCTCTGGCACAGCTGGTCCAGTGAGCCCATGGCGTTCTTTCCATCCTAGTGAAACCACATGAACCAGGTGTTCCTGAGCAGTGCTACATATTGAAGAGTGCTTTATTTTCTGTCTTCATGTGAGTTACCTACTTACTGCTCATTAAAGATTACTCAATCTACTACATAGTTACATAGTTAGCCAGGTTGAAAAAAGACACAAGTCCATCCAGTTCAACCTTAAAAACAAATAAATAAAATAAAAAATAATCGTACAATTTTATGCCCACAATTGATCCAGAGGAAGGCGAAAAAAAAAACCCAGCAGAGCATGCTCCAATTTACTACAGCAGGGGAAAAAAATTCCTTCCTGATCCCCCAATAGGCGATCGGATTTTCCCTGGATCAACTTTACCTATGTTAGTACCTAGTTATATTATGTACCATCAGGAAAGTATCCAAGCCTTTCTTAAAGCAATCTACTGAACTGGCCAGAACCACCTCTGGTGGGAGTCTATTCCACATTTTCACTGCTCTAACTGTGAAGAAACCTTTCCGTACTTGAAGCTGAAATCTCTTTTCCTCTAGACGTAAAGAGTGCCCCCGTGTCCTCTGGGTTGACCGTACAGAGAACAACTCAACACCAAGTTCACTATATGGACCCCTAATATATTTGAACATGTTAATCATATCCCCCCTTAATCTCCTCTTCTCAAGAGTGAATAAATTTAGTTCCTCTAATCTCTCCTCATAGCTGAGTTCCTCCATGCCTCTTATCAGTTTGGTTGCCCTTCTCTGCACTTTCTCCAGTTCCCCGATATCCTTTTTGAGAACTGGTGCCCAAAACTGAACGGCATATTCCAGGTGAGGTCTTACTAATGATTTGAACAGGGGCAAAATTATATCTCTTTCTCTGGAGTCCATACCTCTCTTAATACAAGAAAGGACTTTGCTCGCTTTGCAAACAGCAGCTTGGCATTGCATGTTGTTATTGAGCTTATGGTCTACCAAAACCCCCAGATCCTTCTCCACTATGGATTCCCCCAGTTGTACTCCCCCTAGCATGTATGATGCATGCATATTCTTAGGCCCCAAGTGCATAACTTTACATTTATCAACATTAAACCTCATCTGCCACATAGTCGCCCAATTAGACAGTGTATTGAGGTCGGCTTGTAAATTGGAGACATCCTGTAAAGACGTTATTCCACTGCATATCTTGGTGTCATCTGCAAAGACAGAAATATTACTTTTGATGCCAGACCCAATATCATTTATAAAGATGTTAAAAAGTAAGGGTCCCAACACTGAACCTTGGGGTACACCACTGATAACCTTAGACCATTCAGAGTAAGAGTCATTAACCACGACTCTTTGAATTCTGTCTTCTAGCCAATTTTCTATCCATTTACAAACTGATATTTCCAAACCTGTAGACTTTACCTTACACATGAGCCGTGTGTGCGGAACTGTATCGAATGCTTTTGCAAAATCCAAGTATACCACGTCCACCGCCACCCCTCTGTCCAAGGTTTTACTTACCTCCTCATAAAAAGAAATCAGATTTGTCTGACAACTTCTGTCTTTCATGAATCCATGCTGTCTGTTGCTTAAAGTGTTATTGTTCAGCAAGAACTCGTCGATGTGGTCTTTTATTAAACGCTCCAGTATCTTCCCAGCTATAGAAGTTAAGCTAACAGGTCTATAGTTACTTGGTAAAGACTTTGATCCCTTTTTAAATATAGGCACCACGTTCGCCCTGCGCCAATCCAGTGGGACTATTCCCGTCATTAATGAGTCCCTAAAAATTAGATACAATGGCTCTGAAATTACAGAGCTCAATTCTTTTAGGATCCGTGGGTGGATGCCATCAGGTCCAGGTGCTTTATCCACCTTTATTCTGTCTAAGTATTTCTGGACCATATCCCTTTTGAGCCATTGTGGATCATTTGGGGCTGTGTCACTACCACCCCCATTATGGACATGAGCTCCCCCATGCTCTTTTGTGTACACAGAGCTGAAGAAAGTGTTTAATAAATTAGCCTTCTCTTTGTCCCCAGTCACCAACTCTAGATTGTTTTGTAAAGGGCCTACATGCTCAGACTTGACCTTTTTACTATTAATATATTTGAAGAATTTTTTGGGGTTTGTCCTACTATCTTTTGCAATCTGTCGTTCGTTTTGAATTTTTGCATCCTTGATTTCCTTTTTACATATACTGTTAATTTCTTTGTAACATTTAAATGACACTAGTGATCCTTCATTTTTATATTTTTTAAAAGCTCTTCTCTTACAGTTTATAGCTTTTTTAACTTTGGCCGTGAGCCACATAGGTTTTGTTTTTAGCCTTTTAAACTTATTGCCCATGGGAATATACTTAGCAGTGAGGTCCCCAACAGTCTTTTTGAAGAATTCCCATTTCTGTTCTGTGCCCATTGAAGCGAATATTCTCTCCCAGTCTAAGTCCTGGAGAGTAGCCCTCATCCTTGGAAAATTAGCTCTCTTGAAGTTAAGTGTTTTTATCTTACCCGTATGTATTTCTTGTTTAGCGCTAACATCAAAGGAAATCATGTTATGATCACTGCTACCCAGGTGTTCCTTTATCTGGACATTAGTAATAAGCTCTGCATGGTTTGAGATTACCAGGTCCAACAGAGCTTCATTCCTAGTTGGGGCCTCAATAAACTGGACCATAAAATTGTCCTGTAATAGGTTTATCATTTTTTGCCCTTTAACTGTCCCAGCAGTGCCATTACTCCAGTCAATTTCTGGGTAGTTAAAATCCCCCATTATTATCACTGTCCCAGCCCTTGCAGCCCTTTCCATCTGTGCAAGGAGCTGAGTCTCCACCTCCTCATTCACATTGGGTGGTCTATAACAAACTCCAACGATTAACTTTGAACTACCCCCATCTAAATGCAGTTCCACCCATAATGCTTCGGACTCATCACACTCTCCATCCACCAGGTCCTCTTTCACACTTGCTTTGAGATCACTTCTCACATAGAGACAGACCCCGCCACCTTTCCTTTTTACCCTGTCTCTCCGAAAGAGTGCATAGCCAGGAATATTAATAGCCCAGTCATGTGAGGATTGAAGCCAAGTTTCAGCAATACCGATTACATCATAGCTCTCCTGATGCACCACAGCTTCCAACTCACCTATTTTGCTTGGCAGACTTCTGGCATTGGTGAATAAACACTTTAATGCATTATTACATTTTGCTCTGGTGTTTTTCATATTATTTTTAGTAGTACAAATTGCACTATAGTTTTCAATGGCTGTTTGCAACATGGGAAATTTCTTGACACCTGCCATATCCCACCCCCCATCTATCCCCATTCCACCCTCCATTAATGTCTGACCCCTAACTGACCTGTCTGCCCAATGTACTTCTGGTTCACCCTCCCCCCTCAAACCCAGTTTAAATACTCCTCCAGCCTTCCCATAAACCTCTTCCCCAGCACAGCAGACCCCCTTCCATTCAAGTGCAAACCATCATTAGCATATAGGTTGCACCCCAATGAAAAGTCAGCCCAGTGCTCTAGAAACCCAAATCCCTCCTCCCTACACCAGGTCTTTAGCCATGCATTCAGCTCTCTAATCACCCCCTGCCTTTCCTGTGTTGCGCATGGCACAGGCAATATTTCAGAGAATATCACCTTGGAGGTCCTTCCCTTCAACTTGCAGCCTAGTTCTCTAAATTGATTCTTGAGGAGCCTCCACCTTCCATGTATACGGTCATTGGTTCCAACGTGGACCAAGACTGCTGGGTCATACCCAGCCCCTCCCAGTAATTTATCCACCCGGTCCACCACATGCCGAACCCTAGCACCAGGGAGACAGCAAACTATTCGGTTGAGGCGATCCTGGCGACAAATTATTCTATCAGTCCTTCTGATTATAGAATCCCCTATAACCACCAACTGTCTAGGCCTTTCTGCACTCCCCTCACCTCCTCTACTAGATGGGCTGCTCTCCCGGCTGTTAGGGGGAGCAGTGACATCTAGGGCTGCCACCTCTGTGTTTGTCACCTCCACATTTTCACCCAACTCGGCAAATTTGTTTTGATGCACAAACACAGGACTGGCCTTCCTTTTCTGCGAGCCCCTTCCACTCCCTCTAACTACATTAACCCATCTTCCTACGTGATAATCCTGACTTGCCCCTCCACCCTCCACATCAACCCTACTGACCACCTGCTCAGCGAGCAGAGGACCCCTTTCAAGGTTGTCCTTTCCACCCAGTGTTGCAACTTGCTCCTCCAGATCTCTAATGCGAGCTTCTAGAAGGGCAACCTTCTAGAAGCTACATTTAGTGATTTTTCTCTCTTCTCCCTTGTTTATGATTCCTTACAGAGGCTGCTTCTAGCTGTCAAGAAAGAGCAGCCACTAGTGTGCATTGGACCATTTGTCTGTACAATGTGGACACTTTCATATTATATTTGGATTTTATTCCTTTGTGCACCAATTTCTCTTGACTTTTTATTTCAGAAGTAGAAGTGATCATTTTTTTTTGTTTTGTTTTTTATCCGTAAACGATTTATTGAAAAAAAAATTCAAGGGTACAGAACAAGAAGTGGGAGTGGGGAAGAACAAAAAAAGAAAAATAACTTCCATTGTTACAAAGCATAGGGTGTGAGGACAAAGGAAGCAAGAGATACATCTTGTACAGGTTTATATTTCCATGTTCAGTAGCATAGTATCTAAGCATAAATTTCTAGAGAACAAAAAAAGAATTTGCATTAACATTAGATAGAACAAAGCCGGTATAAACAAACCCTTCTAGCTTGACCCACAGTCGGCTTGGTGTAGTTATATCGTAATCTGTACGGACATAAGGAGCGAACTGGGGATCCATAAAAGTACTGGGGCACTAATGACAGGTAAATGGAGACAATAGGCTACCCCCCTTCTGGATAGGCCCCTATGGGGTATTACAGATCAGGGGCATCAATAAGTCCTTTCAGCTCTCTCATTTGTAGAAAGAGTTTCTGTACAAGAAAGTACAGGAAAAAAGGAAAGAGAGACAGAGAAAAGAGCAGGGGGAGGAGAGAGAAATAAAAAAAAGGGGGAGGGGGGAGGGGAGGGGGGGTGTGGGCAAGGGTAGGGAATCGAGAACTGAGGTGGTGAGGGATGTTTCCAAGGTTGGGTCTGTGACCTAGGTAGAGATAGCATCAAATTTTTGGGTTCTAGGACCCACAGTTAGGGGGAGGGGGTGAGAACATCACCAACTACCCTACCCCATATCTGAGGGCCCTGCCCCAACTGCTTTGATAAGATTGGCCTACAGGCAGGTTTTAGAGGTTCAGAGTGCTGTTATTTCCTTCTTGTATGGCTTCTCTATATTGTATGAAGTTTCTAAAGGATAACCAAGGTCCCCAGGTGTGTGCAAATTTGTCTGCTCTGTCCGAGGAGATATGAATTAGCTCCTCCATTTCCGCTATACGGTCAATCCTCCATAACCATTCCGTCACCAAGGGTGGCCTTGACGACCTCCAGTGCACAGGTACACACATTCTTGCTGCGTTCACCATGTGCATCGCAACTGATTTGAAGTAGCGTTTCTTGGGGAGAGTAGACAAGTGCAGTAAGTATTGTGCCGGTGAAATGTCTAGTTGGAGGGCAGAAACCTCCACTATTATTTTGTGCACGCTCATCCAGAATGAACTCATGTCCCTACAGTACCACCATATATGGGCTATTGAGCCCCTTTCCCTCCCACATCGCCAGCATTTCTCTGATACCTCTGGGTAAAATTTATGTATGAGATTGGGAGTTCTGTACCATCGTGTTCGGATTTTGTAGCCACTCTCCTGCACTGAAACGTTCAGCGACCCCTTGTGGTTGTATAAATTCACGCAATCCCATGCCTCATCCTCCACTTCTATTCCCAGGGCAGAACTCCAGTAGGCACGATCTGGGATGTTTCCATATGAGTCTCAAATAGAGAGGCATACAGGAATGAGATAACATGGGTCTGTGGCTTCGTCCGGGCGCAGAGTGCCTCCAAAGTTGTATCTGGCTTGATAAACTTATTTCTCCTCCCAGGGTCATCAAGAAAATGTTTAAGCTGCATATATGACCAGAACGGGAAGGATCCTGTTTCCGAGATCTCCGCCAGTTCCTCTTGCCTAATAAATCGGCCTCTGCAGAAAAAGTGCTTGGCTCTCATCTCACCTGTGGGTCACTCAGCTCGAGCGAAAGCCCCTGATAGTCCCGGTGGGAAGTCTGGATTACCCCTTATTGGAGTATGGGGGCTCAGTATGTCAGAGACCAAATGAACTGCACACGTTCTCTCAAATGCCTGTAGGGTAGCGCCTACCAGGGGATGAGCTAAAACCTGAGCGGGCCTCTTATTCTTCGATATCCACGGCGTGTCCCTCAAGTTGTTATTTGTTATGCGGTTCTCCAAGGTCACCCATCCCTTACTGGCACCATGTACGTTTTTTTTTTATTAATTAACAAAAGTAAATGAACAAAAGAGAAATTCAAATCAAATCAATATTTGGTATGGCCACCCTTAAAAGTATCTGCCTGTATTTCTCAGCATTAAGGACACCATTGTTCCTGACCAACTCTCCAACTCCAATTGCAGAAATGCAGCCCCACACTTGCAAGGAGACTCCACCATGCTTCACTGTTGCCTGCAGACACTCATTATTGTACCGCTCTCCAGCCCTTCTGAAAACAAACTGCCTCCTGCTACAGCCAAATATTTCACATTTAGACTCATCAGTCCAGAGCACCTGCTGCCACTTTTCTGCACCAGTTCCTATGTTTTCATGCATAGTTGAGTCACTTAGCCTTGTTTCCACGTTGAAGGTATGGCTTTTTGGCCGCATTTCTTCCATGACGACCACTTCTGGACAGATTTCTCTAGACTGTAGACGGGTGTACCTGGGTTGTTGTTGTGGGAAATAACCACTGCATCTACGGTCCTCAATTTTACCAGTTTCTTTGTGCTTCTTTAAAAGAGCTTGAAAACCAGATCTTGAAACTCCGGTTTGCTTTGAAATTGTTGCCTGGGAGAGACCTTGCTGATGCAACAAGTTCTTGTGTCTTGTTACTGTGTTCAGTCTTGCCAACTGCCTTCCACAACCTCACCTTAGCAGCAGAGTTTGGCTGTTCCTTTAAGCCTCCTGCACAGCTGTTTTTGCTTCAACCTACATATGTAATTGATGATCATTAGCCCCTGCGTGGTATAATTGTATAATCATACACCGGACTTTAATCCAACAAATCTCTGAGTTTGCGCAAGTGTACAAAGTGTGCAGGTGTATAAATTGATTATGGTTTGAAGCCAAAGGGTAGTCACACCAAATATTGATTTGATTTCGATTTTTCTTCTGTTTGTTCACTTTGCATTTTGTAAATTGATAAAAAATAAACAATTAAAATATATATTTTAAAAAGCATTCTTACTTTACAGCATTTCTTCCTACCTGTCTAAAACGTTTGCACATGTTCATAAACATGTTTAGCCTGGTGCTTGGCTAGAGAGAAGGCAACTATAGAGGCATTGTGCTGCAGCTGTCCATCCAGCAGAGAGAGCAAGTAGACATAAAGGACTTGAGAGAGATTGATGCAGGTCATGCTGAACTGTGGAAAATGTATTCTGGGAGGAAGACCTTCCATAAGAGTAAATGGAGTAATTCCCTACAACTCAAAAATATAGTCTCTTAGAAAGGGAAAGAAGCAGTTTTCTGTCGGGCTTTAGAGGAGAGAACTTCCCTTTGCTGGAGGGGACTGCAGAAGGTGCTTTATTTCTTGGCTGCTGTGTGTGTACTCATCTGTAGTCTGAGATCTGCAGTGCTGAGGACTGGATTGCTGAGGGCTGTCACCTCGAGCACAGAGCCACAACAATTGCTGGCAGCCAATCATCCAGATCCGAGTTCTCTGTGTTTCTGGGACTGATAAGCAGCCAAGTGTGGTTTGATTTAAGTAAGAGAAGAACTGGCCATCCATCTAGTACCCTTGAATCACTGTCTTCAGAGTTTTAAAGGGGACAGTAAAGATGTGCACCAACTTAAAGCCTGGGCCCCCCTACAACCTGAATGAAGATTGCAAATCAGGAGCTATATACTTACCAACTGTTCCACAGGGATCTTGAACTTAAATGATAGTCAGAGGTTCCTCTCCTGGGTTATATGTATACATAGCAGTACATATACAAAGTGTACTTTGAGACCTTTACTGACTATTGACTGCAGTGGAACTACTGTGGGAGTTTTCATTATTGTTGATACCATTAATTACCGATGCTATTTATTGATAGGTTAATCTCACTTTAACCTCCCTGGCGGTAATCCCGAGTGTGTCATGGGGCTAATTTTCAGTACCAAAAGCAATAACCCCAAGCCACACTCGGGATTATACCACAGTATCCTTGTACAGTTACTTACCTTGTCCCTAGGATCCCACGATGTCCTCCCACTGTATCCTCTGTCCGATGCATCAGTGTTCTGGGTTCCGTTCCCTGCAAGCATCACGACCCATGGGGTCGGGAACCGCCGGCAAATTTAAAAAAAGTACAAAACATAACACACACAATACATTGTAATCTATTACGATTATATTACTGTACCAATCATTTCAACTCAGTTTTGTCCCTAGTGCTTTGTCCAGTGCCCTGTCTGCACTTTTACCATTCTTTCTGCCTGGAAACTTGAGAACGTCCATGGCATCCAAAGAGCATCCCCCTACATCAAAAACAGTTTTAGACCAGCTAGAAAACAGCGATAGTGAATTAGAATCAATTGCAGAGTTTAGCGATAGTGATTTGTGGGGAAATTCTTCATCAGACACTGAAAGTGACGACAGCGACAACTCTACGACTGAGCTCAGTGATGTGCCCCCAAGATTTCCATTTACTGGAGCATCTGGTATGAAAGTAGACATTGACGACGACAACCCCTTGGCATACTTACAACTATTTCTGACCAATGAGGCTATTGAAAAAAGTTCAAACCGAGACAAACCGGTACAAATAGCAGCAATTAGCTACTACACATCGGAAGTTTCCAAGAAGCAGAACGTGGGAACCAGTGACCAAAGATGACATTTTAGAAATTTCTGGGCCTAATAATACTTCAGGGAGTGGTTGGGAAACCCCTGCAGAAGTGGTATTGAACAACTAATAAATTACTTGCCACTCCATTCTTTGGCACGGTCACGTCAGTACAGATTTTCCCTGAAATATTTACACTTCAAAAACAACGAAGAATAATGTCACGTACACGCGGTCGGATCTTTTCCATACGGGAAATGGATGTGAGCTTGTTGTCAGAAAGGCCGACCGTGTGTATGCTCTATCGAAGATATGCTGTCGGACTTTCCGCCAACAAATGTTTGCTAGCGCGTTCTCAAATTTTCCGCCAACAAAAACTCGTTGTTGGAAAGTCTGATCGCGTGTACACAAGTCCGTCGCACAAAAGTTATGCATGCTCAGAATCAACCAAGAGGAGCCGCACTGGCTATTAAACTTCCTTTTTCTCGGCTTGTCGTACGTCTTGTACGTCACTGTGTTCCCACGTTCAAAATTGTTGCCCAACATTTGTGTGACTACAACCGTCGAACAAAAATCCACAGTTTTGTTGGCAGAAAGTCCAATCGTGTGTACGGGGCATTTGATAAAATTACTCATCCTGCACCAAAACTAAAGAAAATTTGGGAAGTATCTCAAATGATTCTAAAGAATTTCCAACAGAGCTATGTGCCAGAAAGAGATATCAGCATATATGAAAGTCTAATGGTCTACAAGGGAAACACAATTTGGCTTAAAATCCTATATGCTATGAAAATCGTCAACTGGCTACATTTGGAAATTAGTCCTATACACTGGAAAAGGAACAGAATTCAATCCAAAATACAGCAACTATGGAATGGCAACATCTTCTGTTCTTTCACTCGTTGAGCCATTGCTAAATAAGTGCTATTGCGTAACAACCAACAACTTTTATACGTCTCCTGAACTTTATGAGTTTCTTCTGTAAAACAAAACAGATGCCAATGGAACCATTAGGGCTAACCGGCACGACATGCTGCCAATGTTTGGCAATAAGAATCTGAAGACTGGAGAAATGGTTGCCTGGCAGAAAGGCAAAATTATGGTACTGTGATGGCGTGACAAGAAAGATGTGTGCCTAATGAGTACAGTTCATAATACCTCCACTGTTATGGCACGAAAGTTAGGAAAGAAATCATGAAGCCACAAGTAGTGATATACTACAATAACACCATGGGAGGTGTTGACACAGCCGACATAGCAATGACATGAGGAAACAGCAAAAGAAGTACTACAAGAAGATCTCTTCTTGAGCAACGCTTGTGGAATGCCTACATTCTGCTCAATAAAAAGTGTGACAAGCCTGTGATTCATTATAACTTCATTTGGAAAGTTGCCGAACATATCTTTGTGAACCAGTAAACAGCATCCATGGCTGTGAATAGAGCTGGACGTTGTGCTGTTGGCATTGTCAACCCGGAACACCTGACTGGTCTTCACTTCATGGACTACATCCCACCACCTAAGAAACTATAACCTAGCATTTATATCAGTTAGCTTACTGTGAGCAAATTGTCTTTTACGTGCTCTTTGATAATTGTGCATTGCTTTTTACTTTTGCCCTGTGACGATATACTTGCAATTACACAATTAAGCAATTTGGTGCTTATTTCCTGATACCTTAACAAAGTTCTGTGTAGGATACTGATACTTTGGATCATATAGTCATTTGCAGCAACCCATTACTCAACTAGGTGCACCAGAGGGGTTGAAGTTTTTCCTAAAGTCATGACAAAGAACAGAGAACCTAGTATACTAAGTGCCTCCATCAGGGGTAAGAGCTACACATGCCTAATTTTTTCATTCATACCACCTTTTATTAAGGCCCCATTCACAACTGAGCATTTTGTAGCCTGATGCCTGAAGCTACAAAACGGGGAAAACATCTATTATTCTCAATGGAGATGGTTCACATCTCCACTCCAAGTCGCCTGAAGCCAAATGCCTGAAGCTCAAACAAGTTCTGGACCCTTTTTTGTCACTCGAATCGGGCAGATTTGGATGTTTTTCTTCTTTTCACATTGGTGACCTTTTTCCCTGCACAAAATCACGGCAAAACACGCTGCAAAATTGTGGTAAAAAATGCCGCAAAAACACAGCAAAATCGTGGTAAAATTGTGCGATTTTCTGCCTGAAAACGCTATGCTCAGGTGTGAATGGGGACTAAACACAGACATTTACAAAGCTTGAGGCCCCTTTCACACATGCGGATGGTATGTCCGTATTTCATCCATCCATTTGCGGATGAAATATGGGCATACATTCATCCCTATGGGATAGCGGGTGTCTGCGGATGAGCATCCGCAGACACCCGCTATTGTCCCCCTCCGCAAC
Organism: Lithobates pipiens; assembly: GCF_037356315.1. NCBI lineage: Eukaryota > Metazoa > Chordata > Amphibia > Anura > Ranidae > Lithobates > Lithobates pipiens. The sequence goes on from NW_027507686.1 coordinate 204,488,402, forward strand.
TGTCCGATTCTGCAGACGGAGGAAAATCCTATTTTTCTGTCCGTCTGCAGAGCGGATTGTATGAACACGGACAGACGGTCCGTGCTCATCCGATCCCCATAGAGGAGAGCGGAGAGCTTACAGGGCGGTCCCTGCACAGTGTGCGGAGACCGCCCTGTCCGCCGCCGGCTCAGCGGGGACAACGGAGCGATCCCCGCTGAGCGAGCGGATCATCACGGGGCGGATCATTACTGAAAGAGGCCTAACAGGATAAGGTTCCTTATTATTATGTAAACATTTCTAATATCCAATGGCTGTTTCTCCTATTTTTTCAACATTTTACCTACAGTCCTGGAAATCCATCCAATATAAATATTAATAACAAATAAAAGTATTATCCGTGTTTTGTAAAAACAACAACAAAACAACAGCTAGGCACTACAAACCAGATATTGGGCAGAGGCACAACATGTAATAAAAAGTGCAGCACTATAAAAAAATAATCAAATGATACATATACCTGTATGTGTGTACCAAAAATAAAGTGCAAATGCTAACCATGACTATTGTACAATATGCATGTAAAATCAACACAGTGCAAAAACAAGAACACATTAAATGTGAATCCAATGTTATATAAAGTGCAATATATAATAATAAAAACAAACAACTGAACACATATGCAAAAGCTCATAGGTGATTTAAGTTCTTTAGGAGAAATCCTTGTGACACATGAAGGGAAATGAGGGAAATCACTTGTGAAGTATAAAGCATCAAATCTAAAACTTGACCACATGAGACCCGTCACCACAGAGAGACAAGAGGCTTAACGGAAAGCCAGTGATCACCCTTATTCGGAGGGGTCACAAAACGCTTGTTGGATCTGAGATCCATTGGAAAGATGTCCTGATGTCCAAGTCGTCCCCCACCGGAGACCTCCACAGAGGCCGAGCGGTAGTCAAATCCAATCAGATAGCATCAATGCCAGAGTACAAATATACAAATATGCAAAAAAGCAAAAAATAAAACTCCAATAGTGCAATAATGCCTTTAAAAGAGCTTTAATGGAGGGTAATGCAATGCTGCATTTAAACTAAATGACCCACAACCCATTTATCTGATTGAAATAGGTACAATTGGAATACCAAACAGATAAAAAAAAAAACACATCAACATGTGACGCCATCAGGGGTTCGCTCACACGCCTGCGCCAACACTCTAAATAGTTACTTGACAGAACAAAGGAGCACTGCCATTGGTTAGTCCAAACAATACAAGGGAACTCATAGGGTGCATGTAATGAGAGAGATGGAAAAGTATTTTTTGCAGTTATTGGTAGAACAAGGTTGTCCGTTATCCAATAAAAACATGGCCTAACTTTAGGCATGCAAGCCCATGGTGAACCACTTGTGCTGCCATCACGTGGTCAAAAATAAAATCAAAAATGAAAAAGCCGCTTAAGTAATATAGTTATAAAGGCCTGCTCCAATGTATTGCCAATAATACTATACCAATGAGGAATATCATTAAAAAATGTCAACTTACCAATTCCTATTAGAGTATGCAAAAATTAGCACCAAAAATAATCAATACATTATACATTTATTTATTTTCAGAAGGAACAAACAAAAATAAATGAAAAACTAGATTTACAAATATGAACAAATGTACAGTCAGAGCAGAAATACGCTCATAATAGCAGCCACAACTTAATAGAAGAAGGGGGGCTCCAAATGTAAAACATTCAAACCACCGAATATTTTTTCATCTGTTTGGAATTCCAATTTTACCTATTTTAATCTGATGATTTGTTTGTGGGTCATTTTGTTTTCATGCAGCATTGCATTACCCTCCATTAAAGCTCTTTTAAAGGCATTATTGCACTATTAGAGGTTTTTTTTTTTTGCTTTTTTGTATATTTGCATATTTGCACTGTGGCATTGATGCTATCAGATTGGATTTGACTACCGCTTGGCATCTGTGGAGGTCTCCTGTGGGGGACACCTTGGACATCTCTCCAACGGATCTCAAATCCAATACGCGTTTTGCAACCCACCTGAATAAGGGTGGTCACTGGCATTTTATGCTTCACACTTCACAAGTGATTTCCCTCATTGAGTCCTAATGAACTTAAAGGGGTTGTAAAGGTAAGGAAGCTCCTTTTCTCTGCTAGGTGGTTCTCGGCTGTTGATTGGATAGATTGATAGCAGCGCAGCCATTGGTTATTGGCTCCTGCTGCTGTCAATAAATCCAATGACGCAGCCGCCGGGGCACAGTCCTGCATTTGGCGTCTATGGATGCTGAATACTGTACTCGGGAGCGAGCCCCCAAGGTAACCCCCGGGACAGCGATTCTCCCAGGGGGTTATCTGGTGCGGGGAGGAGCAGAGACCGCCGCCGAGGGACCCCAGAAGACCAGGATCGGGCCACTTTTTTTTTGCTTTTTTGTATATTTGCATATTTGCACTGTGGCATTGATGCTATCAGATTGGATTTGACTACCGCTTGGCATCTGTGGAGGTCTCCTGTGGGGGACACCTTGGACGTCTCTCCAACGGATCTCAAATCCAATAAGCATTTTGCGACCCCCCTGAATAAGGGTGGTCACTGGCATTTTATGCTTCACACTTCACAAGTAATTTCCCTCATTGAGTCCTAATGAACTTAAAGGGGTTGTAAAGGTAAGGAAGCGCCTTTTCTCTGCTAGGTGGTTCTCGGCTGTTGATTTGATAGATTGATAGTAGCGCAGTCATTGGTCATTGGCTCCTGCTGCTGTCAATAAATCCAATGACGTAGCCGCTGGGGCACAGTCCTGCATTTGGCGTCTATGGATGCCGAATACTGGACTCGGGAGCGAGCCCCCAAGGTAACCCCCGGGACAGCGATTCTCCCAGGGGGTTATCTGGTGCGGGGAGGAGCAGAGACAGCCGCCGAGGGACCCCAGAAGACCAGGATCGGGCCACTTTTTTTTTGCTTTTTTGTATATTTGCATATTTGCACTGTGGCATTGATGCTATCAGATTGGATTTGACTACCGCTTGGCATCTGTGGAGGTCTCCTGTGGGGGACACCTTGGACATCTCTCCAACGGATCTCAAATCCAATACGCGTTTTGCAACCCACCTGAATAAGGGTGGTCACTGGCATTTTATGCTTCACACTTCACAAGTGATTTCCCTCATTGAGTCCTAATGAACTTAAAGGGGTTGTAAAGGTAAGGAAGCTCCTTTTCTCTGCTAGGTGGTTCTCGGCTGTTGATTGGATAGATTGATAGCAGCGCAGCCATTGGTTATTGGCTCCTGCTGCTGTCAATAAATCCAATGACGCAGCCGCCGGGGCACAGTCCTGCATTTGGCGTCTATGGATGCTGAATACTGTACTCGGGAGCGAGCCCCCAAGGTAACCCCCGGGACAGCGATTCTCCCAGGGGGTTATCTGGTGCGGGGAGGAGCAGAGACCGCCGCCGAGGGACCCCAGAAGACCAGGATCGGGCCACTTTTTTTTTGCTTTTTTGTATATTTGCATATTTGCACTGTGGCATTGATGCTATCAGATTGGATTTGACTACCGCTTGGCATCTGTGGAGGTCTCCTGTGGGGGACACCTTGGACGTCTCTCCAACGGATCTCAAATCCAATAAGCATTTTGCGACCCCCCTGAATAAGGGTGGTCACTGGCATTTTATGCTTCACACTTCACAAGTAATTTCCCTCATTGAGTCCTAATGAACTTAAAGGGGTTGTAAAGGTAAGGAAGCGCCTTTTCTCTGCTAGGTGGTTCTCGGCTGTTGATTTGATAGATTGATAGTAGCGCAGTCATTGGTCATTGGCTCCTGCTGCTGTCAATAAATCCAATGACGCAGCCGCTGGGGCACAGTCCTGCATTTGGCGTCTATGGATGCCGAATACTGGACTCGGGAGCGAGCCCCCAAGGTAACCCCCGGGACAGCGATTCTCCCAGGGGGTTATCTGGTGCGGGGAGGAGCAGAGACAGCAGCCGAGGGACCCCAGAAGACCAGGATCGGGCCACTTTTTTTTTGCTTTTTTGTATATTTGCATATTTGCACTGTGGCATTGATGCTATCAGATTGGATTTGACTACCGCTTGGCATCTGTGGAGGTCTCCTGTGGGGGACACCTTGGACGTCTCTCCAACGGATCTCAAATCCAATAAGCATTTTGCGACCCCCCTGAATAAGGGTGGTCACTGGCATTTTATGCTTCACACTTCACAAGTAATTTCCCTCATTGAGTCCTAATGAACTTAAAGGGGTTGTAAAGGTAAGGAAGCACCTTTTCTCTGCTAGGTGGTTCTCGGCTGTTGATTGGATAGATTGATAGTAGCGCAGTCATTGGTCATTGGCTCCTGCTGCTGTCAATAAATCCAATGACGCAGCCGCTGGGGCACAGTCCTGCATTTGGCGTCTATGGATGCCAAATACTGGACTCGGGAGCGAGCCCCTAAGGTAACCCCCGGGACAGCGATTCTCCCAGGGGGTTATCTGGTGCGGGGAGGAGCGGAGACAGCCACCGAGGAACCCCAGAAGACCAGGATCGGGCCACTGTGTGTAAAACGAGCTGCACAGTGGAGCTAAGTATGACATGTTTGTTATTTTAAAAAAATGAAAAATTACCTTTAGTGTCACTTTAAATCACCTATGAGCTTTTACATATGTGTACAGTTGTTTGTTTTTAGTATTATATTTTGTTTGCCCTTTATATAATATTGGATTCACATTTAATGTGTTCTTGTTTTTGCACTGTGTTGATTTTACATGAATATTGTACAACAGTCACAGTTAGCATTTGCACATTTGCACTTTATTTTTGGTACACACATATATGTATCATTTGGTACTTTTTTTTTTATAGAGCTGCACTTTTTATTACATATAAATATTAATAAAAATCATTTGTTACTAAATGATATACATTAATGAAAACATTTGGTTGCTGCTATATGCTTTTCAGTTTCTCTTTTTTTCACTCATATATGTCAAAACATTTTCAGTTTAATCCAAATAATGTGATGGCAGCTCTTTGTTCATCAAACAAGTCACAGATCCACTTGGATTAGTGATCCTGGTATTAATCACAGTTTCTGCATTTAATTCACATATCCACTTGATTCACTAATCCCGTTGTTAATAATGGTTTTTGCACATGTATTGCAGACTTAACATGGTATTGATCCTACTTTCCAGCTCAACAATCTCAGTCTTTTTTCTTCTTCTTACCCTTGCTTCTGTATTAACCACTTGCCGCCCACCCACAGTACATTTACTGCAGGTGGACAGCAGCTCCGGCCTAAGCAGCATACAGGTACGTCTCACTTACTTCCTGTTTTTCAGGTGTGCTGCAAAGGCCCCCCCCTAATCTGTACTGTGATTGGCCACAGTACGAGTCTGTCAGCAGGTTGCTGCCAATGATTTTGACAGAACAAATATGATCGGGCCAGTTTCTTCCTCCCTGAGCTCTTTTTGTTCAGGGAGAGAAGCCAGACAGATTTTGTGTGAGTACAAAGAGCACGTGTTCACTTGTTAGGCACATATACAATATACAGAATACTTGATTAATCCCAAAGGGAAATTGTGAAATTGTTACGGCACGAACACACTTAAAAGAGACAACACAAGATCACAGCAATAAGCTGAACAAGATGTAAAAACACAGCAGAATTACCAATAACAGCCATTAACACCAAATAACAAAAATAAAACTACACTACAAATAAAATATCCATACAATTAAAATACAACATAGAATAAATAACACTGATAACAAATAATACACCACTTTCTCTAACACCACCCCATATAATAACCAACAAAATACATACATACTATAAAAACAACACAAAATCCTGTTTATAAACCGGGATCTGGGGGTCCATCAACATGGGGACATGGTGCTTTGGGGGGACCCCAAAGCATCCTCCCAAAGTTGAGGGCATGAGGCCTGGTACGGTTAAGGAGGGGGGGCGCTCTCTCGCCCCACCTATTTTCCTGCGGCCTGCCAGGTTGCAATGCTCGGATAAAAGGTCTGGTATGGAATTTTAGGGGGAACTCCACACCATTTTTTTTTTATTTGGCGTGGATTTCACCTTAAAATCCACACCAGACACGAAGTGATTTTAAATTACTTTTTTTCCTTCAGAAATGACACTATGTGCCGGGGCAGTTCTAAGCACGGGAAACATGCACCCCTTTACAGGCATACTATAGACATACCCCAGGTACGAAATTTAAAGGAATATTACACTTTTATTGTTTCACTTTAAGCATTATTAAAATCACTGCTCCTGAAAAAACATCAGTTTTTAAAACTTTTTTTTGCATTGATACATGTCCCCTGGGGCAGGACCCGGGTCCCCAAACACTTTTTATGACAATAACTTGCATATAAGCCTTTAAAATTAGCACTTTAGATTTCTCCCATAGACTTGTACAGGGTGTTCCACGGCTTCTCAAATTCGGCACGAACACCCCAAATTGTTCGCTGTTCGGTGAACAGGCGAGCAGGCAATGTTCGAGTCGAACATGAGTTCGACTCAAACTCGAAGCTCATCCCTAGTCAATATCTTATTGTGCCATACAAATGCTTGAAATGAGGTTTAAATACTGAAAACAGAAATACTGTATATTGTCCCTATTGGATATTTTGTGTGTTATTATCCTTCCTTGTGGGTAGATAAAAAATTGATATTTTTTTAAATATATTTGTATTGTGAGTTCATACCGTACCATGATAGTCCTCAATGCCTCAACCAAACTTGCTTTATTCCATTCTCATGACAGGTTTATTTTCAATGTAGCATTCTCACATTTAATTATTATAGGTTTTTTAGTATTTTATCTTCCTGATATAAAATGCTGACATTTTGTTATGGGGTACATGGAATGTTGTGTCTATATGAACATTTTATAAGATGCTATAGATGACTGTGGACAGCTGTATCTACAACATCACTGTGATGCTGTCAGTGGTGAAGAGATTGAATTGAAAACCAGAAGAATTAACAAAGGTAATTTTTTTACTCTTCCACTAGATGAATGCAGAATCACATTTACTTGGTTTTATAAATCGCGTGAGCCTCTGCAGATTAGGCAGACCTATATTGAAAAATTCTGGAAAAGCAAAAAAGAAATGATTCCCTGATGTTCCCGACTCAATCATCCATACTAGCAATGAACAAAATTAAACTTTCAGGAAAAAATATTTGTTGCTTCCGCACCCTTTATAGACAGCATTGCTCAAGACAAGTAATAAATGCAGTTTACTAAATTTATGATTTCAATATACTGTTTTTAGTTTAACATTTTTCATAGGTGTTTAGTCATACTGTAAATTTCTAACGTGAACCTGGGATTTGTGTATACAGTGCAAAGAATAGGTTAACTTTAGAAGCTCCCTACATGCCTTAAAGCCCAACTCCAGGCACTCCTCCCCCCACCACAGTGCTTCTTTGTGCTCCCTTCCCCAAGGTCATCCTGTTCAAGAAGTGGGGCAGGTACAATATGTTGCCAAGACCTAGCCAATTACAAGCCCTCTCACACTACATCCAGAGCTACTTTGTTTTTTGTTTTTTTACTCTGGCTGGGGAACCATTAAAATAAAAAACTATTGCTAGGGCTGGGTTTTAAACTCATCCTCCGATAGCAAAGAAAAGAAGCTCAGTGTGTGTTCCAAGTCAAACAAATTAAAATGGTGTCACGCTACTCAAAACTTTAAATCAAAATACTGGTCTCAAACATACAGTAAACTACTGCATGCATAAATAAAGTAAAATATAGTCCCAAATAAATCAGTCTCTCATTTCATACATCCACGCTGTCATGGTCTGGGTCAGGCTCAGTGGCCAGTACTTATAGCAGTAGAGAGGCTCCCACTGACCAGCAGGATAAATACACAAGCAGATTACCTTGGCAGATGATTCAGGCTCACCTGATGTGCGGAATCTAAGCACTAACCAGTATTCACCAGAGCTCCTGATGGTGGATATGGGTTTTGCTGTGTGTTAGTACCAGAATCTCCCCACCAGGAGGCGAGCAAGCTGGGGGCCAGTAACAGATAGAGCAGGTAGGAGTCATGCAGAAGTGTAATCAGTAAACAAGCCAAAGGTCATTAACAAGTGGTTGCAGGTTGGGATCAAGCAGAGGCATAATTGGGGAACAGGCCAAAAGTCAGTGATGAGTGGTAGCGAAAATACAGATGGCAGCAGGAGAGACAGAAGTGAGATATTGGCTGGAGAGAGCATAAAAATCTGGCAAGCAGAGAGTGCAAAGGTAAGGCTAAAATAGGAAAGTTCAAGGGAGGAACAAAGGGTTCAGAATTCAAGAGAAACAAGGTTCAGGGCAGGATCATTCAAGGAATTAAACAAAAATTACCCCTGCCCCCATCTTTAACTGACCATCACAGCAAGGAGCACATGGAAGGGCAATGAATGCAAGACAAAACCAGAGAAAATTCCCAGCTCAACTCACTAACCAGTCTGCTTACTAACCAAATTAACCTGTCCAACAGTATTCGTTAAAAACAGGGGTTTAGTTAGCACACATTTGCAAACACAGGCTTAAGCTGCAGGGCCCTTTTACAACACTCTGTATTATCTGCAGTCCTAACCCTTGTAAATTTATGAAAGTCTCAAACAGTGGGAACATATGCATTCTAATGGATAGATAGGGGGCAGGTGAGTCTGGAGGTAGCCCAGTCCTCCTTAAAGGCACAGGGGCACACTGGATACCCAGCTGTGCTCAAGGTATTGCCCAGGATGCTCTCCATCGCCAATGCAGAGGTTGCAGGTTCAAACCCAGGTCCAGACACGTGCTAAAATCAAATACCTTCCTCCACCTTCAGAGCCCCTCTAATCACAAGGTGTGCTCTCACCCTTTTTTGCATGACCCACATAAAATGCAAGGCCATATAGTGAATGTGTGTACTTTAAATTGGTTTCCTTCTACTTCAGCAAGATGCACCACTACATAGTGTTTACCTTAAAAACACCTTTTTTGACATCCACTCTTACACAAAAAACTCACATTTCAATGTGCACTTTAGCTCAACCATATAAACAGCACGTATTAGGCACAGACAAACATACAGCTTGAACACGTGTAACAAAAGCAATATCACAAGCATAAAACTGCAGGCCTCGCTAACTTGAATCAGGTTTGGTCTCTCAAAGACTGGCCACAATCAATCACCTTGCAGGTGGACAAACAGCCAAGGAGAATACCACAGCCAAAACCAGGATGCTGGAACCAGGAGCACACATGCTCCTGACAATAACACTCGAATACCTCACTTCCTGGTTTGTGAGGTAAGTTGTAACTTAAAACCCCGCCCCATGGTTTAATTTATCAACACGTGTACTTATATATCAGTAGAAAGGTTTTTTAAATTTATTTAGCAGTATGTTCCAAGTTATTCTGGGAGGACTATTCTCATGTAGCAGCTCTTATAAAGTGTTGGGTGAACAGTTTGGCCTGAGCATGAGCTTGGGTCGAACATTGGCTGTTCGCCCGTTCGGCCTGCCTAACAGAACAACCACAATCCACTGTGCTGCTGCAAAACTTTTGGGAAAAGATGACATGTTCAAAAGACTCATTATACCTCATAGAACATACCTTGAGGTATTTTCTTTCCAAAATGGGGTCATTTTGTGGGTAATTCCACTGCCCTGGTGCTCCAGGACCTTCAAAGGTGTGATAGGTCATCAGTAAATTAGATGTGTAATTTATGTTCCTAGAGTGCCTGATGGTGCTCCTTGCATGTTGGGCCTCTGTATGTGGCCAGGCTGTGAAAAAGTCTCACATATGTGGTATTGCCGTAGTCAGGAGTAGCAGAATGTATTTTGAGGTGTAATTGGAAGTATACTTATACTGTGTGAGAAAAATAACTTGTTATTATTACAATTTTGTGTAAAAAATAAATAAATAAATAATTATTCATTTCTTAATTTTCCCAAGAATTGTGGGAAAAAATTTCAACTAAAAAAAAACTCACCATGCCTCTTACTAAATGCCTTTGATTGTCTACTGTCCAAAAAGGGGTCATTTTGAGGGTATTTGTACTGTTCTGACATTTCAGGGAGTCAAGAAATTATTCAATACATCAGGTGTGATCATTTTTTAATGATTTGCACCATAGCTTGTACACTCTAACTTTCACACAGACTGAACAATATCCACTAATTTGGTTTTTTTTTTTTACCAAAGTTATGTAGAAGTATAAATGTTGGCCCAAATTTATGAACAAAAATGACTTATTTGCAAAATCTTAGAAACTAAAAAAAAAGTGTTTTTTTTTTCACAATTTTCGCTCTTTTTTTTAACTTATATCGCAAAAAATAAAAAATAAAACAGTGGTGATTAAATACCCCCAAAAGAAAGATCTATTTATGTGAAAAAAAATTATAAAAATGTTGTTTGGGTACAGTGTTGCATGAGTAATTGTCATTCAAAGTGTGAGAGCACTGAAAGCTAAAAGTTGCTCTGGGCAGAAAGGGGGTGTAAGTGCCCTGTATCGAAGTGGTTAAAGGAATTTCTCTTTTTTTTTTCATTGATACATGTCACCCAGGGCAATACCTGGATTCACATAACCATTATATGCCCCATTGCTTACATATAAGCCTTCAAAATGGGCACCGTTGATTTTTCCATTTGGGTCCCATAGACTTCAATGGTGTTTGTTATTCGATTCAGAACTTGGTGATGTTCGAAAGTTCTGCCGTGAACCGAACTGAACCAAACTGGGGGTGTTCAGCCCATGTCTATACTTATGTGACTGTTGCCTGTCGTTTATCTGATCAGCACTGTACCGTATTATGTGAGAAGGAGTAAATCACGTTTCTTACATCTTGATGTACTGGGTTTTTGTCTTTGCTCAGATGACCAAAAAATGGACTGGTTTAAAGGAAGTATTCATAGGATGGGTGGCATTTAAGTGAACCTGTTTCTTTGCCCTGTATAGGCAAATCACAGCTTCAGTTTACAGTGTAGCTCCGTTCATGGCAAATGTGGTTGAAGTCTACCCTTGCCTAGTGAAGCCTTCCTTACCATTTACTCAAGTCTGGTGATTGCTTATTAAAGGTATTGGCTTTTTTTTACACACTTCAAAACGATGATTTTTGAGAGGAATAATTCAGTTTTGTGCAGCATAGCATTTCAGTGCATACTTACACATGATATCCAGCAGCCTGCATATAATGAATCCTTAGGGGAGTCTAGGTGCAGGTTAGGAGTAAAGCACTAATGCCATAATGTATGACATGAGAAGCAAATTAAATTGTGTTTGTCTGCGAAGGCGGCATTGATATGTTTGGTGTGGGCTCACTAGGTGGCATAATAAATTGCTTTTCCCTTCTAATTTAGGATATGCTTAATAGTTGTTCACTTTTAGACACAAAACAATACGACTGCAAAGAAGATGGACTAATAGCAAGCAACGTGCAATCTACAGTATGTCCTCCTTGGAACATTTCAGAAGAAAGCTACAGCAATGTTTGATGAAGAACAACATACTGACATTACCAAGGTAGCAAGTCAGCTCATAATAAATCTCTGTGGGTAGAATTGGGATACAATCAACTCTGTTTTTTTAATATAGATTTATTGTAAGGTAAAGTAGCAAAATATTCAGCTCTGCTAATAATTCTTCTTCATATATCATATATTTTCATATAATCCTTTTTAATTCACAACAATAATGGTCTTTATTTTCAGCTACAGTACCTGACTGTAATTTTCAAATTTTATTATACTCAGCTGCTTTTTCCTTTGCACCTCTTTGCATTTAGCAAAGACATCTCAAAGCTGTAAAGGAAGATGGTGCTGGAAGATTTTCCTCTGCCAGCAGGGCTGGTGCAAGGATTTTTGACACCCTAGGCGAAAACCTACAATGCCTTGCGAAAGTATTCGGCCCCCTTGAACTTTTGAACCTTTTGCCACATTTCAGGCTTCAAACATAAAGATGTAAAATTTTAATTTTTTGTGAAGAATCACCAACAAGTGGGACACAATTGTGAAGTGGAACGAAATCCATTGGATAACTTAAACTTTTTTAGCAAATAAAAAACTGAAAAGTGGTGCGTGCAAAATTATTCGGCCCCTTTACTTTCAGTGCAGCAAACTCACTCCAGAAGTTCAGCGAAGATATCTGAATGATCCAATGTTGTCCTAAATGATGATGGTGATAAATAGAATCCACCTGTGTGTAATCAAGTCTCTGTATAAATGCACCTGTATGCTTGCATTTGCATGCATTGTTCTGTGATAGTCTCAGGGTTCTGTTGAAAGCGCAGAGAGCATCGTGAAGACCAAGGAACACACCAGGCAGGTCCGTAATACTGTTGTGGAGAAGTTTAAATCCGGATTTGGATACAAAAAGATTTCCCAAGCTTTAAACATCCCAAGGAGCACTGTGCAAGCGATCATTTTGAAATGGAAGGAGTATCAGACCACTGCAAATCTACCAAGACCTGGCCGTCCCTCTAAACTTTCAGCTCAGACAAGGAGAAGACTGATCAGAGATGCAGCCAAGAGGCCCGTGATCACTCTGGATGAACTGCAGAGAACTACAGCTGAGGTGGGAGAGTCTTTCCATAGGACAACAATCAGTCATACACTGCACAAATCTGGCCTTTATGGAAGAGTGGCAAGAAGAAAGCCATTTCTCAAAGATATCCATAAAAAGACTCGTCTAAAGTTTGCCACAAGCCACCTGGGAGACACACCAAACATGAGGAAGAAGGTGCTCTGGTCAGATGAAACCAAAATCTAACTTTTTGCCCACAATGCAAAACGATATGTTTGGCGTAAAAGCAACACAGCTCATCACCCTCAACACACCATCCCCACTGTCAAACATGGTGGTGGCAGCATCATGGTTTGGGCCTGCTTTTCTTCAGCAGGGACAGGGAAGATGGTTAAAATTGAGGGGGAGATGGATACAGCCAAATACAGGACCATTCTGGATGAAAACCTGTTGGAGTCTGCCAGAAACCTGAAACTGGGATGGAGATTTATCTTCCAACAAGACAATGATCCCAAACATACAGCAAAATCTACAAAGGAATGGTTCACAAATAAACGTATCCAGGTGTTAGAATGGCCAAGTCAAAGTCCAGACCTGAATCCAATCAAGAATCTGTGGAAAGAGCTGAAAACTGCTGTTCACAAACGCTCTCCATCCAACCTCACTGAGCTCGAGCTGTTTTGCAAGGAAGAATGGGCAAGAATTTCAGTCTCTCGATGTGCAAAACTGATAGAGACATACCCCAAGCGACTTGCAGCTGTAATCGCAGCAAAAGGTGGCTGAACAAAGTATTAACGCAAGGGGGCCGAATAATTTTGCACGCCCCACTTTTCATTTTTTTATTAGTTAAAAAAGTTTCAAAAATCTAATAGATTTTGTTCCACTTCACAATTGTGTCCCACTTGTTGGTGATTCTTCACCAAAAAAAAAAAAAATTATATCTTTATGTTTGAAGCCTGAAATGTGGCAAAAGGTTGAAAAGTTCAAGGGGGCCGAATACTTTCGCAAGGCACTGTAATTTTGCCTGGCTCCACCCCCTTTGCCCTGCCTATGTATATCCCACCATTTTAATGAAGTGCCCATCAAATGCAGCCCACCACCGCCTATCAAATGCAGCCTCAACAGCGCCCATTAAATTTAGCCTCACCAGCGCCCATTAAATGCAACCTTACCAGCGCCCATAAAGTGCAGCCTCACCAGCACCCATCAAATGTAGCCTACCAGCGCCCATCAATGCAGCCAAACAGTGCCCATAAAATGCAGCCTCACCAGCACCCATCAAATGTAGCCTACCAGTGCCCATCAATGCAGCCAAACAGTGCCCATAAAATGCAGCCTCACCAGCACCCATCAAATGTAGCCTACCAGCGTCCATCAATGCAGATCACGATCTAGTTTGATAACGGATCATACTGTGGAGCACCTAAGATCGACTTTTTATGATATTATCATGTTGGGTCAAATTTTTATTTGTATATAACTTATTTTTGATAGAAATAAAATATTTGGATACAATTAATTTACCAAATGTCTTATGTGTCCACCAACGCTATAAGTAGCTACTTTTATCCTTCCCTGGACATCCCTTCTCTTAGTGGCGCACAGGAGTAGGAGAAAAACACTTTTTTTAATGTCCATCAATGCAGCCTACCAGTGCCCATAAAATGCAGCCTCACCAGCGCCCATCAAATGTATCCTACCAGCGTCCATCAGTGTAGCCCACCAGGATCCATAAATGCAACCTACCAATGCCCATAAAATTCAGCCTCACCAGCGCCCATCAAATGTAGCCTACCAGTATCCATCAGTGCAATCTACCAGCGCTCATCAATGCAGCCTACCAGTGCCCAACAATGAATGTTGGCTTGCTTACATTCATTTGGAAGTCGGGACATAGACACAGTCCTCTGCCGCCACTGTGCCTGTAACACTACGTGCGAATGGAGAGGTGATGCTGATGCTGAGACTTAGTTGCTTACTGCAGGGAGCAGAGAGTAGGAACACTAGTGGCCGGGTGCCCTAGGCAGCAGTGCGCTCTGGGCGGCTGCCTAGTTTGCCTAGTGGTAGTAGCAGCCCTGTCTGCCAGATGCTATTATTGCAGGTGTGATTTTGGATCAGGTAGCTATAAAATTTTAATGGCCGGTTCACACCAGAATTGCACAGAAATGCGGTCTGCTTTCCTGTGTGTTCCCCTGCAGTGTGATTTTGCAGCCAATTCATTTGAATAGGCTACAGATTGCACCAGAACACACAGCAAAAATGTGTATTGTTTTGAGGAATATCTTCCTTTACTATCCCTGATGCAAAATATCCCTGATATCCCTGATACTATCCATATGCAAAAAAAAAAAAAAAATGCTGACTAGTGGACTACAGTAAGTACAGAAGAGTCACATGCGGCCCCCAGGCCACAGTTTGAGCACCGGGGGCCTAGGCCCTCAGTCCAGCGCTGATCATGATATTTTGTGATTAGCCATAGCATATGCTTAAGAATTATGATTGATTATAGCAAACTATCATTTTTACACTAGTGCTTTTGAGGTTAAAACAACATTTGACAGGTAAAACTTTGTGTTGTTCATAGTTTTTAATGCAATTTCAGCTGTCATGTATTTCTACAGGTTAGAAAATAAAGAATTTATGTGAATGTCAGCGTGGGGCACAGTGAGCACCTTTGATTTCTCTAGTCATTAGACATTAGCCTATGTCCGAGCCATGTATTAAAATTATTCTAACACAAACTAGCCAGTAAAAGAACAATAACGTAGGAAGGATGTTTCAGGATGGAGAGTGGGGGAAGGAGCTAATCAATCAGAGGCGGCTCGTCCATTAACCTCCCTGGCAGTACGATTATTTCTGATTTTTGGTGCTGAAAGCGGTACAATTATTTTGCATGAAAATTTGGCGTTTTATATTGTAGGCCTGTAATTCTTAGGAATAACGCACTTAAATCTGTGCAAACCAGAGTCTAGTAGACATCCCGGGTATGATAAAGTTTTAAAAACAAAATCATAAATTATAATATAATAAATAACAATAAATAATTATACCATATAATAATAATAAAAAAAAATCAACAATGTAATCAAATCAAAAACACTGAAATTTGCTCAGGTGCAGAATTGTCACTGTCATTACTTTTCATTATTTGATGACGGATCTCCCCACAAATCGCTATCGCTCAAATCTGCAAGTGATTCTAATTTATTATCGCTGTTTTCTAGCTGGTCTAAAACCACTTTGATGTAAAGGGACGGTTTTGGTTGCTGTGGACTGCTATGGACAATCTCCAGTTTCCAGGCAGAAAGAACAGTTTTTATAATATAAAACTGCATGCAGGGCACGGGACAAACCACTAGGGACAAAGGGGATGTGAAATTATTTCATATAGTAATGTAATCTGTAAGATTACATTATACTGTATGTAATGTGTGTGTTTCCCTTTTTGAATTTGGCGCCGTTCTCTATCCCCGTGCGTTGGAGCGCTCGCAGGGAATGGAGCCCAGCTTCGAGATGAATCGAGCGGAGGACGAGCCGCTCACACTGCGGGTATACATCTCAGGATGCAGGGGACAAAGTATGTAAGCTCTTCCTGGATTCTGCGATGCAATAACGTGTCTGGCTCAGAGTTACTGCTTTTAATTCTGAAATTCCACCTCGAGCCAGACTCGGGAATACCGCTAAGGAGGTTAAGGGCGCATGGGTGCCGCCACCCTGTCCATCGCTACCACCCCTATCCATGCGTCCGGCCCCTTTGAGGGCAACGGCCCATACATTTAAATGGGGGGGGCTGTTTTTTTAATCACTTGAGTTCCGGGCCATAGCGAATGATGGCTACAGCACGGACCTCAATTTCCGGGAGGCCATCATAGGACGTCCTCCCCTGTGCATGCTCCAGGACGTGCGGGGAGTGTGCTGTGATCACCGAGTCATGGAGACTCGGCTGATCACCGATCCTAGTAAGGGGCCGGTCCCGGCCTCTTACCATGTGATCAGCTGTCAGCAAATGACAGTTGATCACATAATGTAAACAAAAGCTCGGTGATCGTTTTTTTTTCTTCTCACGCTGAGGGTCCGTTCACACAGGGGCAACACGACTTGTAGGCGACTTGAGTGAGGCAACTTGGACACGACTTGAGTTAAGATCACAGCGCGACTTGGGACGACTTCAACACGACTTGTGATGACTTCAACCTGACTTGGGACGACTTACAAGTCGCCCCAGGCCAGGCGACTTTTGCCGTGGCCAAGCAGAGAATGAGCTCAAGGGGGAACTCCACGCCAAATTTCTGAAAAAAATTTAGCGTGGGTTCCCCCTCCGAGAGCATACCAGGCCCTTAGGTCTGGTATGGATTCCAAGGGGAACCCCCTACGCCGAAAAAACGGCGTGGGGGTCCCCCCAGATCCACACCAGACCCTTATCCGAGCACGCTACCCGGCCGGCCAGGAAAGGGGGTGGGGACGAGCGGGCGCCCCCCCCCCCTCCTGAGCCATACCAGGCCGCGTGCCCTCAACATGGGGGGGGTGCCTTGGGGGAGGGGGGGCGTGCGGCCCCCCCACCCCAAAGCACCTTGTCCCCATGTCGATGAGGACAAGGGCCTCTTCCCGACAACCCTGGCCGTTGGTTGTCGGGGTCTGCGGGCGGGGGGCTTATCGGAATCCGGGAGCCCCCTTTAATAAGGGGGCCCCCGGATACCGGCCCCCCCACCCTATGTGAATGAGTATGGGGTACAATGTACCCCTACCCATTCACCTGTGAAAAAAAGTACAAAAAAAACACAACACCGGGAAAAAATATTTTATTGCACAGCTCCGGGGGTCTTCCGTCTTCGGGGGTCTTCTCGCCGGACTCCTCCGCTATCTTCTTGTAGCTCTTTTGCTAGCGGAGGAGTCCGGCTTTCTTCCTCGCCGCCGGCCTCTTCTCCCGACTTCGGGGGTCTTGTCCCCCTCTTCGGTTCTTCTGCCGGGCCACCGCACCTTCTTATAGCTCTTTTACAGGCGGTGGCCCGGTCTTCTGTCGCCGCCGTCGCCGCCGCCGCCTTCCGTTCTTCTCCTTCTTCTTCTCCTGGAGATGTTGACTGGACGAGCTCTCCGGCCGCAATGCCAGGGACGCGCTGCGCTGCCACTTATATAGGGACAATGGGGCGGTGTCACATGGGTTGATGTCACATGGGTTGGTCACATGGGTTGATGTCACATGGTGACCCCGCCCCTTACCATGTGACATCAACCCATGTGACCAACCCATGTGACATCAACCCATGTGACACCGCCCCATTGTCCCTATATAAGTGGCAGCGCAGCGCGTCCCTGGCATTGCGGCCGGAGAGCTCGTCCAGTCAACATCTCCAGGAGAAGAAGAAGGAGAAGAACGGAAGGCGGCGGCGGCGATGGCGGCGACAGAAGACCGGGCCACCGCCTGTAAAAGAGCTATAAGAAGGCGCGGTGGCCCGGCAGAAGAACCGAAGAGGGGGACAAGACCCCCGAAGTCGGGAGAAGAGGCCGGCGGCGAGGAAGAAAGCCGGACTCCTCCGCTAGCAAAAGAGCTACAAGAAGATAGCGGAGGAGTCCGGCGAGAAGACCCCCGAAGACGGAAGACCCCCGGAGCTGTGCAATAAAATATTTTTTCCCGGTGTTGTGTTTTTTTTGTACTTTTTTTCACAGGTGAATGGGTAGGGGTACATTGTACCCCATACTCATTCACATAGGGTGGGGGGGCCGGTATCCGGGGGCCCCCTTATTAAAGGGGGCTCCCGGATTCCGATAAGCCCCCCGCCCGCAGACCCCGACAACCAACGGCCAGGGTTGTCGGGTAGAGGCCCTTGTCCTCATCGACATGGGGACAAGGTGCTTTGGGGTGGGGGGGGGCCGCACGCCCCCCTCCCCCAAGGCACCCCCCCATGTTGAGGGCACGCGGCCTGGTACGGCTCAGGAGGGGGGGGGCGCCCGCTCGTCCCCACCCCCTTTCCTGGCCGGCCGGGTAGCGTGCTCGGATAAGGGTCTGGTGTGGATCTGGGGGGACCACCACGCTGTTTTTTCGGCGTAGGGGGTTCCCCTTGGAATCCATACCAGACCTAAGGGCCTGGTATGCTCTCGGAGGGGGAACCCACACCAAATTTTTTTCAGAAATTTGGCGTGGAGTTCCCCCTTCAGAGCTAATAATTCTGTCAAAGTCGCCTCCGTATAGACAGAAATCCGACTTGGAGGCAACCTCCATTGAAATCAATGGGTACCGGTCGCCTACAAGTCGGATTCAAGTAGTACAGGAACTTCTTTTGAAGTCGGAGCGACTTCAGTAGTGTGCATTAAGACAGCTCTCATTCACTTACATTGGTTTTTAAATGTTGTCCGACCTGAGGCGACTTGGGGCGACTTGAAGTCGGATCCCAAGTTGCCCCTGTGTGAACGGACCCTGACAGCGCGAGGAGAAAAAAAGCCGATCACCGGCTTATATTAAAGGGACATCGGTCCTGAAGAGAAAGGAGGCACATCTGCCTCCTCTTTGCCATTTAGTACCCCCTGCCAGTGCCACCTGTCATTGTGCCCATAGTGCCCACAGTGTTCACCATTGTCACCTATCAATGCCCATGAGTGCCACCTATCAATGCCCACAAGTGCCACCTATCAATGCCCACCAGTGGCCTGGTACGGGTCAGGAGGGGAAGGGCGCTCTCTCATCCCCCCCTCTTTTCCTGCGGCCTGCCAGGTTGCGTGCTCGGATAAAGGGTCTGGTATGGATATTTGGGGGGAACCCCACATCATTTTTTTTTTATTTGAGGCAGGGTTCCCCTTAATATCCATACCAGACCTGAAGGGCCTGGTAATTGAATTTGGGGGGACCCCCATGCATTTTTTTTACAGGCATACTATACACACCCCCTAGGTATGAAATTTAAAGGAATTTTTCACTTTTATTGTTTCATTTTAAGCATTATTAAAATCACTGCTCTCAAAAAAACAGCCACTTTTAAAACTTTTTTTTGCATTGATACATGTCCCCTGAGGCAGGACCCCCAAACACTTTTTATGACAATAACTTGCATATAAGCCTTTAAAATTAGCACTTTATATTTTTCATGTTCGAGTCCCATAGACTTTAACAGTGTTCGGATGTTCGAACAAATTTATTGCCTGTTCACATGTTCTGATGCGAACCGAACTGGGGGGGTGTTCGGCTCATCCCTAGTCCTCATCTATTTTTATATGCAAGTCTATTGTTTAACTACTTATACCTATTAAATAAAGTAAAAGGAGCTTTTAAAAACTACAATCACAATACAATTAAAAATTTCACAAAGAACAATAAAATAGAACAATTCTTTCATTCATTATTGAGGAATGGATAATTATGTTCTCTATGTTTCCATGTATTCATCGTCATCTATTGTTATCTTTTTCAAAGGTAGGTAAATTCAAAGCACAATTTCTAATTTCTAATTTACTTGAAAAATGGAGGACTGCTAAAATAGCTCAGTTGATTTTTTTTTTAAGGGTATATTTAACTTTTAATAAAAAAAAAAAAAAAAGAAGAAAAAATTAGTTAACTCCAAATATCCTGGCCACCCCCTGGACTCTGTTCACATAGCAGCCATGATGCCCAGTGCTGCAATTGTAGAAGTTAGTACATCACAATACATAACCCCAGAATGAGTATCCATCATAATGCTTGCAATGGCCAGCGCTGATTGATCAGTGCAACTACATAACTAAGTGTAGCACTAACCCCCGAAGGAGCTGCTGGTTATTTTTGGGCTTACCGTTACCCTCCATTCTCCTTGTTGCACGTCTAGGGGAAGTCCCGTGGTAGATAACCCAGTAACTGGAGACTGACAATATATCCACTTGAATGGATTTTATTTGCAAAACTCAAACCATTGAACAGTCTTTCAACTTGGGATCAGAGGGTTGGAAAAGGAAGTTTAGGTACTCTTCATTTTAAAGTCCAAAAAACGTTAAAGAACTTGCTTACTTTGACTGCATCCAGAGAATAGCCATTCACAGCTGGATGATCAATCGAGTTGGACAGTCCCTCTCTCACAAAGCCTAGCAGCCAACAAGGTGCTTACTCAGGAACAAAGTCTTTGTCACAGATGTTGTTGCAGAACATGTAGGGAAACTAAGCTTCAGAACACTTGTAGGATACCTGGATCTTTCAGCCAGCTTGGCGATAGCCACAAGACCGGATTCTTTCGGTTACTTCAGCCCTTCCAGGCTCTTGTTAAGAAAACCAACCCATACGTGGTGTTCTTCTAAAGAGTCCTCCCCTGGAATGCTTGAAGTACAATGGGTCTCTCCCAAACCGGAGACGGCACCCAACCACCTCAGAATCCTCCTTTAAAGCGGGAGTCCACCGGGACTCCGCGTTTTTTTTTTTTTTTTTAAAAGCCAGCAGCTACAAATACTGCAGCTGCTGACTTTTAAAATAGTGACACTTACCTGTCCAGCGCGCCCGCGATGTCGGCACCCGAAGCCGATCGCTAGGTCGTCTGTCGGGTCCTGCCGCCGCCATCTTGGGTATGGGAATCAGGAAATGGAGCCTTTCGGCTTCATTTCCCAGTTCCCTACTGCGCATGCGCGAGCCGCGCGGCGCAATCCGGACGGTCCCCGCTGCCTCTGGGAACTGTGTGTTTCCCAGCAGGCAGCGGGGCACTTGCGCAAAGGGGTGGGCAGTTGCGGAAAGGGGCGTAATCTACGCCCCTTTCCGCAGACAGCTATCCCGGAAGTGGGTGCAGTTACCTGGATTATCCAGGTAACTGCACCCCCCTCCCCCCTGAAAGGTGCCAATTGTGGCGCCGGAGGGGGGGGGGGGGGATTCCGATGAGCGGAGGTCCATTTTAGGGTGGACCTCCGCTTTAATTTCCTTGCCTTGGGCTAGCCAGCTCCAAGACATTAAAGTCAGGTGGATCCACACCCCAGGCCATAGCCTTCATGGGGGCTGGTCAGGAGGACCAGGACCATGTAATCAGCACATCATACTGAACCCCGAACCACGTGATGTCCGCATCTTAAATACCCTCTCCCAGAGGGCACAGCGAGAGGACTACTCCGAAAGAGAGTAACTTAAAGAGGGATTCCACCAAAAAAAAAAAATATTAAAAGCCAGCAGCTATAAATACTACAGCTGCTGACTTTTAATAAATGGACACTCACTTGTCCCGGGTTCCAGCGATGCCGGCAGCCGAGGCCGATCAATCGATCGGCTCTCGGCTGCTGCCGCCACCATTCTAGGTGAGGGAATCAGGAAGTGAAGTGAATCGGCTTCACTTCCCGGTTCCCTACTGCGCATGCGCGAGTCGCGCAGCGCAATAGGAAATCTCTGCTAATCAGTAAGCATGTTCCATTGCAAGCATTTTTATGGACACTCACTCTGGGGCTGTGTATTTGTGGTATACTGTGTATGGACCACAACACCGGCAGCACTGGGTATCAGTTGGCCACTATGTGAAAAGGGTCCAGTGGGATGGCCAGGATATTTCGAGCTAGTTCACCTTTTCATTTTTCTTGAAAAGTTGAATTTGCCCTTCTGCTTTCAGGCATATATTCAGTGTTGAAACACATATGTAGCGCTACCTCAAAGGGCTGCTAGATTTTAGGGCCCCCCTTCCCTTGTACAGCCAGGCAACATACATTTTCAGCAAACTCTCCACAGTTAATAATCCAGTCCATGAGCTTGGTTTTGATAATTTGTTAGGGGAATATAACTTGGATGGGGTTAGGATGATATGGGATGCCCAGAACTGTATTTACAAAAGATTCCTGAGGAGAACGTAAGCTGCTCCCAACTTTCAGAGTAGATCCTGGGCTAAACTCCTGCATGAATAATCACTAGTCCTTACTGGATCCTCAAAGCACAAGTCCCAGACTGCCAGTAATATCTTCCTTACTGCAAAAATGCCAGCGCACTTGGCTTCCCTGAACTTTTCCATCAGCCGGGATGAAGGCAAGTTGTACACTGTCCCTTCTGAAGGCAAGATAGACTTTGCACCCGGCTGCTTTCTCTTTCTGTGGCTTTCAGAGGTGAATAGATAGTGGTTACTCACACAGTCCCTTTATCATTCGGCCTGGTAGTGACTTCTGTCCTGGCCTCCTACTGTATAGGTCCCACTTGCTTGGCAGGGTGTCTCCTGGATGAGATTGAAGGGGGTGAGGGTCCCTTTCTGGTTTCTTCTTCTTCTCTCTCTCTCTTTCCACAGTACACTGTCCTCTGCCCTCTGCTAGTGCACATCTTCTGCCAGCACAGGGCTCCCCTCCACACTTCTGGATCCTGAGTTCTCTTCATCTAGCACCCAGTCAGTAAGGTGTCCAGAAGAGATGTAACTCTATGCTCTCTAACACCTCTCTTATTCTAGTACTATCCCTAATAGACAGGGTACCTTTCCCTACTATGCTAACTCGCAAAATGTGTGCCAAACCTGGGAGACAGGGCTATAAATAGGCTCTGCCTGACCCAAGACGGCTGCACACGGGGTGGCAACATCTAATTGGACTGCTTCCCCAGTGGCCCAGGAAACCATAGAGGGACCATGTTCCTCCTGACTTCCTCTCCAGCTGCAGTGCTGCTGTGAAATAGCACCACCTGCAGGGGAGAATATAGACTGCACCTTCCTGACTGGTAAGCTGAGCTGGGAATTTTTCTTTATTTTTGTTTGACGAGTGTCACCCTTCCATGTATTTGCAAATATCTGAAAACTAAACCCCTGTCTTTAACATGAACTGTTAGACAGGACAATTCAGTTAGTTGCAAGCTGGCTGGTAAGTTGAGCTGGGAATATTTCTTTGTTTTTGTTTGACATACATCACTGCCATATTTTCCTTGGTGTTAAGGCTAAAAGTTGGTGAAGTTGTCACTTGTTTTTACCGTTGATTATTTGGTGAGGGGGCGCTCTGGATACCTTTGATGACATTGTGCTATGTGCTTGGTGTCCAGTGTGCTCCTGTGCCTTTAAGAAGGGATGGGCTCCCTCAAGGCATACCAGCCCTCAATCAATCCTTTATTATATATATGCTCCTACTATGGAGGCTCTCAAAATTTATAGTTAGGACTTCAGATAATACTGGGGTGCTGTGACACGGCCTCTGCAGTCTACTCATGTATTTGCAAATGTGTGCAAATTAAACCCCTGTTTTTAAAGTGGTTGTAGACCCTTACAACACACTTTTTGCTGCAGGTAAGCCTATAATTAGGCTTACCTGTAGCTACCCTGGATATCTCCTAAGCCTGAACGGTTTAGGAGATATCCCCTGTATTTGCATGTACCATCGTCATCGGCACACGCGCACTGAAGCAAACTGAAGCAAGGGCATGTACATGCCCTTGCTTCAGTTAGACTGTGCCGTTACCAGCGGCTCTCGTGTGCATGCATGAGAGTGACGTCATTGCGGCTCCGATCAATCACAGAGCTGGAGCCCACAATACCTAGAAGTAACTCCGGGAGAGATGTCACCGGCCAAAGCGGTGAACCAGGACTGCTGTGGGGGCTTCGATCTAAGGTAAGTAATACATAATGAGGTAGTATGCTATGCATACTAGCTCATCATACCTTTGTCTTGCAGGTTTTTTTTTTTGCTTGGGTTTACAACCACTTTAACACAAACTTTTAGACGGGTCAGTTTGGCTGGTAAGTTGAGCTGAGAATTTGTAATAGTTTTTGTTTGACATGCGTCCCCCTTCCATATGCTCCATGCTGTTAAGGCCAGTTATAGGTTGGGGCAGTTGCCCTTTGTTTAGACTGCACCTTCCTACAGACTTATTAAAGGAAAAATGGAGCTGCATTTTTTGCAAGAATTTTTCAGAGCACTTAGCCAATGAGGTGAAGCCCTGCTAACTTTCATTATCTAATCATGTTCACACGAAGTTCATTTTTGTTTTTTTCCCTTGCATGTGATTGGGTATTCTTTGCAAAGTGAAATTTCACCACATTCATTAAGCTCTAAGGAAAAATTTCTATGTGAATAGCCTTTTTGCCTTTAATAAATAGACCTCCTTAGCTCCACTGTTTCCAAATATGATGCTGTGCAAAAATCCATATCTTTACCAAAAGAGTGCACAAATGTGTATGACAAAATAATAGATGTTATACACAGAAAAGCCAGAAGAAGGCAGAAGATACACACGTTTCCTGACGATTTAAATCAAACATGCATGATAGATGGTTGGAGCGTAATTCTTTAAAATGCTCCTTTACAGTCAACGCTGAAGCAGACATTTTGTGTTTAGGATATCTCTTACATTAAACTCTTTTGATAATTGTTTCTCAGCTATAAATAAACTGTAGTTAGAGATGTTCAGACACAAGCCTTTAACTGCTGGGAACCATATGGTGAAAACCAGACAATTTAGTTTTATGGCGGCTAAAAAAATCAAAACACTGTAAGTACATTTTGAGCAGACTGTAATAGAATGCTAAGCTTTATTTATTACAATGAACTGGGTGCCATACTTAACAGATCCTATCATTTATTTATTAAGCTTCCCCATATTTAACTTGATTTAAAGCCCACTGCCAACTCCTTGACAAATGCTAGGTTTTAATGTAGAAAAGTGAAACAATATATTTTGGTGTGCGGTGCCGATGCGCCTATCTCAGCACATTGCGCTTTTCACTTTTTTTTTCTATTAGTGTTATTGAAATTTTACAGCAACATTTGTGACTGGCCTTAGGTGATACACAGTAACAAAGCCTCCTACATATGTTGTACGTGTTTATCTACAGTGTTCTTCTCTCTACATCTGTTCAAAGTCCAGAATTTATAAGACCCCGTTCACATTGGGGCGCAATCAGACATGTTGGCGCTAAAAATAGAGCCTGTAAACCAGCCATGTTGCGGAATTGGAGGAGATAACATTATTATTTATTATTGGCCTTGGAGTTATTGCTTTGACCCAAGTCCAGTCCAGGAACAGGAGGAGGAGGAGTTCTTGGTCCAAAAATTGGTTGCTTTATTAATCTTGACCAATTATATCATATACCTTTGCTGCGGGAGCTCCAGGAGAATAATGCAGATGATTTTTGTAATTATCTCTGGATGATGGAACCCTGCTTTCACCAACTCTTGGCATTGTTGATCATTTTTTAACCAAAACATAAGCACCTTGTGTGCGGATGAGGGGGGGGGGGGTGTTCTTTCCCTCCAATCAGCTCTCAGAGCTCTCCTCACTGACCTCTGCAGAGTGTAACTTCAGCTATCCCCTATTTTTTAAACTCTTATGCTGCGTACACACAGTCGGAGAATCCGTCGGAATGCGTCTTATCGGACCGTATCGTCAGATAATCCGACTGTGTGTGGTATGCATTGGACTAATCCCGTCCGAATCTCCGTCGGACCCAATTTTCCAACATGTTGGAAATATTTCCCGACCAACTGGGCCGGTCGGATGTAATCCGATCATGTGTCGAGAATTTTGATCGGACCAAGTGCCACGCATGCTCAGATCAAATTCCTACATCAAAGCTATTGGCTACTAGCCTGAATCTAGTCCCATCATAACAAAATTACGTCATCACGTTCTGAAAGATTGGATTTTTCGACTACTTAGTTGGACCGTGTGTATGCAACAGTTTCGGACAAGATCCGACGGACAAAATCCGACAGAGAAAATCCGCCGGATTTGGTTGTTGAAATCTCCGACCGTGTGTACAGGGGCTTATGCCGCGTACACACGGTCGGAGAATCCGTCGGAATGCGTCTTATCGGACCGTGTCATCAGATAATCCGACTGTGTGTGGTATGCATCAGACTGATTCCGTCCGAATCTCCGTTGGACCCAATTTTCCAACATGTTGGAAATATTTCCCGACCAACTGGGCCGGTCGGACGTAATCCGATCATGTGTAGAGAATTTTGATCGGACCAAGTGCCATGCATGCTCAGATCAAATTCCTACATCAAAGCTATTGGCTACTAGCCTGAATCTAGTCCCATCGTAACGAAATTGCGTCATCACGTTCGGAAAGATTGGATTTTTCGACAACTTAGTCGGACCGTGTGTATGCAACAGTTTCGGACAAGATCCGACGGACAAAATCCGACGGAGAAGATCCGACGGAGAAAATCCGACGGAGAAAATCCGACGGATTTGGTTGTCGAAATCTCCGACCGTGTGTACAGGGGCTAACACAAGCTTTATAAACTCTGAACTGGATGAAGAGAAGAGAAGGCTGCAGGAAAAACAGGTAAGACCTATGTAAGATGATTTGTTTCATCTCTGTATATTACCTGAGGCCAGTCACTTCACTGAGTATATGTAAGGGTTTACAACCACTTTAAGAACACCCTGCTGCCCCCATGCCTGAGCTAAGGGCAGATGGATTCCAGGAAGTAAATGCTACATGAATCATCTGCCCTTATTCAAGATGGCTGCAGTGAGAAATGCGGGGGGGGGGGGGTGTATTTTCTGAATAAAATAATAGAGTTTGCTTTGAATATTAAAAATTAATTAAATAGTGTTTTCAGTTTGTGATTAGTATTAGGCAAACGATTTGACCCGAGCATGAGTTTGATCTGAAACATCGGCTGTTGGCTCCATTTGGGGAACACCCGAATTTGCAGGGTATTTGGGGGGTGTTCGCCTTGCCAAAAGCCCTGCAATGTACTGTGTGCTGCACAGTGCATCTGTGCCCACCTGTGCCACCTGCCAGTGCCACCTACCAGTGCAAACACTGCTGCCTACCAGTGCCCACCAGCACCACCTACCAGTGCCCACAGTGCCACCCATCAGTGCCCACAGTGCCACCTACCAATGCCACCTAGCAGTGCCCACACTGCCACCTATCAATGTCACCAATCAATGCCTCATCAACATTGCTGCCCATCAGTGTCACCTACCAGTACCCATCAGTGCCATATATCAGTGGTACCTATCAGTAACACCTATCAGTGCCTTTCTGTATGCATCAGTGCAACCAATCTGTGCCTATCAGTACCACCTTATCTGTCCCCATCAGTGCCGCCTTATCTGTGCCTATCAGTGCCCATCAGGGCAGCCTATCAGTGCTCCCCAGTGCAGCCTTTCAGTGCCGCTTCATCGGTGCATATTAATGAAGGAGAAAATTACAAAGTTATTGCATGAGATACAGAATAAAGAAATTATTCTGTATCTTATGCAATAACTTTGTTATTAATAAAATTTATACCTTTCTACCTACTATGTAATCCTAGTGGCTTTAAAGTCCAGTTAGGGGGTTACTCCTCTTTCAATATAGATATTTGTAAGTGGCACCCCTCAGAGACTCTTTCCAATAATTTAATTTGTCTATCCATGTGTCTGGCCCCTTTCAGGACACCGGCGCATGAATTCTGTTTTTTTTGAAGCACCGATTAGAGCCAGAGGCTTCAATTTAGGGTGGGCTTGGGTCACAGACAGTGTGCTCTGATCCCACCCAGGTGTGTTACAATAGAGAATATATAGATTTGCTGTTGTAACACTCATCCTCCTCCCAGCCAATCAGTAAGCGGGTTTTGACATCGGTCACCCGATTGGCTGAAAGGACAGGCAATCCTATTGGACATCTAGGAGGAGGAGGGGGGAGCTGGAAGCCGCCATAGAAAAGAGAACTTGGAGACGAGCCGCTGCACCACTCTGCCTGCCACCCGCCATGATGAGATAAGTGGCAGACCGACCGGCAAAGAGCGGGGGCGGGTGGTTGTTCATATACGCCCCCCCAAAAAAAAACACCACCCGCCACTGCTCTGACATCAACAAGGCATTTTTGTCCACACAACTGCCACTCACTGGATATTTTCTCTTTTTCTGACCATTCTCTGTAATCCCAAGAGATGGTTGTGTGTGAAAATCCCAGTATATCAGCAGTTTTTGAAATACTCAGACCAGCCAACAACCAAGCCACATTCAAAGTCACTTAAATCCCAATTCTGATGCTCTGTTTGAACTTCAGCAAGTCAGCTTCACCACATTTAGATGCCTAAATGCATTGAGTTGCTGCCATGTGATTGGCTGATTAGCAATTTAGGTCACCAAGCAATTGAACAGGTGTACATAATACATACCTCCCAAAATCTTGAGATGGAAAAAAGGGACACCTACTAACAAACGTATGTAGTCATAGGACATGCCCCCGGCCACACCCCTTTACAGGAGAATTAACCAGAAAAAAAGGTTAATTGAATCCACAAGGGCTTTTTTTAACCACTACTATTGCTATTCCTATTCCTATTCCTAAGCGGCAGGCTTCAATAACTAGCGCGATATCCCGTTGAGCTAGTTCTCTCCCTGGCTGCAATAGGAAAATGTAATTTTTCTATAGTAGCGAGAGTGAGAGAGCGGCGATAATGTCGCCTCACTCATGAAGCCTGCATGCCTTCTCGGGGGCATACCAGGCCCTTAGGTCCAGTAGGGATTTTAAAGGGAATCCCCTACGCCGAAAAAACGGCATGGGGTCCCCCCCAAAATCCATACCAGACCCCTATCCAAGCACGCAGCCCGGCCGGTCAGGAAAGGGGGTGGGGACGAGCGAGCACCCCCCCCTGAGCCGTACCAGGTCGTGTGCCCTCAACATGGGGGGTGCCTTGGGAAAGGGGGGGGCCGCGCGGCCACCCACCCCAAAGCACCTTGTCCCCATGTTGATGAGGACAAGGGCCTCTTCCCGACAACCCTGGCCGTTGGTTGTCGGGGTCTGCGGGCGGGGGGCTTATCGGAATCCAGGAGCCCCCTTTAATAAGGGGGCCCATGGATAGCGGCCCCACACCCTATGTGAATGAGTATGGGGTACAATGTACCCCTACCCATTCACCTGTGAAAAAAAAAGTAAAAAAAAAAAAAACACAACACACAAAATTACGATGTCACAGTAACAGCATCCTCCGGGACTGTGACATCGTAAGGGGCGGGGACACCATATGACATCAATCGGTGACCCCACCCCTTGTCCCTATATAAGTCGCCGCGCACCGCATCCCTGGCATTGCGGCCGCAGAGAGCGTCGATTCAACATCTCCAGAAGAAGAAGAAGAAGAAGAAGAACGGAAGGCGGCGCGACGGCGGCGACAGAAGACCGGGCCACTGCTAGTAAAAGAGCTGGAAGAAGTGGTGGCCCGGCAAGAAGAACCGAAGAGGGGGACAAGACCCCCCGAAGTCGGGAGAAGAGGGCGGCGACGAAGAAGAAAGCCGGGCTCCTCCGCTAGTAAAAGAGCTAGCAAAAGATAGCGGAGGAGTCCGGAGAGAAGACCCCCGAAGACGGATGACCCCCGGAGCTGTGCAATAAACTATTTTAACCCTTATGTGTTGTGGGTTTTTTTTACATTTTTTTCACAGGTGAATGGTTAGGGGTACATTGTACCCCATACTCATTCACTTTGGGTGGGGGGGGGGGCGCTATCCGGGGGGGCTCCCAGATTCCGATAAGCCCCCCGCCCGCAGACCCCGACAACCAACGGCCAGGGTTGTCGGGAAGAGGCCCTTGTCCTCATCAATATGGGGACAAGGTGCTTTGGGGTGGGGGGGGCGCGTGGCCCCCCTTTCCCAAGGCACCCCCCATGTTGAGGGCACGCGGCCTGGTACGGCTCAGGAGAGGGGGTCGCTCTCTCGTCCCCACCCCCTTTCCTGACCGGCCGGGCTGCGTGCTTGGATAGGGGTCTGGTATGGATTTTGGGGGGGACACCACGCTGTTTTTTTTCGGCGTAGGGGATTCCCCTTAAAATCCCTACCGGACCTAAGGGCCTGGTATACCTCCCAAGGGGGAACCCATGCCATTTTTTTTTTTTAATTTGGCGTGGAGTTCTCCCTTAGGATTCATACCAAACACAGTGCCTGGTATTGGCGAAATCCAATTCGGATCCCCGCACCAGTGTGAACCCGGCCAGCGATGCTTGTCGCTTATCGGGAAAGGAAAAGAAAAATGTTTCCTTTCCCGATGCGAGCCAGCTCGGCGCTTGCTCCCACGATGGGGCTCGTAGGGTGTCAATCTCGCCGATAGAAGCGGCGAGATTGACACAATATCGCGGTCATCTACTGTATACCCCAGCATTAGGGTGTTATTCCCAAATACCCCCTGCAGATGGCACTGTCATTTCTACACCAAAATGCTCTAATATACATCAGAGAGCACACAAATGGTTACATTCATTCTTGTACAAACACATTTTTGAAGATTTATTCTTTACTACCTATTAATGTATTTGGATTTAATTATCATCTACAAATATTCAGTTCAGAGTCCTTATTTGGCACTCGTCTAACATTAAATGTTTGAAAGACACTTGGCCCCCTGAGCAATGGAATCCTTTAATACATCCAACATGCTGTCATCAAATAAGGAATTACAGTGTCTCAAAGGATCCCACCTCTCATTTGTACTCATTAAATGAGCCATTTGGCCTGCATCACTTACTCTCAGGGCTGCCATAATCAATACAAACTATAATGGCTGGAATGAGGCCTCTACACACATCATAGCATGAACACTGTGTGTATTTGCAAACATTTCCAAGAAGGAAAGTGGAACAGAAAAAAAAAATGTACATAGACAAAATGAGCTAAGAGGACCATTGGTCGTATCACACCTTCCTGCCTTCGTCATGTTCAATCTGTGTGTTATTATCTGAATATTAAAATCCTGGAAATGTTGCTGTCTCTATCCACTTCAATACCGGGCACTTTCACCCCCTTCCTTCCCAGACCAATTTTCAGCTTTCAGCGCTGTCACACTTTGAATAAGAATTGCGCGGTCATGTAACACTGTACCCAAATGACATTTTTAGAATTTTTTTCACGCAAATAGAGCTTTTTTCGTTGGTATTTAACCACCACTGTTTTTTTTTTATTTTTTATTTTTTATGCTACAAATAAAAAAAAATATTTTTCTTAGTTTCTCTTATAAAATTTTGCAAATAAGTAATTTCTCTTGATAAA
This sequence comes from Lithobates pipiens, assembly GCF_037356315.1. Taxonomy (NCBI): domain Eukaryota; kingdom Metazoa; phylum Chordata; class Amphibia; order Anura; family Ranidae; genus Lithobates; species Lithobates pipiens. The sequence continues at coordinate 204,519,781 of NW_027507686.1, forward strand.
TTTTTACCAAAAATGATGCTGTTATATTTCTTTGGTAAAAATAACCCAAATTTATGTTTATTTGGCGTTAGCAGTGTTGGGGGACAGACACATGTTTTATGGGGACACTGACATGTGTATGGGGACGGGTATATCAGTGGTGCTTGGTGTACTGTTTGTGGGGTGATCTGTAACAGCTCTCTGTGTAAAATCATCCTCACACAGAGAGCTGTCACAGATCTGCAGATTACCCCTCTCCCCCCCCCCCCCCACACTAAGCTCTCACTGAGCTCGGAGGGGAGAACTGTCACAGAGACACGCGTTTCTGTTTACATTATGATGGCTGTGATTGGACACAGCCGTCACGTGATTGGGAGAATCATAATGATCACAGGATCGAGCTGCAGCGTGCCTCGTGGCCGCGCTGCGAGCAATCGTTCTGAGGGATGTTCCTGAACGTCCGCTCAGAACGCGGAAATGACCACCCGGCCATTTACGCTCAGTGGCCGGGTGGGAAGTCGCTATAGAGGCTCACAATAAGCTAAGGCACAGGAAAGGCCATACAATGAGAACACTATACATTTGTCTATCTCTACAATCTCACACTATAACCATCAACCAGTGTTAATTTTGACGTCAAATTTCAATTTCGTTTTAGTTATAGTCTTTTGATTAAAATGGCATTTTAGTTTTAGTCGTATTTTAGTCATCTGAATTGTTTTCCTTTTAGTAGTATTTTAGTTGACTAAAATCTCCAGTACATTTTAGTTGACTAAAATCAAATGGGTTTAATTAAATTTCAATGCATTATTTCTTTAGAATTGACAAACATATGCTCCTTTAGTAAAAATCGAATATGTTATTATTTACAGTATTAAGGTTTGAACATGCACTACAGATACAGAATTAGCCATTGTGATATATTACGTCTTTGTGGATAAAACCAGGTTTAAATACACTTCAATACCGCACATAGTCAAATGACGTCCTTGACTTTGTGCGGGGATATCTGAATGATGCCTGCAGCTACAGGCATCATTCAGATATCATTCTTTCCAAAGGATCAGCTGGCGCCAGATGACGATGATAGAGATTTCCGATGACTAGAGTGTCACCAGTCATCTCTATGACCGTCGGAGCACTGGGCGCAACATTATGACGTCACGCCCGGGTTCCCAGATGTAAACAAAGCCGCGATCATGGCTGTCAGCATGAAGTCGGGGAATTTTTTTCTCAATCTCATGCTTTCCAGCCTGGAGGAGAGATGTGGGGTCTTATTGACCCCACATCTCTCCATAAAGAGGACCTATCACAATAGATTCCTATTATAAGGGATGTTTACATTCCTTTTTAATGGGAATAAAAGTGATAACAAAAAATAAATAAAAAAAAGTGTAAAAAAAAAAAATGTAATAAAAAATAAAAATGTTTTATTAAAACACCCCTGTACCCGGTAGCTTGCGCTCAGAAGTAAATACACACACAAGTCCTGCCCACATATGTAAACGCCGTTCAAACCACACGTGAGGTATCGCCACGTGCATTAGAGCATGTGCACTAGTCCCCTCTGTAACTCTAAACTGGTAACCTGTAAAAATGTTCAAAGCCTCGCCTGTGGAGATTTTTACGAACCGAAGTTTGGCGCTATTCCATGAGTGTGTGCAATTTTAAAACATGACATGTTAGGTATCTATTTACTTGGTGTAACATCATTTTTCACAATATACGAAAACATTGGGTACTTTACTGTCTTATTATTTTTTAATTCATGAAACTTTTTTTTTTCCCTCAAAAAAGGTGTTTGAAAAATGATTGCGCAAATACCATGTGAGATAAAAAGTTGCAATGACCGCCATTTTATTCCCTAGGGTGTCTGTTAAAAAACATATATAATATTTGGTATTTCTGAATAATTTTCTAGCAAAAAAAATGATGATTTTTACATGTAGGAGAGAAGTGCCAGAATAGGCCCGGTATTGACGTGATTTTAATAAACAAAAATATTGCTTTTTTGACAAACATAACAACTTAAAATATATTAAAAAAAAAAAAAAAACCTGTAAACTCTATTGGCTGTAATGCACATATTACCTGAATATATTAAAAACATTAAATATTAAGAAAAAAAATAAGAATAGCCTTTTTCTAAATTTTTGTTTTCTTTCAGCAGCTTAGTAGATGCCCCCTACATAGTATTATGTGGTAGTGCAGTGTTAATTTTGACGCCACATTTCAATTCAGTTTTATTCATAGTCTTTTGACCAAAATCTGTGGTTGGTGCTTTTTGGCGGGGGGGGGGGGGGCAGCAAAATGCCACCCCCCAAGCGAGCGGCTGGAAGAACCTCTCCCCTCTGTCTGCCGGTTGGTCCGGCACTTACCCATCTAGGCGGGTAGCGGGTGGCGGGCAGTAGGTCTGTGCACGCTCCTCCGTCGGCAGCTTCCAGCATATAGCTCTTCCCCTCCTCCTAGGCTTCCAATAGGATCCCCTGTCCTTTCAGCCAATCAGGTGACGAGTCTCAAATCCCACTTCCTGAATGGCGGGGAGAAGGATCAGTGTTACAAAAGCAAATATTTATTCACATTCAAGCCCACTCTATTTTGAAGCCTATTAGAGCCTCTGGCTCTAATAAGGTGCTTCAACCCACCCCCCCCCCCCCCCCCCCCCCGTCATTATAATTCATGCATCCAGCATCCTGCAAGGAGCTAGACTAATGGATAGGGGGAAGCGGCGATGGATGGGGGGGAGACCCTGAATGGACGAGCCACCCCCTGACTAAAATGTCATTTTAGTTTTAATCATATTTTAGTCATCTGAATTGTTTTAGTTTTAGTCGTATTTTAGTCGACTAAAATAGTATTAATTTAGTTGAGGAAAATATTTTAGTCGATGAAATTAACACTGCCATCAACCAAATAATTTTTGTTTTCATTTTTTATTTTATGTTTTATGTTATGTTTTAGATGTCTGATTTTTTAAGCTGCTGCCGCCAGCTGTGCCAACCCTTTTCGCTGCCAGGGCCATTTTTTGCACGCATAATTTTAAAATACTTTTAGGTCTGAAGATTGTATAAAACCCTCAGACATTATAGTTCCATTTTTTTATGTTACACAATATTAGTGCAAAGGTCTAGGAAAGGCAACATTTCAGTAAAAAAATTAAAAATCAAAGTTACATTTACGGCACACAAACACAATAAATTACTCATTTTGGGCCTAACTACAAAAGATGAGATTGCACCGAGTAACTAGATACCCAAAATGTCAAACCTTAAAATTACATTTCCCTATATTTTCCATAGTTGGCACTTTAACCACTTTCAGACCGGACCAATTTGCTGGTCAAAGACCAGACCACTTTTTGCGATTCGGCACTGCGTCGCTTTAACTGACAATTGCGCGGTCGTGCGACGTGGCTCCCAAACAAAATTGACGTCCTTTTTTTCCCACAAATAGAGTTTTCTTTTGGTGGTATTTGATCACCCCTGCGGTTTTTATTTTTTGCGCTATAAACAAAAATAGAGCGACAATTTTGAAAAAAACGCATTATTTTTTACTTTTTGTTATAATAAATATCCCCCAAAAATTTATAAAAAAACGTTTTTTTCCCTCAATTTAGGCCGATATGTATTCTTCTACATATTTTTGGTAAAAAAAATCGCAATAAGCGATTATTGATTGGTTTGCGCAAAAGTTATAGCGTTTACAAAATAGGGATAGTTTTATAGCATTTTTATTAATAATTTTTTATTATTTTTTTTTTTACTAGTAATGGCGGCGATCTGCGATTTTTATTGTGACTGCGACATTGTCGGGGACCCATCGGACATTTTTGACACATTTTTGGGACCATTGTCATTTATACAGTAATCACTGCTATATAAATGCAGTGATTCCTGTGTAAATGACACTGGCAGTGAAAGGGTTAACCAGTGGGTGGCAGTGTAGGGGTTAAGTGTTCCTAGGGGTGTGTTACTAACTGTGGGGGGGTTGGGCTTTCATTTAGTATACACTGATCTCTGCTCCAATCACATGGAGCAGAGATCAGCGTCACTAGTTGCTAGGCAGAATGAGAAAATGTTGTTTATACAGCATTTCCTCCATTCCGCCGCTCCGTGAGACGATCGCGGGGATGCCCGCGGCGATCGAGTCCGCGGGTCCCGCGACCGGACTCAGGGGGGTCCCGACCAGCACGGGAGCGCGCCGCCGGCGGCGCGCTCCCGATGGCACGGCGGCAACGAATATTGGACGTACATGTACGCCAATATGCCTGCCCGTGCCATGCTGTCGACGTACATCGTCGTGCGCTGGTCGGGAAGTGGTTAAAAGCCCCTACAGGTCATCAGTTTAGAATTACGCAGGAGTTCTTCTGCTAAAATGATGGCTCTCACTTTAAAGTGCGTAGTGATATATATCACAATTGACTTTTTTGTGAGTAGGCGCCTCTAAGGCCCCTTTCACACTGGAGCGGTTTTCAGGCGCTACAGCGCTAAAAATAGCGCCTGTGTAGCGCCTGAAAAAAACAGCCCCTTTCACTCCAGTGTGAAATCCGGAGGGCTTTCACACTGGAGCGGTGCGCTGGCAGGACGGTGAAAAAAGTCCTACTAGCCGCATGTTTGTGTAAAGTGGTTCTAATCCCAGGACCCTGCATTCACTATATCTGGTCTCCCATAGTACACAGAGCATGGAAATGCAATTATTTTAGTAAATATAAACGTCTAAATACCTTTTCCCACCATCAGTTGTTAGAGCAGCCTTGTTACATTTATCAGTGTCTGGTTAAAGCTTTTAGGAGGAGTTTCCATTCTCCCCTGATTGTCCTATTAGGTTAAAGGACCCCTGGTCCTTTTGTCTGGACAGTGCTGATTGGCCCTGTGCTGATCACATGCACTCTCCCAAGAAAAAAAAACAACTCTCTAGCAATACACACTAAACCGAGCACGTGCAGCTTGTCCCCTAGCTTTGTTCTATCAGCAGATAGATTGGGGACAGTGGAAGAAGGGGATGACCAGAGAAGACAGGATCAAACAGTCTTTTTTTCATAATACAGATGATTAAAGCGGTTTTCACCCTAAAGGGGAAGTTCCGCTAATCTGATCCCGCCCCCCCTCCGGTGCCACAATTGGCACCTTTCAGGGGGGAGGGGGGTGCAGTTACCTGGATAATCCAGGTAACTGCACCCACTTCCAGCCAGAACGCCGCAGACCCCCGCAGACGCTCCACCCCCCCCCCCCCCCCCCCCCCCGTTGTGTTCTGGGAAACACACAGTTCCCAGAGACACAGCGGGGGACCATAAGAGACGCGCAGCGCGACTCGCGCATGCGCAGTAGGGAACTGGGCAGTGAAGCCGTCATGCTTCACTTCCCGATTCCCTGACAGATGATGGCGGCGGTGGCAGCAGCGAGACGAGCGATCGCTCGTCATCTGCCGCCGACATCGCTGGAACCTGGGACAGGTAAGTGTGATTTTATTAAAAGTCAGCAGCTGCAATATTAGTAGCTGCTGGCTTTTAATATTTTTTTTTTAGGTGCAGCTCCTCTTTAACCCCTTAGGTTCCACACTGAGCATAACAAGCATGACTGCATATACAAAGTTGCCGTTTTATATTGTAGAACAAATGAAAAAAGTAAAATAACGCGCTCCTAACAGAGTTCATTTTAACTAAACACGAACTTAAAGCAGCAGCTAATATATGGAATACACACATATAACAATAGAAAACGAAAAAGATAGCTGCGCTGACAGTGACACCACTGGTAATAAACCAGTGCTAAATAAATTAAATATATATATATATATACAGTGCCTTGCGAAAGTATTCGGCCCCCTTGAACTTTTCAACCTTTTGCCACATTTCAGGCTTCAAACATAAAGATATAACATTTTAATTTTTTGTGAAGAATCACCAACAAGTGGGACACAATTGTGAAGTGGAACGAAATCTATTGGATATTTTAAACTTTTTTAGCAAATAAAAAACTGAAAAGTGGTGCGTGCAAAATTATTCGGCCCCTTTACTTTCAGTGCAGCAAACTCACTGCAGAAGTTCAGCGAGGATCTCTGAATGATCCAATGTTGTCCTAAATGACTGATGGTGATAAATAGAATCCACCTGTGTGTAATCAAGTCTTTGTATAAATGCACCTGCTCTGTGATAGTCTCAGGGTTCTGTTGAAAGCGCAGAGAGCATCATGAAGACCAAGGAACACACCAGGCAAGTCCGTAATACTGTTGTGGAGAAGTTTAAAGCCGGATTTGGATACAAAAAGATTTCCCAAGCTTTAAACATCCCAAGGAGCACTGTGCAAGTGATCATTTTGAAATGGAAGGAGTATCAGACCACTGCAAATCTACCAAGACCTGGCCGTCCCTCTAAACTTTCAGCTCAGACAAGGAGAAGACTGATCAGAGTTGCAGCCAAGAGGCCCATGATCACTCTGGATGAACTGCAGAGAACTACAGCTGAGGTGGGAGAGTCTGTCCATAGGACAACAATCAGTCGTACACTGCACAAATCTGGCCTTTATGGAAGAGTGGCAAGAAGAAAGCCATTTCTCAAAGATATCCATAAAAAGACTTGTCTAAAGTTTGCCACAAGCCACCTGGAAGACACACCAAACATGTGGAAGAAGGTGCTCTGGTCAGATGAAACCAAAATCAAACTTTTTGCCCACAATGCAAAACGATATGTTTGGCGTAAAAGCAACACAGCTCATCACCCTCAACACACCATCCCCACTGTCAAACATGGTGGTCGCAGCATCATGGTTTGGGCCTGCTTTTCTTCAGCAGGGACAGGGAAGATGATTAAAATTGAGGGGAAGATGGATGCAGCCAAATACAGGACCATTCTGGATGAAAACCTGTTGGAGTCTGCCAGAAACCTGAAACTGGGATGGAGATTTATCTTCCAACAAGACAATGATCCCAAACATACAGCAAAATCTACAAAGGAATGGTTCACAAATAAACGTATCCAGGTGTTAGAATGGCCAAGTCAAAGTCCAGACCTGAATCCAATCGAGAATCTGTGGAAAGAGCTGAAAACTGCTGTTTACAAACGCTCTCCATCCAACCTCACTGAGCTCCAGCTGTTTTGCAAGGAAGAATGGGCAAGAATTTCAGTCTCTCGATGTGCAAAACTGATAGAGACATACCCCAAGCGACTTGCAGCTGTAATCGCAGCAAAAGGTGACTCTACAAAGTATTAACGCAAGGGGGCTGAATAATTTTGCACGCCCCACTTTTCATTTTTTTATTAGTTAAAAAAGTTTCAAAAATCCAATAGATTTCGTTCCACTTCACAATTGTGTCCCACTTGTTGGTGATTCTTCATAAAAAATAAAAATGTTATATCTTTATGTTTGAAGCCTGAAATGTGGCAAAAGGTTGAAAAGTTCAAGGGGGGCCGAATACTTTCGCAAGGCACTGTATATATATAAATGAATATACTTATAAAAAGTGCCAACATAAATTGAGTGCTTAAATGAATAAAAGTCCATATAAATGTGATGATAAAAAAATAGATGAAAAGTAAATTTGAACATAATAGAAATCAAATATTCAATAAAGTTCCAATTAACAACTGAGAGATTGTGATATAATCATGCAATCTTCCATCACCAATAAGTGCTGATCACTGCGAGGAATAAGTGCTTACCAGAGGCAAGCAACAAACGGCTTGCGGCTAAACACCCCGCCAGAGTCTTGTTTTAGAGGATCCGGGATAAACAACTCAGAGGGCTTCAAACCAGGAACCCAAAGCGAGTGATGATCGGCTAATAGGATTGCCATGTAGACTCTCGGATATGTAGCAGATATCCCCCAGATATAGAACAATGTGAACAAAGGGAATTCCCATAGTGTATTACTGGTAAACTGGTTTAATGTATAAAATGTAAAAAGCACTTACAAACATAGAGATAAAATTAGCATAAACAACCGGGCGGCTAGCGAGCACCCGTTCGCTCAGAAGGTCCAACGTGATGACGTCAGCACATCCTGTCCACCCAACACACGTTTCGTCATAGGATAACGTTTTCTGGGGTATCCTATGACTTTTTTGCCCCTGGTAAGCGCTTGGATGCTATGACATTTGGGAGGGGATACAGATCGATTCTGACTTTGGGAGAGGAGCATATTCAGTGATCGCTGGGAGATATTTTGGTGTGTGTGCTGGTTTATAACCTGATCAGCCTATCGTTCTAGTGACTTTGATTTAGTGAGAGTGGTGAAGGACTCACTTTTGGTGTTGCATGGCATTGTGGATGAACACTTTGGTGGATTCTTATTACTTGGAAGAATAGCGGGGACATTACATTGAATTGGACTTTATTTTTATTTTTTCATTTCAAACACATATTTTTGGAGCGTATGGACTGTTACTTGTAGCACAATGTCATTTTGAATTTTGCACACTTTCTTGCATGGTTTGCACATATTTTTGCACTTTTTTCATATTTGCACATTTATATCTGACATTGATTGATGCATACATGCGTACAGCCAGCATTAGGCCTTTCAGCTGCACTGACACAGTGCCACATTACTACTCTCAATGGTCTACCCAAAGGTGTCTTAGATCTTTTACAATCCTACTACAAAAGCAAAATTTGCCATACACCGCTAAAACTTTCAGGTTTGGCTTGAAGAAAAGGTGGTAACCCTAGCGTAGACCCGCGCTACTCACACTATATATTACTCAGTTTTTATTGATTCTATCAATAATTTGAGTAGCAGCTGTCTATTAGACCATCTAAGTTCAAGTTTACTTATCTGTGTTGCTGTTATTTTTGACAGATTAACATACTTATTTATCGCCATATAACATGCACAGGCATATAACATGCACATTATTTTTAAGAGGGAAGTTTCAGGAAAAAAACCTTACATTTTAAATAAGGAACTTTCAAGCAAAATAAGGGTCAGTGCCCATCTGCAGCCTCACAAGTGCTATCTATGCAGCCTCATCAGTCCACATCAATGCAGCCTCACCATTGCCATCAATCCAGCAGCCTCACCATTGCCATCAATGCAGCAGCCTCACCATTGCCAATGCAGCAGCCTCACCATTGCCATCAATGCAGCAGCCTCACCATTGCCAATGCAGCAGCCTCACCATTGCCATCAATGCACAAGCTTCACCATTGCCATCAATGCAGCAGCCTCACCATTGCCATCAATGCAGCAGCCTCACCATTGCCAATGCAGCAGCCTCACCATTGCCAATGCAGTAGCCTCACCATTGCCATCAAGGCAGCAGCCTCACCATTGCCAATGCAGCAGGCTCACCATTGCCATCAGTGCAGAAACCTCATCATTGCCATCAGTGCAGCCTGATCGATGCCCATCTGCAGCCTAAAGGGAACAGGAAGGGGGGTGGGATGAGCGCCGACAGATTACATACAGTGAGAATCTCCTATGATAGACAGAACAGTGGTCCAATGGCGGCCCAGGAGACGGGACTTCCTATTACAGAGGCCGCCAAGTAAACAGGAGATTCTCACTGTATGTAATCTGATGGCGCTCGTCCCGCCCCCCTCCTTGTCCCCTCCGAGGCAGCTAAAATTGAAGTATTGGCATATAACACTCACCGGCTATTTGCACCCGATTTAATACAGTAAGTACTGACACTCTGCAAGTTCTGCTATAGCAGCCCAAACCTTTGTGTTGTTTACTCCGACAGCAGTAGGTTTCTCATGGCAGTAGTAAAAGCTGCTGGGCATAGAATCAAAACTGGCAGCTTAAGCTCACAGGAGGCATGCCGGCTATCTTATTTTAGAATTCAGTAGACTCAGAGAGTCATTATTGGATCCCGTTATTTTTAAACCAGAGACTTCCGAATTTTGAGAAATTTTTATTTAAAAAAAACTATTACGTGCTTATGGCTGCCAACAGAAAATGGGTAGATAATTCTCTATAATTCTGAGATATTTGCTTAGTTTTGCTAGCTATCTCACAGACACAGGCTGTAGACGTAACATTTGGCCAAGAGAAGCTTTATAAGATATATATTCATATCAGTTTGTTTTTTTTAACCGGGGATTTTTAGCACCCATGCACAAGAAAAGTCCTGTTTGCACCACTCAGCTCTGTAAATAATAAGTGGGGGATTTGTGTCAAAACGGATTGATTTTATTGATGACTGTCACCCAGCTCACCAAAATGACACATCTGATCTATCACTCACAATCCCACTGGCCTATTTAAGCTGTGCATATAAATGCAGAACATTCAAATGTGTGCACGAGTCTGTCAGGAGATAAACTGTCTTTGTGCCCTTAATGTTGTCTACTAAAGGAGAGGAATGATGCAAGTGAAATGATATGAAACTGGATTTAAACGCTGCCACATTCTGTTAAGAAGAAATTGTTTGTGAATCATAAGGACCTTGGCAATTTATTTGATTTTAAACAATATAGTTCTAGCTCAAAAAATAAATAAAAAATGAAGCCTGTCTATTTACTAGGGGTACAATATACAGTATGTCAGATCAGCACACCTTTTTGAATATTAACGTGATTGTAAAGGCTTTTTTTTTTTTTTCTAAAATAATAATCACATTATGCTTAGCTGCTCTGTGCAATAATATTGCACAGAGCGGCTGCAAACCTCCTCTTCTGAGGTCCCCCAGCTGGTGCCTTCGGCTCCTTCACTTTGTGTGTCCCCATAGCAACCCGCTTTCTATGGGGGCACACCCGCAGGCTCACTTCTGAGCCGGGCTGTGTGCTTCCTTAGACACGCACAGCGCAGCTCGGCCCCACCCCCTGCTCCCTCCTCACAGAATGTGGTTGCGAGCAGTAGAAGCCAATGGCTTATTTTGCTGCTTCTGTGTGCTGTGAGGACAGGCTTGAGCTGCTGCAGATGGGCACAGTGCTTTATTGAGATAGGAATCAGGTAAGTATAAGGGGGGTGAAGGAGTAATACAGCCCCTGAGACATTTTTTACCCATTTCACACAGAGCCAGTGGGTGTGACTATTTTTAGCGGTGCTTTACCTATTTGGCCGCTAACGTGATGCTTTTACCCCCCCCCCCCCGCTAGCAGCAGAGAAAGGGTTAAAACCACCGCAAAGCGCTGCTGCAGCAGTGCTATGCAGGCGGTATAGCCGCACTGCCCCATTGATTTCAATGGGCAGGGGCGGTGAAGGAGCGGTGTATACACCGCTCCTTAACCGCTCCAAAGATGCTGCTAGCAGGACTTTTTTTACCGTCCTGCTAGCGCACCACTCCATTGTCAAGGCCCTCTGGGCTTTCACATTGGAGAGACAGTAGCGGCTCTTTCAGGGCCCATTGCAGGAGCCATTTTTAGCGCTGTAGCGCCTGCATAGCGCCCCAGTGTAAAAGGGGTCTAAAAGTGGTTCTAAAGGCTGAAGATTTTTTACCTTCATGCAATCTATGCTAAAGGTAAAAAAAAACGTCTGTGTCCAGCCTCCCCCCCAATTCTTACCTGAGCTCCCTTAGATCCAGCAATGTTTACGGTAGCCTTAGCTGTCCCAGTACTCTCCTTCCTCATTGGCCCATTGGCTCCCACTTTTGTCAATCACAGCCAGTGAGCCAATAAGGAGAGAGCAGGGGGGAGGGGGCGCAGCGGTGCCCACAGGGCAAGTGGCTTTCGCAAGAGGTCCGCGGCCGTTCAAAGACAATGTCTCCACCTCTCGCCATTTTGAAGAAGACCGGAAGGCATGGCTATTTTTCACAATAGAGATGCTGCGGCGCCGCCCACCCCCGCACTGCTGCCAGTGTCTGTGAACTGTAATGGAAAGGGGCGTAAGGTGGGCGGCACCGCAGCTCAATCTATTTCCGCGAGGCAACAATGGTCTGGATGTCAGAGGGGGCAGTCTGCATGTCAGAGGGGGGCAGTCTGGATGTCGGGGGGGCAGTCTGGATGTCGGAGGCACCAGATGTACGGAGGACTGATGGGGACACCAGATGTTAGGAGGACTGATGGGGACACCAGATGTTAAGAGGACTGATGGGGACACCAGATGTAAGGAGAACTGATGGGGACACCAGATGTAATGAGGACTGATGGGGACACCAGATGTAAGGAGGGGCTCTGCTGATAGAGACACAGATGTGAGGAAGGCTGCTCTGATGGGGCACCTGATGTAAGGAGGGACTCTGCTGGGGGCACCTGATGGCATCTGGTGGCAGGCAACATGGCGAGTGACACGCTCATGACTCCCACTGATTCTGCATTATGGTGAGTGTAATGCTGTAATAATAGAAATAATGCGCTTCAATCATCCTGACACCATAACAATCATATCGCCAGGATGATTGAAGTGCTAATACCTGGTATTTGGAGTATCTTTATCTGCTGATTGTCCAACTCTGGAAAACACATATTGCTATTGTGGTGTAGGGAGAACTGCGCAATCCCTAATATTTCATATTAGGATATAAACCACCCCACAATGAAAAAGGTGCTCAATCTGACTTGAAAATCAAAAATCAAGTCTATTAACTACATGCAAAATATGAAATAACATGCATCATCACCCATTAGTGTAAACATAAACCTATTGGTATATAACGCTGAGTCTACGTGTACCCAGTACTCAAAAAGAGGCGAATAAAATTTAACACAGTAAAAAATTTGTATAAATTAATATATTAGTAGTATAAAGTCCTTGTGAATTCAACTGAAAAACACCACGTGTCCAGGGGAATTGTCCAAATTCAGACCCTTTGTTGACGTGAAGCAAATTGAGGTGCACCACCACCAAACAGATAACAGTGGCCCCTTACCAGATGCCCCAGTGGGGAGCGCTTTATCATAAATCAGGTCATGAAATACGTCAGTCTTGAATCATCCGAGACAGGAAACAAACCCTTTGGAGCAGGACTCAAGTGTATTCCAATGGAAAAGCAAAAAGGTCCACCATAGGAAGAAAAAATACTCCAAATAGTGTAAAATCATTTAATAAAAATAAACATAAAAAGAAATGCACTTACAAGAGTAAAAGGACACAGGGCATATCATCAAATGGACAAGCGTCGGCTAATGCTTAAAGGGGTGTTCATGCCACGTTGTGGTATGGACGCTGACGCAGATGTGAATGTGTTTATTATTAACATCCAATTGGGTAATGTAGTGATTGGCTCTTTGTGGACTCAACCCCCCCTTTTTATTATGTATTTCTCAACTTTTTCCTAATTTTTCCAAATATATATATTTTTTCATCATTCACTTTTTGGGATCTTCATATGAAGAATCCTGTGTACAAGTATGGATTAGATAGCCCCTAATCAAACTCCGGGAGCGGAATGTCTAGGGGGTTTGATGGGGATTGCGGCATGTGTGCCACATTTACCGATGTTTCACCTACTATCTAGCTAGGGATGGTCTTTCGGATTTGAGTCTTGTACTCAGTCTACAATATGTGTATTTAAATTAGATGGGCTTAACCACACAGCGAGTTAGGCATTAGTTACATAGTGTTGATTCATGTTTTATTTACTTTCATTTTCTTTTAATTGATGCTTGGGATTATTTGTAACCTGTTTATATGAATATCACCATTGGGTCAAGTCCCCTCCTCCCTCCCTGTTCTTTTTCTTTTAAATTTTTTTCTTGGGTCATCTGAGTACCATTTTTTGAGTTTGGCACCCGTGGCCCTGTTCCTTTATGATTTTGGAACATATCTACATGGGCCGGGTTTCCGATCCTCTCTTTTTTTCGTTTTTCAGGGTAGAGCTATTTACCATCTTCGGTGCCTCTTATTTCCTATTTGATAGGAGGCGTGGCCTAAGTGGAGCGCATGTGTCTTCTGCCGCTCCACTTGTGCAATGTAAACGAGGCCTGGTTAAGATGGAGCGCGCACACTTCCGTGTTGGGTGGTGACGCGCTGTATCCGTCCAGTACGCACGGCACGTCATCACGCCGTTGAAAGGGGCGTCACCTTGAAGCTGCGGACTATAGAGGGACGGGTGACTGCATTGATATGCGTCACTTCCACCGCTCTGGTCCTCTGACCCCTTTTCTCATTGGCGGTGATGGTGAGGCTTGGCTCTGTTCCGTGGGTACGGAACGAGGCGGTCCCATTAGCCGACATTGGTAAACGGTCTTTTCACATTTATTTTATATTCCCTAATTTGTGGGTGGGGAAGTTTTTTTCAAGGGTTGCGTCCCATGGCCTATATGCCCCACTTCCGGGATGAACCCGGAAGTGGAGTAGAACCGTCCAATGGAGGAGGTGGCTTGGGCCAGTTTTTTACTATATAATAGAGGCATCATGGCGTGTCACCCACACCCCAGGACGACGTGATCTTTTCACGAAACGCGTTGGGTGGCGTGACACGCTTTTATGCCTCAACAGAACTGTTACTGAATGGGATATCGATTGGAGTTCGCGATCGGCCGACGCTTGTCCATTTGATGATATGCCCTGTGTCCTTTTACTCTTGTAAGTGCATTTCTTTTTATGTTTATTTTTATTAAATGATTTTACACTATTTGGAGTATTTTTTCTTCCTATGGTGGACCTTTTTGCTTTTCCATTGGAATACACTTGAGTCCTGCTCCAAAGGGTTTGTTTCCTGTCTCGGATGATTCAAGACTGACGTATTTCCTGACCTGATTTATGATAAAGCGCTCCCCACTGGGGCATCTGGTAAGGGGCCACTGTTATCTGTTTGGTGGTGGTGCACCTCAATTTGCTTCACGTCAACAAAGGGTCTGAATTTGGACAATTCCCCTGGACACGTGGTGTTTTTCAGTTGAATTCACAAGGACTTTATACTACTAATATATTAATTTATACTAATTTTTTACTGTGTTAAATTTTATTCGCCTCTTTTTGAGTACTGGGTACACGTAGACTCAGCGTTATATACCAATAGGTTTATGTTTACACTAATGGGTGATGATGCATGTTATTTCATATTTTGCATGTAGTTAATAGACTTGATTTTTGATTTTCAAGTCAGATTGAGCACCTTTTTCATTGTGGGGTGGTTTATATCCTAATATGAAATATTAGGGATTGCGCAGTTCTCTCTTTTTTCTTTTTTCATATACACGTATATAGCATTTTTGGTATATATTAGAATTGCTGCATCACATTTATTTGTTTTTTCACTGTAGCGCAGATTTCCTTCCTTTTTTCTTTGTCTGTTTTACAATAAATAATCTTGCTGCTTCAGTAGATAGGTTCAGTCCTACGTTATGGATATCTTTGAATTTAGAAACAAAAGGGTGATAGACACCATTGGAGTTTTTGACTCCTCACCTGTGTCTGTGGGTACGGACATTAAAGGTCTATTCACTAGACTAAAAAATCTCACTACCTCCGAGATTCATGCCCAGTGGGACATTGCTTTTTTTGAGACATATCTTAGAGAAAGCATGGTCCCCAGGAGCCTCAGGTGGGAGTTGAGCCCACACAGGGAGGAACCCAATCTAGAGGGCTGGTACAAATTTTTTAATGATTCAGGGCTCTGTCTGTTACGATTTCTAGCTCAAAGAAAGAGCGAGAAACTGGCCCGCATTGATGAAGAAATCAAACTGATCAAGGAATCATTATTACCTCTGAGCACCAGCGAAGAGTATAAGGAGTGTTCTAAGAACCTCCTTAAGACTCTCGAGAAAGAGGAGAAAGAACAAAAACTAAAGAAGAAAAAGAAGTTTATTAGGGACAAGGAGGATTACCAGTCTGGTATTGTTTTTTTATGGCAGAAGAAACTGGCCATGGAAAAGGAACAGATGGATACTCTCCCTCCCAATGTCCCCAATAACACCCAGAGGGGTCCTTCTGATGTTGTCCCAAGGGATAATATAGTCCATTATCCCACTGAATGGTTGCAGGGAGTTAGAGACACGCCGAACAATCAAGTTAATTCGGGCATACTTCCACAGCAACCATTAGGTGACACTCCCTTTTGGCCACCTCCAAGACCCCTGGGGGGAACCTCGGGGAGGGGACCTAATAATGGGAGAAATAAAAATAAGAATAAGAATAAGAATAATAAGGGTTCTTATGAGAGTGGCAATCAGAGACTCACCCCGAGCCAAGGACCAGGCAACTATCCAACATGGGGCTCCATTCAGGGGTTTGACCAAGAGAGATCGGTCTACTCCAACAGAAGAAACCAGGCTTGGGATGTCCCGACCCAAAATCGCTTCTTTCCGTTGTCTGATTTTGAAGCCCCATACACAGGGAGTCAGATAGAGGACAATTTCCAGCAAGCCTCCTACCCGAATAGATCCCGTGAGGTGGACTATAACATAGGGTTTAGACCCTCCCAGCCAAATCATGACCCCAGGAATAACCGTAGGTGGGATTTTCCCAGGGACAACAGAGGCCTGAAAAGGCCTATAGAACAAAGAGGGGAGTCAGAGGGGGGAGGCGTGTACAATCAGTTAAAACGAAAAAGGCCCTAGGTGAGGGTATCTTCAATCTTAGCACACAGGTACTTTCTGACTCTGAAAAGCGGCTTTTGGATAAGGGTCTGAAATTTGCTCCACCAAGGAGTTTGAGCAAGTTTCAGACCTACATGGATGTGCACAAGTTTGTACGTAGATTAAACATTAAGAAGTACATGCTGGGTAACCCCATCCAAGAGAACAATAGGTCGAGATCAGTTTTTCAACATTCCGGCCTTGCCAAAGCCTCACTCTTCAATCCCCCAGGGACATTGGCTCCTAGTATTAAAGTCTTTAAGGACCTGGTGCTTAAAGATCTAGACGAGATGAAGGTGAAGAAGTACAAACTACGGGGCGACCTGCAGAAGGGTTTGGACACCCTTTGTAATAATAAGTCCCTTGTCATCAGACCTGCAGATAAAGGGGGGGGCATTGCTGTCCTTGATAGGAGTGATTACCTTAAGGAGTTGCATCGAATCACTGATGATAGGGAAACTTATTCTTTGCTCAATATGGACCCAGTGGTCAAATACAAAAAGGAATTAACGGGGATAGTAGAAGAGGGCTTCCGTAAAGGGATCCTCACGGAGAAAGAAAAGCTTTTCCTCATACCTATGGCCCCAAGAACACCAGTCATTTATTATCTCCCTAAGTTGCACAAGAGCACTACCTGCCCCCCTGGTCGCCCTATAGTCAGTGGCATCGACTCGGTGACGTCCAGGGTGGGCAGATATATAGATTTTTTTCTCCAGCCACTTGTGCAAAAAATCCCATCATATGTGAAGGACACCAAGCAAATCCTTAATATGTTAAGTACCATTAAACCAACACAAGGTTTGTGGCTTGTGACAGCTGATGTCACATCACTTTACACCATTATTCCCCATAACCTGTGTTTTGAAGCCGCCAGATTTTATTTGGAGCGAGACTCTAATTTAACTCAGATTCAGATAAACTTCATTTTGGTCCTTCTAGATTTTGCAGCGAAGCACAATTATTTCTGGTTCGATAACCAGTTTTTTCGTCAGGACAAAGGGGTT
Organism: Lithobates pipiens; assembly: GCF_037356315.1. Taxonomy (NCBI): domain Eukaryota; kingdom Metazoa; phylum Chordata; class Amphibia; order Anura; family Ranidae; genus Lithobates; species Lithobates pipiens. Next base: position 204,537,164 of record NW_027507686.1, read on the forward strand.
GCCATGGGAGCCAAATATGCCCCCAGTTTGGCTAACCTGTTCATGGCCAAATGGGAGGAGGACGTGATCGACTCTCCCAGACGATCGGAGGTAGTGCTTTGGGCACGATATATTGATGACGTCCTCCTCCTATGGGATGGCGATGAACAGGAGCTCCGTGGATACATGGAAGGGCTAAACAACAATACGAGAGGCATTAAATTCAGTTATGAAGCCAGTAAGGAAGGGGTGAACTTCTTGGATTTAAATATTAGGGTCAATGGAGACAATTTCATCACCTCTACTTTCTTCAAGTCTACGGATAGGAATTCTTATATTCCTTTAGGCAGTTGCCATTTGGATTCCTGGCTAAAGTCGGTCCCTTTGGGACAATATTTGCGCTTGAGGAGAAATTGTACCGACATTACTGAGTTTGATGAACAAGCTAAAATACTGTCTCAACGTTTCCGGGAAAAGGGGTATGCAGCGAATTTGCTATCCGAGGCATGTTCCAATGCACGGAATAGAGATAGGTCTAGCCTGCTGGCCGATAGGGAGAGTAACGAAAATAAGAATCAGTTAATAGTGCCCTTCGCTACCACCTTCTCGATGCAACATCAGAAGGTTAAACAACTTATCCGCAGGCATTGGCATATCTTGACCAATGACCAGACTCTAGGAACTATTCTACCCGAAGTCCCTAGGGTGATCTTTAAAGGAGCCTCTACACTAGGCAGTAAGGTTGCCCCCAGTGTTGAAAATCCCCCCGAAAAAGATAGATGTTTCTTTCAGAACCTTAAAGGGTTCTACAGATGTAAGAACTGTCAAGTGTGCTCTTGTAACGTGAATAAAAATTCCAAGATTCCCGATTTTGTCTCCACCAGTACCCAGAGGAGATACACAGTAGAGCCGTTCATTACCTGCTCTTCGGAAGCGGTTGTTTATCTCATTCAATGTCCTTGTGGGCTTCAGTACGTGGGGAGAACCAAGAGGGCCCTAAAGGTCAGATTGAATGAGCATATCGCTAATATTAAACGGGGCTTTGACAAGCATCCCCTGTCCAGGCACTATGACGAGAAACATGGCAGGGATCCGTCTAATACTTTATACATGGGGATTGACAAGTACAAACCGCACTGGAGAGGTGGAGCTTTGGTTAGAGAGATCTCACGGTTGGAAATGTCTTGGATCCACAAGCTAAAAACTTATACCCCCTTTGGTATGAACACAGACATAGATGTGAATGCATTTATCAATAATGCTTAATGGGGTGTTCATGCCACGTTGTGGTATGGACGCTGACGCAGATGTGAATGTGTTTATTATTAACATCCAATTGGGTAATGTAGTGATTGGCTCTTTGTGGACTCAACCCCCCCTTTTTATTATGTATTTCTCAACTTTTTCCTAATTTTTCCAAATATATATATTTTTTCATCTTTCACTTTTTGGGATCTTCATATGAAGAATCCTGTGTACAAGTATGGATTAGATAGCCCCTAATCAAACTCCGGGAGCGGAATGTCTAGGGGGTAGGGATGAGCTTCGTGTTCGAGTCGAACGTACATTCGACTCGAACATTGGCTGTTCGTGCGTTCGGCGAATTCCGAACGTTTTGGCCGTTCGCGTCAAAATTCGAGTGACGCGCGCGCGGACCATAATGCACTGCGTTGGCGCAGTGCATTGCTGCCCGATGATTGGCCAAGCATGCACTGTGACCCCGCATGCTTGGCCAATCGCAGCGCCGGCAGCGAGGAGAGCCATGATTGGCCACAGGCATCCTGCCTGTGGCCAATCATAGCTCAGGCTGTGTAGTGCACGCCCCACACTATATAAGGCCGCCTTTGAGGCGGCCTCGTGTAGTGTGTTACTTAGCATCTGAAGCAGTGGGTGTTCTGTGTACCTTCAACACAGTACACACCAATCGTTTTTGGCTGATTTCCTATCTTGCTGCTGTGTAGTGGTTGTTGTCTGTGCCCTGACTGCAGTATACACCACTATATTCACCTCGCCTATATAGCTAGTGATCTAGCTTTAACCACTTAACAACTGCCCATTGCCGATTAATGGCTTCAGGGCGGTTGTTTAACTCTGAGAGGCCGTTAATTAACGGCCTCCCAGAATTCTGCTCTCGCGTGCCCCGAGGTGTGCGCACTCGAGAGCATCCGTGACCGCCGTATCCGTACGCATCACGGATCACGGTAAACGGCCGCTCATAGCGGCCGTTTACCACGTGATTGCTCTGTCAAATGACGGAGTGATCACTTGGAAACAAACCGGCGTCATGTTATGACGCCGGTTCCTCCTCCCCTCTCTGTACCGATCGGTACAGCGGAGGGGAAAGAGATCGGTGTCAGCAGCGATGTGGGCTGCATCTGCAGTGCCCACATCGCTGCTCACCGAATTTAACCCCTCAATTCCCTGCCAATACTCTGCAATACCAGTGCATACTCTGCAGTACCCTGCCATTACTCTGCAGTACCCCGCCATTACTCTGCAGTACCCCGCCATTACTCTGCAGTGCAGTACCCTGCCATTACTCTGCAGTACCCTGCCATTACTCTGCAGTACCCCCCATTACTCTGCAGTAACCCCCATTACTCTGCAGTAACCCCCATTACTCTGCAGTACCCCCCAATACTCTGCAGTACCCTGCCATTACTCTGCAGTACCCCCCATTACTCTGCAGTAACCCCCATTACTCTGCAGTACCCCCCAATACTCTGCAGTACCCACCATTACTCTGTAGTACCCGCCATTACTCTGCAGTACCCCCAATACTCTGCAGTACCCTGCCATTACTCTGTAGTACCCCCCAATACTCTGCAGTACCCTGCTATTACTCTGTAGTACCCCGCCAATACCCCGCCAATACTCTGTAATACCCTGCCATAAATTGCCATACCCAGCCATACTCAGAGATACCCAGCCATACTCGGTGATACCCTGAAATACCCAGCCATAGACGCCCCCCACCCCTCACCGCCCTCCGGTGCTTCTACCAACTCGCCAGTACGATCAAAGCCAGAATCTTTTTTTTATTTTTTATTTCAGGCTTCCCAGCCTAGAGGTGAGATGTGGGGTCATATTGACCCCCAGATTTCACTGTAAAGAGGACCTGTCACCCCATATTCCTATTACAAGGGATGTTTACATTTCTTGTAATAGGAATAAAAGTGATCAAAAATATATTTTTGGGGAAAAAAATGTCAAACTAAAATAAATAAAGTAAAATGAACAATAAAAAAATAAAATAAAAATTAAAGCGCCCATGTCCCCATGTGCTCGCATGTGCCACACATGTGAGGTATCGCCGAGAATGTTAGAGCGAGAGCAATAATTCTAGTCCTAGACCTCCTCTGCAACTCAAAACATGTAACCAGTAAAAAAAAAATTAAAGCGTCGCCTATGGGGATTTTTTAAGTAGCGACGTTTGGCGCCATTCCACGGGCATGTGCAATTTTGAAGAGTGACATGTTTGATATCTATTTACTCAGCATAACTTCATCTTTCACTTTATGCAAACATTGGGCTAACAAGTGGTTAATAATAGAGCTTGCAGTCAGTAGTGTTAGGAGATAGTGCGTGCTGTCTGCGTGCTCTGTACCCAGTACATACCGCTATAATATAGGGCAGGCCCCTACTTTCAAACATCCAACTTACAAACATCTCCTACTTGCAAACGCAAGGAGACAGCAGCAAGTGAGATGAAAAAAGATGGACGACAAAACAAATTATACAGGGGTGATAACCCTTCCCTATGTTTTCCAAAAAGCTTAAAGATAGTTTTTTTGACTGGAGCTACACTTTAAAAATGTACCGGTTGAAAATGACAAACAGATTCAACTTAACACAACAAACCTACACAGTCCCTGTCTTGTTTGCACCGCCTGTATACTGCTGTTCTGAGTATATAGGGCCTGGGGGCCACACGCATTTCCTTTTTTTAATATGGGTACGGGGTTCCCCTTAATATGCGTACAAGACCCAAATAGGCTGGTAATGGGCAGGGAGGGCTACCCATGCCATGTTTCTCAATGATTTTCAACCATATTGCAGGAACCAGATATAACATTAAAAACGCAAGCAGTTTTAAATGGTGTTATTTCCGTTTAATGTCATTTTGTGCAGGGACTGTTCTAAACACGGGAAACACGTGGCACTTCACAGGCATACTACAGACACCCCCCAGGCACCATATTTAAAGGAATATTTCACTTTTTTTTTTTCACTTTAATCGTCATTAAAATCAGTGTTCCCGCCAAAACGGCAGTTTTTAAAACTTTTTTTTGCAGTGACCCATGTCCCCTGAGGCAGGAGGCAGGTCCCCAAACCCTTTTTAGGACACTATCTTGCATATTAGCCGTTAAAATTAGCACTTTCCAATTCGATTCCCATAGACTTCAATGGGGTTCTAACGTTCGTACCGAACCCGGGGGTCGTTCGCAAGTTCTGGTGCGAACCGAACCGGGGGGTGTTCGGCTCATCCCTACTAGGGGGTTTGATGGGGATTGCGGCATGTGTGCCACATTTACCGATGTTTCACCTACTATCTAGCTAGGGATGGTCTTTCAGATTTAAGTCTTGTACTCGGTCTACAATATGTGTATTTAAATTAGATGGGCTTAACCACACAGCGAGTTAGGCATTAGTTACATAGTGTTGATTCATGTTTTATTTACTTTCATTTTCTTTTAATTGATGCTTGGGATTATTTGTAACCTGGTTATATCAATATCACCATTGGGTCAAGTCCCCTCCTCCCTCCCTGTTCTTTTTCTTTTACATTTTTTTCTCGGGTCATCTGAGTACCATTTTTTGAGTTTGGCACCCGTGGCCCTGTTCCTTTATGATTTTGGAACATATCTACATGGGCCGAGTTTCCGATCCTCTCTTTTTTTCGTTTTTCAGGGTAGAGCTATTTACCATCTTCGGTGCCTCTTATTTCCTATTTGATAGGAGGCGTGGCCTAAGTGGAGCGCATGTGTCTTCTGCCGCTCCACTTGTGCAATGTAAACGAGGCCTGGTTAAGATGGAGCGTGCACACTTCCGTGTTGGGTGGTGACGCGCTGTATCCGTCCAGTACGCACGGCACGTCATAACGCCGTTGAAAGGGGCGTCACCTTGAAGCTGCGGACTATAGAGGGACGGGTGACTGCATTGATATGCGTCACTTCCGCCGCTCTGGTCCTCTGACCCCTTTTCTCATTGGCGGTGATGGTGAGGCTTGGCTCTGTTCCGTGGGTACGGAACGAGGCGGTCCCATTAGCCGACAATGACATTGTTTTTTTGGGTTTTCGTGCCTGCGGTTAGGGACATTGGTAAACGGTCTTTTCACATTTATTTTATATTCCCTAATTTGTGGGTGGGGAAGTTTTTTTCAAGGGTTGCGTCCCATGGCCTATATGCCCCACTTCGGGGATGAACCCGGAAGTGGAGTAGAACCGTCCAATGGAGGAGGTGGCTTGGGCCAGTTTTTTACTATATAATAGAGGCATCATGGCGTGTCACCCACACCCCAGGACAACGTGATCTTTTCACGAAACGCGTTGGGTGGCGTGACACGCTTTTATGCCTCAACAGAACTGTTACTGAATGGGATATCGATTGGAGTTCGCGATCGGCCGACGCTTGTCCATTTGATGATATGCCCTGTGTCCTTTTACTCTTGTAAGTGTATTTCTTTTTATGTTTATTTTTATTAAATGATTTTACACTATTTGGAGTATTTTTTCTTCCTATGGTGGACCTTTTTGCTTTTCCATTGGAATACACTTGAGTCCTGCTCCAAAGGGTTTGTTTCCTGTCTCGGATGATTCAAGACTGACGTATTTCCTGACCTGATTTATGATAAAGCGCTCCCCACTGGGGCATCTGGTAAGGGGCCACTGTTATCTGTTTGGTGGTGGTGCACCTCAATTTGCTTCACGTCAACAAAGGGTCTGAATTTGGACAATTCCCCTGGACACGTGGTGTTTTTCAGTTGAATTCACAAGGACTTTATACTACTAATATATTAATTTATACTAATTTTTTACTGTGTTAAATTTTATTCGCCTCTTTTTGAGTACTGGGTACACGTAGACTCAGCGTTATATACCAATAGGTTTATGTTTACACTAATGGGTGATGATACATGTTATTTCATATTTTGCATGTAGTTAATAGACTTGATTTTTGATTTTCAAGTCAGATTGAGCACCTTTTTCATTGTGGGGTGGTTTATATCCTAATATGAAATATTAGGGATTGCGCAGTTCTCTCTTTTTTCTTTTTTCATATACACGTATATAGCATTTTTGGTATATATTAGAATTGCTGCATCACATTTATTTGTTTTTTCACTGTAGCGCAGATTTCCTTCCTTTTTTCTTTATTGTGGTGTAGGATCTGGGGCTCCTGTCCCTCCACCCCTCCCCCACCCTTTCCCTCTCCATCCCACATTCATCTTAGACTCTAACCACACCCCCTTGAGCCACGACCATGTAAGCCACACCCACTATTTTACGTAAACCATGCCCATATTTCACGCCACATTTTCCCCTTTTCATGTGCCATGCCTATAACCGCATGCCCCGCCCCCTAATTATAATACAACTCTGCCTACAGCCAAAAAAGTGTCCCGGAATTTTTTTTTACAATGTTGGCAACTATGTTACTGTTATCAGTAATCAGTAACCAGGCATCATGTGATTACTATGACTGGTCCTAGCAATCACATCATAATAATGTAAACAACCTGTCATCTTGGTTACTGTTGTTATCTGTGATTGGCCCACAGCAATCATATGATACCTGGCTACCTGTACCATGTGATTATCCGTAGCCAATCACAGATCACAACCATACACAAGCTGTTTATGAATGAGAAACCCATTCATGACAGCTAAAATTATTGCATATACAGTTATGGTCACTGTATAAGCAATGACAGTGTAAAAAAAAATGTGAAAAAAGAAAAAAAAATGTGAAAAAAAATTATTATTATTATTATTATTATTATTATTTTTACATACTGTCACCAGTCAGTATCTCTGATCACCACCAAACCAATCATATGGTGATTCTATACTTCACTGGTGACAGTATGTAAAAAAAAAAGGAAAAATTACAAATTTGACAATGCAAGTGTTAGTGTCAGTTTGTGGCAATGTTAATGTGCATTTTGGGTAAGTAAAAAAGGTATTTTATGTAGTGTCAATGCAAGAGTTAGTGTATTGAAGTAGGACAAAAAAAAAATAAGAAATCCATGTTTCTGGGTCCATCATGGCTGGTGCCTCCAGGTAGAGAGGAGGGAGATCCATCACTTCTTGGTTTGGCAAATGTTGGCTATACATACGCATTAACCACTTGCCGACCGCCTAACGCCGATGTACGTCGGCAGAATGGCACGGGCAGGCATAAGCACGTACATGTACGTGATTTGCCTCCCGCGGGTCGGGGGCCCGATCGGGCCCCCGCCCGGTGCCTGCGGCGGTCGGTTTTCGTTCGGGAGCGATCCCGGACGAGGGGACGGCCATTCATTCATGGCCACCCCCTCGCGATCGCTCCCGACGAATAGAAATCCCCGGTGACATCACTTCCTCTCCTGTAATGTAAACACAGGAGAGGAAGTGATGTATTCTCTCCTCCGTGTCGGTATTTTTCGTTCCGACACGGAGGAGAGCGGATCAGTGAGTTGCACCAACACATCCCACACACAGTAGAACATGCCAGGCACACTCACACCCCCCCTTTACCCCCCGATCACCCCCCCAATTACCCCTGCCCCCCAGTCACAGTGACACCAATGTCATTTTTTTTTTTTTTTTTTTTTTTTTTGCATTGGTGTCATTTGTGACTGTAATAACTGTTAGGGCAGTTAGAGTTAGCCCCCTTTAGTTCTAATGTACCCCCCTAACCCCCCCAATAAAGGTTTAACCCCGTGATCACCCCCCGTCGCCAGTGTCACTAAGGCTGGGTTCACATTGCAGCGGTTTATGAGAACGAATGTGATTCGCACCGCACTGCAGTGCAAATCACATCCGATCTCTGTGCGATTCGAGTTCAGCCATTCGCCGCACCCGCCGCACCCGCCACACCCGCCGCACCCGCCGCAAATTCGCACGGGACCCTTTTTTTGGCCCGCAGCAGAATCGGATCGCATGGGTGTTCACACCATGCGATCCGAGTTTGCAGATCGCACTGCGATATGCGAACTGATCTGGGGGTGTCAGTAACATTTCACTGACACTCCCAGCAGTTCGCATAGGGCAGTGTGAACTGCCGCCGGGAGGCATGCGATGCGGGAACCCGCCGCGGATTCGCGGCGTTTCCGCATCGCTCCAGTGTGAACCCAGCCTAATAAGCGATCATTTTTCTGATCGCCGTATTAGTGTCCCAGGTGACGCTAGTTAGGCAGGTAGGTATTTAGGTTCGCCGCAGCTTTTTATAGCGCCAGGGACCCCCATATACTACCGCATAAAGCCCCCTGATTGCCCCCTAGTTAACCCTTTCACCAGTGATCACCATATAACTGTTACAGGTGACGCTGGTTGGTTAGTTATTTTTTTATAGTTTCAGGGCACCCGCCATTTATTACCTAATAAAGGTTTAACCCCCTGATCACCCGGCGGGTGTCATTTGTGACTAATAACTGTTAGGGCAGTTAGGGTTAGCCCCCTTTAGTTCTAAGGTACCCCCCTAACCCCCCCAATAAAGGTTTAACCCCGTGATCACCCCCCGTCGCCAGTGTCACTAAGGCTGGGTTCAGATTGCAGCGGTTTGAGAACGGATGTGATTCGCACTGCAGTGCAAATCACATCCGATCTCTGTGCGATTCGAGTTCAGCCATTCGCCGCACCCGCCACACCCGCCGCACCCGCCGCAAATTCGCACGGGACCCTTTTTTTGGCCCGCAGCAGAATCGGATCGCATGGGTGTTCACACCATGCGATCCGAGTTTGCAGATCGCACTGCGATATGCGAACTGATCTGGGGGTGTCAGTAACATTTCACTGACACTCCCAGCAGTTCGCATAGGGCAGTGTGAACTGCCGCCGGGAGGCATGCGATGCGGGAACCCGCCGCGCATTCGTGGCGTTCCCGCATCGCTCCAGTGTGAACCCAGCCTAATAAGCGATCGTTTTTCTGATCGCTGTATTAGTGTCACAGGTGACGCTAGTTAGGCAAGTAGGTATTTAGGTTCGCCGCAGCTTTTTATAGCGCCAGGGACCCCCATATACTACCGCATAAAGCCCCCTGATTGCCCCCTAGTTAACCCTTTCACCAGTGATCACCATATAACTGTTACAGGTGACGCTGGTTGGTTAGTTATTTTTTTATAGTTTCAGGGCACCCGCCATTTATTACCTAGTCTCACTAGTGTACCCCTAAATTTAGGGGTGTCTACTTTCCAAAATGGGGTCATTTGGGGGGGGTTTGTGCCATCTTGGCATTTTATGGCCTTCAAAACTGTAACGCCCTTAGAAAGCCTGAAGGCGGTGCTTGGTTTTCGGGGCCCCGTACGCGGCTAGGCTCCCAAAAAGTCCCACATATGTGGTATCCCCGTACTCAGGAGAAGCAGCAGAATTTATTTTGGGGTGTCATTTCACATATGCCCATGGCATGCGTGAGCAATATATCATTTAGTGACAACTTTGTGAAAAAAAAAAAAATAAAAAAAAAGTTTGTAATTTTCCCGCAACTTGTGGCAAAATATAAAATATTCCATGGACTCAACATGCCTCTCAGCAAATAGCTTGGGGTGTCTACTTTCTAAAATGGGGTCATTTGTGGGGGTTTTGTGCCATCTTGGCATTTTATGGCCTTCAAAACTGTAATAGGTAGTGAGGAGTGAAGTCAAATATTTACGCCCTTAGAAAGCCTGAAGGCGGTGCTTGGTTTTCGGGGCCCCGTACGCGGCTAGGCTCCCAAAAAGTCCCACATATGTGGTATCCCCGTACTCAGGAGAAGCAGCAGAATTTATTTTGGGGTGTCATTTCACATATGCCCATGGCATGTGTGAGCAATATATCATTTAGTGACAACTTTGTGAAAAAAAAAAAAAAAAAAAAAAAGTTTGTAATTTTCCCGCAACTTGTGGCAAAATATAAAATATTCCATGAACTCAACATGCCTCTCAGCAAATAGCTTGGGGTGTCTACTTTCTAAAATGGGGTCATTTGTGGGGGTTTTGTGCCATCTTGGCATTTTATGGCCTTCAAAACTGTAATAGGTAGTGAGAAGTGAACTCAAAAATTTACGCCCTTAGAAAGCCTGAAGGCGGTGCTTGGTTTTCGGGGCCCCGTACGCGGCTAGGCTCCCAAAAAGTCCCACATATGTGGTATCCCCGTACTCAGGAGAAGCAGCAGAATTTATTTTGGGGTGTCATTTCACATACGCCCATAGCATGTGTGAGCAATATATCATTTAGTGACAACTTTGTGTAAAAAAAAAAAAAAAATTTTTTTTTTGTCATTATTCAATCGCTTGAGGCAAAAAAATAAAATATTCAATGGGCTCAACATGCCTCTTATCAATTTCCTTAGGGGGTCTACTTTCCAAAATGGGGTCATTTGGGGGGGTTTTGTACTGCCCTGCCATTTTAGCACCTCAAGAAATGAGATAGGCAGTCGTAAACTAAAAGCTGCGTAAATTCCAGAAAACGTACCTTAGTTTGTAGATGTGACAACTTTTGCGCAAACCAATAAATATACAATTATTGACTTTTTTTTTACCAAAGACATGTGGCTGAATACATTTTGGCCTAAATGTATGACTAAAATTGAGTTTATTGGATTTTTCTAATAACAAAAAGTAGAAAATATCATTTTTTTTCAAAATTTGCGGTCTTTTTACGTTTATATCGCAAAAAATAAAAATCGCAGAGGCAATCAAATACCATCAAAAGAAAGCTCTATTTGTGGGAAGAAAAGGACGCAAATTTTGTTTGGGTACAATATTGCATGACCGCGCAATTACCAGTTAAAGCAGCGCAGTGCCAAAGTGTAAAAAGACCTCTGGTCATTTACCAGCAAAATGGTCCGGTCTGAAAGTGGTTAAGCAATATGCATGGTTAAATTCAAAAATATCCTGTTGTTGATAGCACTCGGAAGGCCTGAGTTACTAAAGTACGGAGTGAATGAAGTGAAATGAACCTGGGCCTAATGTAATAAAGTAAGGTCAACTTACGTGAAATGAACCTTGGCTTCATTTACTAAAACAAGACGAAGTGAAGTGAAATGAACCTCAGCCTGATTAAGTGAAGTGAATGGAAATGAAATTAACTCGGGCTTGCTTTACTGAAATGGGGTGAAGGCCTTGCAGTATAAATTTTTTTTACAGCTTGTGAATGTTATTTATATTAATGATATGCATATCCATTCTCCTCCTCAGAAGCCTTTCTTCCATTTTTATGCCTTCCAAATCTATTTTGAATTACTACCTTAAAGGCCAACTCCATAAAGTGAGCACTCCTCACAATAAAGAAGGTGAATGCTGGGCATTGTAGTGATACCCCCTTTGGAAGGTCCATGACACCCTGCACACACAGTGGCCATGAATTACTAAAGGACTAGTTGCCTGCACATGATTGGATGTTTTGAATGCAGCACAGCTTCACCTCTTTTACTGAACTTTCTAAAATTAGATTGGTGCTATTTGTCGCTATTATACATATAAATTGCATTTACTTTATCTCTCAGTTATAAATAGATTGGATGCTTGGTCCCCAAGGAAGGAGGCAAGTGGTATGAGTGAATTGTTTACTTTTTTCAAGTAAACAATTCATTTATAACACTTGCCACATCTGTTTAGATATTAGTCCAGCGTTTCATTAATTTCCCTCCTAGTCGCCGCGGGGGACCATCTTGGTGACGCCCCGTGTCCTGTAAGCGCCAGGTCTCGGGTAAGCAGCTCTGCTCTGTTCTCCCCATATTTATATTAAGTTTCTTTACTGTTATTGACTTTCTGATATCAAATAATGTTATCATTGTAGTCTAATATATTGTTACTGATCACTTGTTAATCAAATGACAGATATTCTCCTGATGAATTGTCATCAGTCCGCAAAACTAGTAGAGATGCAATCCGTGATCAACTATCCATTGTGATCTCCACTGTTTGGGGATTACTATTTTGGTGATATACATGGATTGTTACCATGTTTTTAATTTGTATTTTACCATTTAGTGTGTGTCATTAATTTTGTATTAATACATTTTATATCAATAAATCCTCTTTATACCTGTGTACACCTTTGAATCTATTTTTCTATATTGTGCCGAGATAGCCCAATTGCCCCTGTCCCTTTGGGAGGCTTGGCTGGGGACCAAGCATCCAATCTATTTATCTCTAATGCCGCATACACACGACTGGACTTTTGAACAGCAAAGGTCAGACGGAACGAATCCGTCGGACAATTTCGATCATGTGTGGGCTCCATCGGACCTTTGCTGTCCAAAAATCTGCCGAACTTTAGAAATAGAACATGTTTCAAATTTTTCTGCTGGAACTCCGCCAGACCCAGTTCCTATGGAGAAATTTGATAGTCTGTATGCTAGTCCAACAGACGAAAACCGACACTAAGGCAGCTATTGGCTACTGGCTATGAACTTCCTTATTCTAGTCCGGTCGTCACCACGTTGGAATCCGTCGGACTTTGGTGTGATTGTGTGTGGCCAAGTCCGTTCATTTGGAAAGTCCGTCTGAACACCCCCGAAAGTCTGTCGGGAAGACCGTTGGACCTAGTCTGCTGGAAAAAGTCTGGTCGTGTGTGCGCGGCATATGTTCTAGGATGATGGTACAACCCTTCACTCACTTCTCATATCTATTACTATTTTAGAGGCTACCCACATTTCTTTATCTCTCAGTTGATGAGACTCTTTCCCTAGAAAAGAGAATTTTCACTTGAATCAACTTATGTGCAGTGGTAATTCTAGAAACAATATATGGGGGGGGGGGGTATAATTAAGATACCAAATTCAGAACGGGGGGGGGGGCGCAATTTTCACCACTAAAAAAATTAAATAAGTATATATGAATAAGATTACAAAATAAAAGTGTAATGCGGTATGCAATGATACATTTTTCTTGTACTAGCCTAACACTTAAAAGACAAACTTTCAAGAGTTTTCCTTTCTTCTTCAGGTATTGCTTCAGACCCCAAAAAGAGAGGACAACTCTTAAAAGCTTTTTTTTTTATACTTTAAAGCAAGAGAGAAAGAGAAATAGAGATGGGGGAGAGAGAGACAGAGAGAGAGAGAGAGAGAGAGAGAGAGAGAGAGGAGAGAGAGAGCAGAGGGAGAGAGAGAGGGGGAGAATGAGAGAGAGAGAGAGAGAGGAGAATGAGAGAGAGGGGGGAGAAAGAGAGGGGAGAGAGAGAGGGGGGGGGGTGAGAGAGAGGAGAATGAGAGAGAGGGGGAGAATGAGAGAGAGGGGGGAGAATGAGAGAGAGAGAGGAGAATGAGCGAGAGGGGGAGAATGAGAGAGAGAGGGGGGGAAGATGAGAGAGAGAGAGAGAGAGAGAGAGAGAGAGAGGGAGAATGAGAGAGAGAGGAGAATGAGCGAGAGAGGGGGGCAGAGGGGGGGGGGAGAGAGAATGAGAGAGAGAGAGAGAGAGAGAGGAGAATGAGAGAGAAAGGGGAGAATGGGAGAGAGAGGAGAATGAGAGAGAGAGAGAGGGGGCAGAGGGGGGAGAGATAGAGAGAGAGAGAGAGAGAGAGAGAGGAGAATGAGAGAGAGAGGGGAGGAGAGAGGGGAGTGAGAGAGAGACAGAGGAGAATGAGAGAGAGAGAGGGGAGAATGAGAGAGAGAGAGGGGGGAGAATGAGAGAGAGAGAGGGGGGAGAATGAGAGAGAGAGAGGGGGGAGAATGAGAGAGAGAGAGGGGGGGAGAGGGGAGTGAAAGAGAGAGAGAGAGAGAGAGAGACAGAGGAGAATGAGAGAGAGAGAGGGGAGAATGAGAGAGAGAGAGGGGGGAGAATGAGAGAGAGAGAGAGGGGAGAATGAGAGAGAGAGAGGGGGAGAATGAGAGAGAGAGAGGGGAGAATGAGAGAGAGAGAGAGAGAGAGAGGGGAGTGAGAGAGAGAGAGAGAGACAGAGGAGAATGAGAGAGAGAGAGGGGAGAATGAGAGAGAGAGAGGGGGGGAGAATAAGAGAGAGAGAGGGGAGAATGAGAGAGATAGAGGGGAGAATGAGAGAGAGAGAGAGGGGGCAGAGGGGGGAGAGAGAGAGTAGAATGAGAGAGAGACTCCCCAAGTGCAAGGGTACAGGTGAACGGATGTGTTTTGGCCTCTTTCCCATTGACCAGAGGGACAAGGAAGGGATGTCCTTTATCCCTGCTTCTCTTTGCTCTGGCTATTGAGCCATTGGCTGAGGCTATCCGTTCCTCCACAAATATTGTTGGATTTCGTAGATCTACAGGTGAAGATAAGATAGCACTTTATGCGGCTGACACCTTAGTGTTTCTGGGGGATACAGGTCCATCCCTGTCCACAGTTATTTCCTTAATAGAATTATATGGATCCTTTTCAAGATTTAATATTAACTGGGACAAATCTGTAATGTTGCTCTTGGATCCTGTGCATTTTGAGCACCCATGCCAGGTTCATCGGATAGCCCTGGTTACATCATTTAAATATTTGGGAGTGGTAATTAGATCAGATATCACAGAATACACAAAGAATGTACTCCCTCTCATTGTCAAATTTAGACAACTGAGTAAAACATGGAGTAAATTCCCGTTGTCCATGGTAGGAAGGGCGAACTTGGTGAAGATGGTGTGGATGCCCTAGATGCTATATGTATTACACAACTCCCCCATATGGTTGACGTTGCGATTATTTAGGACTATTCAGTCAGTTTTTAGGGATTTGTTGTGGAGGGGTGGAAAACCTAGAATTAGTTAGAAACATTACAACAGATAAGGGAGGAGTCGTGATACCTAATCCAAGATTATATTTTATCGCATCACAATTACAACACTGGCATGGCTGGGAGATACTGGATATGCAGGACCCTGCACAGAAGATAATAATATCACAATTTTAAAAACACCCTTTAGTTCAACTAATAGTAGCTCACCACTTTTACAATAAAAGACAATTCCCTACTTTTTATTTGATTCATACGGTAAGGGGAGCAGTCCAAACTATCACTCAACATAAGGGCTATACGAAACATATGCCTATATGGGACAACTACTACCTTTATGAACTGAATAAACTTTTGGAATTTTCGGAGTGGAAAAAAGTGGGTTTAATATTTCTGTATCAGTTATATGAAGGGAATGTTTTACTTCCTTTTGATACATTAAAAGACCGCTATCAGTTAATGAACAAAAACGTCTTCCAATATCGTCAAATACGCCATGCTTTACAGATTCAGAATTTGAAAATTCAACTACAGTATAAATATTCTAAAATATTAACAAAGGCAACTTCAGTTTCTTGCATGAAACGAGGATTAATAGGTGATCTTTATTCCAATTTACAATTGGAGAACACGGAAAAGCACGAAAATTGTTTTGTAAGGTGGAAAAGAGACATAGAGGATCTAGAGGAGGAGGAATGGACACGTATCCTGGAAACACTTCCCAGGACATCCCTCTCACCCTCCCAAAGGCTATCTCAGCTTTTTATTATACATAGGGTCGAGTACACCCCACAAAAACTCTATTCTTGGGGAAAATACACAACACCATTATGCCTGCGATGCTCACTATTTAATGGTTCTCTTATTCACATGCTTTGGCGATGCCCAAAGCTTCATCGTTACTGGGAAAAAATATTTGTAACCCCAAATTTATTGTGCTTCACTGAGATAACAGGAACACCTAAACTTGCACTACTGGGAATAATTCCTGATGGGATGTTGCCAGTAGACAAGCACACTATGTGTATAAGATCCCTTTATTTAGCACGTAAAGTTATTTTACAAAAATGGTCATCTGCTGATCCTCCAACCCATAAACAATGGGTTGAGAAACTTAATTACACACTCAAAAGAGAAAAATTAACATATAAACATAGTGGTACACCACAAAGGTTTGGTAAAATATGGTAATGTTGGATAGACCCTAGTAATCAACTATATGATAGTTTACCTAGTGGAGAGGAGTGAGGTAGAGGAGTTAGATGGGGGCAAATAGTAGAAGTAGAGGAGTGAGATGTAGAAGAGACTAAATTAGTGCACAATAGAAATATAACTTGATGCTGTATAGAGGGAGCTGCCATGGTTTAAAGTTTGAAATTAGCTGTTGAACAACTTGTTGCATAAAATGTATCTATGTCTCTATAATGTTTTGTTTAGTATACGTTAAGTTACTTGAGTCCGAGAGGTGACAGGTTTATTGGTCTTATGTGTTTTCCTATTTTTTTTTTCGTGGATTAATGTGACATATCTGTATGTATGTTTAAGAATAAAAAATAAATAAAAATTACTTGATTTAAAAAAAAGAGAATGAGAGAGAGAGGACAGAGGGGGAGAGCGGGGGTGAGAGAGAGGGGGTAGAGGGAGAGAGAGAAGGGGGGGAGAGAGGGGGCAGAGGGGGAGAGAGAGAGAAAGAGGGGGAGAGAATGAGGAATGAGAGAGAGAGGAGAATGAAGAATGAGAGAGAGAGAGGTGGGGAGAATGATAGAGAGGGAGAGGAGAATGAGAGAGAGAGGGGAATGAGAGAGAGATAGGAGAATGAGAGAGAGAACAAGGGGGTGAGAGAAAGGGAGAGAGAGAGGGGGAGAATGAGAGAGAGAGGGAGAGGTGGGGGGGAAATGTGGGGATGAAAGAGGAGGAGGGTGAATGAGAAGGGGTGAGAGAGAGAGAGTGAGAGAAAGGGGGAGGATGAGAGTGAGAGAGAGGAGGATGGGGGTTGAGAGAGATGGAAGATGAGAGAGAGGAGGGAATGGGGGACAGGGGGAATGAGAGCGAGAGGAGAATGAGAGAGAGAGAGAGAGAAAGAGTGGGTGTGAGAGAGAGGGGGAGAATGAGAGAGAGAGATGATAGAAGGGGGGAGAGCGAGAAAAAGAGAGGGGGGAATGAGAGAGAAAGAGAGGGGGCAGGGGGAGAGAGGAATTAGAGAGAGAGAGAGAGAAGGGAGAAGGGAGAATGAGGAATGAGGAATGAGAGAGGGGGAGAATGAAGAATGAGAGAGAGAGGAGAATGAGAGAGAGGAGAATGAGAGAGAGAGGAGAATGAGAGAGAGGAGAATGAGAGAGAGAAAGGGGGTAAGAGAGAGGCAGAGAGAGAGGGGGAGATTGTGAGTGAGGGGAGGGATGTGGGGATGAAAGAGGAGGAGGGTGAAAGAGAGGGGGTGAGAGAGAGAGAGAGAGTGAGAGAAAGGGGGAGGATGAGAGCGAGAGAGAGGAGGACGGGGGTTGAGAGAGGCGGAGGCAGAGAGATAGAGATGGAGGATGAGAGAGAGGAGGGAATGGAGAGGGGGTGAGCGAGAGGGAGGAGAATGAGAGAGAGAGATAGAGAGTCGAAGGGAGAGAAAGAGGGAGGGTGAGAGAGAGGAAGGGAATGGGGGAGGGGGAAGAATGAGAGAGAGGACAATGAGAGAGAGGACAATGAGAGAGAGAGATAGAGAGAGGGATGAATGAGAGAGGGGGAGGATAAGAGAGAGGGGGGGTGAGAGAGAGGGGGAGAAGGAGAGAGGGGGAAGGATGCGATAGAGAGAGATAGAGGGGGTGAGAGAGGGGTGGAGAATGAGAGAGAGAGGGGAGAATGAGATTGAGAGAGAGAGAGAGAGAGAGAGAGAGAGAGGGGGGGGGAATTAGAGAGGGGGAAGATGAGAGAGAGAGAGGGGGGTGAGAGAGAGGAGGAGAATGCGAGAGAGAGAGGGGGGGAATGAGAGAGAGAGAGGGGGTGTGAGGGAGGGGGAGAATGAGAGAGAGAAGAGAAAGGGGGTGAGAGAGACAGAGGGTGAAAGAGAAAGAGAGATATAAATAGAGAGAGAGAGAGAGAGAGAGGGAATGAGGTGAGAGAGAGAGAAGGGGGTGAGAGAGAGGGGGAGGATGAGAAAGAGAGATAGAAAGGGGAGGTTGAGAGAGGGGGGAGGATGAGAGAGAGGGGAGGATGGGGAGTGAGAGGGATGGAGGGTGAGAGAGAAAGGGGTGAGAGAGAGAGGGGGAGGATGAGAAAGACAGAGAGTAAGGGGAGGATGAGATGGAGAGTGAGAGAGAGAGAAAGAGAGGGGGAGTATGAGAGCGAGAGAGGGGAGGATGGGGGGGGGTAAGAGTTAGACCGAGGGTGAGAGAGAGGAGATGGAGGGTGGGAGAGCGAGAGAGAGAGAGAGGATGAGAAAGAGAGAGGGGGGCTGAGAGAGAGACATATTTTAATGGTACACCGGAACTCTCAATCAGGACATGCGGCTTAACAGCGCCCCTCCAATTGTACCACTCCCGTTCCCCCCTACTATTCAGGCCATGCCACTGCTGCCTCGCAGCCTTATTCAGCCTAATTTAGCAGAAGCACATGGGGGGTGCAGGGATTAACCTAGGGGTGGCCCCCTGTAGGAATACCACTGATCATGTCATGTGCTAGAAAAATCCTGCATTTTTAATTTTCCTTGCAAATGATTATACATTCAATAAGAACACAGGTTCACATTTTTTATTTTTTTACTATCATTTACTTTTCAGAGTGAATAGGCACATCGTTAAATGGAAAGCATCCACTCCTTCAGTAAATGAACCATTTAGTCTTATGATATTGTTTAAGGGGAAGGTTTTTTGAGCTGCTAGTAAAACTTTTCCTTTCATAGGATATCTAAACTCACTCCCTGTACTGTATCCATGGAGGAGCAACAAAGCCAACCTTGGACAGCAGCATTGTCAGCCAGAGGAGAGGGTACTGTTAGATGGACTAGTAGATTTAGGTGGACTTTACATAAGTGACTAACAAATTAAAGTCTAATTCCAGCCCCCATTCCAGTGATTTCAGCCCCCTCCCTTACTCAGCTAATGTGACCCCAGTACTGATGGAAAGGGGCAGAGGAGGGGCAAACAAGGATGCCGTGCCAGAGCCCAACATTCTCCTTATCATCTAATGAATTCATTGGTTGTTAGGACTCCGACGGCTTGATCCACTTGTTGGGTTGTAGGCACTTTGCAAAGGCAACCCTGAAAAAACCTGAAGGCACCACGGGGTGCCTGAGCACCCTGGTTAAAAAAAGGCTGCTGTATAGACTTAGATAATAGAACGTAGATTTGGTTCTTATGATCTGTAGAATACTTGACTTGACCTGAAAGCCAGGGATTGTAAAGAGGAACATGCATCTCAGGTCTGAGTTTTGGTATACAAGGTAAAGGAGGATATGTAACCCATACTGTAATAATACTGTATTTCAATAATCCTATTATTATTATATTGGATTGATACTGCAATAACAATGTTTTAATATTGTAATATCAGGCAGAGATTGGATGTTCTTGTTTATAATGTGGCTTACCAAGCAGAAAAGGCAGTATATCTTAACTACTAGGGATGCAAACTATTATGCGGTACTTTTCCATTAACTATCTGCATTGTCAACTGTAAAATAAACATTTTTTAACATTTTTTTCCCCAGATCACTGCCAACAAATTTAGAATCTGCATGCATCTATCATTACCTGCCTGTATGGTATGGTCAAAAACAAACTATGTCTTCAAAAGAACACCAAAGATGATGCCTTCTTCACCTGAATGCATAGAGCATAAATAGGAAATAGGATCTATTTCATCCCTAATCAAAGTCAGAAAAAAATCTGGTACTGCGTTTTAAATCAGCCTGTGTACCCCTCCATGACAGTGATTGCAGTGGAACTCAAAAAGTGAACATTTGTTATGTAATAAGGAACATCTAGAAGTGTTAACTATGCCTAAGCAGCAGTCGGAAAAAACAACCTTTTGCCTAGAATTTTGTCTAGGATTCCTTGTAAACATAATGCACTGCCTGGTATGTGAGGAAGCCTAGGAAAAATTTAGCTCACAGCATCATGTATAGCTGTATATCTGTACTGTGAGATTTAAGGCATTACAGCCTCTGACTTAGGGTAACCAGATGTCCCCGGTTTCTGGGGCAGTCCCCTGACTGAGGACACTGTCCCCGGACCACGTCTCTCCCCGGTTTTGTCCCTCTACCTGGAAGCATCACTTGGCAATATACACTATATTACCAAAAGTATTGGGATGCCTGCCTTTAAACGCACATGAACTTTAATGGCATTCCAATCTTAATCCGTAGGGTTCAATATTGACTTGGCCCACCCTTTGCATCTATAACAGCTTCAACTCTTCTGGGAAGGCTGTCCACAAGGTTTAGGAGTGTGTCTATAGGAATGTATGACCAGCGCATTTGTGAGGTGAGGCCTTGATGTGGACGAAAAGGCCTGGCTTGCAGTCTCTGCTCTAATTCATCCCGAAAGGTGTTCTATCGGGTTGAGGTCAGGACTCTGTGCAGGCCAAACTCACTCATTTATGTCTTTATGGACCTTGCTTTGCGCACTGGTGTGCAGTCATATTGGAACAGGAAGGGGCCATCCCAAAACTGTTCCCACAAAGTTGGGGCATGAAAGTGTCCAAAATGTCTTGGTATGTTGGTGCCTTAAGGGTTCCCTTCACTGGAACTAAGGGGCCAAGCCCAACCCCTGAAAAACAACCCCACACCATAATCCCCCCTCCACCAAATGATTTTGACCAGTACACAAAGCAAGGTCCACAGTGTATAATGGTATTTTGCTGCCATTATATCAGACACAAGGCACAGATGTTCATATATGCTCCACCGTGTAATTGGCGGTAATGAGGCAGCCTGAGGCCCTATGTAAAATTAATCCACTGCTGCATCCAACTCTTCATGCAACAGGCCTGTGCTGCCCTTTGTTCATTATGATGTCACAATAAATACTAATAACCCTGTCTGGTACAATCACACTCGCCCCTGTTCTGAAGTTCACGACGTACCTAATACAGACTAAGTGGATTTTATTGACTGTGTAGGATTGCTCATTTTGCATAAGACACAATAATAAAAGTGTAATAATACTCATTGCCAGGTGGAAGAACATCCATGATTTTTACTTCCAATAGAACTAATAACATTGAATTATTCATGATTACTTTTTGCTTTTAACAGACTCTCATCTTCACATGTCATGTTTTAATGATCTGCGGTTATTACTTTACTCTGCAGTATTAACCCCTTGGCACGGATAGGTCTATAATTCTTGCAATTTGTCATTAATGCAGTTTAAATTACTCCACTGCGTGTCTGGCATCAAAGAGCTCTCTGCTATACTCATACTTAACGCAAGAAGAAAAGCTTTGATAGGAACAACACCCAGGGAATTATAAGTGACACATTCATAACACGTTTAAAAAAAGGTGTATATGAAATAATGGAAGAACTCTTGAGCTTCAGTGAATGGGGCTCTGGACTGTTGGAAGTATGACATTAGGTTAGGTGTAACCGTAGGGCCTCTTCATACTAGAAATTAATTAAAGAATATGTAAACCCAAAATTTCATATTCCTGATATGTGTCTGCTGCACCAAGTACTTGTGTTAAAAATAGGGCTGTTACTGATTACAATTTTCGTGTTCAATTAATCTTTTTTTTTTTTTATTGATCAACTAATTTCAGTTAATTATAAGGCACATACAGATCCAACTACTTTTAGCTGATCTCCTTGCATTGCAACTCTGCATTAGTCAGTGGTAAATGTGGTATACACTATATACAATCACCCGACCAGGGGCGGATCCAGAGTCTAATCTCGGGAGGGGCACTGCTATAAAATATGTTTTTTGGGGGGCAATTTATATGGGAAATGGCTGGTATTGGCGCTTCAATCATTACGGCACCATGGTTGTTATGGTGTCAGGATGATTGAAGCGCATTATTTCTATTAATACATTGTAATATAAAATGAAATGGTTCAACTCACCATATTGCAGAATCAGTGGGAGCCCTGAGGATGTCACTTGCCATGTCGCCTGCCACCAGATGTGGATTGTCACTTGTCACCAAATGCGGATTGTTACTTGCCACGTCACCTGCCACACATTGCGGATTGTGACTTGCCACGTCACCTGCCACACATTGCGGATTGTCACTTGCCACGTCGCCTGCCACCAGATGCGGATTGCCACGTAGCCTGCCACACATTGCGGATTGCCACTTGCCACGTCACCTGCCACACATTGCGGATTGTCACTTGCCACGTTGCCTGACCCACATTGCGGATTGCCACTTGCCACGTCACCTGCCACACATTGGGGATTGTCACTTGCCACGTCACCTGCCACACATTGCGGATTGTCACTTGCCACGTTGCCTGCCACACATTGCGGATTGCCACTTGCCACGTCACCTGCCACACATTGCGGATTGTCACTTGCCACGTTGCCTGCCACACATTGCGGATTGCCACTTGCCACGTAGCCTGCCACACATTGCGGATTGTCACTTGCCACGTCACCTGCCACACATTGCGGATTGCCACTTGCCACTTGCCACGTAGTCTGCCACACATTGCGGATTGTCACTTGCCACGTCACCTGCCACACATTGCGGATTGTCACTTGCCACGTTGCCTGCCACACATTGCGGATTGTCACTTGCCACGTCACCTGCCACACATTGCGGATTGCCACTTGCCACGTAGCCTGCCACACATTGCGGATTGTCACTTGCCACGTCACCTGCCACACATTGCGGATTGCCACTTGCCACTTGCCACGTAGTCTGCCACACATTGCGGATTGTCACTTGCCACGTCACCTGCCACACATTGCGGATTGTCACTTGCCATGTAGTCTGCCACACATTGTGGATTGCCACTTGCCACGTAGTCTGCCACACATTGCGGATTGCCACTTGCCACGTAGTCTGCCACACATTGCGGATTGTCACTTGCCACGTAGTCTGCCACACATTGTGGATTGCCACTTGCCACGTAGTCTGCCACACATTGCGGATTGCCACTTGCCACGTAGCCTGCCACACATTGCGGATTGTCACTTGCCACGTCACCTGCCACACATTGCGGATTGCCACTTGCCACTTGCCACGTAGTCTGCCACACATTGCGGATTGTCACTTGCCACGTCACCTGCCACACATTGCGGATTGTCACTTGCCATGTAGTCTGCCACACATTGTGGATTGCCACTTGCCACGTAGTCTGCCACACATTGCGGATTGCCACTTGCCACGTAGTCTGCCACACATTGCGGATTGTCACTTGCCACGTAGTCTGCCACACATTGTGGATTGCCACTTGCCACGTAGTCTGCCACACATTGCGGATTGTCACTTGCCACGTAGTCTGCCACACATTGTGGATTGCCACTTGCCACGTAGTCTGCCACACATTGCGGATTGCCACGTAGCCTGCCACACACTGCGGATTGTCACCTACTGGTGGTCTTTTGTTGGGTCCCAGAGTGAAGATATGCAGCAGAGAGATGATGCAATCTCTCTGCTGCACACAGCTTCCTACACAGTGAGGGTGGAACTGGAGGGATGCAGGGCAGTGAGAGATGATGTCATCTCCCTGCTCCCCTGCCTGCTGGCTTCCTGATTGGCCAGCAGCCCTCCTAAGCCGCCCAGCTGCCCCCCCCTCACCCGTCCACTCAGCGCGGGTACCCGCGGAACCGGCCGCACGGGTACCCGCGCAACCGACCGCGATTGGACCCGCGGAACCGACCCGCGGGTACCCTCGGAACCGGCTGCGATTGGACCCGCGGAACCGACCCGCGGGTACCCGCGGAACCGGCCGCGATTGGACCCGCGGAACCGGCCCGCGGGTACCCGCGGAACCGGCCGCGATTGGACCCGCGGAACCGGCCGCGGGTACCCGCGGAACCGGCCGCGATTGGACCCACGGAACCGGCCCGCGGGTACCCGCGGAACCGGCCGCAATTGGACCCGCGGAACCGGCCGTGCTGTCATTAGCTGGCGGTATTCTCAGAGGGGGCAATTGACCCGTTGCCCCCCCCCTGGATCCGCCCCTGCACCCGACACTAGTTAGTTTCCACAATCCATGACTTAACTTCACAGTTCACACAAATACGTTTTAAATTCAAACTGTAGCACTGACATAAGTCTTTTTTTTTTTCCCACAGTAGCGTGACAATCCCTCCACCTCCGGTCTAACTAATCACTCTCACCTTATGGCATGGACCCCTGTGCAAACAGGTGGACAAGCAAGCGGGTATCAAAAGGGTTAACACAGACCATAAACTTCTCTCACGTCTCCTTAGATCTCAGCAAGGACGCCAAGTCATGGGTAGAAAGAAAAGATCTAAGTACTCACCGCTTAAGTATAAGATTTCATTTTTGTGTTCAAACACAAACTACTTACATAAAGATGATAAAAACACAACATGTAAAGCCGACAATCATGTTAGTTCCATAGGGCAGCAGCGGGTGACGTCATGCGTAGATCCTCCCCGTACGTGTTACGTTCAATCAGAACTTCAACGTCATCAGACTCCTCCCCCTTCCCTTCATTAGCAGACAGAGGCACTTAGGGAAGTGGGGAGGAGTCCAGTGACGTTGATGTCCGTGACGTCACCGTCTCTCCGATGGAACTCCCTGAAGACCTGGAAGCCAGCGGAGAGGTGAGTACTGATCAAAAGAATTTTGATCTATCAAAAAAATTAACGATTAATCGAGGAATTAATCTTTAATTTCCATAGCCCTAGTTAAAAAGTATCCAGTTTTCTTTGTATTTCTTCCTTTGTGTGAAATGCCTTGTGTTCATGCCAGTCCCTCTGCTTTCATATTAAAAACTGACCACAGTGAGCATGAAAACACAGCATGGTCATTTTTTTGGCTGTGGTGAGAACTCAGCCTGCTGTCCTCCAATGATCAGCTTTGTCCTGACATACCCCAACCCTGCACAGACATCACTGGGAAGATCAGTGTGCTGCTGTTTCCCCTCTCCCAGCTCTCTGAGATCCTTATGCAAATGAGAACAGAGGGTATGTGATCACTTATAAAGAAAGGGGGGGGGCAGGTGTTTTTAATGTCTTTTTCTATCTTTACACAAATGTTTTGCCTTTCATTTCTATTTTGCATTGAATGGGTCGTTCTATAGGGTGAGGTTTATATACTGTATACATTAAAATGTAAGATAACTAGTAAGCTCCTCTAAGACAATGGCCCGCCAATAAAGCTGTGACAGTCTCTAGAAGTAGGGTGGGTGGGGAATCATCAGACAGCAGCAAACACATGACTGGATGAAGACCTTTACTTACATCCACAGGTGTAAAGGGGGACTCTTGTCATTAACTGGGGTTGATTTACTAAATCAACCCCATTTGAGTATCGCCAAAAGCACTGTTTAATTCATTTTTATTAATCAAAGGAAACTCATCCATCCATCCATGTCTCCATGCTTTATTTTGCTGAACAAGCACTAGCATTTCTGGCAGTAGCCATCTTGAGTAAGGGCAGATGATTTGTGTAGCATTTACTTCCAGGAATCCATCTGCCTTCAGCTCAAGCATGCAGGCAGGAGGGTGTGCTTACCTGAGAAAGCTCCTGATCCCTCCTCCAGATGAAAGAAAATATCCATGAAGTCTCCTGGGATGTATGACATAGGGTTGCCACTGCCTGAAACCCAGACACATGATTCAGACTGGACTATGGCCTCCCAGCAGGGTTGCTGGCTGCAGTTTTCTAAGTTGAGAGTGTCTGTTACACTCTCTTTCATGCTGCCCAAAGCCAGCACTAACCCCCCCCCCCCCTGCCAAAATCACACGCACAGACGGGAGAGGAGAGAGGGCTTGATCTGCACCGCTTCCTCCCGCCCTACCCCTCTTTGTCTGCCCACACTCCAATTTTGCTGTGGTATTGTTCTAAACACAGGAAAAATGCGCCACTTTACAGACATACTATAGACACCCCCCAGGCATTATATTTAAAGGAATATTTCATTTTTATTGTTTCACTTTAAGCATTAATAAAATCACTGCTTCTGAAAAAAATGACCGCTTTTAAAACTTTGTTTTGCATTGATACATGTCCCCTGTATGTTCACTGTTCAGCAAACAGGTGAACACCCGATCCGGATTACGTGTTGCAATATTTACAAAGCAGATCAATCGCATATAAGAACGAATTAAGCCAATAATCCATATTAGGGCCCCTTTCCAATGACTATTTAATAACCTCTCTAGAAAGAAGACTTAATTTAAACATGAGATCGTTACATCCAACAACACATTTATTTTCACTTTCCACTGCTGCAGACAGTTAATGATTGATTTATTCTAAATCACATTCATTGATCACTGTCTTTACTTTGAAAGAATTATGTTCTGGACTAACTTTTCGGTCTGGCTGTTATGTTTTATGCAGCGGTGCTCCTGATGAAAAATGACAAGTATCAGGGGAATCATCTTGCATGATCAGCTTTACTCTGGGGGTAGAATCAGACAGGGAAAACATAATGCAGGATAGACTTTCTTGGAAGAGTTAAAGTATATCCAACCCACTCTTCTCATTCCTTAAACTGTGCAAATAACTTTCCCCTCTTCAATTTGCCACCAATACTTCATAAAATGAACAATCTTCTTGGGCATTGTAATCTCACCAACACTGCTTTTTTTATGTAAACCCTAATAATGAACTTCTCTTACTTGCTTCCTTTTGGTCTGTTAAATACTGTATATAATTGACATTTTTTGTTTTATCTGTTAAGTACAAAAAAAAAATCGCCCTGCATTACGTACTGCCTGGCACCCATCCTTTCTCCATTATGGAACTAGGAACCAAGTAGAACTAGACAACTCTAGCTTAGGTGCAAACTGGAACTGACTGTATTGTAAATTCACACAGAAGATATACCACGCAAAATCAGGTAGGAGCTTGATCACATTATCCTAGACAATGCAAACTGTAAACAGTAATATCAGAACATCTACCAGTACATCTATGGAACAACTAAAATAAACATAAACAGTGAGCTAATCAACAGTCAAACATTTAGACAATTTTTTTGATTACTCAGGGATCCCACAATAGTTTGGTAATGAGGTGAAGTCGACACAATACTAGCAGACAGACAGAAACAATAGGTAACTCAATCAACAATGGAGATTCACACCTAGCCTAGTGTGTAGGCAGGAGGCTACCCTGCAGTCCCCTCCAAAAGCCCCTCTCCTGGTTGGGTCTAACACATTCTGATCCTGCCAAAAACCATGTAAGCTGAAAACTGCCTGTGCTTCCATTGCGTGTCATTGAGTGTCATCAGTTAGCATTGTTTCCATTTCTCTCCATAAACTATATAATACCTCCCCACCATTATTTTGGAGAGGGGCAGATTTTCTATAGCCTTAACATAGCCTGTCCTAGGGTGACAACACTGCTACTATATAAGTACAGTACAGTAAGTGGGTGATATCACGCTAGGAAAGAAAGTGTGTTATTGGCAGGATTACGAGGTGAAAATAAAATAAACAAAGGCCTTGTGGCAATTAGAGAAATGGAGGCAAGGGGTGGGGGGGGGGGGTTTGTTTGGCACGAGAGGTCAAAGAAGCAGAGACTTCCTACTTACCAATCCACTGGGCTAGGTCACCAAACACAAGTGTCAAGATGGCGGCAATAAGAATGTCCAGCTTGAGAGCTGAGGGGAAGCAGCAAATGAGCAGCAGCAGGGGAAAAAAAAAGGTGCGGGAGGGAGAGAAGGAGAAAATATCTTTCAGCTATTGCAGAGAGAAACATGCAGTTGGTGATCAGTTCCAGTATTTGTCCTCCAGCAGCACTGATCATCTCCTCTCCTACCTACATCTGATTTCCCTGTTGCCCAAGCCCCCTGCTGGTCTGGGCCCGGTACTGAACAAGCCGAAGTCAGATTGGCTACCAGGCACAGCTGCACCAGTTTTAGTAAATTTGCCCTAGTGACAGAGAGATGAGCTCCCCACCCTGCTGCTTCTCCTTTCACTGTCCATTCACAGGCTGAGGCGGGTCTAGAATAACTTGGGCTCAGTGGAAGTGGGTTGAATGATGCTGGTCATCAAACTCAGGACATCTAGCTGTATAAGAAATGACTACAGGAGAAATTTCAGAACTTAAGCTGACTATTGCAGTAAAAGTTGATTTTGTTATTTTATCTTTTAACCACTTGAACTTCAAAAGATTTACCGCTTCATGACAAGGTCATTTTTTGCAATACTGCCCTGCGTTAGTGACCGCTAATGAACACATTAACTGAAAATGATGCAGTCATGCAACGCTGTACCCAAATAAAATTTCCTTTTTTCCCCACAAATAGAGCTTTCTTTTGGTAGTATTTGATCATCTCTGCAGTTTTTATTTTTTTGTGCTATAAACAAAGAGGGACCGACAATAAAAAAAAAAAATATTTTTTACCTTCTGCTATAATACATATACAATACAAAAATAAAAAAAAATCGAATTTCTTCATAAATTTAGGCCAATGTGTTTTCTGCTACATATTCTTGGTAAAGAAAAAAAATCCCAACAGGTGTATATTGATTTGTTTATGCAAACGTTTTAGCATCTACAAACTATGGGATATATATATATTTTTTTTTTACTAGTAATGGTGGCGTCCTGCGACTTATAGCGTGATTGCGATATTGCCGCAGACATTCTGACACTAATTGACACTTTTGACACTTTTTGGGGACCAGTGACACTAATACAGTTATCAGTGCTAAAAAATATGCTTTTACTAGGAGAAGAGATGGAATTTATTTACAAACTCCATCCCTTCCCTCCTGTCAGAACAACAATCTGCCTTGTTTACATAGGCAGATCGGTGTTCTGACTCTCTGCCTAATGATCGGTGGGTGCCGGTGGACATTGGGTACCGTACACCCGCTGATCGGCTTCCGCTGTGTGTAATCACAGCAAAGCGAGCTGGGGCGGCGAGCATGCGATCCACCTACCTAAAGTGTCGGGTCATGTGTATATATATATATATATATGATCCAGCACACAGGTGCTGCCCTGTAATAGTAAAACTGCTATAGGGCGTAACTTAAGTGGTTACTTTTGTATGAGATTCTGCTTTAAATGTATTACACTTTTTGACACTGGAGTTTTTCACAATAAAGTAAATGTTTACACAGAATAAAAACAAAACATTTCCAGACCATCAAGGGTTACCATGAGATGTGTACACTCTTTTTTTTTTCTTGCCAAGTCTTGACTTAGTCTTGAAGATGCAACACTTGCTATCCCCAAGGTTACCAGGCCTACAAATATCCACTTTACTAAACAACTAAGCCGAATAGATATCTCTGAATTACAGTAAACATCCTTTAATTAAAGCCCTTAATGTGACAGTGCGCTCCTGTCACTTCTAGAAGAAGCTATTCCCTATATAATAATTAGAGGCCGAACTGTATGGTTGCTTGTTTTATAACAATTTTGTGAAATAATAACTTAGACTAAACTTTTTGGCTAGGCCAGATCTTTGTAAATAACCAGAGTTTCAACGCTCATTCATTGCTTTCAATCTAAATTCCTATTGACTTTTATAGAGGGATAAAAATAGTCTCTACAACCCAACGTAAAGTAAAGGCATAATACTGTTCCATATGACTTGATCTGATATTCAAGCAATGTTCTCCAGATCCTTCAAAAATGTTTTACAAATGCTTGCCAACAGCAAAACACATACCTGTTTGTACAGATTTCAATGTTTACTGTAAGCTATTCTTTCATCATTTTTTAATGTTGTTTCTAACCCCTGTACACACCTCCTCTCTTTGTGTTACCTATTATGGTTCTTCCAACTGATATTGTTTTTTTGTTTTTTTTAACCCTCATCTTTGTAGGCTCCTACACCTGTCTATGAGATCACTGGGAGTAAGGCCGCGTACACACGGGCGGACTGTTTGCCCAACTTTGTTCGTCAAACAGTTTGACAAACAGTCCGCTCAAAATTAGCATGAGCGGACTTGACCACACACGATGAACGAACAGTCCGCTGAAAGCGTGCGCGATGACGTACGTCACGTACGACGGGACTAGAAATAGGAAGTCCAAGACACAGCAAAGCACCCTTTGGGCTCCTTCTGCTGACTTTGCGTTAGTAGAAGTTTGGTTAGAGACGATTCGCGCTTTTCAGACTTCAGCTTAATTTGTCCGTTCACTGCGGCGCAGTCTACCTGTGAGGTTTATATCTGTCTTTCGGTACGCGTGGATCAGTTGTACCTGTTATTAGGCGCTTCTGGTCCGCTCGTTTCTGGGTTTCAGGTCGTTCTTCATAGGTCTGGCTGTTCTTCAGTGCGTTCAGTTGAGCTTGTCTGTCCAGCCGACCGTTTCAAAGCCATGGAGAGTGGACGTACTCGGGAACGAGTTCGTGCTATATTGGGGCTTGGTGTTTTATTTGTTATGAATTGGTTTTATTTAATGAATATTTTTTTTTTCTGTGTTTGACTCCCCAGTGTCCTTCCACGCCACAGGAATGGCAGACTGTGGCTTCCCAATTCGCTGCCCGTTGGGACTTCCCCAACTGCGGAGGGGCGATCGACGGGAAACATGTGAGGATTGTGCCCCCACCCCATTCGTGGGTCC
This sequence comes from Lithobates pipiens, assembly GCF_037356315.1. Taxonomy (NCBI): domain Eukaryota; kingdom Metazoa; phylum Chordata; class Amphibia; order Anura; family Ranidae; genus Lithobates; species Lithobates pipiens. The sequence continues at coordinate 204,567,661 of NW_027507686.1, forward strand.
TACTATTGGAATTATAAGGGGTTCCATAGTGTGGTGCTAATGGCGGTGGTGTCGGCACAATGTGACTTTCTTTATGTGGATGTGGGGAAGAACGGCCGGATGTCTGACGGAGGAGTCTTTAGGCAGACCGAGTTCTGCCACCGTCTTCTCACTGGTGGCCTGGACTTGCCACCAGATGCCGAGAATGTGGAGTGTCTACCGTTTGTGTTTCTGGCTGATGAAGCGTTTGGTCTGAGTGAACATCTTATGAAACCCTTCCCCCAAAGGACCCTCACCCCGGAGAGGAGGGTTTTTAATTACCGGCTGGCCAGAGCAAGAAGGGTTGTGGAGAGTGCCTTTGGCATTATGGCCAGCCGGTTCCGTCTGTTACTGACAGCGATCAACCTTGCAGAATATAAACTGAACTATGTGATTCTGTGCTGCTGCATTCTGCACAATTTCCTACGTAAATTTTCAGGTAACCAGTACCTGCAGCCTATTGGGCCTGAGGCCGGACTAATATTTCCAGAACTGACAGGGCTGGATCATGCCCTTCCTGGCTTAGCCCCCCAAACAGCACGTGAGGTGCGTGACCGCTATGTCAGCTATTTTAATGGTAGGGGGGCTATTCCAATGCCAGCTGAGCAATAAAAATGTATTTTTCTTGAAATATGTATTGTCTGTTCAAATTTTTAAGTTGGGTTCTTGTTTGCTTTTCACGTTGCTTGTCTCCTACATATTGTCCTAATTCAGGGATATGCAATTGGCCAACCTCCAGCTGGTGCAAAACTACAAGTCTATCATGCCTCTGGGTCTCATGCTTGTGGCTGTCAGTCTTGCTATGCTTCATGGGACTTGTAGTTCTGGCAACAGCTGGATTTCCACCAATTGCATATTCCTGTCCTAGTGCATTTGTATAGCAAAGTGTTTTTTGACAATAGGAAATAAGGCCCTTTGTGACAGAAAACACAAAATGACTTCCCAAACTGGTATTGAGTATTGAAAGAAGTAGACACACACACACACACATCTTTTTTTTGATTTTTTAATAGTGCACATTACAACCAGTGCCTCTTTTTTAGATATTTTTCTTTTCTTTTTTTTGTGTTTTTTTATTTTAATTTTTTTTTTTTTCTTTTTTTGTAAACATAGAAATATATAGATATATCTAAAATACAATTATCACAAAAAATAAAAATAAAAACATATTTTTAACTATTTACATAAAACAAGGGGTAAAGCCAAATTTTGAAGATGCACACCAAAAATTGGTAATGTCAACATGTGCTATGTACCATCATGAGTGATCAATGGACGTGTTTGGTGGGTGCAATCCCTTCCTCTCACATACTAGAATGAGGAAGGGTTTGCAAACACCAAATGCGTCCATTGCGATCCTCTGATGGCACATAGCACATGTTGACACACCGTGTGCATCTTCAAAATTTGGCCTAAATTTGTTCTAAAAACATTAAAAACTTTTGGGCAAGGAAATGAAGAACATGATCGATTGTGTTTTAGGGAAAAGGGGCTTATTAGATTCTCCCTAAAACATCGATCATGTTCTTCATTTCCTGCCTCATAGTGTCCAGTTGTCTCTGCATGTCATCGATCTTGGCATTCCAGGCCATGATCTGCCCAATCATCCTCTGGGCACTGTCGGCCGTAAAAGGCTCCGCGGCTTGCCCTTCCACAACCAGATCATCACCTAAAAACATGTGTAGATTGGTTAGCATATACAGCCATTAATTGTTTACCTTAAGCTGGGTTGTCAGACACTCACTTTGTGGGGTGCTTATCTCCACCACCTCTTCCTCCTCCACATCTAGCCCTGGGCTTGGCTGCTCCAGCTCGGACACGGGGCTGGGAATCTCCATCACCGACACGGGGCTGGATGGCTCCATCACCGACACGGGGCTGGGGCTAATTGCCCAATCAGGCTGGCGAGGTCGGGGGGTCCTGGGCTGCTCCGCCTCTTGTCTGAGTCTTTGTTCCCCTATGAGAATGAAAAAAAAAAAAAAAAGGATACTTTTAAGCATAGTGATATTTGAGTTCAGAAATTTTAATATGAAACATTGGTTTGAAGTGGTGTACAATTATTAGCTGGTTATTACAAGCTCCTAGTTTAATACATCATTAAAATGACATTTTTTTAGTTAGGCTGTGTTCAGACTGCTGCGATGTGCGAACGCTGCAAATCTAGTGTGGTTTCACGCATCGCATGCGCAGTTCGCACTGCCCTATGTGACCTGCTGGGAGTATCAGTGTAAAGTTTTATTGACACCTCCAAATTAGTTCTCATATCACAGTGCAATCTTTAAACTCGGACAGGAATCGGACCACATGGTGTGAACACCCATGTGATCCGATTCGGCTGTGGACTAAAAAAAGGGCCATGTACAAGTTTGGGCCGGATGCGATGCAAATTCAGCCATACTATATGTATGGCTGAAATCGCATCACACAGAGATCACATGTGATTTGCACTGCAGTGCGTTGCAAATCACATTTGATCTCGTACATTGCAGCAATGTGAACCTAGCCTTTAACCAAACTGCGATACTTTATATCTTTTGTCCAAGTTTCACAGACGGACACACTCGAATCATCCCCTGGAGTACCTGTGTGTGATTATGCCAAAAAATGTTCTATGATGTCCCAAACTACACTAAATGTTTCCCAGTCCAGATGTTGAACCAGCATTTTATCTATCTATCTATCTATCTCATTTTTTTTATTGAGTCTACATTGCACTGAATAAATTTATGAAACTTTTTTAAAAATGTATATCCTATAAACTGAGTGTGACAATTCAGTTTATCATGAACAATACAAAAAAATGAATAACTAATTAAAATCTAATCCAACACCAGATACATTTACACCATATACAAATTCATGCTATTTACGCCCACATATACGAACAACCATATGCGCTCATTACATGAACTATTAACCACACGAACGATAAAATCCGGCAGATTTACATACAATAACTACACGAAGGATTACGAGTAAATCCGGCAGATTTACATACAATAACTACACGAACGATTACGAGTAAATCCGCCAGATTTACATACAATACCTACACGAACGATTACGATCAAAGGCGCCAAATATACACAGAATACCTACACGAACGATTACGATCAAATCCGCCAAATTTATGTACAATACCTACACGAACGATTACGATAAAATCCGCCAAATTTACATACAATACCTACACGAACGATTATGTCCGACAGTCACGATAAACGCGGCGTTTACTCACTTTTTTTCAGGGCCTTTTTGATGCGATGATATTGCTCCGGCTCCCTGGACTTGATGTCGGACCATCGTTTCCGGAGCTGGTCCTTGCTTCTCCGTACCCCAAATTTGTGGAACAAAGTTGTGACGACCTCATCCAAAATGCCGCTTTTCCTGACATTGGGTTTGGGGTACGGGCCATTTTCCCCATCATAGTCCTCCCTTCTTAATATTTCCACCATCTCTTCAAAGGCCATATTGGTGGCCTTATATCTCCTCCTTGCTCCGGAAGCATGGGGTCCATGGCTTTCCTCCGCGCTGCTCACGCTGCTCATTGAATTAGCGTCCGCCATTTCCCCTCTCATTCACCCACAGCGGAACGAGGGTAAAAGGGGCGGGGAAATACAACCGCAAGGAACGTCAGGGGCGGGCGACGCAGGCGGAGCCTGAATGCATGCGCAATATATATAGCGCTGCCGTGAGGCCGTACGCTTGTCCGAACGGAAGCAGCGAGTGCTACACGCGACGGTAAGATAGTTATCGTTTTATTTTCGTTTAATTTAAAGCCTGCGTTAGGAATGTGTATATTGAAATTTAATATTATTGATGTTTAATTGATTTTTATGTGGGTTGGTGGTTGAGTGGGGTTGGTGTTTTGTGTGGTAGTGTGGGGGTGGAGGTGGGTGTATGGGGGGGGGGGGGGGAGTAGCGTGTGTGGTAGCGTGTGTCTCGCCTACATTGTCACAATATAGTGTGCATTTGGTCTGACTTTTTCTTTTGGTATTTTTTATTTTTTATTTTTGTTTTTTTTTGTTTTTCAGAAAATGCAAAGGTATACCCCAGACCCCTTTAACCACTTGCCGACCGCCGCACGCCGATGTACGTCGGCAGAATGGCACGGGCAGGCATAAGGGCTTACATGTACGTCCTTGCCTGCCCGCCGGTCGGGGGCCCGATCGGGCCCCCGCCCGGTGCCTGCGGCGGTCGGTATTCGTTCGGGAGCGATCCCGGACGAGGGGACGGCCATTCATTCATGGTCACCCCCTCTCGATCGCTCCCGGCAAATGAAAATGTCCGGTGACATCACTTCCTCTCCTGTAATGTAAACACAGGAGAGGAAGTGATGTATTCTCTCCTCCGTGTCGGTAGTTTTCGTTCCGGCACCGAGGAGAGAGGTTCGGTGAGTTGCACCAACACACCCCACATACAGTAGAACATGCCAGGCACACTCACACCCCCCCTTTACCCCCGATCACCCCCCAATTACCCCTGCCCCCCCAGTCACAGTGACACCAATTGCTTTTTTTTTTTTTTTTTTTTTGCATTGGTGTCATTTGTGACTGTAGTAACTGTTAGGGCAGTTAGGGTTAGCCCCCTTTAGTTCTAATGTGCCCCCCTAACCCCCCCAATAAAGGTTTAACCCCGTGATCACCCCCCAGTCGCCAGTGTCACTAAGGCTGGGTTCACATTGCAGCGGTTTATGAGAACGAATGTGATTCGCACCGCACTGCAGTGCAAATCACATCCGATCTCTGTGCGATTCGAGTTCAGCCATACAGATAGTATGGCTGAATTCGTGTCGCACCCGCCGCACCCGCCGCAAATTCGCACGGGACCCTTTTTTTGGCCCGCAGCAGAATCGGATCGCATGGGTGTTCACACCATGCGATCCGAGTTTGCAGATCGCACTGCGATATGCGAACTGATCTGGGGGTGTCATTAACATTTCACTGACACTCCCAGCAGTTCGCATAGGGCAGTGTGAACTGCCGCCGGGAGGCATGCGATGCGGGAACCCGCCGCGGATTCATGGCGTTCCCGCATCGCTCCAGTGTGAACCCAGCCTAATAAGCGATCGTTTTTCTGATCGCTGTATTAGTGTCACAGGTGACGCTTGTTAGGCAGGTAGGTATTTAGGTTCGCCGCAGCTTTTTATAGCGCCAGGGACCCCCATATACTACCGCATAAAGCCCCCTGATTGCCCCCTAGTTAACCCTTTCACCAGTGATCACCATATAACTGTTACAGGTGACGCTGGTTGGTTAGTTATTTTTTTATAGTTTCAGGGCACCCGCCATTTATTACCTAATAAAGGTTTAACCCCCTGATCACCCGGCGGGTGTCATTTGTGACTGTAATAACTGTTAGGGCAGTTAGGGTTAGCCCCCTTTAGTTCTAAGGTACCCCCCTAACCCCCCCAATAAAGGTTTAACCCCGTGATCACCCCCCGTCGCCAGTGTCACTAAGGCTGGGTTCACATTGCAGCGGTTTATGAGAACGGATGTGATTCGCACCGCACTGCAGTGCAAATCACATCCGATCTCTGTGCGATTCGAGTTCAGCCATACAGATAGTATGGCTGAATTAGTGTCGCACCCGCCGCACCCGCCGCAAACTCGCACGGGACCCTTTTTTTGGTCCGCAGCAGAATCGGATCGCATGGGTGTTCACACCATGCGATCCGAGTTTGCAGATCGCACTGCGATATGCGAACTGATCTTGGGGTGTCATTAACATTTCACTGACACTCCCAGCAGTTCGCATAGGGCAGTGTGAACTGCCGCCGGGAGGCATGCGATGCGGGAACCCGCCGCGCATTCGTGGCGTTCCCACATCGCTCCAGTGTGAACCCAGCCTAATAAGCGATCGTTTTTCTGATCACTGTATTAGGGTCACAGGTGACGCTTGTTAGGCAGGTAGGTATTTAGGTTCGCCGCAGCTTTTTATAGCGCCAGGGACCCCCATATACTACCGCATAAAGCCCCCTGATTGCCCCCTAGTTAACCCTTTCACCAGTGATCACCATATAACTGTTACAGGTGACGCTGGTTGGTTCGTTATTTTTTTTATAGTTTCAGGGCACCCGCCATTTATTACCTAGTCTCACTAGTGTACCCCTAAATTTAGGGGTGTCTACTTTCCAAAATGGGGTCATTTGGGGGGGGTTTGTGCCATCTTGGCATTTTATGGCCTTCAAAACTGTAACGCCCTTAGAAAGCCTGAAGGCGGTGCTTGGTTTTCAGGGCCCCGTACGCGGCTAGGCTCCCAAAAAGTCCCACATATGTGGTATCCCCGTACTCAGGAGAAGCAGCAGAATTTATTTTGGGGTGTCATTTCACATATGCCCATAGCATGCGTGAGCAATATATCATTTAGTGACAACTTTGTGAAAAAAAAAAAAAAGTTTGTAATTTTCCCGCAACTTGTGGCAAAATATAAAATATTCCATGGACTCAACATGCCTCTCAGCAAATAGCTTGGGGTGTCTACTTTCTAAAATGGGGTCATTTGTGGGGGTTTTGTGCCATCTTGGCATTTTATGGCCTTCAAAACTGTAATAGGTAGTGAGGAGTGAAGTCAAATATTTACGCCCTTAGAAAACCTGAAGGCGGTTCTTGGCTTTCGGGGCCCCGTACGCGGCTAGGCTCCCAAAAAGTCCCACATATGTGGTATCCCCGTACTCAGGAGAAGCAGCAGAATTTATTTTGGGGTGTCATTTCACATATGCCCATAGCATGTGTGAGCAATATATCATTTAGTGACAACTTTGTGAAAAAAAAATAAAAAAAAATTAAAGTTTGTAATTTTCCCGCAACTTTTGGCAAAATATAAAATATTCCATGGACTCAAAATGCCTCTCAGCAAATAGCTTGGGGTGTCTACTTTCCAAAATGGGGTCATTTGGGGGGGTTTTGTACTGCCCTGCCATTTTAGCACCTCAAGAAATGAGATAGGCAGTCGTAAACTAAAAGCTGCGTAAATTCCAGAAAACGTACCTTAGTTTGTAGATGTGACAACTTTTGCGCAAACCAATAAATATACAATTATTGACTTTTTTTTTACCAAAGACATGTGGCTGAATACATTTTGGCCTAAATGTATGACTAAAATTGAGTTTATTGGATTTTTCTAATAACAAAAAGTAGAAAATATCATTTTTTTTCAAAATTTGTGGTCTTTTTACGTTTATATCGCAAAAAATAAAAATCGCAGAGGCAATCAAATACCATCAAAAGAAAGCTCTATTTGTGGGAAGAAAAGGACGCAAATTTTGTTTGGGTACAACATTGCATGACCGTGCAATTACCAGTTAAAGCAGCGCAGTGCCAAATTGTAAAAAGACCTCTGGTCATTTACCAGCAAAATGGTCCGGTCTGAAGGTGGTTAAGGAGGAGGCCTTCCTCTCAACATTTCTGGATTTAGTTGAGTCGCACAGTAGTCTTTGGGATTCAAAACACCCCCAATATTCAAGCCGTGCTGCCCGGAAGAAGACACTGGAGACAGTTTTGACATTTGTGAAAACCCGACTCCCCCGGGCAGACACTGACTTTGTGAACGCCAAAATAAAGAACCTGCGTAGCGTGTATAGGCGGGAGCGCAGAAAGATCCTAGAGTCCCAAACATCAGGATCAGCAGCAGGTCAGGTCTATGTACCTAGGCTGTGGTATTATGACTGGCTGCGTTTTCTTGATGACACGTCAGAAGCCAGGCAGTCACTTTCCACTCTTCTGTCTACCCGTCCCTCCACCCTTCCCTCCACCTCAGGTGAGCCATCCCTGGAAGATCCAGACCCTTCCTTGCTGGACGAAGTTGATGCGCCCAGCTGGAGCCAGGTATATTTTAGTTTCTAAAGTTAGGATTGCTCAAATATTAATGATGTAAAGTTCAATGTTTGAATTGCTTCCAAATCTAGGATTTCATCACAAATTAAATTAGATAGAAGGATACAGTAGTTTACACAAATGTGGCTCCAATCTTGGTGAACTGATGGAAAAATGATGGTGTCAAAATGATAGCCTTTTGTATTTCAAGACAAATGTATTTGCAAGTGAGAACTGTAAAATTTTTAGTGATTGATGATTTCAAAATATAGACATATTTTATTTATTGATTTCTTTGTTTTTTACACAGGATGAGCTCACCCAGGAGGAGGCCGGGACCAGTGGTATGGAGGAGGAGGCCGGGACCAGCCACACACAAGAGCTAGCTGGGCCCAGCAGGAGTCGGACTGAAAGCCAGGTCCCTCCCCTCCGCCTAGCCAGCAAAAGGCCCAGGAGGATGACCCGTACAGAGGAGGAGTCCTTGGCGCTTATACGCCAAGCCACACAAGTTCTGTCCAAACCCCCCAATCCGGAAGAGGCCTATGGCACTTATCTGGCTAGTAAGCTACTTGAAATGGACAAACCACAGCGCAACTTGTGTGAAGCAATATTTTTTGATGCCATCCAACGGGGTCTGAAGGGTGAGCTCACACCCACCACCAAGCTTTACAACGCAGACCCTACTGCTCCTCCTCCTCCTCCTACCACAAGTCCACCACCAGAGGCACAGCCTCCAGCGACGCGTGGAGGGAAGGCTAGACGGAAGAGTCGCAAGTGACTGCCTGGCTTCAGTCTGCTCTGAAAGAAGACGCAGGCTGTTGTAGTACCACAGTCTGGGTACATAGATCTCATCTGCTGCTGTTCCTGGTCTTTGGGATTCTAGGACCTGGTTGTGCTCCCTATTAACATGCTACACAGGTTCGGAATTTTGGTGGCCACTCACTTGATGTGTGCCTGGGGGACAAAAGTCTTCACAAACGTCAAAATTGTCTCCAGTGTTGTCTCCCTCTTGATTTATTTTTGTTCTGAGGAAAAATAAAAATGTATTATTTCAAAAAAATCTTGTATGTTTTTTTATTTTATTTTTTATTTTTTTTTGAATATATTTTTTAGATAATTGGAAGATTAATCATAGGATGAGGATGAATAAAAACATGTGGTATAACTCTGTGTGAATATAAGCAGCAAAGCTACTTCACTTTTCTTGCATTACGAAGAAGAAAAGACCGGGCTATATTAAAAAACCACAAAATTAGCAGCATGACGAATATGCTAGCTTCAATACGAACACTAGTTTTACAAGACCGAGCGCTTCCGCCCTGTCCGCCCTGTAAATTCTTTCTGAGCATGCGCGAGACTTAGTTTGACGAACAAGCCTACACACGAGCGGACTGTCCGCTCAAACCAAGTTTCAGCGGACTGTCTAACGGGAATTCCGAAAAACTTTGTTCGTCAGACTGTCCGCTGAAACTGTCCGCTGAAGCCCACACACGAGCGGACTGTCCGCTGAAACACTGTTCAGCGGACAAAGTTGGGCGAACAGTCCGCCCGTGTGTACGCGACCTAAGGTTCGACGTGGTGGATGATCTGGATTGGTGCACTGGCTTGCGGTGTTTTTCTTACACCCAAAAATTATATGGCTATGATAAAGGCTACAGGACAAAACGCGTAAGCCTCTGTACTTTCTGTATTCCAGCTGCATCAATAAAAATCATAATTTTCGCATGAACGAGTTGCCAGCTTGCCATTTCTCATTTCATAGTGCTGGATAAAAAAACAGTCAAGTGTTACCAATTTATTTCATTCTTTTTTTTATCAATCATATTTTATTAATTTTAGAAGGTACATAAACAAAGATCAGCAAAACAGATTTGCTACATGTAAGCAATAACATAGAGTTCAAGAAATGATAACTAAAAAATGGATATCCAATTTTAGGCATCAGTTATACCGCAATATATTGACAGGTAATTAGGAATAATGTCTTATATATAGGATTTTGGATGATATAACATGTGGCGTGGTCAGTGGTTAGACCCAAGCCATATCCGTGGATGGGTCTAAATTGATCTCTATAAGGATGTTTAGGTATAAGGAGAATTGTGCTGCAAAATAAAAACACATGCAGGTGCATAGGTAAAGAAATGCATTTAACCAAGATTAACAAACCAAGGGAGAAAAACCCGGCTGGGTACTCTTAAAAAAAACTCCGCCGGACCCAGTTCCTATGGAGAAATCCGCTTGTGTGTATGCTAGTCCGACGGATGAAAACCGATGCTAGGGCGGCTATTGGCTACTGGCTATGAACTTCCTTATTCTAGTCCAGCCGTGTGTCATCACGTTCAAATCCGTTGGACTTTGCTGTGATTGTGTGTGGCCAAGTCCGATCATTCGGAAAGTCCATTGGAACTCCACCGAAAAGTCTGTTGGAAAGACCATCGGACCTAGTCCGTCGAAAAGTCCGCTCGTGTGTACACGGCATAAGCGTTGATATTGACTGTAAAAGATTAGTTTTGGAGATTCTGCTTGGTTAGTTCATTCTTTTTTTTGTTAGACATGAAGAAGGGGGTTTTACTGTATGTAACCCTTGAAGTGTGCTAGCAATCAGTGTTAAAAAAAAAAACGATTTTCTTCACCTGATCATTTAATTGATCTGCTCCTTTGACATTCTATTATCCTCTAATATCTTCTGGTCAAATTGTGGCCAGTGGGCAATATTAATTCCAATGCCCTCCTTTATCTGGCCTCTGGGTCACTATTTTTCCCACTGGCACAATGGTACACTACTACTCCCACTTACGCCCACAGTGAAGTACTATGCCTTTCAATGACACAAATAACAAGCATATTTCTTCACTGACATCAGCAATGAACATAATACCTCCTACTGACACCATCGAAGGACACAATTCCTTCCACTGCCATCAGTGAAGTGTATAATTCCTTCCACTGACACCAATGAAGGGTACACATCTTTCCACTGACTTAAATGAAGAGCACAATTCCTTGCATGGACACCAATGAAGGGCACAATTCCTCCAAGGCAGGGGTCTCAAACTGGTGGCCCTCCAGCTGTTGCAAAACTACAAGTCCCATCATGCCTCTTGCCTGTGGGAGTCATGCTTGTAACTGTCAGCCTTGCAATGCCTCATGGGACTTGTAGTTTCACAACAGCTGGAAGGCCGCCAGTTTGAGACCCCTGTTCTAGGGTGTTAGAAAAAAAATATGCATAATGTTTAGGGGGTTCTAAGTAATTTTCTAGCAAAAAAAAATATTTTAACGTGTAAACAACAAGTATAAAAAAGAGTTATGGTCCTTAAATGGTTAATAGCCATGTGTTGCGTTATTTTGAGGGGACAGTAATTTTAGACCCCATACACACTATTAGATTTTCTGCAGATTGTTGTCTTCAGATTTAACTAAACCATGTTTTGCAAGGGCCTGCCTGATTGCATACAAACTGAAACTCTTAAGGTTTGACCTCATATTATATGGTTTTACATTGAAGCAAAGTGTAATTTCTTCAGTGTTGTCACATAAAAAGATATAATAAAATATTTACAAAAATGTGAGGGGTGTGCTCACTTTTGTGAGATACTGTACATGCAAGTTATTGGCCATAAAAAGGGTATGGGGGCCCGGCTACTGCCCTGGGGGACATGTATCAATGCAAACATTTTTTTTTTTTTTTAAAAGATCTTTTTTCAGGATCAGTGATGCTTAAAGTGAAACAATAAAAATGAAAAATTCCTTTAAATATAGTGCCAGACATGGGGGTCCCATTAGTCTGACTGTAAAGTGGCACATCTGTACAATTTATAAAGGCCCCCTTTAACTGCTTGCCAACCAGCTGCCGCAATTATACTTCAGCAGGTTGTTACGGCTGCACGAATCGCCGTTGCTGTACGTTGGCTCTTTAAGAAGCTATAGCAGGCACGTGCCCGCAGCATGTCCCTTGAGCCGATGCGCATACCCGGTGGCATGATGTCCGCTGGACACCCGCGATCGCTCACGACAGAATGAGTAAACACACAAATCCCGGTTCTGTCAGGGGAGTAGAGACAGATTGTGTGTTCCTACTAAGTAGGAACACACAATCTGTCAGCTCCCCCAGTCACTCCTATCCCCCCACAGTTAGAAACACACATAGGGAACACAATTAACCCCTTGCTCGCTCCCTAGTGTTAACCCCTTCCCTGCCAATGACATTTATACAGTAATCAGTGGCTATTCTTAGCTCTGATCACTGTATAAATGTCAATGGGCCCAAAAAAGTGTCAAAAGTGTCCGATTTCTCCGCCGTAATGTCGAGTCCTGATAAAAACCGCAGATTACTAGTAAAAAAAAAAAATATTTATAAAAATGACATAAATCTTTACCCTATTTTGTAGACGCTATAACTTTTGCACAAACCAATCAATATACGCTTATTGCGATTTTTACCAAAAATATGTACAAGAATACATATTGGCCTAAATTGATGAAGAATTTAGATTTTTTTGAATTTTTGGGGGGTATTTATTTCAGCAAAAAGTACAAAATAGTGTGTTTTTTTCCTAAATGTTGCTCATTTTTTGTTTATAGTGCAAAAAATAAAAACCGCAAGTGTGATGAAATACCACCAAAAGAAAACTGTATTTGTGGGGGAAAAAAAAGACATCAATGTTGTTTGGGTACAACGTCGCACGACTGTGCAATTGTTAGTTCCGTATCGCAAAAAATGGCCTGGCCAGGAAGGGGGCAAATCCTTCCGGTGCTGAAGTGGTTAAGAAGGGGGCCTCCAGATCCCAGCCCCCTCTCTATGTGAATGAGTATGGGTTTCATTGCACCCCTACTCATTCACCAACAAAAAGTGTCAAAATAAATAAAGACAGGAGGCAGTTTTTGACAATTTCCTTTATTTAAAAAAAAATGAATAGCAATGCAGCCGATGTAGATCCATCATCAATCACAATGTCCGGGTGTTTGCTGAATGGGCGATGCTCAGGCTCAAACTGTTCGCCCAATTTTACTAATTTCTTATTCCCACTGAGCCAGCATTTTAATTTTTTTTATTCCCACTGATCACTGATTGTAGGGTATTTTCTACTCATACTGGTCAGAGTCTGGCTCCCCTAAAGCGTAACTCTTGAAAACTAAAAAGTTCTCACTGCAAGGATTAACTGCTCCTCCTCCGCTCCAGAAATGGACTGTCCCTCAGCGTCCTCACATACAACACAGGACTAGGGTTGGACAGCTGGCCATTTGACAACTTGAGACCTTCACTGACCCAATGCATAACCACACAGACAAGGGGATCAACTACATACATACACAATACTCTAAATAAGAAAGGAAATATACACAGATCAGTAATAACATTATGACCAGCCACCTAATATTGAGTATGGCCCCCTTTTGCCAAAACAGCCCTGACCTATTGAGGCATGTACACCAAAGTAACATCCACATCAATGGCAGGACCCAAGGTTTCCCAGCAGAACATTGCCCAAAGCATCACACTGCCTCTGCCAACTTGCCTTCTTAGGCTACTTTCACACTGGGGCATTGCGGGCATTGGTGGTAAAGCGGCGCTATATTTAGTGGTGCTTTACATTCATTTTAGCGGCGCTATTCAGCCGCTAGTGGGGCAGTTTTAATCCCCTCTAGCGGTCGAAAAAGGGTAAAAACCGCCCGCAACGTGATGCTTTAGCTGCGCTTTGCTGGCGGGATTGCAGCGCTGCCCCATTGTTTTCAATAGGAAGGGGCGCTTTAGGAGCGGTAAATACACCGCTCCTACAGCGCTCCAAAGATGTGGCTTGCAGGACTTTTTTGACTGCCCTGCAAGCGCACCGCTCCCGTGTGAAAGCCCTCTGGGCTTTCACACTGGAGACACAGCAGCGGCTGTTTCAGGGCGCTTTGCAGGCGCTATTTTTAGCACTTTAGCACCTGCAAAGCGCCTCAGTGTGAAAGCGGTCTTATAACGTATCCTGGTGCCATCTCTTCCCTGGGAAAGTGATGCACCCGGCCATCCACATGATGTAAAAGAAAACGTTATTCATCAGACCAAGCCACCTTCCTCCATTGCTCCATACTCCAGTTCTGATGTTCATGTGACCATTGTAGAAGCTTTTGGCTGCAGACATGGGTCACCATGGGCTTCACAGCCCAATACACAACTGCGATGCCCATTTTTTTCTGCTTTTACCACATCAACTTCATGGACAACATGTTCACTTGCTGCCTAATATATCCCCCCCCCCCCCATTTTTCAGATGCCATTGTAACAAGATATTCCCTTTATCTGTCACTGCTCATAATGTTATGGCTGATCGGTGTATAATTGTTCAATATGTCTAGATAATACTGAAAAACATTGTGTACTTTTAAACTATTTATTATTCTAAGATGAAGTCTAGCAAAAATTATCAATAAAGTGCTATAGGCATTCGAGAAACTAGTACGGGTGCATGGACAAAGTTTTTGTTTTATAAAGTAAATAATTTCAGAAGAAAAACGACTCTGATATTTCATCGAGACAAAACATATATTCCTTGTAGCAAAATATACAAGGAAAAAATTCTATAACAAATTTAAAGGACAAAATGGAACTTTTACATTTAAAGCAGTATTAAACCCAAAAGAAATTATTGACTATATTGCAGCTTACCAATTCTTAGATGTGATGACTGCATACATTTCACTTTTGCTTTCTTTCTTCTATTTTTATCTGGTGATCTGGCTAGTAAGTCTGTTGTTTTCAAAAGAACGAGCTCTGCTGCAGATGTATTGGTTTACAGGGGTGAAACAAACCATTTACCACTGACGGGGGTGCTTACAATGATCAGATTATCATTTATGATTTATCTAAAACCTTAAACCTCAAAGGAATAAGCTTGCTGCAGCTGCTTATAAATGTAAAACTTCGAGTGAACATGCGAACACCGTTAAAGTCTATGGGACACGAATATGAAAAATCTAAAGTGCTCAAACAGTCGTTTTTCAGGAGCAGTGATTTTAAGAATGCTTAACCACTTTCAGACCGGACCATTTTGCTGGTCCAAGACCAGACCACTTTTTGCGATTCGGCACTGCGTCGCTTTAACTGACAATTGCGCGGTCGTGCGACGTGGCTCCCAAACAAAATTGACGTTCTTTTTTTCCCACAAATAGAGCTTTCTTTTGGTGGTATTTGATCACCCCTGTGGTTTTTATTTTTTGCGCTATAAACAAAAATAGAGTGACAATTTAAAAAAAAACGCATTATTTTTTAATTTTTGTTATAATAAATATCCCCCAAAAATATATAAAAAAACATTTTTTTCCCTCAGTTTAGGCCGATACGTATTCTTCTACATATTTTTGGTTAAAAAAAATCGCATTTTTATTAATAATTTTTTATTATTTTTTTTTTTACTAGTAATGGCGGCGATCAGCGATTTTTATTGTGACTGCGACATTATGGCGGAAACATCGGACATTTTTGACACATTTTTGGGACCATTGTCATTTATACAGTAATCACTGCTATATAAATGCAGTGATTCCTGTGTAAATGACACTGGCAGTGAAGGGGTTAACCAGGGGGTGGCAGTGTAGGGGTTAAGTGTTCCTAGGAGTGTGTTACTAACTGTGGGGGGGTTGGGCTTTCGTTTTGTGAACACTGATCTCTGCTCCAATCACATGGAGCAGAGATCAGCGTCACTAGTTGCTAGGCAGAATGGAGAAATGCTGTTTACACGGCATTTCCTCCATTCAGCTGTCCCGTGAGACGATCGTGGGTATGCCCGCGGCGATCGAGTCCGCAGGTCCCGCGACCGGACTCACGGGGGTCCCGACCAGCGCGGGAGCATGCCGCCGGCGGCGCGCTCCCGATGGCAGAGCGGCATTGAAGATTGGACGTACATGTGCGCCAATATGCCTGCCCGTGCCATTCTGTCGACGTACATCGTCGTGCGCTGGTCGGGAACCGGTTAAAGTGAAACAATAAAAATTTAATATTTCTTTAAATATTGTGTCTGGGGGTCCCCTTAGTCTGCCTGTAAAGCAGCACATTTTCCCCATGCTTAGAAAAGTACTGCAACAAAATGACATTTCTAAATACGAAAGAAATAAGAAAATACATTTAAAATTGCTCAACGCTGTAATGTATTGCCGAATCCCAGCAATATAAATAAAAAATAATATAAAAAAACAGTGTGGGCCCCCCCCCCTCCCTCCCAGTCCATACCAGGCCCTTCTGGTCTGGTATGAATATTAAGGGGAACTCCATGGCAATGTTTTTTTTTAAATGGCGTGGGAGTCGTCCCCCCAAAATCCATACCAGACCCAAAGGTATACCCTGCACTGTATTATATATACTACACTGACTGCACTTTGTACTCTGAACAGCAGTATATATACTATACGGAATGCACTATATACTGTGCTGAAAAGTTGGGCCTTAGGTGTTGGTGGTGGCAGAACACGGTAACCCCTCACAGTTACTCTTGTTGGGGGCAGGAATGGGCCCTGCTGTTAAATATTATTTCAGAGGCAGCTTGTCCTCTTTTAGTGGTCTGTGAGCGCCTTCCTCTCCTTGGAGGCCTTCCGGACATGATGGGTATATTTTAACACCACACTACACTTTATTATATACTGTACACCGCCAAATACACTGTATATATATATAGGCTACGCTGAATGCAGAGTGTGTGTATATATATATATATATATATATATATATATATATATATATATATATATATATATACACACACACACACACACACACACACTAGTAGACTGTATATATATATACATATATATATATATACATATATATATATATACATATATATATATATATATATATATATATATATATATATATATATATACATATACATATATATATATATATATATATATATATATATATATATATATATATATATTATATACACTGAGTATATATATATATATATATATATATATATATATATATATATATATATATATATATACACACACACACACACTAATCTGACTGTACATATATAAAATACACCGCCACTGACTAACCTGCCTGCCTAATCTAGCTCAATCTCTCTATCTCTGTCCTCTATAACACACTATACGGGTGCCTGTTTCTTGTTTCCCCCAAAATAAGACCTAGCATGATTGTTGGTGATGGCTGCAATATAAGCCCTACCCCCCGAATAAGCCCTACCCCATTTCCCTGAAAATATGCCCTACCCTGAAAATAAGACCTACAAATACTTTAACTAGGGCTTATTTGTGGGGTAGGGCTTATATTGCAGCCATCACTGACAATCACGCTAGGTCTTATTTTCGGGGAAACAGGGTAGTATGGGGCATGGACTTAGTCTCCCTGAGCCATGATTGGCCAAAGGCCCCCTGCCTTTGGCCAATCATGGCTTTCACTGAAGAGTGTGCTGTGATTGGCCAAAGCATGCAGGTCAGGCGTATGCTTTGCCCAATCATCATACAGCAATGCACTGCGGTCTTGCAGTGCATTATTGGGTGCTTGAATTTGCTGCAAACACCCCCTAAAATTTTACATTTTCGGCGAATGGACAAACACCCGATGTTCAAGTTGAACGTTCGACTCGAACTCGAAGCTCATCCCTACCGGGGTATAGCCATAGCTGCGCATATTTACATTTGATTGTGTACCTTATTTCTGGATGTCACAAGGGCAATGATTTTATATGCATGAACCAGCAGCAGGGATAACCGCTGCACGCCGGGCAAAAGTTTCTAGTAAATTGTGATGACATATTGTTTATATTGCTGCGGTTATGTCCTTCACAACCCACGGAAATAATCAATATGAAGAAATTGATTCTAGTTACCTCTTGGCAAGGAACTTCAAATGTGAGAAGGAGATTGTAAGAGAGGATCCTGCACAAGAAAAGGAGAGCTAGTCTCTGAAATGACTTTTAGATATATATGTGATAACAATAAGCTTAAAGTATACCTATGCGAAAAAGAAACAAATTAAATGATAGATATTTGCGATCAGCAGTGAATGTCATTGAGCATATTCCTGTTCTATGACTTCTCTTTATATCTGATATACCGTATATATATGAATAGACATGTGCAGAACAAAAAAAAAATAGTTTTGTGTCGATTAATTATTTACATAAACTTGTTCAGTTAAATTTGTTTAACCAGTTTAATTCATTTTCAGAATTCATTTTGTTTATTCATATTCAAATCAATTAGAATTTTCGGAATTAAAATAGCTTTAAGTAGTTTTTGAATCAATTTAAAATATTTTTCGAATCGTTTTCAAATTTGAAAAGTTTTCAAATTCGAATTCGAAAAGTTTTCAACTGCGAATAGTTTTCCAATTTTTAAAGAAAATAAAATAGAATAGGAAATAAAGGATGAGAATAGATAATATAATAGAACAGAACATAACAGAAAATAAAATAATAGAATATAAACAGAACAAAATAGAATAGAAAATAAAATACCAGCATAGAATGGAATAGAGTAGAAATGAATCAAATAAATAAAGAATAAAATAGAAAGAATATAACCATTTTCCTATTCGAATATATTCTTTTAGATTCTTTTATTTAATTAAATTTTCTATCCTATTCTATTATTTTCTGTTCAAATTCAAATTTATTCTAATCAAAATTCAAATTTTGAAACATGGTTCTATTCTATTCTATTCTGTTGTTTTTTTTCTATACTATTGTTATTTTCTATTCTATTCTAATCTATTCTTTTCTATTAAAATTTGAATTGATTCTATTTGAATTTTGGGAAATGGTTATATCCTTTCTATTCTATGCTATTGTTTTTTAAATTCTATTCTTTTCTATGCTATTGTTTTTTAAATTCTATTCTTTTCTATGCTATTATAGTCTATTATTTTCTATTCTTTTATTTTCTATTTTGTTGTTTTACTTTATTATATTTTATTCTTTTATTTTCTGTTATATTATTTTCTATTCTATTATTTTCTATTCTATTCCTCTATGTTCTATTCTATTCTATTCTTCTTGGAAATTCGAAAAACTATTTGAATTTGAAAATTATTCAAAAAACCTTTTCGAATTTGAATTTGAAAACTATTCAAATTCCAATTTGAAAACTATTCGAATTCAAAAACTTTTTGAATTCGAAAGCTATTCGAAACTGGGAGGGGGACCTGTGTAAGTTCACCTTACAGATTTTTCTGTAAAGGTGAACTTACACTTTAAAATCATTTTTAAAAAGTCATTGCATGTTATTATTAAAAAACAAAACAAAAAAACACCTTGATCCTCTACGTAATTTGTGATAAACAGCATATGTCCATAGGGGTAAATACAGTATATTATATATATGCAGGCTTTGCTCCCTGCTTAATAGTCACCTCTCTCAAAATGTTTGTCCATATGGCAAGGTCTGTCTGTTGTAAAAAAAAAAAAAAAGTGCTATACTAACTTTATGCATAAATGCATAAAACTTCAGCCGACTTGATTTGTGCCCCAGGCGCTTCCTAGTACTAGACAGGTGCAATTCGTTTCATTACGAATCAAAATTCGGACCAAATTTCGTTATTAGGAGATTTGGATGTATCTGAATTTCTGAAGCACAATAGTAACGAATTTCAACTTATCCAAAATAAATTATAAAGTAATGAATTAATGTAAAAAAAAAGAAAAACGAATTTGGATTAGAAAATTAGTTTGAATTTGAATTGTAAACATATTGTAATAAATACAGCAAGCTATAAAAGTAAAATAAGATGATGACAAGACTAGAAAAGAATAGAATATAAAAAAATAAAAAAAAGAATAGAATGAAATTCTGAAATTCAAATTGATTTTAAAATAACGAATATATTAACTGAATCCAAAAGACAAAACAAATCATTCAAACATAACAAATATGATGAATAAAAATATTAACTTAACAAACGAACCCGAAACAAAAAAAATATTTCCGTTTTGCACATCTCTACCTAGTACTATTGAAAACTGTTCCACCCCGTTCTGCACCCCACATCTTTTTTTTCTCCCAATCAGTACGGCCAGTACCCTAACTGACCAATCGGCCTATCTGACTTCCACTCTACCAATAAGCTCTATACATGCCAAAAACGCATAGATTTCCCATATGGCAGGCTATCCTATTCATTTATTTGCAGAAAATTTACAACACAGTAAAAAAAAATTTAAACATTTTTGTATAGATGATTAATACAATTGTTTTTCCCACCACAGCCAGATAGACTAATTTTGATATGATTGATCGGTTTTCATCAGGATCAGCTAATAATAAAACATATCCCCTTTCGATAACTACTGAGTCTTTAGAGAATTATGCAATTGTATTGTTACTTGTATGCCCCCCTTTAGGCCTCAGGTACACTGAACATTAAAATAACGTTACAAAAACGCCAGTAGCTTTGCAGTGAGTTTTTCAGCATTTTTGCAATAGCGTTTTTCAGCTTTTATTAGCGATTTTTAGCGATTTTCCGCGTTAGCATTTTTTTTAATGGATCAATAACGTCCAAAATTGCTGGTGAGACACGTTTTTGAGCGTTTATCTGCGTTTTTTTGCGTTAGAGCATTTTTACAGCTGAAAACAGCTGTTTTGGGGTTTTTTTAAAGCCAAAAAACGCCCCAGCCAAAACTGCTGATAACAGCCTATGTGTGCATGGACACATAGGATAACATGATGGGGAGTTTATTGACTGTAGAAAAAAAAAACGTCTGAAGCCAAAAACAGCTGCTGTAAAAACTTCCAAAAATGTCCAGTGTGGTATGAGGCCTAATGCCTCGTACACACGGTCGGACTTTCCAACGGGAAGTGTTGGATGTGAGCTTGTTGTCTGATCGTGTGTATGCTCCATTGAACATTTGCTGTCGGACTTTCCGCCAACAAATGTTTGAGAGCAGGTTCTCAAATTTTCTGACAACAACACTTTGTTGTCAGAATGTCCGACCGTGTGTACACAAGTCCGATGCACAGAAGTTCATGCATGCTTGGAATCAAGCAGAAGGAGCCGCACTGGCTATTGAACTTCCTTTCCCTTGGGTCGTCGTACGTCTTGTACGTCAACACTTTGTGCCAACATTTGCGTGACCGTGTGTATGCAAGACAGGTTTGACCCAACAACCTTCAAACAAAATTCCATGGTTTTGTTGGCGGAAAGTCCAATCGTGTGTATGGGGCATTAGACATTTGATCAGATCTTCTTCAGGTTGAAGACGTCTGTTGATATGTACTGTACATGCATATACTTCATCCATAGTGTCATAGCAGCTGTTTTAACATCTGGATTAAAACAATAGATTTTAGTGTTGAAAATATTTTTATTAAGACATGTCAAATAAAAAAAAAAAACAATAAACAGTAACCATCATGAGGCATATGCAGACAGAAACAGTAACTGAGGTACAATTACAGGAGACCGGCTAACGACAAACGGCCACAGCCGGTCCCTGACAGCAGGCTTGGAGAGTAGAAAAGACGGCCTGTGCTCCGATCCCTAAGGTCACAGTAGGGAGAAGCACCCATGGGTTACTACATGATGCAGTTTTTAGACAAGATCATAAAAAAAAGAAAGAACAGAAAGGAAGAGAGGAGAGAAAGGAGCAAAGTAAAGAGGAGCAAGGCAGTGTAGGGGAAAGCTAAATAGCAGAAGAAGAGGAAGAAAAAAGGGGGAGGAAGGGGGGAGGGGGGAAGGAATTTGGGTAGGGGGGGTAGGGTAAGGGAGAGCCCACAGCGTCCTCATGCGTTTAGGATTTGGTTCATTAAAGTGTCAGAAGAAGAGAAGCGGAGCCAGATTGACCACTGAGAAACAAATTTGGTGTAAGTGTCATTGTCCAGTGCCAACATCTCCTCCATTCTCATGGTGTCATTCATAATCGATACCCACCGTGACAATGTGGGGGTGGTCGTCGTCTTCCAATAGGCAGGTATCAGCTGCCTAGCGGAGGACATAAAGAAACGGAGCAACCTTTGTCTCTGTGATTTAATAGACCCTGGCAGAATAGAGAGTAATGCAATTTTTGGAGAGATAGGAACCGGGGTATCAGCCAAGAGATTGTAACATTCAAAAACCTGTGTCCAGAAGGGGCGGATCCTCTCACAGTCCCACCAGACATGCATGTAAGTTCCGACTGAAGCTTCACAGCGCCAACAGGTGGCCGGGGTAGACGGGAAAATCCTGTGCAAAGTAGCAGGATCCCTGTACCACCTGGATAATAGCTTGTAGTTCTTTTCTTGGGAGTAGCAGGAGATTGTTGACTTATGTGTGAAATGAAAAGAGGTATGCCATTCCGGCACAGAGATGTCCTCACCCAAATCCGCAGACCACAGCCTGGTGTAATGTGGGAGTTGATCATGTGCTAAAGTCTGTAGTAGGTTATATAAGGAGGACAGTAAGTGTTTGGGAGTTTCAGGGAGCGAACACAGTTCCTCGAAAATGGTAAGTTTGCGATGTATCTGAGAGGAGGAGTGTAGTCGTTTGGCAAATGCGGACACATGTAGGGCCGTGAGCCAATCACCGGATTCTGTCACAGAGACCGGGGTGCCCTGAGAGGGGTGCACAAAGGTACGGGCCTGCGGCCAATCTGTGCGCTTAAAAGGTCCTAGGGAGGCCGCCCCCGCACTTTGTGGCAAAGCAGGATGGTCAAAGAGGGACGTCAAGGGGCCCGGGTCCGAGGAGAGAGTGGAGTTTAGTCCCGTCCTGTACCACATCGTCAGAGAGGCCAAAGTCAGAGGGGACAAGGAGGTCATATGAGAGTAGCCCAGGTTATAACCCCATGGAAGGGCTCGGAGATCTACAGGGGAAAGGTCCTGTTCAACAGACACCGAGGCCTTGCAGGAAGGGCGAGAGAACCACTCAATGATGCGAGTCATATGAGTGGCCTTATGGTAAGTCTCAAAGTCAGGGAGGCCTGTGCCTCCCAAAGTCTTCGGGATCGTCAGTAGTTTAAATTTAACCCTGGGGAGGCCCCGGCTCCACAAGAATCTGATTGCCAGCGAGCGTAGGGAGGTAAAAAACGATTTGGGGACGTGGATGGGTATTGTTTGAGATAAGTATAGGAACTTGGGTAGAGTGTCCATCTTCAGGATATTAATCCGTCCGAACCAGGGCAAGGGAGATCCCCCCCACTCCTCGAGGTCTTTCCGTATACGGTTAAGCAAAGGGATATAATTCAGAGAAAACAAATCAGCTAGGTTGGAGGGTATAACAACCCCTAGGTACGAGATCCCCTTAGCCTGCCATTTAAATGAAAAGTTGGATTGCAGAAGGGACAGCGTGGAGGGGGTAAGGGATATGTTAAGGGCTTCCGTCTTAGAGATGTTGAGCTTAAAGTTACTATAGATACCAAAGCGTTGAAATTCACTAAGTAGGGATGGTATGGAGATGTGTGGATTCTGAATATACACTAGGAGGTCATCAGCATACAAGGAGAGTTTGTGATGAGCAGACGGAGTTTGAATACCAAGAATGGAGGGGTTTTGACGTATGGCACAAGCCAAATGCTCAATGATGATGACAAAGAGGAGGGGGGATAGGGGGCAGCCCTGCCGAGTACCGTTGGCAATATCAAAGGGAGCCGACGTTGTGCCGTTGACCAGGACCGTAGCCGAGGGTCGGGAGTATAGGGACATTACTTTTGATATGAAGGAAGCTCCGAGGCCAAGTTGTTCTAGAGACAGCTGTAGAAACCTCCAACTGACCCTATCGAATGCCTTTTCGGCGTCGAAGGATAAGAGGCAAGCTCTCAGACCTTTACGTTGGATCAGGGATATGAGATGTATCGTCTTGGTGGTGTTATCCCTTGCCTCCCTGCCAGGGACAAACCCCACCTGATCATTATGAATAATCTTAGGCAATAGGGGAGACAGACGGGTGGCTAGGACTTTTGCGAATAGCTTGATATCTATATTGAGCAGGGAGATGGGCCGATAGCTGCTGCATTGGGACGGGTCTTTGCCCGGTTTAGGGATAATAGAAATGTTAGCAGACAAAGATTCCTTTGACGGGAGAATAGAACTGTCCACCGAGTTAAAGGCTTTCATCAGAAGGGGAGCAAGCTGGGGGGCAAAAGTTTTGTAGAACCGGGGTGTAAAGCCGTCAGGGCCCGGGCATTTCCCCACTTTAAGGACTTTAATAGCCTGTAAAAAGTCAAAGGTAGTCAGGGGCTCGTCTAAGGTCGCTGCGTCCACAGCGTCAACAGTGGGTAAAGCGGTCTCCAGGACATAAGCCTGCGTGGGGTCTGAAGATGAAGGGGACCCAGCTGGGGGGGTTGCATGCGGGAGGTTATAGAGCTGGGAGTAGTATTGCCTGAAGGATGCAGATATCCCAGAAGTGTTAAATGTTTTCGTTTGGTCTGGTCGAACAAGGAAGGGGATAGAATGTCGCGGGGGTCTAGGATGAATGACCCTAGCCAGGTGCTTACCACATTTGTTTGCCAGAGAGTAGAAGTGGTTCCGCGCTTTATCCCTGGCGATCAGGGAATGCGCGTCTAGGAGTTGGAGTAGGTCTCTGCGGGCATTGGAAAGCTGGACAAAAACAGTAGGGTCCAAGTCCTTTTTGTGGAGGGGTTCGAGGTCCGCAATGATAGTGAGGAGTCTGCGTATGTCATGGGCTCGGGCCTTTTTAAGGCGAGAACCATGTTGTATAAGGGTGCCCCTGAGCACACATTTTAGAGTGTCCCACTGGTTCATAGGGGAGGTAGTGTCAGAGGAATGGTCACCTACAAAGTCCCGAATGGCCTTAGAAACATCCGCCAAACACACGGTGTCCCGCAGCAGATTGTCGTTAAGTCTCCAGTTCGCTCCCTGACGGACAGCAGGGGGGCGAACCAGAGTCAGGTAGACGGGGGCATGGTCAGACCATAGAATATTACCGATCGAAGTGTGGAGAGGTGTGTCAAGCAGGGATTGTGATATGAGGAAGTGGTCCAATCTACTATATGAGTCGTGTGCAACGGAAAAGTAGCTGTAATCCCTTTCCGTTGGATGCTGGATTCGCCAGGCATCCACCAGATGGGAAGAATGTAGAAGTGATCTAATGCGTGCTAAGGTGGAACGGGGAACAGAAGACTTACCCGAGGATGTGTCTGCGGACGGGGAGAGGGCAACGTTTAGATCACCTCCAAGAATGAAAGTTGACCCTCCGAAGGAGGACAGTCTGGTGAGGACCGAGGAGAGGAACCGAGCCTGGCCCACGTTCGGCACATAGATGTTAGCCACTGTAAAAAGAAAATCATTTAGCTTCAATTTCAGGAAAATATAACGACCTGAGTTATCTATTAGAGAGTCTAGGATCTCCGGGTTGAAAGATTTATGAAAGGCAACAGACACCCCCCTAGACTTGGTCTGAGGATTAACACTATGAAACCATTGTGAGTAATATCTATTGCGCAGGGCTGGGATAGCTCCGGCGCGAAAATGCGTTTCTTGAAGCAGCAGGATTTGCGCACGCTTCTTGTGAAAATGGTAGAGTGTCTGGCTCCGCTTCTCAGGCGTGTTGAAACCCCTACAATTAAAGGAAGCAAAGGTTATGGAGCCGTCACTAGCCATGGGGGGGCCGTAGGGAGGAGCTGAGAGTCAATATGAAAGGTGGTATTATGGGCAAACTTTGGAGGGTGTGGGAGCGGGAGAAGAGGTCGGGCCAGGGGGGCAAGGGGAGGGGCAGCGGGTGGGAGGACACAAGCAGAGGGAAGACAGAGGGAGGAAAGAAGGCAGGAAAAGAGAGAAAAAACAGCAGAACAACCTCATATAGGGAGCAATGAGAAATAAATGCAGGGATACCCGTTCCCGATAGAGTCAACAGGGGTATACATAAGACAATAGTTGTAAACATCAGTAGTGGGAAACAGGCCCGTGAGGTCTGGTATAAAACAACATTTAGTAGAACAAAAACAAAAAAGGCCACTGGGTGGCTCCAAAAGGGAAGCAGCATACAGGAAAAAAGCCTGTCAGATAGGCACAAATTGGTGCGCCCCACAGCGACCATAGGAACACCGTGGGGCGCACAGCACAAACAAAAAAAAAAAAAAAAAAAAAAAAAAAAAAAAAAAAAGGGAAAACTAACAGATAAAGAACCCGTGAAAAGGAAAACAAAAAACACGAAAAAAGGGAAAAAAAAGGGGGGGGGGGGCGAGGAGCTGAGTCACCAAGCCGGGCAGCTCCCCGCACCCCGGCCCCACGGGTAAACCAGAGATAGCTGCGACCTGTAAAGTGAACTAAATAACATATTAACAGAAAGTACTTAGCGGTCATCCATAAATGCATTTGCAAACCGGCATAAAATAGAAACAACCAGAGGGGACATAGTAACAACTGGAGAGTAAGGTAAGGGCAACCCAGGAGGGGTACAAAAACCTGGAAACAAAAGGGTTAATCAGCAGTAAAGCTATTCGACCCGCTAGGGTCAAGGCACTTCATAGGGGAGGGCCCCAGAAGTGAAAAAAGAGAAACTGGTCCAGGTGGGCCCGCAGACACGGATCAGCCATTAGGATCCTGAGGCAACGGAGATCGAGGGGTGCGCCTACGGCCTTGCTTCTGCCATTGCGGAGTGTAGGGAAGGCCGGGTGTGGTCGGAGCAAACGGCCAATCGGGCAGCGTAACTTGAGGCAGTTCAAGTGTACTGAGGAATGTAGGCAGGTCCCCTATTGTACGGAATATGGCGGTTTTCCCCGCGTGATGCACTCGAAGGTGGAACGGAAAGCGCCACTGGTATTTAATTTGCCTTGCCTGAAGGAGCTGCGTGAGAGGTCGCAGGGATTTCCGCATCGCCAAGGTTTGGCGGGAGAGATCAGGAAGGAGCATGACAGGCGTGTCGTTGAATAGGATCGACTGTTGTGTGCTGGCGGCCCTCATGATGTCCTCCTTTACTTTGTAAAAATGGATACGGCAAAGAGTGTCACGGACAAAGGAGGGGTCAGGGGTGCGAGGACCCGATGTACGGTGCA
Source organism: Lithobates pipiens (assembly GCF_037356315.1). Classification (NCBI taxonomy): domain Eukaryota; kingdom Metazoa; phylum Chordata; class Amphibia; order Anura; family Ranidae; genus Lithobates; species Lithobates pipiens. The sequence goes on from NW_027507686.1 coordinate 204,594,422, forward strand.
CCCGGTCCAATTCGATCGGGTCATCTTTGGGTCGTTGGAGTAGCTGGTTAAAGATGGCCGTAACCGCAGCAGGTAGATTCTTGGGTTCAACCGATTCAGGTATCCCCCGTATGCGTATGTTGTTGCGGCGACTGCGGTTTTCGAGGTCATCCTGCTGATATGAGAGTTGTTGAAGCAGGACAGTGTGGGCATTTAGGATCTGGTCGTGTGACTGTACAGCGTCTCGCAGGCCATCAACCGTGTTGTCCACATCATCAAAGCGTACCCCCACATCTTTTCTCAGGTCTGAAATCTCCTTCCGATATGTTTCCTCAATCCGATGCACACAGCGTTCAAAGTCATCTTTAGTGGGAAGGGACCTCAGGTAACCGTGCAGGGATCTGATTTGCGATTCCATGTCCCACCCATCCCCCGATCCCAAGGAGGCATTCGAGCGGCTTCTGGTGAGCCTGGGGGAGAGGGCAATGTCCTCGGGGTGTGAGAGTGAACTGTGGGAACGCGCCTGAGGCTGCAGGGGTGGTTCAGAGTGTGCTGGTGAGGGAGGAGCCGGCGGCTCTTTAGGTGCTGGGCGGTGTTGTGAAGACAACCGTCCGTGGCCGAAGTAGTCATCTAAATCCCCTCCTGGGTGACGGCTACTGCCGCCCCTGTGCGCCTTGGGCTTGTCTTTCCCCATGGAGCTGAGTATGGTCCGGTTTGCAATGAAAAAATAAGTCCCGTGGGGCCGGGGGAGCGAGGAGCCGAGTGCGGCCCGACTCACCGCTCCATACGGCTGGCCAGGCCCTTACAGAAGAAAGAACAGGTCAGTTAGGAGAGGCTTGCATACGATGAGACGAGATTATATAGGCATGCGACAATGCGAGGTAGTATCCACAGTAGCAAATCAGAGAGGTATACTGGCTTGCGATCTGAGCGGATGTAAGGTCATCTAGGTAGGAGCAAAAGAAATCCGTCTATCCCCTGTTGCAGTAGAATAAACAAATATGCAGTGAAAGCCAGAACAGATCCGCAAGCAGGGGGAAACAGGAGACCGCAGGGGGTATTTGAGGCAGGATGCTTGGGACAGTGAGCCAGCGAAGCAAGTTAAGTTCAGTATGGATGTATGCAAGATAAGTTCAGCATGGATGTACAGCCACAGGGAAAAGGCATGCAAAGCAAGTTCTCCAGGAGGGGGGGGATATGGGAGAGCAGCCAGGCCAGCGCAGGGAGGCAGATAGCAGCCGCTGTAGTAGACCGGAGTGGTCTCGGAACGAATCCCCGGGCTGCAGCTGTAGGAAACTCCGGGGATCTTCAGGCCTTAGTAGGCCGCACTAGGCCGGAGCCGGCCGCGGGCTCCCCGGGGTCCGCGGGGGCCCGAAAACGCCTCAGAAGGATCCCGGGTGAAGGGGGAGAGAGCGATGGGGGTCTGATGGTAGCCCCTTACCTCACCCTCCGGTGCAGCAGCGTTAGTCTTCGGCGGCCCGGCAGGCCCAAGATGGCGGCGGCCGGCGGGGTCTCGAGCGGTGGGTCCGGGCGGTCAGGAGCCTCAGCGCCGATGGATACAGGGCCCGGAGTGCGTGGAAGCACAGCCCGGTCTCGGCCGGGCGATCCAGGAGGCACAATCTGCTAGGGATGCAGAGGATGGCGGCGGATAGCTCCGTGGACGCTCGGAGCTCCTCAATCATGCATCCGCCGCCATTCGCGTCAGGCCACGCCCCCCAAAACAATAGATTTTAATTAAATTTTAATTACATGCATCACCCACAATGCTCCTGGCAGCAGAATACCTATCATTTATTCATTCATGTGACATCTGCTTTGGAAATCACAAGTCAATTTCTTGTTTCTATTTTATCATTCTGGAGCTGCACTCCGAAAGTTACAATTTACAACTGACCTTCGAGAGCATATTGATGGGGAAGGGTTTACTGCTGTGCGGAATTGCTTAAAGTGTAATAGCTAGTTTACTCTGGGTACCCCACAGAAACAAAATGTTTTCTAAGACATGACCAGGGTATTAAAGAGAATTTTGCCTCTTGTACTGTCTGACCACCATGATTCCACCACTCATCAATACCTAAAAAACTCACACAAGCCCCCAAATTGGAATTTTATGGCCCTAGCAGTCCTTTATTAACAAAATATATATGTAGCACCCTACTAGATAGGCTGCAAGTTAGGTTTGGTAAATTTAATTCTTGAGGCTCTCCTGTAATTAGGTGCTTGTGATTGTGCTGGTGTGCTCTGAGCTTCATTAGCGGTGGGTTTGACTGCTCCCCTCTGCCTTCCGGATAGTTAAAGAAAGTAGTTGGCTGGAAAAAGCAAATCAGCAGCTGAAAATGTAAGTTGCTTCATCCAATCCCGGGGGGAGGGTGCCCAGAAGGCTGCTGGGAGTGTACATAAATAGACTGAAGCCTGGAATTTCCTTGTCCAGGAGAAGTTCACATCCTGAAAGGCTGCTACCCTTCCGTGCAGCCCAGCTCAAGTTCTGCATCGTTTTCTTTTTGGCTCTCTCACAGAGGATATACTTGTGGAGGCTGGATGGCAGACAGCTCCAAGGACATTTTGAGTACAGAGCTGTGGATGCTGGTTGGCAGACAGCTCCAGGAACACTGTGAGTACAGACCTGAACAAAGGGATTCTAGTGACTGTTGCTGCTCATATCTCTAACCTACTAATGCAAGCGCTTGCCTGACCTGGATTATTACTGAAAGTGTCCTAGTGCTGTCCAATTTCTGGGCTACTGCTGGAGGAGCCACTTTGAGAAGTAGTGGGATAGTGAATCGTATCCACAATCTACTTCTAAGGCCGCGTACACACGGGCGGACTGTTCGCTCAACTTTGTCCGCTGAACAGTGTTTCAGCGGACAGTCCGCTCGTGTGTGGGCTTCAGCGGACAGTTTCAGCGGACAGTCTGACGAACAAAGTATATATATATTTCTTAAAAAAAAAATATAGAATTTATCTATGACTATATATTTTTGGAACTACTATTGTCATATTTTTTTTTTGGTTTTTTTTTTGTGGGGGGGGGGGGGGGGGGTTGAAACAAGATGGACTTGCATTTTTTTTGGCCAAGTAGAGATAGATAGATAGATAGATAGATAGATAGATACCCAAACCAGTATTTTAGCTTACACATGATTGCATGTTCAAAATCAGCAGAGCTTCCCCTCATTTCAAATGTTAAGCCTCAAATTTACAGCGACTGCACTTCCAAGTGCACTTGCAGTGCTTTAAAAATTGCACTTGAAGTTAGCATATTTACATGAACGTGTGTTTTGTAAATAACCCCCAGAGTCTTTTGACATGTATCTGCCTACTCACAAATAAACTTTGTTTTTAAAGCCAAAATTAAAAAAAAAATATTAAAAAAAAAAAAAAAAAAAAAACATACAAGATTTTTTTGAAATAATAAATTATTATTTTTCCTCAGAACAAAAATAAATCAAGAGGGAGGCAACACTGGAGACAATTTTGACGTTTGTGAAGCCTTTTGTCCCCCAGGCACACATCAAGTGAGTGGCCACCAAAATTCCGAACCTGTGTAGCATGTAAATAGGGAGCACAACCAGGTCCTAGAATCCCAAAGACCAGGAACAGCAGCAGATGAGATCTATGTCCCCAGACTGTGGTACTACAACAGCCTGCGTCTTCTTTCAGAGCAGACTGAAGCCAGGCAGTCACTTCCGACTCTTCCGTCTAGCCTTCCCTCCACGCGTCGCTGGAGGCTGTGCCTCTGGTGGTGGACTTGTGGTAGGAGGAGGAGGAGGAGCAGTAGGGTCTGCGTTCTAAAGCTTGGTGGTGGGTGTGAGCTCACCCTTCAGACCCCGTTGGATGGCATCAAAAAATATTGCTTCACACAAGTTGCGCTGTGGTTTGTCCATTTCAAGTAGCTTACTAGCCAGATAAGTGCCATAGGCCTCTTCCGGATTGGGGGGTTTGGACAGAACTTGTATGGCTTGGCGTATAAGCGCCAAGGACTCCTCCTCTGTACGGGTCATCCTCCTGGGCCTTTTGCTGGCTAGGCGGAGGGGAGGGACCTGGCTTTCAGTCCGACTCCTGCTGGGCCCAGCTAGCTCTTGTGTGTGGCTGGTCCCGGCCTCCTCCTCCATACCACTGGTCCCGGCCTCCTCCTGGGTGAGCTCATCCAGTGTAAAAAACAAAGAAATCAATAAATAAAATATGTCTATATTTTGAAATCATCAATCACTAACAATTTTACAGTTCTCACTTGCAAATACATTTGTCTTGAAATAGAAAAGGCTATCATTTTGACACCATCATTTTTCCATCAGTTCACCAAGATTTGAGCCACATTTGTGTAAACTACTGTATCCTTCTATCTAATTTAATTTGTGATGAAATCCTAGATTTGGAAGCAATTAAAACATTGAACTTTACATCATTAATATTTGAGCAATCCTAACTTTAGAAACTAAAATATACCTGGCTCCAGCTGGGCGCATCAACTTCGTCCAGCAAGGAAGGGTCTGGATCTTCCAGGGATGGCTCACCTGAGGTGGAGGGAAGGGGGGAGGGACGGGTAGACAGAAGAGTGGAAAGTGACTGCCTGGCTTCTGACGTGTCATCAAGAAAACGCAGCCTATCATAATACCACAGCCTAGGTACATAGACCTGACCTGCTGCTGATCCTGATGTTTGGGACTGTAGGATCTTTCTGCGCTCCCGCCTATACACGCTACGCAGGTTCTTAATTTTGGCGTTCACAAAGTCAATGTCTGCCTGGGGGAGTCGGGTTTTCACAAACGTCAAAACTGTCTCCAGTGTCTTCTTCCGGGCAGCACGGCTTGAATATTGGGGGTGTTTTGAATCCCAAAGACTACTGTGCAACTCAATTAAATCCAGAAATGTTGAGAGGAAGGCCTCCTCCTTAAAGGGGTCTGGGGTATACCTTTGCATTTTCTGAAAAAAAAACAAAAAAACAAAAAAACAAAAAAATACCAAAAAAAAAAAGTCAGACCAAATGCACACTATATTGTGACAATGTAGGCGAGACACACACTACCACACACGCTACCCCCCCCCACACACACACTACCCCCCACACACACACTACCCCCCACACACACACTACCCCTCCCACACACACACACACACAAACACTACCCCCCCCCCCACACACACACACACACTACCCCTCCCACACACACAAACACTACCCCCCCCACACACACACACTACCCCCCCCCACACACACACACACACACACACTACCCCCCCCCTATACACCCACCTCCACCCCCACACTACCACACAAAACACCAACCCCACTCAACCACCAACCCACATAAAAATCAATTAAACATCAATAATATTAAATTTCAATATACACATTCCCAACGCAGGCTTTAAATTAAACGAAAAAAAAAAGAAAACTATCTTACCGTCGCGTGTAGCACTCGCTGCTTCCGTTCGGACAAGCGTACGGCCTCGCGGCAACGCTTTATATATTGCGCATGCGTTCAGGCTCCGCCTGCGTCGCCCGCCCCTGACGTTCCTTGCGGCCGTATTTCCTCACCCCTTTTACCCTCGTTCCGCTGTGGGTGAATGAGAGGTGAAAATGGCGGACGCTAATTCAATGAGCAGCGTGAGCAGCGCGGAGGAAAGCCATGGATCCCATGCTTCCGGAGCAAGGAGGAGATATAAGGCCACCAATATGGCCTTTGAAGAGATGGTGGAGATGGTGGCAATATTAAGAAGGGAGGACTATGATGGGGAAAATGGCCCGTACCCCAAACCCAATGTCAGGAAAAGCGGCATCTTGGATGAGGTCGTCACAACTTTGTTCCACAAATTTGGGGTACGAAGAAGCAAGGACCAGCTCCGGAAACGATGGTCCGACATCAAGTCCAGGGAGCCGGAGCAATATCATCGCATCAAAAAGGCCCTGAAAAAAAGTGAGTAAACGCCGCGTTTATCGTGACTGTCGGACATAATCGTTCGTGTAGGTATTGTATGTAAATTTGGCGGATTTTATCGTAATCGTTCGTGTAGGTATTGTACATAAATTTGCCGGATTTGATCGTAATCGTTCGTGTAGGTATTCTATGTATATTTGGCGGCTTTGATCGTAATCGTTCGTGTAGGTATTGTATGTAAATCTGGCGGATTTACTCGTAATCCTTCGTGTAGTTATTGTATGTAAATCTGGCGGATTTGATCGTTCGTGTGGTTAATAGTTCATGTAATGAGCGCATATGGTTGTTCGTATATGTGGGCGTAAATAGCATGAATTTGTATATGGTGTAAATGTATCTGGTGTTGGATTAGATTTTAATTAGTTATTAATTTTTTTGTATTGTTCATGATAAACTGAATTGTCACACTCAGTTTATAGGATATACATTTTTAAAAAAGTTTCATAAATTTATTCAGTGCAATGTAGACTCAATAAAAAAAATGAGATAGATAGATAGATAGATAAAATGCTGGTTCAACATCTGGACTGGGAAACATTTAGTGTAGTTTGGGACATCATAGAACATTTTTTGCCATAATCACACACAGGTACTCCAGGGGATGATTCGAGTGTGTCCGTCTGTGAAACTTGGACAAAAGATATAAAGTATCGCAGTTTGGTTAAAGGCTAGGTTCACATTGCTGCAATGTACGAGATCAAATGTGATTTGCAACGCACTGCATTGCAAATCACATGTGATCTCTGTGTGATGCGATTTCAGCCATACATATAGTATGGCTGAATTTGCATCGCATCCGGCCCAAACTTGTACATGGCCCTTTTTTTAGTCCACAGCCGAATCGGATCACATGCGTCTTCACACCATGTGGTCCGATTCCTGTCCGAGTTTAAAGATTGCACTGTGATATGAGAACTAATTTGGAGAATATTTTGTCAATAAAACTTTACACTGATACTCCCAGCAGGTCACATAGGGCAGTGCGAACTGCGCATGCGATGCGTGAAACCACAGTAGATTTGCAGCGTTCGCACATCGCAGCAGTCTGAACACAGCCTAACTAAAAAAATGTCATTTTAATGATGTATTAAACTAGGAGCTTGTAATAACCAGCTAATAATTGTACACCACTTCAAACCAATGTTTCATATTCAAATTTCTGAACTCAAATATCACTATGCTTAAAAGTATCCTTTTTTTTTTTTTTTTTCATTCTCATAGGGGAACAAAGACTCAGACAAGAGGCGGAGCAGCCCAGGACCCCCCGACCTCGCCAGCCTGATTGGGCAATTAGCCCCAGCCCCGTGTCGGTGATGGAGCCATCCAGCCCCGTGTCGGTGATGGAGATTCCCAGCCCCGTGTCCGAGCTGGAGCAGCCAAGCCCAGGGCTAGATGTGGAGGAGGAAGAGGTGGTGGAGATAAGCACCCCACAAAGTGAGTGTCTGACAACCCAGCTTAAGGTAAACAATTAATGGCTGTATATGCTAACCAATTTTTTATCTACACATGTTTTTAGGTGATGATCTGATTGTGGAAGGGCAAGCCGCGGAGCCTTTTACGGCCGACAGTGCCCAGAGGATGATTGGGCAGATCATGGCCTGGAATGCCAAGATCGATGACATGCAGAGACAACTGGACACTATGAGGCAGGAAATGAAGAACATGATCGATGTTTTAGGGAGAATCTAATAAGCCCCTTTTCCCTAAAACACAATCGATCATGTTCTTCATTTCCTTGCCCAAAAGTTTTTAATGTTTTTAGAACATAGTTTTTAGAGGCCAAATTTTGAAGATGCACACGGTGTGTCAACATGTGCTATGTGCCATCAGAGGATCGCAATGGACGCATTTGGTGTTTGCAAACCCTTCCTCATTCTAGTATGTGAGAGGAAGGGATTGCACCCACCAAACACGTCCATTGATCACTCATGATGGTACATAGCACATGTTGACATTACCAATTTTTGGTGTGCATCTTCAAAATTTGGCTTTACCCCTTGTTTTATGTAAATAGTTAAAAATATGCTTTTATTTTTATTTTTTGTGATAATTGTATTTTAGATATATCTATATATTTCTATGTTTACAAAAAAAGAAAAAAAAAAAAGAAAAAAAAGAAAAAATAATAATAAAAAAAAAAAAAACACAAAAAAGAAAAATATCTAAAAAAGAGGCACTGGTTGTAATGTGCACTATTAAAAAATCAAAAAAAAGATGTGTGTGTGTGTGTGTCTACTTCTTTCAATACTCAATACCAGTTTGGGAAGTCATTTTGTGTTTTCTGTCACAAAGGGCCTTATTTCCTATTGTCAAAAAACACTTTGCTATACAAATGCACTAGGACAGGAATATGCAATTAGTGGAAATCCAGCTGTTGCAGAACTACAAGTCCCATGAAGCATAGCAAGACTGACAGCCACAAGCATGAGACCCAGAGGCATGATTGACTTGTAGTTTTGCACCAGCTGGAGGTTGGCCAATTGCATATCCCTGAATTAGGACAATATGTAGGAGACAAGCAACGTGAAAAGCAAACAAGAACCCAACTTAAAAATTTGAACAGACAATACATATTTCAAGAAAAATACATTTTTATTGCTCAGCTGGCATTGGAATAGCCCCCCTACCATTAAAATAGCTGACATAGCGGTCACGCACCTCACGTGCTGTTTGGGGGGCTAAGCCAGGAAGGGCATGATCCAGCCCTGTCAGTTCTGGAAATATTAGTCCGGCCTCAGGCCCAATAGGCTGCAGGTACTGGTTACCTGAAAATTTACGTAGGAAATTGTGCAGAATGCAGCAGCACAGAATCACATAGTTCAGTTTATATTCTGCAAGGTTGATCGCTGTCAGTAACAGACGGAACCGGCTGGCCATAATGCCAAAGGCACTCTCCACAACCCTTCTTGCTCTGGCCAGCCGGTAATTAAAAACCCTCCTCTCCGGGGTGAGGGTCCTTTGGGGGAAGGGTTTCATAAGATGTTCACTCAGACCAAACGCTTCATCAGCCAGAAACACAAACGGTAGACCCTCCACATTCTCGGCATCTGGTGGCAAGTCCAGGCCACCAGTGAGAAGACGGTGGCAGAACTCGGTCTGCCTAAAGACTCCTCCGTCAGACATCCGGCCGTTCTTCCCCACATCCACATAAAGAAAGTCACATTGTGCCGACACCACCGCCATTAGCACCACACTATGGAACCCCTTATAATTCCAATAGTAGGATCCCGAATGGGGTGGGGGCACAATCCTCACATGTTTCCCGTCGATCGCCCCTCCGCAGTTGGGGAAGTCCCAACGGGCAGCAAATTGGGAAGCCACAGTCTGCCATTCCTGTGGCGTGGAAGGACACTGGAGAGTCAAACACAGGAAAAAAAAAATTAGTCATTAAATAAAACCAATTCATAACAAATAAAACACCAAGCCCCAATATAGCACGAACTCGTTCCCGAGTACGTCCACTCTCCATGGCTTTGAAACGGTCGGCTGGACAGACAAGCTCAACTGAACGCACTGAAGAACAGCCAGACCTATGAAGAACGACCTGAAACCCAGAAACGAGCGGACCAGAAGCGCCTAATAACAGGTACAACTGATCCACGCGTACCGAAAGACAGATATAAACCTCACAGGTAGACTGCGCCGCAGTGAACGGACAAATTAAGCTGAAGTCTGAAAAGCGCGAATCGTCTCTAACCAAACTTCTACTAACGCAAAGTCAGCAGAAGGAGCCCAAAGGGTGCTTTGCTGTGTCTTGAACTTCCTATTTCTAGTCCCGTCGTACGTGATGTACGTCATCGCGCACGCTTTCAGCGGACTGTTCGTTCATCGTGTGTGGTCAAGTCCGCTCATGCTAATTTTGAGCGGACTGTTTGTCAAACTGTTTGACGAACAAAGTTGGGCGAACAGTCCGCCCGTGTGTACGCGGCCTTAGTGTTCATGGAGTATCCCACAGCTTCCTATGCCCCAAAGTTTGGCTTTTACCAAAGTAACAGCCAAACAATATGAATAGAGCCCCAAGGTCTTTGTAGGCGTTTCTACTAAACTGAATACCTGCTTAAACCTGAAAAGTAGGCATCCAGCTGCACAACACCAGAAACAATAGCACACATAATCGCAGATACTACCATGAACAACCATTAGTTCACTGTCACTGGATCATACAAAACAAGGGGAACCTTACTTAAGATGGGTCCTTACCAATTTATATTTTACCATAATCACCACCTTCAAGGACCTTGAACCCCAGCAGCTGCAATGACTACACATAAACGGAATCAGTCCACAGCATAAACACAACTATAAAAGAAAGTGAGGAAGGAAGGAGGGAAGATTTCCATACACCAGCTATCTTCCGTTTGAAGACTCTTCAAGGACCGGCCTGTAACCACCCACTGAATCTCCTCCTATTCCTCGTTGACCCCCGATTCCATATTTACGTTTAGTTTTTCAACACTCCTCCTTCGCTAATCCCCCTTTTAACCCAGTCATGTAGGCCTTACGTCTATGTTTCTCTTCTTTGGGCTTAACTTTCTTGCTTGCTGTGATCAAAAGTATGGATCTTTTCCCTAAATAATACATTGAAAAATCCTTAAACTGGCATGCATGAAAAACAATTTTGTCAAAATCATATATTTTACTTGGAGTTTTCCATTACAGAAATATTTAAAATAGTTGAACAGATAGGTAGATTGCAGGGTACGCATCACAAAGGTGGTAAACCTATTCTTCCCATTATCTGCACCTTCCCTTTCTGTAGAAAAGCTATCTTTGCTTCCTTTTCATTCATTTTTAATAATCACGGCACAGCTTACTTTCGTGTTTCTTATTTTGGCTTCACATTGTTTACTCTTTTAAGGTTGCTCCATGTATTTCTATCGTCCTTAATGCCTATTCTGTCTGTACCTTCTATAGTAAAGTAAAAAAATATGGTATGCATGCTAGACTATTTCTGTCTTCTGTAACAATTGAGGTGCTGACTTTCTGCATAATGAGGACACCCAAACTGCAAAGCCAAGCTTCAGTGCCTAGGCAGCAATATTAAAATGGAAATGCAATGCTGAGCAAGAGAGGTTGAGGTGTGTTTTGAAATTAAAGATCCAGAAACAGGGCACACTATAAAAATGTTAACATTTTTCACAGAAAGAAGGAAGCAGTAAGGAGCATGCATTAAAAATAAAGATATTTTGGTTAACATTCAAAACTATCAGATTTGCTTTAGGTAGGGGTTGATGGGGCATGCAGAATGAAAAATTGAACTTGGCTTTGAAGCTTATATTCAATGAGTTCTTCCTGGAATTTCATCAGCTGTAAACTCACTAAAATATCATATAAGCTTTAATATGTTGATGTCATTTCAAAAGTTGTTTTCAATATTTTTAAATCTGTAGACTTCATTAAAATGATAAATGGCAAGCCTGCTACCTGGATAGCAGGTGAAAGCAGGTAAAAGCAACCTCAAATCGATTCATCCAGACTACAATGCCAACATATTTCGTCCCACCCTCGCTGATGACCCTCATCTCCATGATTAAGCCCAGAAGGTGAGGAGAAAAATGTTGGTATTGTGGTCTGGATGCTGCTTTGACCTGCTTTCACCTGCTAACCACTGGGGCTGGGTGAGGTATGTGGTGGCTGGGATATCTCTTCCCATTTTTGCAGTATGCTTTGGATCTGGACGGATTTTTCCTTAGTCTGTACTCTCACTAGGGAAATAGAGAAAGAAACTGCGCTATGGTGAAAAAGAAATCATATAGTGACTGGTCACCAAAGGGACCCAGTTAAGCTGCAGCTTGGCTGTATCACATAATTACAGAAAAACAATATAAGAAATAATAAGCTGCGCTAAACCAAAAATGTGTCGTAAAAACGAATATCTCTTGTGCATATATAACATAACCTGGTGAAAATATCACATAAACATTAACCTTATCCTTACCATATGGGTAATATGAAAATGAATAAAATATCAGTGATCGTGAGTTACAATACAAAATGTAACGGTGCAATAAACACCCCAATGTGCTGTTATTAAACAATGTAAAACATATGAAAACATATAAAATGTAGCCGTGAGAAAAAAGAGTCTTTCAAATCAGCTTGAATGTAGTAAAGTAAAATCCTCCACTCGTGGATAGTGTCCAGTCCGCCACCAAAGTGTACAGATCTACTTCTTACCAGAAGTTCATGACCCCCCACTACAGAGGGTCACAGAGCGCACGTAGGTATTAGGCTCTCCCTCACTCTGAAATAGATCTTTTGCTGCTCTCCTTAGACCGCCTCTTTTATCAGATGGATTAATGGGTACCCCTCTTCAGTAGATCTCCCATATAGTCAGAGTTCGAGGATACACATCATTTGCATAAAAGGAAAGTAAAGCTCCAATAGTGTAAAACCTTTTATTATTTAAAACCAAATAAAGATAAATTGCACTTACAGTGTATAGGAAAAAATGTTAGCCTTAAGGTGTCCTTTTATGAAGCAGTGAAATCTATTCACTGCTTCATTCTCCGGCATTCACATAGGAGATCTTTCTCCTCTGTGTGCCACTATATGAAGCGGAGTAGATCGCTTCACACTTGGAGGAGTGAAGAGATCTACAAACGCTTCTAACACTGGAGAATGGCCCCTAATACTGGAATCTCGTGAGACTTTACGAGATTACAGTACTAGAAATTCACTGATACACACAGATGTCATTATATTAAGCAGTGATAAATTATCACAGCTCAATACACTGACACGCGGTGTGATTAATGTTAGTGAAATAAAGCGTCCCCCTACATAATATATACATGTATACACACACAGACATTATATATACATGTATATACACACACATTATATATATATACATATGCACATTATATATATATATGTATATATATGTATACACATACATATGACAGGGGGACATGGTTACAGTGTTGGGGGGTCTGAACGAGGCATAAGGAAGTTAATTATCTTCCTCTTTCCTCCTCAGATCCCCCCGATTCCCTCTTCACTACCCCGGTTCTCCACCTCTGAGTTGGTGAATCGGGGCGTGTGAATTCTGACACAGATCACCAGTGAAGCGCTGAGATCACAGCTTCATATAGTGACCGTTACTGTGTCAGTCTATGTGGATTCTCCATGTGCGGAGATAATCGGCGGGAGAACAAGTTCAAACACATCTCCCCCGATTATCTCTGGTTTATATACTGTTTATGGGCTGTGATCAGCGGCGATCCTCTGGATCTCCACTGATCATTGCTTCATAAACGGACACCTAAGTCCGCTGCGCCGGCCGGACGCACACGTGCCCCATGATGATGTAATTCTGTTACGAAACGCGTAGGGAGGAGTGACGCGCTGACGTCACCTCGTGTTGGAGTAGTCTGTATCCAGGAAGGACAGGTTTGTCCGTGTGCGTCCGGCTGGCGCAGCGGACTTAAGGCTTATGTAAATGATGTGTATCCTCGAACTCTGACTATATGGGAAATCTACTGAAGAGGAGTACCCATTAATCCATCTGATAAAAGAGGCGGTCTAAGGAGAGTAGCAAAAGATCTATTTCGGAGTGGCGGAGAGCCTTATACCTACGTGCGCTCTGTACTCTCACTAGCCAGTGGAATCCAACTCATCGGACCTTGACAGCCTGAGTGGGAACGCTTAAGCATTTACAGTGCCTTGAAAAAATGTTCATATCCCTTTAAATTGTCCATATTTTGTCATGTTACAACCAAAAACGTAAATATATTTTGTTGGGATTTTATGTGATAGATCAACATAAAGTGGCACATCATTCTGAAGTGGAAGGAAATAATAAATGGTTTTAAATTTTTTTTTACAGATTTAGCACCCTGGTGTTTAGGCAGGGTTGCTAGTAAATTTAGTTTGCCAGGCGGTAGTTGCCCTTGTTAATTGTTAGTAGATCCACTGATTCCTCTATTTTTGGACTTGCTGCACCTTCTCTCTTCTGTTGCTAGGTGGCATTATGCTGCTGACATTAGATAGACAAGGGCTTAGCAAAGGTCTGGTTAGAAGTGGATGTGGTGGCTCAGCCAATTGGCGGGGGTCCCTTTAGCCCCTTGGCCTGCTGGGAGAGCCTATTTATTTGGGTGGAGTCAGGTGATCGGGGTTCTATGCCACCTGGACGGAAGCCTGAGGCCTATCCCGGGAGCATCTGGCTGCTAGGCTGTCTGAAGGCCTATCCAGAAACAGGAGAAGCAGCGCAGGGTTGGGATGGCAGGACTGGAGTCCAACTGACAGTAAGGGTTCAGCTGGACAGGGAACCAGATGTGGCCAGAGGTAGAGGGGAAGCTGTCGCCACTAAAGCACCCTCCACCTTGTTACCGGAGACCACTGTGAGTAAGCTGGCACCAGTACCAGAGCAGTCTTCTCACCAGCCGGGGACGGTGAAGAAGTGGGAAAACTTCAGCAAGTACCAAGCCAGGGACTTAGCGGGACCGCAGAGGTGATGCTTGGGGAGCAAAAGTGAGTGCCAAGCCAGGGACTTAGCAGGCCAGCAGGGGGGGCACTTGAGGAATATCTGTGAGTGCCAAGCCAGGGACCCAGCAGGGAAGCGGGGGGTGACGCTTGAGGAAGACACCAAGTATAGAAAATGGAGGAGCTCTGGGGATTCAGCAGCGATTGGGTGTGAGAGTCGAGTGAGAGACTGGGAGCTCGGTGAGTGAAGACCTACAGTGAGTGACCGTAGAGTGTGAGGAGAACTATCTGTGTTACGAATAGTTAAATACAACTACCGTCAGTTACTGTTACAAGATGTGTTGCCATAGGAGACAGCTGTCCTACCTATACAGAAGTGGTATCTGGCTGGAGGCCTTTCCCTGTATAGCTGTCTATCTATAGAAGTCTCAGAGTCTGCCAATTAACATTGCATCTACTTAGGGGTGACCTGGCCCTAACCCTCTCTCCCACAGTTCTTGTTCAAGAGACAATAAATCTCTTTGCATTCAAAAAGTGTCTGGCGCCCATCACTCCATCTTGCATTACACCCATAATGCCTTGTAACCCACTCTATAAAGATGGATGTCAGCTCTCCATAACTCTGGAGGTCACTATTAGACATGGGCGCCGTCAATAAATTAGTTTCGTTCTGTTCCGTTACGGTTCATATTAAAATTAATTTGTATTTCGTATTTCGTGTCCGAAATTCAATTTCAATTCGTACAAAATACAAATTGTCGTTAGGTTCGTTAACTTGTACGAACGTTTGTTACGATTAATTTAAAGGCAAAAATATACCTCAATATGACAGTCGATGCTGATGGAAGTTTGGTTTTTATCCGAAATACGAAATTCCGTTGAAGAATTTCCTATCCGAAATACGAATTTTCGTTAGATGAGGGGCTCCCACCATCCCTGTGCTGTGCTGACTTCCTCCTTCGGATTCCTAAACAATAGTTCGTATTTCGGACAAAATTCGGACGCATGGCAATTCGTATTTCGGATCCTCCTGAACGTACAAATTTAGGGAAATTCATATGAATTTGAGATTCGTACGAAATGAATCACACATGTCTAGTCACTATTAGGTCTTTGGAGGTCTGGGACCTTGCTACACAAATAAATATCTGAAAAGTATGGCATGCATTTGTATTCATCCCCTTTACTTTGATACCCCTAACTAGAGTCTAGTGGAACCAATTCCTTTCAGAAGTCACTAAATTAGTAAATACAGTCCACCTGTGTGTAATTTATTTGCAGTATAAATACAGCTGTTCTGTGAAGTCCTCAGAGGTTTGTTAGAGAACCTTATTAAACAAACATCATGAAGGCCAAGGAACACACCAGACAGGTTAGGGATAGCGTTGTGGAGAAGTTTAAAGTTAGAGTTAGTTTATAAAAAAAATCCCACGCTTTGAACATCTCATAGAGCACTGTTCAAGCCAACATCCACAAGTGGAAAGAGTATGGCACAACTGCAAACCTACCAAGACATGGCCGTCCACCTAAACTGACAGGCTGGGCAAGGAGAGCATTAATTAGAAAAGTAACCAAGAGGCGCATGGTAACTCTGGAGAGGAGCTGCAGAGATCCAGAGCTCAGGTGGGAGAATCTGTCCACAGGACAACTATTACAAGTATCCACAAATCGGATCTTTATGAAAGAGTGGCAAGAAGAAAGCCATTGTTGAATCCATAAGTTGTCCCGTTTGCAGTTTGCGAGAAGCCATGTGGGGGACACAGCAAACGTGGTCAGATAAGACCAAAATTTAACTTTTTAGCATAAAAGCAAAATGCTATGTGTGGCTAAAAACTAGCACTGCACATCTCTCTTAACACCCCATCCCCACGTGAAACATGCTGGTGGCAGCATCTTGTGGGAATTCTCTTCTTCAGCAGGGACAAGGAAGCTGGTCAGAGTTGATGGGAAGATGACTGGAGCCAAATACAATCTAAGGCAATCTTAAAAGAAAACCTGTGTCTGCATAAGACTTGAGACTGGGGTGGAGGTTCACCTTCCAGCAGGACAACAACCCTAAACATACAGCCAGAGCTACAATGGAATGGTTTAGATCAAAGCATATTCATGTGTTAGAATGGCTCAGTCAAAATCCAGACCTAAATCCAGTTAAGAATCTGTGGCAAGAGTTGAAAATTGCTGTTCACAGATGCTTTCCATCCAATCTGACAGAGCTTGAGCTATTTAGAAAAGAGGAATGGGTAAAAATGGACCTCTGTAGATGGGCATCCCCAAAAAAGACCTGCAGCTGTAATTGCAGTGAAAGGGGGTTTTACAAAGTATTGACTCAGGGGGGCTGAATACAAATGCACACCACACTTTTCACATATTTATTTGTAAAACATTTTGAAAACCATTTATCATCTTCCTTCTACTTCAGATTTATGTGCCACTTTGTGTTGGTTTATCACATAAAATCCCAATAAAATAAATTTACGTTTTTGGTTGTAACATGCATCGCATACTAGTACATTATGTGAGACTTACCTTAAAAGGGAAGCCCTCTAGCGGCGTAATGTCAATGCTGACAGGGCTTCCATCTTCACCCGGTCTTCCTTCGTGGCTATATGCCGGACCTTCAGAGCTGGTGATGTCACCGGCTGCATGCAGTTTGAATATTTCCTAAAGAGTGCAACTTTAGGAGATATTCCCAGTACCTATAGATAAGCATTAATATAGGCTTACCTGTAGGTAAAAGTGATAAAACTGAGTTTACTACCACTTTAACATTCCGTTGTCTTATAGCCGAAACTGGAAGTGAGAGGAAATCCCTGAAAATTAAGAGAATCCCTTAGGGACCCTCAGGTCACCAGATTTAGTGTCCTCCTTGGAAGATTTCCCCTCTATTACTTTTCTGGGGACAACCCAAAATTCAGAATTTTCTTTTACTTTCACGTTTAATGATACTGAGCGTGAAATGGGGGCACAGACAGTAATACAAACCGACAGGTGTTCTAATCATTCTCCACTCTGTCCAAAACGAAAAAAAAAAAGTTTTGCCTTTAGTTTATTTTAAATTGTTTGTTACCCTAACACTTCATATTCCTGATATATGTCTGCTGTACCATGTACTTGATCTTTGTGTTGCTTCCTTTGAAATCCATGCTGTTCCTGTTAGCTTTCTTGCTTTCCTATTAAAAACTAACCACACTAAGTAGGAGAGCACATTGTGGTCAGTTCATGATCAGACCTGTTCTGACTCTCCCCTCCTGCACAGCCATTCGCTGGGAGGCTCAGTGTGCTGCTGCTTCTCCCCCCCCCCAGCTCTTATGCAGTTGAGAACAGAGAAAATATGATCACTTATAAATAAAGGGAAAAAGTATTTATAATGTTTTTTTAAAAATCTATACAAACATTTTTTGCCTTTAATTTCTATTTTAAACTGGATGGATTGTTTTACAAGGTGATAGTTTACAATCACTTTAAGTTTAGAATCAGTGGGTGTTTGGTACTAACATTTGTTAAAGAAAAACTATAGGTAAAACTTTTTTTCTCATTTTGGATAGTGTTATGGAGGGTTAAAACCCATGTCAGATTCATTTTTTTGGCCATCTGTATCTCATTTTGGAGATTTTCCTTCACTTCCTATCCCATAGCCAGACAGGAAGTAAAAGGAAATCCCTGCAAATTAAGGGAATTCCTTGGGGACCCCCAGGTCACTGGAATTAGTTTCCCCATTGGAAGATTTCCCCTCTGTTCCTTTTCTGGGGACAACCCAAAATTGACATTTTCTGAACTTTTACTTTCTATGATAATGATAAACAGGACAAATAGAGAGTGAATCTCTTTAACGGGGGCACAGACAGCAATAAAAAACTGACAGGTGGTCTAATCCCTCTCCACTCTAGTCTTTAGTTATACTTTAACTAAGGCCCCTTTCACACGGGGCGGATCCGCTGGATGGACTCGGATAGCTCAACGGGGTATCGCTCCATTCATCCCCGTTGAGCAGGCGGATGACAGGTCCGTATTCGCTCACTGTGGAAAGACGGACCTGTCAGAGCCCTACTGTTCTATATGGGGAGATCGGATGAAAACGGCCCGCCTGTCCATTTCCATCTGATCAGATCCGTTGGACGGATGGCGAACGCATCGCCATCAGTAGTGGCGGCTGAAGTTTTTTTGTTTGAAGGGGCTGCAAACCCCCCCAGTGGCACCTCAAACCCCCTGCGCTATCTACCGGTCCACCAGCATTTACCCAATCAGTGGTGAGGATCGGTGGGCACATCGGGGATCGACATGCACACATCGGCGGGGATCGGCAGACACACATCAGTTGGGATCAGCCGGCACATCCGGAAGGTGATCAGGCTGCGGCAGGTATCTGCCAGTGATTTCTGTCTCCTCTTCTCTTCTGAGATCATGGCGGCTTCCGCCATGCATCTCCTCCTTTCCTCCTTGGTGTTCAATAGGATCGTCTGTCCTTTCACCTAACCGGGTGACTGGTATCAGACCCGCTTCCCAAGGATCAGTGTTGCAACAGCAAATGTTCATTTGCTGTTGCAACTCAACTAGGCGGGCTCCAGATGCAATGCTCTGCATCCGGAGCCCACCCTATTTTGAAACCTATTAGAGCCTCTTGCTCTAATCAGGTGCTTCAAAAAACACCCTCCATCCCCGCCATAGGAATTCATGTGCCCAGCATCCTGAAAGGGGCAGGGCACATGAATAGGGAGGGTGGCGGCAGTGTTGGGGGGGCACCCACAATGCACGGGCCACCACTGGCCATCAGTCTGTTTTGAACAGATCTTGTCGGATCGGATGGCGGGTGGGTGTTAGCAGACACATCTCCACTGGCATCCACCTTCCCATAGAAGTCAATGGATGGCCCGCTCAGATCTGCCTGAAAAACGGACAGCTGGATCCGAGCAGACCAATCGTGTAAAAAGGGCCTTATGCCGTGTACACATGACCGGACTTTCTGGCAGACTAGGTCCAATGGTCTTCACAACGGACTTTTAGCGGACTTCCGACGGACTTTCCGAACGAACGGACTTGGCTACACACAATCACACCAAAGTCCAACGGATTTGACCGTGATGATGTACGACTGGACTAGAATAAGGAAGTTCATAGCCAGTAGCAAATAGCTGCCCTAGTGTCGGTTTTCATCCGTCTGACTTTTTCGACTGGACTCGAGTCTGTCGGAAAGATTTGAAACATGTTCTAAATCTAAAGTCTGTCTGATTTTTCAACAGCAAAGGTCTGATGAAGCCCACACATGATCGAATTTTCAGACTAATTCGTTCCGTCTGACCTTTGCTGTCGAAAAGTCTGGCCGTGTGTACACGGCATTAGTGTAAAATGACTTGTATTGTGAACATTTCACTGCCACTGAAAGTTTCTGCTCCAAATATCATGTGCCCAATTGATAGTCCAAAAATAATAATATCATCTTGGGGCAAAAGTTTCTGAATGTCACTGTTGCTTTACTCTACTTGACCAAGGCACAAGTTCCTTGTATAGTCACATAAAAAAAAAACAACAACTTCTAGGTAAATGTCAACCCAATAACTCAGAATGAATTCTCTCTAAAAATACATTAAAGTTTTCTTTTACGCTTTTGTACCAAAGTTGTGAAGTTTCACTTGATGTGGTTATATACTTTGTTTCGGAAAAAGTCAAATAAAATAAAACCGAATTGATTGCTAGCCATCTGCTCCTCAAGGAACTTCTGATTCAAGTATAAACAGATTCCATAGATTTTTTACTTCTCTTTGGGGTTTTTTTTCAGTTCTCAACCTATTAAATGAATATTATATAAGCTGCTTGTTTTATACTTCTAACAAGATCAGATGGTCGCGAAAGTCCAAATCTAGCAGATGTAAGTTAGATTTTTCTATATGGAATACAAATCATTTATGAGTTCTTTTTAAATGTTTATTATTTCCCCAGTTTAAATATTTAAACTGCCTACCCACAGATGTTATACGCTCTTCCCATCTGAGCTGCACAAAACGGGGTGTCCAGAATATTACTTGTGTTTTTTTATATTTACACTTTAACCACTTCAACCCCGGAAGATTTGGCTGCTAAATGACTAGGCCATTTTTTGCAATTTGGCACTGTGCCACTTTAACTGATAATTGTGCGTTCATGCGACATTGTACCCAAACAAAATTGATGTTAATTTTTCCCCACAAATAGAGCTTTCTTTTGGTGGTATTTGATCATCTCTGCAGTTTTTAGTTTTTGCGCTAGAAACAAAAAAAGAGCGACAATTTTGAAAAAAACACAATATTTTGTACTTTTTGGTATAATAAATATTCCCAGTTTTTTTTTTTTTTTTTAAATAGCAATTTTTTTCTCAGTTTAGGGCGATATGTATTCTTCTACATATTTTTGGTAAAAAAAGAGGACCTGAGAACCTAAATGAAATCGCAGAAGTGTTTTATCCAAAGGATCCTCCATTGCACTGCACATCGATTTTATACAAGGCCCTTGTCAGACTCTTTCACAATTCACACCCGCCTTACCTGGTCAAGTGGGAAGAGGACTTAAACACACGTCTTACGGACCAACAAAAGGGAAAGGTCCTGCAATTAACTCACGTCTCACCCCTCGCTTCAACAATGGCTGAAGTTAATTACAAGCTGCTCACCAGATGGCACTACACACCGTCGAAACTGAACCAGATGTTCACAAAAAAACTCTCCGCTATGCTGGAGGAACTGTGGGTCCAGGGCTACTCACGCACACATTTGGTGGTCATGCCCATCCATCTGGTCCAGCATTATTCAAATCATACAACGAATCTCTGGCATCAACCTTCCCAACGATCCCTGGGCTATTCTCTTCCACGCCACTACAGATCCCATTGGCTTATACAAGCTCTCAATAATCCCTCACTTGTTGAATACGGCCAAGGCACTAATACCTGCCCTTTGGGGCCAACCCAAGATTCCGTCAATGAAAAGCTGGATGCATAAAATTGTGGAAGTTCAGCTCATGGAGGACATCACTCACACCAATAAGAATACTTCACAGAGACACTCTTTTACTTGGACCTGTTGGAGGGAATTCACTACCACTTCATTCTATAAGGATCTTATAACACAATCCCATTAATCTGTGCATACCCTTCCAAATCTCCCTGGACATCTTCACTCACCATAGGAGTCGTCCTTTCCCTCTCTTTTTGAAGCCTAGTCATACCTTACCCCAGGTTTAATTGTTCAATTGTAAAGGTTCAGTTACACTGATTCTCTATGTGTTGCCACGCAAACCACCACTCCCCTCCCTCCCCTCTTCACCCCCCCCCCCCTTTCTTTTCCCTCCTTCTTACTCTCTCGTTTCTCCTTGTTCTACTATCAGTATTCCCCTGCTTTTCCATGACAGACAACTTGCAGTCCAGTCTTTGAACTTGTGTTTTGAAGTACACCCATACCTATTGAAATGTTCTGTATACTGGTATAGACGTTTTTCTGTGTGGAGTGCCCATATGTTCTGACTTCTAATGCTGGAAGGTGATTAGTAACCTGGTTATCCAGCTACAGGACTCGGGCACTATCTGTTGGCTTTATTGTAAATGCTTGTTGTTTGTCTTCAATAAACATTTATTAAACAAAAATAAATAAAATCTGCGTTTACAAAATAGGGGATAGATTTATAGCATTGTTATTATTATTTTTTTACTAGTAATGGCAGTGATCAGCAATTTTTATCGGGACTGTGACATTATGGGGAACACTTTTGATAAATTTTTGGGACCATTGGCATTTATATAGCAATCAGTGCTATAAAAACGCACCGGTTACTGTAAAAATGTCACTGGCAGGGAAGGGGTTAACACTAGGGGACGATAAAGGGGTTAAATGTGTCCCCTAGTATGTGTTATAACTGAAGGGGGGATGGGACTGTCTAGGGGATATGACAGATCGCTGTCCATACTTTATATGAACACACAATCGGTCTCTTCTCCCCTCAGAGAACCGAGATCTGTGTGTTTACACACACAGTTTCTGGTTCTCGCTGTGTCACAAGCAATTGCGCGAGCCCAGCGGTCATCGCGCCCGCTGGGCATTCGCATTGGCTATGGGGGTGAGCAGCAGGCACGTGCGCGCCCCTAGTGGCCACAGGGAGAAGCGATGTAACATAACGTTGTTTAGCCCAGCCGTGCCATTCTGCTGCAGTAAAACTGCTGCGGCTAGTTGGCAAGTGGTTAAAACTGATTTAAAGCAGTATTAACCACTTGAGCCTCAGAAGGATTTGCCCCCTTAATGACCAGGCAATTTTTTGTGATACGACACTGCGTCACTTTAACTGACAATTGCGCTGTCGTGTGAAATTGTACCCAAACAAAATTGCTGCCCTTTTTTACACACAAATAGAGCTTTCTTTTGGTGGTATTTGATCACCTCTGCCGTTTTTATTTTTTGCGCTATAAACAAAAAAAAAACAATAGACGTTCTTCTATAATACATATCCCAAAAAATATACCGTATATACTCGAGTATAGGCCGACCCGAGTATAAGCCGAGGCCCCCAATTTACCCCCAAAAAACTGGGAAACCTATTGACTCGTGTATAAGCCGAGGGTGAGATATGCCTGTCCATCCCTGTGTGTGTCCGTCCATCCCTCTGTGTCCGTCCATCCCTGTGTGTCCGTCCATCCCTGTGTGTGTGTCCATCCATCCATCCCTGTGTGTGTGTCCATCCATCCATCCCTGTGTGTGTGTCCATCCATCCATCCCTGTGTGTGTGTGTGTGCGTCCATCCATCCATCCATCCCTGTGTGTGTGTGTGTGTGTGTGTCCATCCATCCATCCATCCCTGTGTGTGTGTGTGTGTCCATCCATCCATCCATCCCTGTGTGTGTGTGTGTGTCCATCCATCCATCCCTGTGTGTGTGTGTGTGTGTGTGTGTGTGTGTGTCCGTGCAGCCTTGTGTGTCCAGCCTACCTGTGTCCCGAGCCTCCGTCCGGTCCCGTCCCGAGCCTCCGTGTCGTCCCGTCCCGAGCCTCCGTGTCGTCCCGTCCCGAGCCTCCGTGTCGTCCCGTCCCGAGCCTCCGTGTCGTCCCGTCCCGAGCCTCCGTGTCGTCCCATGCCAGG
Organism: Lithobates pipiens; assembly: GCF_037356315.1. Taxonomy (NCBI): domain Eukaryota; kingdom Metazoa; phylum Chordata; class Amphibia; order Anura; family Ranidae; genus Lithobates; species Lithobates pipiens. The sequence continues at coordinate 204,617,857 of NW_027507686.1, forward strand.
ATCGCCGCTCTTCGTCGGCGCCCTGGCGGCCATTCCCCTGTTCAAAAGCCGCGCCTCCGCCTCCGCCTGTGATAGGCGGAACACTCAATTTCCCAGCAGTCAGTGTTCCGCCTATCACGGACATCGGCTCATCCGAGGATGAGCCGATGTCCGTGATAGGCGGAACACTGACTGCTGGGAAATTGAGTGTTCCGCCTATCACAGGCGGAGGCGGAGGCGGAGGCGCGGCTTTTGAAAGGTAGAATGGCCGCTGTCTGTCTGCTCGACACGCTGTTCGGGCAGTCAGACAGCGGTGACTCGAGTATAAGCCGAGGGGGGCACTTTCAGCCTCAAAAAAGAGGCTGAAAATCTCGGCTTATACTCGAGTATATACGGTATATAAAAAACAAGTTTATTCATCGGTTTAGCCCCGATATGTATTCTTCTACATATTTTTGGTAAAAAAAAAATGCAATAGATATTGATTGGTTTGTGCAAAAGTTATCACGTCTACAAACCATGGGATAGATTTAGGGACTTTGTTTTTACTGGTAATGGCAGCGATCATCGATTTTTAGTGGGACTGCTACGTTGCAAATTACACTTTTTGGGGACCAGTGACATTATTACATTGATCAGTGCTATAAAAATGCACTAATCAATGTAAAAATTACACTGGCAGGGAAGCGGTTAACACTAGGGGGCGATCAAGGAGTTAAGTGTGTTTGCTGTTCCCAATCATTGGGGACAGTAGGTCTATGACATGTCATCTGGCAGAACAGGGAATCGCCTTGTTTACACTAGCAGTTGCCCGGTTCTGCCTCTCACCATGATCAATGGCAGACATTGAGTCCACTATCCCCCTTGCACGGACCGATGTACAGGTACATCGGTTCACACAGAAGAGCTGACCTGCCGCAGGATAGCAACGTGAGCAGGTCAGCAAGTGGTTATTCTCCTGTATTAAAGTGACTCCATCCCAGATGAAAGAGCATAGATATGAGCACCTTTGTGTTGTAATATGTTATATGTACACATACAGTACAATATATATTAATATAATATCCTGCATTAATTCAGCAGGTAAGTATGACATGTTTATTTTTATTTTTTTATTTTTTAAATTGTTTATTGTTTATTTGAAAAATATATTTCATTTTTTTGTTGATTCCATTTAGACACTTCCCGACTGGCGCACGGTAATGTACGTCGGCAGAATGGCACGGGCAGGCAAATAGGCATACAGGTATGTCCATTTTTTTTTTGCCGCCCTTCCATCGGGCAATGGCAGGGCGGCAAATAAAAGTGGACATACCTGTCGGAACCTGTCGGGTCGGGACCCCTGTGAGTCCGGTCGCGGGTCCCGCGGACTCGATCGCCTCACGGGGAGGCTGAATGGGGAGATGCCAATGTAAACAGCATCTCCCCGTTCTGCCTAGCAACAAGCGACACTGATCTCTGCTCCATGTGATTATAGCAGAGATCAGTGTTCACTAACACACAGCCCAGCCCCCCACAGTTAGTAACACCCCCTAGGACACATTTAACCCATACACTGCCACCCCCTGGTTAACCCCTTCACTGCCAGTGTCATTTACACAGGAATCAGTGCATTTGTATAGCACTGATTGCTGTATAAACAACAATGGTCCCAAAAATGTGTCAAAAATGTCCGATGTGTCCGCCATAATGTTGCAGTCACAATAAAAATGGCTGATCGCCGCCATTACTAGTGAAAAAAAATATTAATAAAAATGCCATAAAACTATCCCCTATTTTGTTAACGCTATACATTTTGTGCAAACCAATCAATAATCGCTTATTGCGATTTGTTTTAGCAAAAATATGTAGAAGAATACATATTGGCCTAAACTGAGGAAAAAAAATGTTTTTTTATATATTTTTGGGGGATATTTATTATAGCAAAAAGTAAAAAATAATGCGTTTTTTTTTCTAAATTGTCGCTCTATTTTGTTTATAGCGCAAAAAATAAAATCGCAGGGGTGATTAAATACCACCAAAAGAAAGCTCTATTTGTAGGAAAATAAGGACATCAATTTTGTTTGGGAGCCACGTCGCACGACCGCGCAATTGTCAGTTAAAGCGGTACAGTGCCAAATCGCAAAAAGTGTTCTGGTCTTAAGCCAGCAAATTGGTCCAGTCTGAAAGTGGTTAATATCACTTTAATTGAACAAGCTGAAGTTAGAAGCTGATTGGTTGCAGTTGCAACAGCCGCACCAGATTTTGCACTTCCCAGTCTTGGTAAGTCAACCCCACAGTTTTGCAAATGTGCATTCATGCACTTTTTAACTTGCAATTTTTGAGTGGTTGCATAAGTGAGAAGTTTGACTTTCAGTCTGACTTTCCTGACCTGCAAGATTGTCCTAGGTCAGGAACATAGAAAAGTTTTAAATTCTAAGTATCAATATGACATCCATTTAACTGTCACTAGAATTAGATCAGCAATGGCATCCTCTATATCTCTCTCGTGTCAGTTTTCTCTTTATGATGTCATAGACCCGAATAGAGAAATACTGCAGATGGTAGAGAGAAAAATATTTATCTTCCCGTAATTCTAATTTTTAAAACGACTTTAAATAACAAAATTACATTTTTGAAACATACCAAAGAACAGATTTGGAGTCCTAAATCATTACTATTATTAGATTCCAAGCCACTACTGAAGATATAGCTTATATTACATTTGCACAGAGCTCAAAGGATCTACACAGAGAAAGGATGTTAATGTATGTCAGAGAGAACATATTGCTAAAAATAATCCAACACACATGTTTGTCCAAATCCATAAAATGCTATGACTGTAAACCATCTGCTTATGCATGCATATTTTTATCTAATTACTCATGTGGTATGTCTATATACTTTTGCGAAATATTTGGCTCTTCCAATTTCTTTTTATTGAGTTATTAAGAAAAAAACTCTACATTCTAAAAAATGTGATTTCAAACAGTCCCAATAGCCAATGATCCTTTCTTTACAGTCAGTCTCCCCGAGCAGAAAATCAAGCATTAAAGCTAAATTCCAGGCAGCTATAAAAAAAAAAAAAAACATTAATGAATACAGCTTTGCATTCATCAATATACACTATATTACCAAAAGTATTGGGACACCTGCCTTTACACGCACACAAACTTTAATGGCATTCCCGTCTTAGTCCGTAGGGTTCAATATTAAGTTGGCCCACCCTTTACAGCTATAACAGCTTCAACTCTTCTGGGAAGGCTGTCCACAATGGAATGAGAATGTTTGACCATTCTTCAAGAAGAGCATTTGTGAGGTCAGGCACTGATGTGGACGAGAATTCAACTCATCCCAAAGGTGTTCTATTAGGCTGAAGTCAGGACTCAGTGCAGGCCAGTCAAGTTCCCCCACCCCAAACTCACTCATCCATGTCTTTATGGACCTTGTTTTGTGTGCTGATCCAAATCATTTGGTGGAGGGGGGGGGGGGGGGGATTATGGTGTGGGGTTGTTTTTCAGGGGTTGGGCTTGGCCCCTTAGTTCCAGTTAAGGGAAATCTTAAGGCGTTAGCATACCAAGATATTTTGTGTACAATTACATGCTCCCAACTTTGTGGGAACAGTTTGGGGATGGCTCCTTCCTGTTCCAACATGACTGTGCACCAGTGCACAAAGAAAGGTCCATAGACATGGATGAGCAAGTTTGGGGTGGAGGAACTTGACGGACTTACATAAAGTCCTGATCTCAACCCGATAGAACACGTTTGGGATGAATAAGAGCGGAGACTGCGAGCCAGGCCTTCTCATCCACAACAGAGGTTCTAGAATAGCTCTTATTCAGTAATCTCGCACATAGATTATCAGCCTCATGCTTACAAAGTTCATCATCTGAACGGATTCTCCACAATCTTAAATATTGACCATAAGGGACTATATGTAAGTTTGTTTATATATTATGTTTGCCTGTTAGATCAACGGTACAGTAAACTGCCCCCCTTTAATCTCTGACTGCACACTTGTTTAACTTGATTCAACACCCACACGTATACTTATGGGTTGGTTGTTGAGTAACCCTTCCACGGTCATCATGTCTGCCCCTCTGTCAGTATGGTCAGGAAGTCTCTTTGCTGTGTAGGCAATCAAGGACGGGTGGGTTTGCAGAGTTATTTCTATGCTCCATTCCACCCGTCCTGTTTTTCAAGGCCCACTTCTGGTACGTTGCGTGGCCCCGCTCGTCATGACGTCCCACCTGTGGTTTGGCACAGAGCGGCTCTATGCCTCGTCTATGGCTGGCGGATGTTGCCTGACGCCAGGCACCACACTGCCCTGCCCACATCTGGGCAGATGCTGTGGTGCTTTGGCCAAATTCACCACATAAAAGGCACCCACTTACTCAGACAATCCCAGAATCAGTGGGGACACCCGTGGTTACACCTTTAGCCTCTAATAGGTAAGAATAACAGGACTAGGGGAGCATACATTGTGGTGCTGTTGTTGAACCAGACGTTCTGTGAAGTGGCACACACTCACAGATTATGCCTTTGGGGAACAATCTTTTTTATTCATTTCTTTCTTCTTTTTTTCTCATTTTGTCTCTAGACCTTTATACCCCCTTTGGGGAATTTGTAGGAGTGGCTACACACTTGGTGACCCTCCCCCCAATAGAAGGAAGAAGGAAGCCTGTGTGATATGCCTCCATAAGGTGTGTAGTAGTTCAATTTGTAAACTGATCTATTTAGATTGGTATATGTGCCTGGTTGCTTTATTTGCATATAATACTCTTCGTATCTCTCTAAGATATTATAATGTATTCCCAGGTTCCGGTTCAGCATATCTAGCTGAGGACTGGAGGCATACTTTGAGTTGAAACATGTAATTATCCTGTGTAGCTACATACTGTATTACTGATTGGGGGCTAGGCAACCCAATTTTTGACAGTAAACATATTTGCGAGTAGTGTGGGTGGGTGTTGGGGGGGTTTATTTTTTCCTTTTTTTTTTCCTTTTTTATGAATCAAGGGAAGATGTTGGCCTATTGGGCATTCACAGGTTATCTTTTTTGTTTATTGTTCCAAGATCTCTACATACTACTTACTATGTTGTATACACTATAATACTATGCATATTTATGGTAATTTTTATTTTTTATTTTTGTATTAGCATCTACTTGTCCTGAGGAAGCATTTTGTGAAACGCGCTTCATGGAGGAGTTTATCGACCCAATTTATCTATACAATTTGTACAGTATACATGTCCACAAGGACTCTATATCCATATCTTGATGTTTACCACATTGGGTATTGTTGATTATGTTAATCAGTAGGGTGCTATGTATGTCCATGTCTTTTTAAAACTATGTGTTTTGTAATAAAGATTTATATTTTTAGATAATTATCGCCTCATGTTGTGCCCACAAAATCCATTAGTTTTTTTGATAGAGTTATCTAAACTCATTCAATCCTATTTTCTTCTTTACAATTCTTGTCCTCAGCACCATGGGGAACATCTACTAAGACCTACAGCACTTCCCCAGGCATCACCTGGGTGGCTGGGTGGCCCACTTGCAATGGAAATGCTTGAATGAATGAATGAATGAAATACTTATATAGCGCACAATGCGAACTGAATCGCCTCTAGGCGCTGTGGCGAGCTTTGATCATCTGCTAAAAGAGGAAGGTCTTGAGTTTTTTCCTAAAAGCCAGGTGATTTTCTTCCAGGCGGATGTTGATTGGTAGAGCATTCCATAGCCGAGGCCCTTGGACAGCGAATCTCCGATCACCCTTGGATTTATACCGGGCTTTGGGCACGAGGAGGAGGTTTTTGTTGGCTGATCGAAGACTGCGGTTTGGTGTGTAATGATTTATTTTCTCCATTAGGTATTGCGGAGCTTCTCTATGCACGCATTTGTGGGTGAGGCAAAGGGTCTTGAACGTGATCCGATTTTTTACGGTTAGCCAATGTTAGCCAAAATGCTTCATACTATTTTAGACGGCTTCCATAGAAAAAGATCTGGGAAGATGGTGTCACTTATAGCAATAATTGATTTGTGTACTTGTGATGTATTATTCAAATTATGTCTTGTTTCATATATTAATTGATATTTTTTTCTAAATATACTTTTTTTAAATTCTTAGTGATCATATATCAAGTGCCTGATAAAAAGTCTCCTGATGAAGCCATCGTATGGCGAAACATGTAGAGAATTGGAACCTACTGCATTTTTCCATTTATCGTATGGATATTATATGAAGATATTATACTGATTTTTTAATGTTTTCAATTACATTTTGATATATTTTATATTTGTGTTGTGTTTTGGCACCTTTAAAATCACATACCTCTGTCCTTATTACAACTGTGTCACTTAGTTCATCCTAAACCACTTCCAGCTGTCATCTCAAGTGCTCCAGGTGCTCTCCTTGGGCTTAGCTGGGGGAGCCTGCACTGGCTGTAGTTACTCAATCTTTCCAAAATCACTGGGCAGATCCTACTCTGTAAATGTAACCCTCTTTGTTCAGGCCTCTTTCAGTCACTTTATCACATGCTCTTGCTACAAGGAACCCCATCCTGAGAAATTATATGTAACAGTTGTATCGCTACCCCAACAGGAGCTGCTGGTAGTAATGGGTCCTCTGCTCTGCCTCTAGCCCTAGGCAGAACCTCACTCCTGTTAACACCACCAGAATGCCTTGGCTGGAGAGTCAAACATGATTAGCACACAATGACCGCTAGAAAATAAACAGATTATATTGGCAGGTCAAAAGGTAACAGCAGATCAATACTTCAGTGTCAACATATGAGAAGACAATGCAATACAAATACAACCCAGGTACCATTAAGAATGGACATATACTGCAGTAACAAGAGCATGAAAAACAGCTCTCTGATGGAGAGATTACACCCCATGTGACTGTGGAGAGCTAGCAATGAGTATGACAAGACTAGTTCACATGAGGTCTCTCAGTCAAGAGGGACTAGGCTTAGGTTTGAAAATTTGGCACACTACCAGCAAACCTGTGCTGCCCCCAGGTAGATCACAAGCTCTGAACAGTCCTTGGACATTCTCTTATGCCGGCTTAGTTGGGGCCCTTTAACGCTGGCACACAAAAACAGTGCAATGTTTCTAGGGTGTAAAGTTCAAGAACAGGTAAATGGAAGGTTAAGTGCAGTCAATGGGAATGCCTCTTTAAAGCAGCTGAGCAAAGCAAACATGTTGAAAGAAAGGGGAGTGCAATGTGGTGAGGAGAGGGAGGAGTCAATGTTAGGATAGTATGCAGCAAGGTGTAAGCATAGGGAGTAGTCAAAGACAGCACTCTGGTGAAGTGGCATCTTTAAAGGCCATCTCTGGTGTTGATAGCTGTTGTTCTCAGTAGAAAAGAACAACAAAGTATTTAGCTTCTACTGAGGAACAGTGTCAATGGAGGTTAATGGCCCTGCGGGGCCTGCATTGATGGGAATTAGCTGATTAGTGTGGGTCAGAGACCCTCTCACCTGATCCTTCTGCAGTAGTGTGTAGGAGACAGTTGTCTGTGCAGTAGGGGCCCCCTTAATTGGTGATGCAGCAACAATGGTCAGGGTGGATGCAACTCAGGCAGCAGTTCTGCACAGCGCTCAGCACAGCAGTCCACCCCTTGGCTCTGGTACAGTCCTGTTGAATGCAGTCAGACCCAGCCTGGTCCAACACAGGACAGCACAGCACGACCCACACACACTTTCCCATTTGCCGCGTCTCTTTCCAACCACTCACTCCTTCCCAGGCTTTTGCTTATTTATTATCCCTCTCCAGTGCTTTTGGGCCTTGTGGTTGAGACCCAGCTTTACTGTGTACAAGATCCTCCTTCAAGACTACATTTCCCAGATTGCTCTGGGAACTGGTGTCAGACCTATAGCTGGGAAAGTAGTGGACACTGCCATCTTGTGGACAAATAGATTTCTGCAACCCATGCGTCTCAGTAACAATGCCCAGCATTACACAGTTACTGGAGTGCATGTAGTTTGCAGCAGCTGTGAACAGGATAAAGGAGATCAGCATAATTCAGGTGCAAAAATGATAAAGAAGGGGTAAGCTGTGTGTTATATACATACATGATACACAACAATTTACTAAATGTCATTCAGTTAAGGTTTAAATATAGTTTAATATTCAGTGCCATTCTATGTGTAAAACAGCCTTTTTCTATTTTGTGTCAGCAGTCAAAGCAGAGAGGACTAGGCAGCTGATTTTGGCCCTTCCTTACACCTGGTTACCCCCCCCCCCCCCTTACACCTGGAAGCTCTCTGGATCTTGCCCAGAGACTCTGACTAATAAATAGGATTATTCAGTCTCTGGCCTACCAGAAGGAGAAAGGAATCACTACAACTGGCCTGGAGATCTGGAGTAGACAGGAAGAGGAAGAAGGAGATTAAATGGGCTTCAAGTAATGTCCCTGCATCTTACTTTTTGCCCATGTATTATCACAATTGTCTATTTGTTGCACATGTATTGCCACAACTGTCTGTTGTCCATGTATTGTCATGATTTCCCATTTATTGCCCATGTATTTTCTCAACGTCCTGTTTGTTGCCCATGCATTGTCATGATTGCCCATTTATTGCCTGTGCATTGTCCTGATGTTCGGTTTGTTGCCTGTATATTGTTAGGATTGGCAATATACACCAGTCATTCTCAACCAGAGTTCTGTTCAGGGTGCTAGGGGTTCCTTGAGCTGATTGACCTATCAAATGATGGTGCCTGCATAAATCCAGGTCCTAGGTCACTTGGCAGAGCCAGCAGACTGACACAAATTAACTTTTTAGCTATAAGTAAGGGCTCTTTCACATGTGCAGTCCGTTCAGATCCGCCTGTCAGTTTTTTCAGGTGGATCTGAATGGTCACTCCATACAGCTCTATGGAGCAACGGATGTCAGCGGTGACATGTCCGCTGATATCTGATCCCCCCCGATCCAATCCGCCCTGCAAAATCCAGATGGATGGATGTCCTATTTTCCTTCCGTCTGGCGGATTGGATCGGATCAGATAAAAACAGACAGGCGGCCCATAATCATCTGATCCCCCCATAGAGAAGAGCGGAGATCTGACAGGTCTGTCCATGCATAGTGTGCAGAGATGGACTTGTCATCCGCCGGCTCAGCGAGGAATCAAAGTGGTCATCCCTGCTGAGCAAGCGGATGGCTGAATATGGATCTGCACGTCTGAAAGGGCCCTAAAGGTAAAATTCTAACGACCACTGTACAGGGAGCATTTTTTCACTGCACTCCAATGTAAGGGACATTCCTCCTACTAACCCTGTTTATTTATTTTAATTGGGGTTCCCTGGGGCCTGAAGATTATTTCTTGTTCAAAAGTTTTTATTGAGAGAACATATTGGTGTACAGGCAGAAAGAGGCATCTACAGAATCTCAATGTGATACACTGCGTTGGCAAAGGAAAATTATTTTTACAAAATTGGTTATACAAACAGTCAGAGATTAAGCAACACCAAGCAAAGCTATAGAGTTTAAAACTTTCTTGAGTAATCATACAAAGTAACCCCATAATACAAGGAGAAAAGCTGCTTCTAAAAGCTCCAAGATACCATACGCAGAGTGAAAGATATTAAGCCATTTGCAAAAAGAAGACAAAAAAAGGAGAGTTAAAGTAAAAAAAGAATGAAAACACCAAGTAAAGCTATAGAGTTTAAAACTTTCTTAAATAACCATACAAAGTAACCCCATAATGCGAGGAGAAAAGCTGCTTCTAAAAGCTCAGAGATACCATACGCAGAGTGCAAGATAATAAGCCGTTTGCAAAAAAAAGACAAACATAGGAGAATTAAAGCAAAAAAAGAATCAAAAGAGAAAGGAAAGAAGGGATGAGAGAAAAACAAAAAGGGGGGGGGGGGGGTCAGAGTCTTCCATAAGTCAGGTAGGGTATGGCAGCCCAAAGGCAAGGGAAAGTCTATGTCCCCTGGAGGGTTTGATTAGGGCTCCAAAGATTGGTCAATATTAGGAGGCAAAAAGTGATCAACCCAAGGTTGCCTTGATACAAGGTACTTCAGTACATGGTCAAGTAGGGTAGCTTCAATTTTATTGTGTATCATAAATTGCTTGATTCTATTTCTAGCTTTGAGGAGACATAAACTGGAAGTCTTCCAGGCTTTAGCAATGGTTTGCTTGGAAGATGTTGTCACATTCAGGAGTAATTTAAATTGTGAGGGCATCAGATCCAGGGGGACCTGAAAATAGTTTCAAGGGTTCCTCTGGATTTAAATGATTGAGAAAGTTTAAAATACACTTTGATAAGTCTACATCATGTTAGAATTGTTGGCACCAGATAACTGCTCGAAATGCCTCTTTTAGGGCATTTATGGTCTGTGGATGGAGGCAAGCATGGGTAGTGCTGCAGGCACCAGCTTGTCTTTGGGGAAAAGAACTGTCATTAGCTGGGTAAATCTATCCACAACCAATCAATTCTTCTCCCAAGCAGGCTCAACTAGGTGGCATTAGGGAAGACTTACAAATATAAAACTTTCTCTGACCTTTCCATATTAGATGAACATTATTTTAGATCCGGAAGTACCTTTATAGTCCTTCACAGCCTTTTACAATGTCACTGCCAAAGAAAAGAATAAAAAACTATATGTCAGGTAGGCATAAGAAAGCAACTTCTACATGACAAACAGATTACTCATTCTTGAAAATATCATCTCTTTTCTTAGCGATAGCAAAGTTCAGCTATTTTTAGGTGCATGGGCGTCCAAATTGGCATTTTTTCTCACTTATATTGCCACTAAATTCCAACCCCAAATTTATAAAACAATATCTCTCTGCTTAAATAAGTTAAAGTTACTAGGCGCAACAGTTGCAATTACACATCTCTTTCAGCCTGTTCTTTGTGCTTTCCGCTCACATTTTTCAATTATTCTATCAGCAGTTGAGTCTGGGCATAGATGCAATATGCACACAAAGGAATCATCCAAACAGTGCAGCAAAGATTTTCTAGTGCATAAAATAGTCATAATAGGAGAGAAGTGATAGGACAGACTATTTAAAGGTCATTCTCACAAGAAATGGAGGCATACGGGTTTTAAAATAGAATTTACCAAACTAGCAACCTGCAAAGCATCTGGGCAATTCATAAACTGTCAAAGGCCACGTAATTATGGAACGGTGCACTTGTCATACAATGGAAGCTGATTGCATGTGTTTCATATTTGCTGAACTGCAAATTAGTGGAATTATATATATATATATATATATATATATATACACACACAATGGAGAAATAGATTGCACCCATGTTCAGAAATTCCATAGCATTTAAAAGACATAGATTAGGCTCAATTCACAAAGCTTTAACACAAGTAACTTTTTAAAACCTCATTGACTGTAGCTGAGAGAAACCAAACTTGGCACGTTAGCTCTGTAAATTGAACCTAAATAGAGCTGATAGGAAACAATTGAGTATTTTTGGTAAATGTACATTGCAAGTACCTATTTTTGTACCCATTAGTGTTTGATGTGACTATCTCATGTTTAAAGTAGATGCAAACCCGATCCCAAAAATCTTTCATGACTTCAAAAGTAATTTCATTATTTATTAAATGTACAGTTGTCATTACAGAGACTTTGTCCCAAAAATCATTTGCAAAATAAATGGACTCCCAGCAAAAAACAAACTAAACACCTACCTCTCCCACTATACATGCTGCTAGTGCAGAGAAATTTCCCCCCAAGGTTTATGCAGATACATACTCGGGAGCATTGATCTCCTGTGCCCCTTCCTGCACTTAGCAATTGAACCTGCCAACCCTACACCACTATAGGACACAGTAGTGATGAAAGTCCCTTGACATTAAGGAAAGAAAGCCCTCACTTCTAGACACATCTAGATCAGTGATTCTCAACCAGGGTTCCGTGGAACCCTAGGGTTCCTCCAGAGGTTGCTAGGGGTTCCTTCAGCACTGGGCAATTTCTGGCTCTCAGATAAGTTCCCACTGATACCATTGATCTTTTAAACTATCTGTAAGGAGGTAATTCTTCCCAATGACCACAAGTGTAAGGACCATTCTTCCCACTGACCATCACACTAATGTATCATGAGTTGTAGATTTCTAATTTTTAGCAAGGATTCCCCGAGACCGGAGAACTAATCAAGGGTTCCTCTGTGTTGAAAAGGTTGAGAAAGGCTGATCTAGACAAAGGGAGAGCTTATGAAGTACTTGCCCTTCTGTTTGACTGCTCAGAGGTGGAAGGTGAAAGGTCACGACTGGAGAAGGTCTGGAAAGGGTATGGAAATTCAAGAGTACTTTAAAAAAGCGAAGGGTGGGGTCTCCGACCTTTTTGAAGACAACCAGCCTTCAAGTAAGTTCTCACTCTTCCTACCAAGTATACGTTTTATCAAATCTTTATTGGCGGTTTCTTACTTTGCCAGCGGTAAATCATTCAGATTTATAAACCATGGAAGTGCATTAGTTGTTGGACACCTGTCTGGAAATTATGGATAAGACAGGTGTTTAGACAACTTTATAATGCTAAGGACATACTGGGGGCTTACAGTATACCTGTGACTAGCACTAAGTCAAAGCAGAACTTCACCCAAAAGGGGAAGTTCTGCTTGTTTGCATCCTCCCCCTCCTCTTTAACAATTGAAACTTTTTTGGGGGTGGGGAGCGGGTACCTAGTTATGACAGGTATCGACTACCACTTGAAGCTGGATCGATACAGCGACCCAAGCGAAAGTTCGCCACCTGCTTTTTTCCATCGCAGCCTTCTGGGACACATCAAAGGTCCCAGAAGACTGTGGGACCATTAACAAAGCGCGCTCATGCATGCACATTGGGAAGCCGGCTGTGAAGACGCAAGGTGCAGGGTACATTATCTTCTATCAAGAAGTTGTTTAAGTGATGATTTAGAGTCCAATAAAGCTCAAGCCTTGCCCATCCATCAAAATGTGTCTTAAGTGTTATTTTCTAGGGACATGGTTGAATTCAAAAAGGGTTGGAACACCAATGTTTCTCAGCAATCATGTAGGGACTGCTTGGATATTGCTGGCTGTCAGCTGAAAGCCAGAGGTGGGTCAAATATATACAGACCAGCTGCCAGGATGGAGTGAATGACTTGCTGCTGTGCAATGCTAGAGAAAAGCAGATGGCCCTCAAGATGTGGTGCTGTGTCCCCTTGGCTGTACAGATAATAATGTGAGAGGATGCAACTGAAGCGTTAATCCTCCGTCTTTTTAGATACATTTGCCTCTCTCTGGAAAATTACATGAGGACACCCATGGAAATCACTGGAATGTGAAAATGTTATGTTTGACACTCTCAATTGTCATGAAGGGTTTCAAAGCATTTCTATATGACAAAAAATATTTAACAAACATCTCCTAAGAGTTGATATGGCTGCTGCAGTTGGTTGCTGTGCTGGCTAAATCTGTTTTCTTTAAAACCTTTTTGGCTTTTTTAAGTCTCTGAACCTGAGAAAAATTACTGTTCTATGCAGCATCCTTTAGTTCTCAATCTACAATGAGTACAATGGGCTCAGAGAGATGATAGACTGCTGTAACAAGGGGCTGCGGATACTTTGTGAGAAAGTCTGCTAATTCCAGCTGCAATGGATGGTATAGAATTTAAATTAAAGTGTACTGATTTTTCATGGAGAACTGTATTGCTCTTTGTTGCCTTGACTTTCTTTGTTTCTTTATTTTTTTTTCTTTCTTTAAAGGCAAAGTACAATGTAGTTTAGGTTAGTACACACTTTAAGCTATTATGGCTATATTTAGTCATCTTAGGGGTCACTAAAATTAAAAACAGAAAAATCAGTAAAAGGGACATACTGTAATTTACAGTCAAAAGGGATGTGTCCCTTGTGCTGATTCCTATTGTTTTATTTGAATCCTTTCACCAATTCTACTACCACACCCACCCCTACTGCCTTAATCTTCTGGTTTGGTGGGGGTTATTACAACTAAGGGGCTATCACAGGCTGTCATCAAGAGAATGTGACTGTTACGCTCGGAAGTCAGGCTCGGAGGCCAGTTGCTATAGCAGTGGAGCAGCACCGACCGACAAGTGGGATAGGTATACAAGAAAATCACCCTGGCTCATGACTTGGGTTCACCTGAGGTGCAAGGTCTAAGTAATAACCAGTATTCACCAGAGATCCTCATGGTGGAGATGGGTTTTGCTGCATGTTAGTACCAGGTTGCAGTCCTCAGGATTGCCCCACCAGTAGGTGAGCAAGCCGGGGTCCAGTAGCAGATATAGCAGGTAGGGATCAAACAGAAGTGTAGCCAAGGAACAAGCCAAGCGTCAATATCGAATAGTTGCAGGTTGGGATTAAGCAGAAGCATAGTTGAGGAACACACCAAAGGTCGGTAACGAATGGTAGCAAAGATATGGACGGCAGCAGGAGAAACAAAAGCGAGATATCGGCTGCAGATAGCACAATCATCTGGTAAACATGAAGTGAAGAGACATGGCTTAAATCAGGAAATTCATGGGAGGAGCAAAGAGTTCAAGGTTCAAGACAAAGAAGATTCAAGAAAGGATCATTCAAGGAATGGTCCAGGGATCTGTCCAGGTGGCTTAGCAAGCCAGACACAGAAGAGGTCCCAAGGTCAAATTCAGGTCCTGAAAGTGACTATGTCTGCCTTTTTCGCCCAGCTCCGCCATTCATACAAGACGTACTACAGCTTCTATGAAGGAAACACGATCTCTTAATGGAGGATGAGCAGATAAAGGATAGCACCTCCTCCTCCATTCAGAGATCATGTTTCATTCAGATAAACAGTATTATGGCTTCTATGAATGGTGTGACCAAGCAGAAAGGGGTCAGGTATAGTCAAGCTTTCTTGATGAGAGCCTGTGACAGCCCCTTAGTTATATTAACACCAGCTTCCATGAAAAATTACAGCAGCGAAGGTGTGGGAGGGGGCAGGGACAGAGAAAGATTACAACTAAAATGTCCCTTGTGCTGAATTTTGTTATTCATTTTTGTTTTTTAATAAAAGATTTTTATTGTAAAGTCAAACATGTAGCAGGTGTACATATGGCTTGAACATATTCAATTCAACGGTAGGTGAGAATGTCACACCGTTAGAAATCTTTTTTAATGATAATCCCTCTAGCCAAGGGTGTATTCTCATCTGTTTCAACCTCAGTGTGAAAACCATACGTGAAGTCCAATTTTTAATTGGAAAACTAGTATAATATGACCAGCCGATCATCATTCCAGTGTCTATAAATAACGTGTGCTCTAAATGCGTGAAAGTCGTACCGTACGTAAATTTGAGGTAATGAGGAAGGAACTAAAGACCCAAGAGAGGGTAGTACAGGATGGGGAAAAGAGGGGAAAGGATCAGTAAGAAGGATTGTAGTATGTCAAGGTCCAAGATTACCTATATTTATTTCTATTTCTCCGTTAGGGACTCAATTGTTTTGGGATACTTGAATGTGATCCAGGGTTGCCAGGTTTTATTAAAGATTTCGGTCATTTATTAAGCTGTCGCCCTTATCGCTTCCATTTTTTATCAAAGATGAACCTCTTCCAACCATTCCCTAGTTGTGGGGCGGGGGTATTTCTCCAACATCTGGGGATCACTGCCTTTGTGGTTATGAGTAAAAATCTGGTGAGTGTTTGCTTATATTTTCTCAGTGAACAATTGGTGACGTTCAAATGGCAGCATGTGGCATTTATTGTTATTAATTTTAGTTACACTTAGACTTTAAAGCATATTTAAAGCCAAAAAAATGAATAACTGAATATTTTACACCTTACCAATCCTTTGATATGGTGGCTGCATTAGCTTTCTTTTTTTCTCTTAACTTTAACCCAGTGATTCTCCTAATAACAGACTACCAATTCTAGGGTGACAATGCTCACACCATACTGCACAGCACAACAGAAACAGAAAGGGACTACAGACACCTCCATCTCTCCTCTTTCGTATAAGCTAGAGGCTATGGGTTCTACAGAGACCTGGGAACAACAGTAACTGATAACAGTGAGCACAGACACAGAGAGCAGAAAGTTATTAGCTGGCATGATTTTTGGCAAGATCAACATGTATTTTCTTTAACAGAGCCAACAAAACACTTTCAGTGGTAAGTTAAATAGACCAAAGAGGACCAAAGAAGAATTCATTTATAAAATACAAAGTATTTTTGATGTGCCTTTCACATCTTACATGTATGGCTTTCCATATTTCTGTTACTGTGTAAATTGTGAAGATTTGGTGACTTGTTTGTACTTTAGCAATCCTTAATCAGACCTGCACTCACATTTATCTTGGGGTTTCGACAGGTTCTAGTTGGGTTCATGCTGGGCTGAGCTGAGTTGGTTTTTAACAATTCCTTATAATACACACACACACACACACACACACACACACACAGACACACACAGACACACGGACACACACAGACACACAGACACACACAGACACACGGACACACACAGACACACAGACACACACACACACATTCATACATATAGGGTTAAATAGGGTAATCCTTTCTTACATTATATTTTATATAAAAATAACAGAAAAAATCAGCACAGAAATCACAATAAAACAAACTAAACTTTTGTTGCCAGCTAAGCACTAAAGGCTCCAGACTACAATCCATACAAGCCTCGAACATCTAAAATAAAATCAGTGCAGCGCAACATACAATAATAATAAATGTACATAGACAAATCCCCCCACCGGGGGGGGGGGGAAGTGGGGTATGACGTATGACGCCATTGTTATGGTTTGAAACACACTGGGGGTTATTTACTAAAACCAAAGAGTGCAAAATCTGGTGCAACTCCACATAGAAACCAATCAGCTTCCAGGTTTTATTGTCAAAGCTTGATTGAACAAGCTGACGTTAGAAGCTGATTGTTTTTATCTTTTGCTGGACTAAATCATATCAAATGTAGAGCACTAGATTCTTTCCATTTTGGTTCACATTTGTGCCTCGTGGAGTATCCAGTCTTTACATCGGCCTAGGATTCGCTGGAGATTCATGCCCCATATTGTGGGAAAAACGCTGAGTGACCTTTACAGGTCGAATCCATGAGGTGAGAGGCTAGAGCAGCCTTTCTCAACCTTTTCAACACAGAGGAACCCTTGAAATAGTTCTCCAGGTCTCAGGGAACCCTTGCTAAAAATTAGAAATATATAACTCATGAAACATTATTGTGATGGTCAATGGGAAGAATGGTCCTTACACTTGTGGTCATTGGGAAGAATTACCTCCTTACAGAAAGCTAAAAAGATCAATGGTGTGAGTGGGAACTTATCTGAGAGAAATTGCCCAATGCTGAAGGAATCCCTAGCAACCTCCGGAGGAACCCTGGTTGAGAATCACTGGGCTAGAGTTATCTGTGGTGGATTGTTCACTCACCTGTATCACTGTTTTCATTTGACATCAGGCACTTCATCACAGAGGCTTATCATCTCCATTTGGGATTTGTCTCTGGGCATTTATTATTATTGTATGTTGCGCTGCACTGATTTTGTTATTGTATTATATTTCATATGTTATGGATAAAACATAGTTCCCTTTTAGTACAAGTTTGTGTGTGAACAAAGTATTGATGGGCACACAGGGCAAGGACAAAGATGTTCAGATAAGGAGGCTTTGTGCAGGATTGCATTCTCTAGTAATTTTAAAGTGATATTTACTGTCAACATTTGGCTGAGGGACCAAGATAAAAAAATATTTTCAGATGGCATTTATGCCTTGGTGAGACACAAATGCATCCAAATCCAAAGGAATATGGTGAAAAACAACTTAAAGCGGAGTTCCACCCAAAAATGGAACTTCCGCTTTAACCACTTTCAGACCGGACCATTTTGCTGGTAAATGACCAGAGGTCTTTTTACAATTTGGCACTGCGCTGCTTTAACTGGTAATTGCACGGTCATGCAATGTTGTACCCAAACAAAATTTGCGTCCTTTTCTTCCAACAAATAGAGCTTTCTTTTGATGGTATTTGATTGCCTCTGCGATTTTTATTTTTTGCGATATAAACGTAAAAAGACCGCAAATTTTGAAAAAAAATGATATTTTCTACTTTTTGTTATTAGAAAAATCCAATAAACTCAATTTTAGTCATACATTTAGGCCAAAATGTATTCAGCCACATGTCTTTGGTAAAAAAAAAGTCAATAACTGTATATTTATTGGTTTGCGCAAAAGTTGTCACATCTACAAACTAAGGTACGTTTTCTGGAATTTACGCAGCTTTTAGTTTACGACTGCCTATCTCATTTCTTGAGGTGCTAAAATGGCAGGGCAGTACAAACCCCCCCCCCCCCCCCAAATGACACCATTTTGGAAAGTAGACTCCCTAAGGAAATTGATAAGTGGCATGTTGAGCCCATTGAATATTTTATTTTTTTGCCTCATTGAATAATGACAAAAAAAAATTTTTTATTTTTTTTTACACAAAGTTGTCACTAAATGATATATTGCTCACACATGCTATGGGCATATGTGAAATGACACCCAAAAATAAATTCTGCTGCTTCTCCTGAGTACGAGGATACTACATATGTGGGACTTTTTGGGAGCCTAGCCGCGTACGGGGCCCCGAAAACCAAGCACCGCCTTCAGGCTTTCTAAGGGCGTAAATTTTTGATTTCACTTCTCACTACCTATTACAGTTTTGAAGGCCATAAAATGCCAAGATGGCACAAAACCCCCACAAATGACCCCATTTTAGAAAGTAGACACCCCAAGCTATTTGCTGAGAGGCATGTTGAGTCCATGGAATATTTTATATTTTGCCACAAGTTGCGGGAAAATTACAAACTTTAATTTTTTTTTTTTTTTTTTTCACAAAGTTGTCACTAAATGATATATTGCTCACACATGCCATGGGCATATGTGAAATGACACCCCAAAATAAATTCTGCTGCTTCTCCTGAGTACGGGGATACCACATGTGTGGGATTTTTTGGGAGCCTAGCCGCGTACGGGGCCCCGAAAGCCAAGAACCGCCTTCAGGTTTTCTAAGGGCGTAAATATTTGACTTCACTCCTCACTACCTATTACAGTTTTGAAGGCCATAAAATGCCAAGATGGCACAAAACCCACACAAATGACCCCATTTTAGAAAGTAGACACCCCAAGCTATTTGCTGAGAGGCATGTTGAGTCCATGGAATATTTGATATTTTGCCACAAGTTGCGGGAAAATTACAAACTTTTTTTTTTTTTTTTTCACAAAGTTGTCACTAAATGATATATTGCTCACACATGCCATGGGCATATGTGAAATGACACCCCAAAATAAATTCTGCTGCTTCTCCTGAGTACGGGGATACCACATGTGTGGGATTTTTTGGGAGCCTAGCCGCGTACGGGGCCCCGAAAGCCAAGAACCGCCTTCAGGTTTTCTAAGGGCGTAAATATTTGACTTCACTCCTCACTACCTATTACAGTTTTGAAGGCCATAAAATGCCAAGATGGCACAAAACCCACACAAATGACCCCATTTTAGAAAGTAGACACCCCAAGCTATTTGCTGAGAGGCATGTTGAGTCCATGGAATATTTGATATTTTGCCACAAGTTGCGGGAAAATTACAAACTTTTTTTTTTTTTTTTTCACAAAGTTGTCACTAAATGATATATTGCTCACGCATGCCATGGGCATATGTGAAATGACACCCCAAAATAAATTCTGCTGCTTCTCCTGAGTACGGGGATACCACATATGTGGGACTTTTTGGGAGCCTAGCCGCGTACGGGGCCCCGAAAACCAAGCACCGCCTTCAGGCTTTCTAAGGGCGTTACAGTTTTGAAGGCCATAAAATGCCAAGATGGCACAAACCCCCCCCCAAATGACCCCATTTTGGAAAGTAGACACCCCTAAATTTAGGGGTACACTAGTGAGACTAGGTAATAAATGGCGGGTGCCCTGAAACTATAAAAAAATAACTAACCAACCAGCGTCACCTGTAACAGTTATATGGTGATCACTGGTGAAAGGGTTAACTAGGGGGCAATCAGGGGGCTTTATGCGGTAGTATATGGGGGTCCCTGGCGCTATAAAAAGCTGCGGCGAACCTAAATACCTACCTGCCTAACTAGCGTCACCTGTGACACTAATACAGCGATCAGAAAAACGATCGCTTATTAGGCTGGGTTCACACTGGAGCGATGCGGGAACGCCACGAATCCGCGGCGGGTTCCCGCATCGCATGCCTCCCGGCGGCAGTTCACACTGCCCTATGCGAACTGCTGGGAGTGTCAGTGAAATGTTAATGACACCCCCAGATCAGTTCGCATATCGCAGTGCGATCTGCAAACTCGGATCGCATGGTGTGAACACCCATGTGATCCGATTCTGCTGCGGACCAAAAAAAGGGTCCCGTGCGAATTTGCGGCGGGTGCGGCGGGTGCGGTCGAATTCAGCCATACTATCTGTATGGCTGAACTCGAATCGCACAGAGATCGGATGTGATTTGCACTGCAGTGCGGTGCGAATCACATCCGTTCTCATAAACCGCTGCAATGTGAACCCAGCCTTAGTGACACTGGCGACGGGGGGTGATCACGGGGTTAAACCTTTATTGGGGGGGTTAGGGGGGTACCTTAGAACTAAAGGGGGCTAACCCTAACTGCCCTAACAGTTATTACAGTCACAAATGACACCCGCCGGGTGATCAGGGGGTTAAACCTTTATTAGGTAATAAATGGCGGGTGCCCTGAAACTATAAAAAAATAACTAACCAACCAGCGTCACCTGTAACAGTTATATGGTGATCACTGGTGAAAGGGTTAACTAGGGGGCAATCAGGGGGCTTTATGCGGTAGTATATGGGGGTCCTTGGCGCTATAAAAAGCTGCGGCGAACCTAAATACCTACCTGCCTAACTAGCGTCACCTGTGACACTAATACAGCGATCAGAAAAATGATCGCTTATTAGGCTGGGTTCACACTGGAGCGATGCGGGAACGCCATGAATCCGCGGCGGGTTCCCACATCGCATGCCTCCCGGCGGCAGTTCACACTGCCCTATGCGAACTGCTGGGAGTGTCAGTGAAATGTTAATGACACCCCCAGATCAGTTCGCATATCGCAGTGCGATCTGCAAACTCGGATCGCATGGTGTGAACACCCATGCGATCCGATTCTGCTGCGGACCAAAAAAAGGGTCTCGTGCGAATTTGCGGCGGGTGCGGCGCGAATTCAGCCATACTATCTGTATGGCTGAACTCGAATCGCACAGAGATCGGATGTGATTTGCACTGCAGTGCGGTGCGAATCACATTCGTTCTCATAAACCGCTGCAATGTGAACCCAGCCTTAGTGACACTGGCGATGGGGGGTGATCACGGGGCTAAACCTTTATTGGGGGGGTTAGGGGGGTACATTAGAACTAAAGGGGGCTAACCCTAACTGCCCTAACAGTTATTACAGTCACAAATGACACCAATGCAAAAAAAAAAAAAATGACATTGGTGTCACTGTGACTGGGGGGCAGGGGTAATTGGGGGGGTGATCGGGGGGGTGTGAGTGTGCCTGGCATGTTCTACTGTGTAGTGTCGTGTTGGTGCAACTCACCGATCCTCTCTCCTCGGTGTCGGAACGAAAAATACCGACACGGAGGAGAGATTACATCACTTCCTCTCCTGTGTTTACATTACAGGAGAGGAAGTGATGTCACGGAGCATTTTCATTCGTCGGGAGCGATCGCGAGGGGGTGGCCATGAATGAATGGCCGCCCCCTCATCCCAGATCGCTCCCGAACGAATACCGACCGCCGCAGGCACCGGGGGGGGGCCCGATCGGGCCCCCCACCCGCGGGAAGGCAGGGACGTACAGGTACGCCCATATGCCTGCCCGTGCCATTCTGTCGACGTACATCGTCGTGCGGCGGTCGGCAAGTGGTTAAGGGAGGTGACCCCCTGACATGCCACATTTTGGCATGTAATTTTTTGGGGGGGGGCAGTACCCTCTTTTGAGACGGTCCCAGCTTCCACTTCCTCCCGGTGCACCGCGGCACCGGAAGGGAGATCACCTCTCCCTCTCGGCAATCATCTGGGACACGTCATAGGTCCCAGATGAATGCCCGGCCAGCCACGGTGCTCAATGCGGCTCGCGCATGCACAGCAGGTGCCCTGCTGTGACGCTATAACCGGGCACCCACAGTTACAATGACGGTGCAGCAGAGAGGAGGGTGAGGAGAGCGGGGCTGTGTGTGCCCGCATCGCTGGACCCTGGGACAGGTAAGTGTCTGATTATTAAAAGTCAGCAGCTGCAGTATTTGTAGCTGCTGACTTTTTTTTTTTTTTTTTAGCTTTAGTGCAAGCCAGGAGACTGCCCAGTCCAATGCGCGTCAAGTAGGCTTCAGCTTGTCTCCTCCCAAGCCACACCCTTCTAACACGTATATGCAAGCCCAGTCACCAAAACCTTTAAACCTCCCTGGCAGTATTATTATGTTAGATTTTTGCATCTCAAAGCGGTACATTGTATTGCATGGAAATGTGGTGTTTTATATTGTAGGCCTATAATTCTTAGAATAACTCACTTAAATCTGTCCAAACAAGAGTCTAGTAGACATCCCGGGTATGATAAAATTTGAAACATGAAATCATAAATTATAATTTAATAAATAACTATAAATAATTATAACAAATAATAACACAAATTATTCAATAATGTAATCAAATAAAAAAACACTGAAATTTGCTCAGTTGCAGAATTGTCGCTGTCTTTACTTTCAGTGTCTGATGATGAATTTCCCCACGAATCACTAGCGCTCAATTCTGCAAGTGTTCTAATTCACCTTGGTCACTTGGATTTAGAATTTTTATATTTTTCTTTATTTATACTCATTTTGGCTTTATTATATACACATTGTAATATGTTTACACATCCTATATATGAATTTTGTTATATATGGTAAATTTGCGTTTTTTTGCACATAGAGTCACCTTATGGTCTATGCACTAGCTATCACTTTATCATATGCACAGAGGCATTCTCTGATTTATCCATGCACGGTTGCACTTTATACAATTTATAATTGCACATTATTGGTTTTACTGTGGTTATTGAATGTTTTGAAATTAGCGCATCACATTTTTTCTACTTATTTATTTTTCATTCGTGAGAGACAACTCATTTAGTGACTGCTGCTTTTTTCATTAGCTATTCTCGCCTTCTCATATATTTTTCTCCATAGAGCGCAGAAGCCTTTAAATACACATACTACATGTTCTAATTCAATATCGCTGTTTTCTAGCTGGTCTAAAACCACTTTGGACGTAAAGGGACACTTTTTGGTTGCTATGGACAATCTCAAGTTTGCAGGCAGAAAGAACAGTTTATATAATATAAAACTGCATGCAGGGCACTGGACAAAGCACTAGTAGAGACAAAAGGGAGGTGAAATAGTTTGATACAGTAATGTAGTCTGTAAGATTACAGTGTACTGGATGTATTTTATTTTTTTCACTTTTTGAATTTGGCGCCGGGCTCTGTCCCCATGCGTTGCAACGTTTGCAGGGAACGGAGCCTGGCATACAGTACATTGGGTGGAGGACACAGCCCACGGACACTGCGGGAGGACATTGCAAGATCCTGGGGACAAGTTAAGTAACTTTGGCTGGATCCTGCAATGCAATTCTGAGTGTGGCTCAGGGTCACCGCTTTTGGTAATGAAAATTCACCCCGAGCCACACTTGGAAATACTGCCAGGGAGGTATTCAAAGAATATGAGGTATTTCAAAGAATTTATCAGGCCAAGCATATCCAAAAAATTAGGGGATTAACAAGTGTTCTTATACAAACAATCAATAAGACAATAACGTTATTCAGAACAATATGGTTAAACACCTTCAGTATTCTGACTATTAGTAATTAACAGCACTGAACTGCATTTACCTAGCAAAAGTATATACAGACAGTCCCAACTTTCTACAACAGTCCCTGTTTTGGCACACTGGCCAGCAAATGATGGAAAAAAAATAGGGGTTCTTGAAGAAAACACAACAGTTTCCAGCAGACAACAGATTAACTTGTGAAATATTAGGTATAGAAGAAATAAGCTGGTTGTCTGAAAGTCACAAGCACCACACCCCTCAAAATTGAGAAAATTGTACAGATATGGATAAATGTTTTTTTTAGGTGCTATACAAAAAAGGAGATAATATAAGTAAAAATATGTTCATTTTATTTATGCAAAGTTAAACATTTCAACAATAAAAAAAAAAACATGTGTTGTGCAGTTTTTCCAATTCACTCAACATGTTTCGCTAAGGTTTAGCTTCTTCAGCAGATAATTATGGATACTGCATATGCAAATAATTGATAAGTCCTCTGGAAAGAGTAGTCCAATTTCTATGCATCAGATAATAAGATATATCAGACACATAAAGGAGACATTTATGATTTGGCCCAGGTGTTGTTAGGACAGTATCAGCATACCATAGGGAGAGACCACCCAAGAAATTTGATGCCCTTAAAAAAAAAATGGGGCAGTATAGAAGTCAGAACAATACGGCTATTATCAAAACTTTCAAAAATTCTATTGTTCTGCTCACACAATGTAGACTTAAGCCGCGTACACATGACCAGACTTTGACAGCAAAGGTCCGACGGAACGAATCCGTCGGACAATTCGATCGTGTGGGGGCTCCATCAGACATTTGCTGTCCAAAAATCTGACAGACTTTAGAAATAGAACATGTTTCAAATTTTTGTGCTAGACCCAGTTCCTATGGAGAAATCCGCTCGTCTGTATGCTAGTCCGATGGACGAAAACCGACGCTAGGGCAGCTATTGGCTACTGGCTATGAACTTCCTTATTCTAGTCCGGTTGTACATCATCACATTCGAATCCGTCGGACTTTGGTGTGATTGTGATTGGCCAAGTCTTTTAATTCGGAAAGTCCGTCGGAACTCCTCTGAAAGTCCGTCGGGAAGACCGTCGGACCTAGTCTGCCGGAAAGTCTGGTCGTGTGTACGGGCATTAGATATTTCTCCAGATAAGTGGTAATAGGGCTACAAGGTGGCCACTTCAACCCTTATGGAGTCTACTGTCTCCTATATGGCAAAAAAATAAATGTCCTCTTCCCAGAGCATAAAAATACTCAGCAAAACAGGTTGAGTGAATTGGGAAAACTGCACAATATATGTAAAGCAATGTTTTTTTTATTGTTGAAATTTGAACTTTGCATAAATAAAATGAAAATATTTTTACTTATATTATCTCCTTTTTTGTGTAGCATCTAAAAAAAAAAAAAAATATATATATATATATATATATATATATATATATTCTATATCTGTACAATTTTGTTAAATATTAGTCTTTTACCAGAGTGCCCCCTTCTGGTTCTCCAGACATGTGCTCTGATTCAGTAAAAATCTGGTTCAACTTAGACAGGAATAGAAGCTGCTGTGATTTCTCCCTTTTAATCCTGCTGAGACAGTCCCTGTTGTCCCTTCTTACAAGCGGTGGTGATGCTCTCTAGTGCAGTCTGATCACACCAGACTTCCAAATCCCACCTTACATCCTCCTGTGGAGAAAATTCCCTCTCTCCGTGGCAAGGTCCAGTGCGATGAGCAGTCTCTTTGTTTCTCTGAAGTCCCACGTTATTGCGGGCAGCTATGGCAGGGTTTTGTTTAACCAGCAGCTCAGCCTCTTTATTTTTACCCTTCCTAGCTTCATAACAGTTTCCTCCCTTCCTCTCAGAAACCTGCAAAAACACACTCCTTGTTTTGTTGCATAAGCCAATCACTGTTCTCAAGATCGATCCAGACTTAGCCAAGATAGTTGCCTCCTGCTCTGGATACACTCCATAGATGAGGATTGCACAGTGGTCTCCTTAAAGATGGTTGTTGCACTTCTGCATTATTGAACATTCAGTTTAAACTTGCCCACACAGCAGAAGGATAATACAGCAGATACAAATGAGGAAGCTCCACAGCAGTTACAAGCTACAGTCCATGTTACAAAAATAATAATTAGTAGCCATCAATTAAGTTTTTTTTAAGGCATTTCCTGTTATAGGTTGACTACACTCTGCTCCTGTCTCTCAATTGCACATCTGCATTGTTTCCCCCTCATATGAGCTTCTGATCATGACTACACATTACACATGGTCCATGGTTTGTACCATCAGAAAATCCACCCTGAGAAATACCATGCAACCATCCCTGGGGTGGATTTCAGCAGTAACTGTCTGCAAAAAAGCTTCAGCTCAGCAGTGCTGAGATACAACAATATAAGGGCACCAATATTTTATTGTAATTGTTATTATACCTAATGCTTTAGTAAACTAAATGCTATTCAGTTAGGTTTTTGTATCTACATTAATGTAATTTGTTTTGTTAATTTGCTTCTACAGTTTGTCATTCTTTATATGCTTTTATGTGTGTTTATTACAAATACAAGTATCTTCTGTCTGGCAGCCCTAGTGTTAGTAGATCCCTTTATTTTTCAATGTCTTCGCTACACACAAAGAAGAATCCTTTGCTAGAGTCTATTGAGAAAGCTTACAAATATTTTTTCTTTTTGCTTTTTAGAAGTTATTGCCAGCTATTGCCCATTGTGTTATCGCCTGGTAATGAGCATGATAGATAGATAGATAGATAGATAGATAGATAGATAGATAGATAGATAGATAGATAGATAGATAGATAGATAGATAGATAGATAGATAGATAGATATTAGAGTCTCATGTAATTTTTCTAATTTTACATATTATCTGACCAATTATTCCTCACTTTCTCCCTGGAATAGAAATGCCCAGTCTACTTTCTCCTTTTACGTGGTTTAATTTATGACTGTGAACCTGCTATATCTCGCAATACAGATCGTGTGAATGTCAGACAAAAAATACATTTGACTTTACTAATGAGAAGTTGTTCTTCACATAGCCAAGCTGTGTCATTAGGAAGGAAAGGCATCAGAGGTACTGTGCGTGTTCATTTGATGTCTGGCAATACTCCAGCTCTTGGAAACATTGCCGCAAACTGTGGTCGGAGTTTTGTTTCTACATGAAAAGAAGTTAAGTGTTTACTTCTATTAAAATAGGAGAGAAAAAAAAACATTATTTAAATTGAAAAAGATGAAAGGAATTATATTATATTAACATTTTAAAAGTAAGCAAGTAATTAAGCAGTTTTAATTGTTCCATTTAATATTTGGATACTCAAAGTGAGATTTTAACCCAACTTTTTTTACGCTTGGGATGGAGCAGTGAGGGTTGGTACTGTTGAAAGGTTATTACAGATGTCTGTGTCCCTCTTGGGGAGACTTGCCCATCATTTCTTGTTCCAGTGACTACTCAGGAAACACGAGGACATTTTGCCAATGACAGACAGTGATCATTTTTAGGGTATATAGAGCAACTTCAGATGGCTTCACTCAGGCATGTACTGGCCATCGGGACTACCGGGAGTTACCAGTGGGCTGATGGCTCAGTGGGCCGGTTTCAGTCACAGCGGTCCACTGTCCCCCTCCACTCCTCTTTCCCCCGCAGCTCTCACCTCCTCTCCTTCGCTAGTTATGCAGTGTTACTGAATAATGACATGATCCTCAGGAGTTGGCACTGAGAAGTAGTGATGGCCGAACGGTTCGCCCGGCGGTCGTTTCGCGGCGAATTTCCGACTTTCGCCGTCCGCGGGTTCGAACGCCTTTTTCCGTCGTTCGCCCCGGCGGACTTACGTGTTTAATGTATACAAGAACTTTAACCTTTCGTGACACGTTTATCATGTGTTACAGGACAACCAATTGAGACATGACAGCTCATGGACACTTGGACATTCCCCCTAACCTATAAATACACCCGATCCGGTGGCCATTTTACATTCTTTCTTCTGTCACTGTAGGGAAAGGATCCTGTGTGGAGTAGGGACAGAGAAAACGCTAGCTATTTGGTACACAAAAGTTCTTTTCAGGACTGGTATAGGTGTTAGGTCAGCAGCCTGAGTTTCTTTTGTCAGTTTAGATAAAGGGACAGAGCGCTGTATGCTGCTATTTTAGGGACAGCTCAGCCAGATTAGTCTTTCTTCATCATCATCATCATCATCATCATTAGCTGTTACTATCAGGTCCACAAAAGAGCTGTTCCAGCTAATCGTTCCAGCCTACTCTTTTTTGCCAATTTGTATAGGGACAGGCAGGAAGCAGTGTGTCAGGCAGTGAGGATAATTTTAAAGACTTGCTGTTACTATTAGTTCCACAAAGGTTCTTTTCAGGACTGGTATCAGTGGTACGGTAATAGGCTTGTACACGTATAATATTCTTTCTTCCAAATATAGAAAGAATATTATACTTGACTGCTGCCCTTCTGCTGCAGTCTGCTAATCATTCACAACTCACTTGTTCCACAAAGCTCTTTATCAGGACTGGTAACTTGGTCTGTCTAGGGTGCTACGGTACATAGGCTTGGGTGCGGTACAGTCTGCTGTTCTGTAAGGACCGCTATCGGTCCACAATACATAGGGTTGCCGTGCACTACTGCTGACCGCTGCCCTATACTGCAGCAGTCCTTCATTGGTATAGGGACTGACGTACAGTCTGCTAATCACTAACACACAACCTGCTTGGTCCACAAAAGTTCTTATAAGGACTGGTAACTTGGTATAGGGTGCTACGGTACATAGGCCTGAGTGCGTTACAGTCTGCTGTTCTGTAAGGACCGCTATCGGTCCACAATACATAGGGTTGCCGTGCACTACTGCTGACCGCTGCCCTATACTGCAGCAGTCCTTCAGCGGTATAGGGACTGACGCACAGTCTGCTAAACACTAACACACAACCTGCTTGGTCCACAAAAGTTTTTATAAGGACTGGTAACTTGGTATAGGGTGCTACGGTACATAGGCCTGAGTGCAGTACAGTCTGCTGTTCTGTAAGGACCGCTATCGGTCCACAATACATAGGGTTGCCGTGCACTACTGCTGACCGCTGCCCTATACTGCAGCAGTCCTTCATTGGTATAGGGACTGACGTACAGTCTGCTAATCACTAACACACAACCTGCTTGGTCCACAAAAGTTCTTATAAGGACTGGTAACTTGGTATAGGGTGCTACGGTACATAGGCCTGAGTGCGTTACAGTCTGCTGTTCTGTAAGGACCGCTATCGGTCCACAATACATAGGGTTGCCGTGCACTACTGCTGACCGCTGCCCTATACTGCAGCAGTCCTTCATTGGTATAGGGACTGACGTACAGTCTGCTAATCACTAACACACAACCTGCTTGTTCCACAAAAGTTCTTATAAGGACTGGTAACTTGGTATAGGGTGCTACGGTACATAGGCCTGAGTGCGTTACAGTCTGCTGTTCTGTAAGGACCGCTATCGGTCCACAATACATAGGGTTGCCGTGCACTACTGCTGACCGCTGCCCTATACTGCAGCAGTCCTTCATTGGTATAGGGACTGACGTACAGTCTGCTAATCACTAACACACAACCTGCTTGGTCCACAAAAGTTCTTATAAGGACTGGTAACTTGGTATAGGGTGCTACGGTACATAGGCCTGAGTGCGTTACAGTCTGCTGTTCTGTAAGGACCGCTATCGGTCCACAATACATAGGGTTGCCGTGCACTACTGCTGACCGCTGCCCTATACTGCAGCAGTCCTTCAGCGGTATAGGGACTGACGCACAGTCTGCTAAACACTAACACACAACCTGCTTGGTCCACAAAAGTTTTTATAAGGACTGGTAACTTGGTATAGGGTGCTACGGTAC
Organism: Lithobates pipiens; assembly: GCF_037356315.1. Classification (NCBI taxonomy): domain Eukaryota; kingdom Metazoa; phylum Chordata; class Amphibia; order Anura; family Ranidae; genus Lithobates; species Lithobates pipiens. Next base: position 204,647,512 of record NW_027507686.1, read on the forward strand.
ATAGGCCTGAGTGCGTTACAGTCTGCTGTTCTGTAAGGACCGCTATCGGTCCACAATACATAGGGTTGCCGTGCACTACTGCTGACCGCTGCCCTATACTGCAGCAGTCCTTCATTGGTATAGGGACTGACGTACAGTCTGCTAATCACTAACACACAACCTGCTTGGTCCACAAAAGTTCTTATAAGGACTGGTAACTTGGTATAGGGTGCTACGGTACATAGGCCTGAGTGCGTTACAGTCTGCTGTTCTGTAAGGACCGCTATCGGTCCACAATACATAGGGTTGCCGTGCACTACTGCTGACCGCTGCCCTATACTGCAGCAGTCCTTCAGCGGTATAGGGACTGACGCACAGTCTGCTAAACACTAACACACAACCTGCTTGGTCCACAAAAGTTTTTATAAGGACTGGTAACTTGGTATAGGGTGCTACGGTACATAGGCCTGAGTGCAGTACAGTCTGCTGTTCTGTAAGGACCGCTATCGGTCCACAATACATAGGGTTGCCGTGCACTACTGCTGACCGCTGCCCTATACTGCAGCAGTCCTTCATTGGTATAGGGACTGACGTACAGTCTGCTAATCACTAACACACAACCTGCTTGTTCCACAAAAGTTCTTATAAGGACTGGTAACTTGGTATAGGGTGCTACGGTACATAGGCTTGAGTGCGGTACAGTCTGCTGTTCTGTAAGGACCGCTATCGGTCCACAATAGATAGGGTTGACGTGCACCACTGCTGACCGCTGCCCTATACTGCAGCAGTCCTTCAGCGGTATAGGGACTGACGCACAGTCTGCTAAACACTAACACACAACCTGCTTGGTCCACAAAAGTTTTTATAAGGACTGGTAACTTGGTATAGGGTGCTACGGTACATAGGCCTGAGTGCGTTACAGTCTGCTGTTCTGTAAGGACCGCTATCGGTCCACAATACATAGGGTTGCCGTGCACTACTGCTGACCGCTGCCCTATACTGCAGCAGTCCTTCATTGGTATAGGGACTGACGTACAGTCTGCTAATCACTAACACACAACCTGCTTGGTCCACAAAAGTTCTTATAAGGACTGGTAACTTGGTATAGGGTGCTACGGTACATAGGCCTGAGTGCGTTACAGTCTGCTGTTCTGTAAGGACCGCTATCGGTCCACAATACATAGGGTTGCCGTGCACTACTGCTGACCGCTGCCCTATACTGCAGCAGTCCTTCAGCGGTATAGGGACTGACGCACAGTCTGCTAAACACTAACACACAACCTGCTTGGTCCACAAAAGTTCTTATAAGGACTGGTAACTTGGTATAGGGTGCTACGGTACATAGGCTTGAGTGCGGTACAGTCTGCTGTTCTGTAAGGACCGCTATCGGTCCACAATAGATAGGGTTGACGTGCACCACTGCTGACCGCTGCCCTATACTGCAGCAGTCCTTCAGCGGTATAGGGACTGACGTACAGTCTGCTAAACACTAATACACAACCTGCTTGGTCCACAAAAGTTCTTATAAGGACTGGTAACTTGGTATAGGGTGCTACGGTACATAGGCTTGAGTGCGGTACAGTCTGCTGTTCTGTAAGGACCGCTATAGGTCCACAATAGATAGGGTTGACGTGCACCACTGCTGACCGCTCACCTATACTGCAGCAGTCCTTCAGCGGTATAGGGACTAAGAGTTTTGTCACAGGGTCATTTAAAAAATGACATGCAGAGGAAGAGGCAGGCCCTTCCGCAGGGGTGGTAGGGGTAGGGCAGGAGCAACAGGCTTGAGCCAAAGTGGGAAGTTGCAGAAGGTGCGTTCAATTACTTTAAAGGATGCACCAGACTTGGTTGAGTGGCTCGCTCAGCCTTACTCTTCTGCACCCTCCTCATCCTCTCGATCTGCACCCTCTTCTTCACTCTCTGCTATGTGCACCCCCAAAGACACTACCACCAACAACACGACCACCACCACCACCACCACATACCTTCCGCTTGAGTCACTGGAATTATTTTCCGATCCATATCAAGAGGACATTTCTGATGCGCAGCCACTCTTGGTATTGGATCAGGAAGAGGAGGTAGCAACAAGCGCTACTCAGCAGTCTGACGCCAGTACCCAGATCAGCCCAAGGAGGAGGTTGGTCCCCGGTGTTGCTGCCTACTCTACTTATAGCGGTGGGGAAGGTGACGTTGATGATGACGTGTCTAGTGATGTCACGTGGGTGCCCACAAGAGAGGAAGAGGAGGGGAGTTCAGAGGGAGATATGGACCAGCAGATAGGGAGGAGAAGCAGCAATGACTTACATTGCACAGCAGGGACAAAGCAGACTGCAAATGTATCAGGAGCGAGTCATCGACCATGTACGGTCACATCTGGCGCTCCCAGGACACCGGCACATGGCTCCGCAGTGTGGGCTTTTTTTAACGTGTCCGCTGCTGACAATAGCGTTGCCATCTGCAATCTTTGCAGTCAACGCGTTAGTCGCGGTAAGCCCAATACTCACCTAGGGACGACCGCCTTAAGAAGGCACATGAGCAGCCATCACCGAGCCCAGTGGGAGCAACGGAACACACAAAGCCACACTGCAGGCTCTCACCGTCCAGCCTCGTCTTCTACTTCTCCTTCTCCTCTCTCCTCACAATTGTCCTCCACTCCACCTTCCATCACGCCAAGCTCACATTTTTCTGCAAAAAGGCAGGCTTCCGTGGGCCTAATGTTTGAGCGTAAAAAAATGATGACGCCGGATAACCCTCTTGCCCAACGGTTGGCGGCTGGCTTGTCAGAACTCATAGCCCGCCAACTACTGCCATATAAACTGGTGGACTCGGAGGCCTTTCGCAAATTTGTGGCCATTGGAACACCACAATGGAAGGTCCCAGGAAGGAAGTATTTCTCAGAGAAGGGCATCCCAGAGCTATATGGCCATGTTCAGCGGCAAGTGAATGTATCTCTGGCACACAGTGTCGGTGCCAAGATACATCTGACCACAGACACGTGGTCTAGCAAACACGGGCAGGGAAGGTATATCAGTTTTACTGCCCACTGGGTGAACCTTCTGACGGCCGTCAAGCATGTAACCCGTGGCACCCGTGTAGATTTGGTTTTACCGCCACGGATTGCATGCAGGCCTGACTCTTCTTCTCCTCCTCCTACTCCATCCTCCTCCCTCTCCTCCTCAGCTGCCTCCTCCTTTTCCGCTGCTAGCGTCTCTTCCACTGCACCGCCCAAGCTCCCCAGAACCTATTCCACATGCCAGGTGAGACGTTGCCATGCCGTGCTGCGTCTGTTGTGCCTGGAAGCAAAGAGCCACACTGGCCCGGCACTCCTTTCAGCTTTGCGTTCACAGGCAGATGAGTGGCTAACACCGCTCAATTTGACAGTTGGTAAAGTGGTGTGTGACAACGGTGCCAATCTGCTTAGCGCATTGAAACAGGGCAAAATCACGCACGTGCCGTGCATGGCACACGTCTTAAACTTGGTCGTGCAGCGATTCCTTGTCAAATACCCTGGGGTCCAGGACATCTTGCGGCAGGCAAGGAAAATCTCGGCCCATTTCAGAAGATCTTACACGGCCATGGCTCGCCTTGCTGACATTCAGCGGCGACACCATCTGCCGGTCAGACGTCTTATTTGCGATTGCCCGACGCGATGGAACTCAACCTTCTATATGCTTGATAGGCTGCTCCAGCAGAAACGTGCAGTTAACGTCTACCTGTATGAACTCTGCGAAAGAAACGGTTCTGGGGAGCTGGGTTTTTTTTCACCGCGCCAGTGGCTGCTCATGCGCGACACATGCAGACTTCTGCGGCCATTTGAGGAGATCACCAAACTGGTCAGTCGCAGCCATGGCGCCATCAGTGACATGGTACCTTATGCCTTCTTTCTGGAGCGTGCATTGCGTCGTGTCATTGATCAGGCTGTGGAGGAGCAGGAGCGGGAAGATGAGGAAGTCGCAATGCTGGATGAATTCCCAGGGGGGGCTACTCTATCTGAGACAAGTCAACAACAGGAGTCTGATGAGGAGTCAGAGGAGGATGGTGCCGGGGCGGATGAGCAGGAGCAAGAAGAGCATGCTTTAAACCTTTCTGGGATCCCTGTTGTGCGAGGATGGGGAGAGGAGAATGAAGAGGACGACATTATCCTGGATGATGAGCAGGAGCCAGGCCACCACACCGCTTCCACTTTAGTGCAAATGGGGGCCTTCATGCTCCAGTGTTTTAATAGGGACCCCCGTATAAAAAGCATGAGGGTCAAGGACCAGTACTGGGTGGCAACGTACTTAGACCCCCGGTACAAACACAAAATGGCGGAAATGTTACCGCCGTCGCAGAGGGCTGTCAGAATGCAGCACTTCCAGGCCTTGCTTCGAGAAATGCTGCATTCTGCTTTTGCGTGCGCTGGCAGAGGAGCAATTCCCACTCCCAGAGAAGGATTTGCGGGTACCAATCCAACAGCGCCTGCAAGAAGAGGCCGGTTTGAAGATGTGTTGGTGACTTCGGATATGAGGTCATTCTTTCAGCCGACCCATCGACAGGTGTCATCCGGATCCAGCATCAGGGAACGCCTAGACCGTCAGGTGTCCGACTACATTGGGTTAACGGCCGATGTGGACGCTCTGAGGAGTGATGAACCCCTAGACTACTGGGTGGGCAGGCTTGACCTCTGGCCAGAGCTTGCCCAATTTGCAATCGAACTGTTGGCTTGCCCCTCATCCAGTGTCCTGTCCGAAAGGACGTTCAGCGCAGCAGGGGGGATTGTGACCGATAAGCGTACTCGCCTAGCTCACCACAGTGTTAACTACCTCACATTTCTAAAAATGAATGAGGCATGGATCTCGGAGGAATTCAACACATGTGATCAGTAGACCATGTATATGTCTATAAACAATTTTTGGAATCAAGCACACAGACCTTCTTAATTCATTTGGCTCACTTCCCTGACCCAAAAAAGCACACCGTACTATATGCCCCTACCCTCCTCTTTGAAGAGGTTGAGCGGTGTCATATTTCTACTGGGGCTGCTTATTATGAGGGGTTCCCACCATCCCTGTGCTGTGCTGACTTCCTCCTGGGTGTTCTTATTATGAGGGGCTCCCACCATCCCTGTGCTGTGCTGACTTCCTCCTGGGGGTTCTTATTATGAGGGGATCACACCATCCCTGTGCTGTGCTGACTTCCTCCTGGGGCTGCTTACGGTGCTGCTGTCAGCGCTGTATGTCACGGAGCTGCTGTCAGCGCTGTATGTCACGGAGCTGCTGTCAGCGCTGTATGTCACGGAGCTGCTGTCAGCGCTGTATGTCACGGAGCTGCTGTCAGCGCTGTATGTCACGGAGCTGCTGTCAGCGCTGTATGTCACGGAGCTGCTGTCAGCGCTGTATGTCACGGAGCTGCTGTCAGCGCTGTATGTCACGGAGCTGCTGTCAGCGCTGTATGTCACGGAGCTGCTGTCAGCGCTGTATGTCACGGAGCTGCTGTCAGCGCTGTATGTCACGGTGCTGCTGTCAGCGCTGTATGTCACGGAGCTGCTGTCAGCGCTGTATGTCACGGAGCTGCTGTCAGTGCTGTATGTCACGGAGCTGCTGTCAGCGCTGTATGTCACGGAGCTGCTGTCAGCGCTGTATGTCACGGAGCTGCTGTCAGCGCTGTATGTCACGGTGCTGCTGTCAGCGCTGTATGTCACGGAGCTGCTGTCAGCGCTGTATGTCACGGAGCTGCTGTCAGCGCTGTATGTCACGGAGCTGCTGTCAGCGCTGTATGTCACGGAGCTGCTGTCAGCGCTGTATGTCACGGAGCTGCTGTCAGCGCTGTATGTCACGGTGCTGATGTCAGTGCTCTGTATTACGGTGCTGCTGTCAGTGCTCTGTATCTCCTGCACCCTCTTGTTTGCCTACCCTGGTCCCTGACCTTCCCTCTCCTCCATTGCCTTCATTAGCTCCATAGTCCTGAATTGTCAGAACAATTTCCCAAATAAAAAAAAAATGCTTGTAGTTATCGATCCCAAATTCACCTCATACATGTATTATGCTATTGTCCAGGTGGTGGGACTACGTGCTACCCCCTAATAATTACCCCGTGGCCGCAAATTCGACCTAAAGGTTTGCGAAATTCGCCTCCCATTGAAGTCAATGGAGCCCGCGGCGAACGGTCGTTTTCGCGAACGTTTGTGTCCGTTCGCGTTTCGCGTTCGCGAAACGTCCCGTCGGAAGTTCGTCCATCACTACTGAGAAGCTCGTCATCATACGATCAGGAAGAAGGGAAGCCACACACAGCTGTAACATAAGCTTCCTCGGCACTCATTCTCCTGCTGTTTCCTTCCCCCGCTCTCCATCTAGACTCTCCACAACAGCAGACAGGCACCAGAGGAGCATGCGGGGGGCCAGCAGAGGACATGGGGGGCCAGAGCAGCATTGTGGGGAATAAGAGAAGCATGTGGGGGACCAGAGAAGCATGGGGGGGACCAGCGAAGGACATGGGGGACCAGAGCAGCATTGTGGGGAATAGAGAAGCATGCAGGGGACCAAAGGAGCACCCGGGGGAATAGAGGAGATCTGAGGAAGGGGGTGCACCCCCGAAACACATTAGCTGTACCCCGTGTTCTGTGCATGTCCATGCATTGTTTTTATGGCCTATTGTCAGTTGCATTTTGTGAGTACCCACTTTTATATAAAACATTTTTATTATGAAATTATCTTTGGTAATGCACTAGGTGTGTGCACCTTCCTTTTCTGTTTTTCTTGTAGTTCCTTTTCGATTACCACATCTGAGTAAGGCAGCATCCACTAAGTTTTGGATACCATATATACCTCTCACACCACCATTTTATCTGACATCTGTTACTCCACACCTTGGAAAACTTATTAGCGCTAGAAGTGACTGTGTTTTTTATACCCTTTATATACTCTATATTTCAGCTGAGGAGCTGGGCATTGCACCCAACGGAATGAGGATAGCGTGGGAGATCATGTAGCTGATCAACCAGGAAGATCTGGCTCCACTTGTTTTTGATGATAATTTGTACCTTCCCCACTCTATTCAGAACTAAAAGGGTTGGCTGGAGTTACAGCTTAAAGGCCCATTTACATGGGCAGCATTATAAAAGTCTGTGGGTCCATTCAGACAGTGACAGTTATGTCCAAGGCAGTATTATTGTGCTGCATTCAGCAGCATAACAAAATAGGACCACAGCTACATCCGGGGCTATAAAATTAATTTACACTGTATGTTTGTAAATGTTTGTGTACCATTTACATGCATACAAGTGTACAGCATTAATGCAAGCTAGTGGTCACCACTGGCTGACATGTAAGTATCAACAATGTGTAGTCAGTGGCATTTCCACCTTTGGTTTTACATTATTGATGTTTACATGTCATCTCTGAATGGCCACCTGCAACCAAGCAACCAAAGATGCTAGGCAGCAGGAGCCACCTTTATCCTAGCAACCAAGGAAGATAGGCAGCAAAAGCCATCTTTATCCTAGCAACCAAAGATGCTAGGCAGCAGGAGCCACCTTTATCCTAGCAACCAAGGAAGCTAGGCAGAAAAAGCCATCTTTATCCTAGCAACCAAGGAAGCTAGGCAGCAAGAGCCACATTTATCCTAGCAACCAAGGATGCTAGGCAGCAGGAGCCACCTTTATCCTAGCAACCAAGGAAGCAAGGCAGCAAGAGCCACCTTTATCCTAGCAACCAAGGAAGCCAGGCAGCAAGAGCCACCTTAATCCTAGCAACCAATGATGCTAGGCAGAAGAAGTTGCCTGTGTCCTAGCAACCAAGGACAGTAGGCAGCAGGAGCTGCCTATGTCCTAGCGTCCAATAGGGGGCCATGTACCACTGGATGCATGTAAACGTTACACAAAGGTTACACGTTGTACAGTGTACACGCATCTAAAACACAGTCTGAATGAGCCCTTAAAGTGGAAATGAAGGCAGACAATTAATTCTAGCTCAAATATGTGAATTGTCTTATCTGCCAAACAACATATTATTCTGTTCATCCAATTTTCTTATCCTGACCACCCTGCCTTGTGACTCATTAGTGAAGGAACACAGCACAGCACATTGATAAGGGGAGCTGAGATACTATTCAAAAATACATTCAAAGTTATTTTAATTCATATACAGTATAACTGAGTTAAACGAGTACTTACTATATATGTGTCTATACTTTTGTTTTAACATCCAATTCTAGCTTTCTGGCAAAATGCATATTCTTTTTCATAGAAATTATATAATAAATGTTGCTTAAAGTGGTTCCTCTGACTCAAAAAATTTAACAAAGCATATTCATACATAGCGTGCTTGCCTCAATAAAACACTGGGTGTGTTTTCTGTCTACTGCCTTGTTTCTCAACTATCTACATGAGTCATCCTTTCCTTATGAGAGTAGAGGGAGTGGTTCTGTTCCCTCCACTCATGTCTCAGATTACACTCAGCTCTCTATTCTGAGCTGTACAGTGTGTGACATCAGTTCCCCACCTCCTTGTTTCTGGAAGCTCAGAAAAGCTATGTAAACTGTACACATTGAAGAGATTGCTGCAGATGAACAGCTACTTAAGTAGGTGGATTTGCTTCATCTCTCTGTATCACCTAAAGCCAATCACTACACTGGGCATATGTAAAGTGACAAAGTTATGTTACATGCACTTTAAATGGGGCACCAGAATGCAACACTCCAGGAAGTGTCAGTATCTGTAGATTCTTCAATCACTGGAATCTCTTTAACCTCTTGCTGACCGCCCCACAAACATTTTCTGCATTCTGCACTCGCGGGTCACCTGCTCTTGCTGTGATTGGACACAGCGGGGGAGCCAATCAGCAGGTCTGGTGGACCCAATGTCTGCCGGGACCCATCGATCGTTCCCGACAGAGGCATAGTGATGGCCAATTGGGAAGACAGAGATCTTGTGTTTCTGTTAAACAGGAACACGGATCTCTGTCTTCCCACAGTTAAAGCACATCTCCTACAGTTAGCAAGCAACCCCCTAGGGACACATTTAACCCTTTGATCACCCCTGATGTTAATCCTTTCCCTGCCAGTGTCATTAGTACATTGACAGTGCATATTTTTTAGCACTGATCACTGTATTAGTTGTACTGGTCAAAAAAAGTATCAAAAGTGCCACTTAGCGTCTGATGTGTCCATTGCAATGTCGTAGTTCTGCTATAAGTGCTGATCGCTGCCATTACTAGTAAAAAAAATTAAATAAATACAAATTCCATAAAAATATCCCTTAGTTTGTATACCTTTTGCGCAAACCAATCAATATAAGCTTATTGGGATTTTTTTTACCAAAAACATGTAGCAGAATACATATTGGCTTATATTGATGACAAAAGTTTGTAAAAAATTTTATTGGATATCTTTTATAGCAGAAAGTAAAAAATATATATTTTTTTAAATTGTCAATCTTTTTTTTGTTTATAGCACAAAAAAATTAAAACGGAGAGGTGATCAATACCACCCAATCATACCAAATCATACCATCAAAAGAAAACTATTTGTGAGAAAAATAGAACATCAATTTTATATGGGTACAGCGACGACCGCGCAATTGTCAGTAATGCAGTGCTGTATGGCAAAAAAATGGCCTGGTCATCAAGGGGGGTAAACCTTCCAGAGCTGAAGATCCAGCACTGAGAACAGAAGAGAAAAATGAAAAGCAGGATTTTTAATAATACATTTGTTTAAAACACTCATGGTAAAGTACTCATTTGATAGCATATCTGAAGCAATGTGAGGATAAAACAATAGCATCAAACTCAGCAGACCCTGGTTAGTGGAGGGGCTCAAGGATAGAGTTGACAGCCAGCAACAGCACCCGCAACCCGGGACAGCTCAGAGATTATCCACAGATGTCTTCAGTTGCCTAAGCAGGCTTCAGGGAGAGATTTGCTTCCAAAGCCTTTGCTAGGCAATGCGTTTCAGAGCTCTACCCTATTCTCAAGCCTGGTTTATGAGAGACAGTGGAATTCGTTATATATTAAATTACTAATGGCAATGCCATTACAGAAGTGGTTAACTAATACCCATAGTTCACTCAATAAAGAAGATACAAAGATTACAAAGTTCCTTGGTAAAAGCATGAAATTATACCATTACTAAAATTGACTGAGATGTGTAAATTCATTTAAAAAAAAAAATGTTCTTAAATTTAGTAAAAAAAACAATCTTAAAGTGTTACTAAACCCAGAACAGTAAAATCAGTCTCTATGTGCAGTAAAGCATGCTTGTTATACTCACTGTGGAACCTAAGGGGTAATCCTCCCTTTAGTCCACTGTCCCCAATTTTTCTTCTGATAGAACAGAGCCTTTGGGACAAGCTGCACATGCTCAGTTTAGTGTGTATTGCTAGAGAGATTTTTTTTTCTTGAAAGAGTGCATGTATTTAGCACAGGGCCAATCAGCACTGTCCAGACATAGGGTCAGGGGTTCTGCATCCTTATAAGACAATTGGACGAGAATGAAAACTCTTCCTACAAACTTTAACCATACACCGATAGAAGTCAGAAGATTGATTTAACTGCTAATGTAAAAAGGTATTGAGCAGTTTATATTTACTAAAATAATTGCATTTCCATGTTCTGTTTACTGTGGGAGACCAGATATAGTGAATGCAGGGTCCTGGGTTTAGTAACACTTTAAATTGGTATTGAGCAGGCATGCATATTTCTTACCACACATGACTCCTCTTCCTACTAGCTTTTTCCTCCCACTATGCTTAATTCAACTGATGTTGTAATTTATGAATGTATGGTGGTGGCTGTGATCAGGGGCGGACTGACAACTCATGGGGCCCCCGGGCAATAGGAGATTATGGGGTCCCCGGGCAATAGGAGATTACAGGGCTACACAGTATACACAAACACAGTATGCAATCACACAGTATACACAGACATGTTTCTATTGGCTGAGAAGGTAGTGGAGAGGTGGGGCAGCTATAATCTGAGGATTTTTAGACCAAAAGGATGTTGGTAAGGGACATTTCAGAGACAGATGTAAAAAAAAAAATTTTTTTACATACTGTCCCTGGTTTTACTGAGGCTGGCAACCCTGATGGGGCCCCCTAGTGGCATGGGGCCCTTGGGCAGTGCCCTAGTGGCCCAATTGTCAGTCCGCCCCTGGCTGTGATAAGGTATTACCACTACTTTATAAATGGAAGCTAAATCAATAAGGTTATAGCACTGCTTTATAAATGGGCCCAAAATCAATATGGCTATGCCACTGCTTCATAAATGGGGATCTAAATCAATAAGGCTATGCCACTGCTTTAAAAATGGGGATCTAAATCAATAAGGTTATGGCACTGCTTCATAAATGGGGATCTAAATCAATAAGGTTATGGCACTGCTTCATAAATGGGGATCTAAATCAATAAGGCTATACAACTGCTTTATAAATGGGAACCTTAATCAATAAGGCTATGCAACTGCTTTATAGATAGACCCTAGATCAATAAGGCTATATTACTACTTTATAAACAGGTACTAAATCAATAAGGCTATCTCACTGCTTCATAAATGGGGAGCTAAATCAATAAGGCTATACCACTGCTTTATAATTGGAGACCTGAATTGATAAAGCTATAATTCTGCTTTATAAATGTGCCCTGAATCAATAAGGCTATACCACTGATTTATAAATAGACCCTTATATCAATAAGGCTATACCATAGCTTTAGAAACGGGGACCTAAATCAATAAGACTATATCACTACTTTATAAATGAGTTCTAAATAAATAAAGCTATAATGCTGTTTTATAAACAGGTACTAAATCAATAAGGCTATATCACTGCTTCATAAATGGGGACCTAGATTAATAAGAATATATTACTGATTTATAAACTGGTCCCATATAAATAAGACTATACCACTGCTTCATAAATGGGCACATGAATCCATAAAGCTATAGTACTGCTTTATAAATGGGCCCTAAATCAATAAGGCCATACCACTGCTTTATAAATGGGCCCTAAATCTATAAGGATACACCATTACTTCATAAACGGGGACCTAATTCAATAAGACTATACAGTAAAACCTTGGATTGTGAGCATAATTAGTTCCGGAAGCATGCTTGTAATCCAAAGCACTTATATATCAAAGCAAATTCCCCCATAAGAAATAATAAAAACGCAAATGATTCATTCCACAACCATAAGTCCTTCAGTTTATAGTCCATTTAAAAAGATTATAGCAAAGTGATCAGGTTGTGTAACCATAAAATGTCCATCCACAAATGGAAGCCTCCACAATTAGAAGCAAAATCCAGCAGGAACTACAGAATATAAAAGAGAAGAGAGGCGCCTCTAAGTTTAGCAATATGGTTACATCTAATGAAGATACAACATCTAACAACTCACATGGTTGATAATTAAAAGAGGCACATCTAAGTATGCAGGCACATCTAAGTAAAGCTGTCTGAAATCGTGACCAGGAAGACTACCCTGCAGTAGAGCGATCTGAAAGTGAGGCTTGAACCGATCATGGAGCAGAGCATGGAAGGGACGATGTCAATGGCGGTCAGGAAGATGGTCTATGTGGACATCTTTACCCCGGATGCCTGCATATTTAGATGTGCCTGTTTTAATCATCAACCATGTGTGTCTATGTTTTACCTTCTTTAAATGTAACTGTATTGCTACACTTAGAGGCGCATCTCTTCTCTTTTATACTCAGGTGTGACATTACGCTACTTTTATATCAACACATCACTTGTATATCGCGTCAAATTTTATTAAAAAAATCTTGCTTGTCTTGCAAAACGCTCTCAAACCAAGTTACTCTCAAACCAAGGTTTTACTGTACCACTACTTTATAAATGGGTTCTAAATCATTAAGACTATACTACTGCTTTATGAATGGGCCAAAATCAATAAGGCTATACTGTACCATTGATTTATAAATGGGGAACTAAATCAATTAGGCTATACCACTGCTTCATAAATTTGGACCTGAATCGATAAAGCTATAACGCTGCTTTATAAATGTGCCCTAAATCAATAAGACTATATCATTGCTTTATAAACAGGTTCTAAATCAATAAGTCTATACTGCTGCTTTATAAACAGGCCTTATTATTCCGATTTGTACATAATGTCTATGGCATTTATCCAGTGATGAATGGATGTTTTTTCTGAAGCTAACCTCTACTTATGTTGTGTACTTAGTGTGAATTGCCCACCTTAGTGACATGTTTAAGATGAACAATGATCTAAAGTGATTTCGTTTGAGCGATGTAAAGTACAGCGTGTGTAAAGTGTGTCCTTTAATCCGGGATACTAAAGTTAGTCTCCAGAAATATGCATCCTGGTCAAATGACATTTGTGGTATCTACTTCCACATTCATCTGGTGTATGTCAACAATGGGAGGTTTTATTAGCTGCATTTTCCAGGAAAGTCGCTGCCTATGTTGTAAATAGATTGAGCTGTGTCCAGACCTAAAACCGCTCCCTAAGACTGGAAGTCCTGCAAGTCTTAGAATATCTTCACTAACAAGATTAACCAGCAAAACCTCAACACAGAATTTTGAAGCCATTTGTGTTATAATCCTCTTGGAATAATTACATTTCCATGCAAAGCTACTGAATAGCGTTTGACAGCTGAGACATTTCAATCTTAACACAACATATCAAGTGATTGGTTGGAGGGGGGCAGTGACATCATTTATCATTCTTCATTCTTTATAATTTTTTTCATAGGAAAAATTTTTTTTTATGTATCACATCAGTTTTGAATTGAAACTAGATTTATAAAAAAAAAAATCAGATCAGCTATAGTAATCACATCCTGAGAGCCCTACCTGCTTCTGTTCTGTAAATACTTACATAGGCCCTGTTCGTACCCCTGATGAAATATTTAAAGTGATACAAAACACATGCTGTTTAATTTACACTATCCCTTGTATTTATTGTAGCATTGACGCCTGAAGAGCACACGCTATATGTTTTTTTGAAATTTAATGTTACCATTAAACCGCAGTTTGGTTTGGGTTTGATTACTCTAAGAATCAGTCTGACTGGAATGCCGGGTGTTCTGCCTAGCCATAGGTGGTGCTGTCACTTGCGGCAGGCATGGAAACACAGTCTAGTTGGGTGCATTAAGGTTACTTTCTCTCGGAACCAGCCCAATGTGAGTGTCACCCTTGCTGTGCCTTCTGGGAGGGGGTACTTAAGGTGCGGATGTCACTTGTTTCGGGGGTTCCGGTCCAGAAGTATGTTCTGACTGCATGGTCCTGGTCCTCCTGACCAGCCCCCAAGACTTCCATGGCCTGGGGTGCGGATCCACCCAACTTTATGTCTCAGGGCTGGCTAGCCCGAGGCAAGGAAACTGAGGGAGGGATTCGGAGGTGGTCCGGTGCCGTCTTGGTTATTGGAGAGGCCCAGCAACTGTGAAGTTATCCAAGGGAGGACTCTTCGGGAGAAGGCCACGCAAGGGTTGGCTTCTCAACAAGAGCCTGGAAAAGCTGAAGGACCTAAGTGAATCCAATCTCGTGCGGTATCGCCGGACCGGCTGCAATATACTGGTACCACACGAGTGTTCTACAAGCTTTCAAGTTTCCCTCACGTGTTCTATAGCAAAGTCTGCGGCAGAGACTTATTCCTGAGTACCCTGTTGGTTGCTAGGCCTGGTGAGAGAAGAACTATCCAATTAGGGTGAGGATCCAGTTGCGAATGGCTATTCTCTGGATTTATTACAAGTGAGAGACTGTTTCATACTGAATGTAACATTAAGAGTACCTGAACTTTTCACCTAAACCCTCTGATCCTATGTTGAGAGACTGTGTTGTTAACTATTTTTCGCGAATAAAAATCCCTTTAAGTGGATCTGTCATCAGTCTCTACAGTTCATGGGCCATCTATCTCGGGAAACCCCTAGACGCATACGAGGTGAAGAAGGTAACGGTAAGCCCAATAACTTCAGCCACTCCTTCAGGGGTCAGGGCTACATATGTATATGAAGGGTGGTACTCTATTTATTTTAGTAAGAAAAAAAAAAGTGCATTCTTTCATTATTGATTCCCAGCTGTCATGTGACCCAACTCTTTTCCAGGCCTATCTGCAGGCAACTATCAGCAACAGGGGCTTCTAGTCCTCTGCTGCCAATCCCATGTTAACAAAAAAAAAAAAAAAAAAAATAAACAGCCTTCAAAATACAAAGGAAAAATACATTATTAATATCAAATAAATGTGTCATACATATATGCATTTGAACTCAAATCTTTAATATTTTTTCTGCAAAAGCATGGTGCAGGCCAGTGTTTCTCAACTCCAGTCCTCAATGCGCCCCAACAGGTCATGTTTTTAGACTTTCCATTATTTTGTACAGGTGATTTGATCAGTTTTACTGCCTTAGTATTTACCACAGCCGTTTCAACTGAGGGAAATCCTTAAAGCATGACCTGTTGGGACTCCTTAACCACATCAATACGGGTCACTTTCGCCCCCTTCCTTTCCAGACCAATTTTCAGCTTTCAGCGCTCTCGCAATTTCAATGACAATGCGTGGTCATGCTACGCTGTACCCAAATTTTATCATTTTGTTCTCACAAATAGAGCATTTTTGTTTTGGTGGTATTTATTCATGAATACGTTTTTTTCTTTTTTGCGATATAAGCCAAAAAAGAGCAGAAATTTGGAAAAAAAATATATTTTCTTTCTATTTTTAAAGAAATCCAATAAAATCTAATTTTGTCATAAATTTAAGCCAAAATTTATTCTGCTACATGTTTTTGGTAAAAAAAATTTCCATTAAGTGTATAATAATTGGTTTGTGTGATCACAGACAGATGCATGCAAATGATCATGTACAGATGTGCACAGATGATCACGGACATATGTGTGCAGATAATCATTGGAACATGTGGTTTTAGTGGGACATATGTGGGGGACAGGTGTTTTTATTATTTGGGGACATGTGTTTTGGGGACATTGTGTGGGGACATGTGTGTATTTACATTGTGTGTTGACACTAGGTTGGTGATCATTGAGTAAAAAGCTGTAAAAAACAGCTCATACTTACTGATCACCAGCTGGCTGCAGCGATCCACTCTCCTCACCTCACCGACAACTTCTGTGTGAGGAGAGGAGAGCCGATTGCCTAGCAACCGGCTCTGTGTTTACATCACATGGCGGCTGTGATTGGACACAGCCGTCATGTGATCAGGATTGCCAAGCACAGAGCCCTCCTGCCGATCGGAGATGTGCCATGTCCGGGTGACACTGGGATTGCGCCACTGCGCGGGCACTCGTGCGCGTGATCCCTCTCCTGAGGGACGTTCCTGAGCGTCCACTCAGAAGGAGAGCGCGCCCACCCGCCCGTTTATGTACATTGGCCGGATGGGAAGTAGTTAAGGACTGGAGTTGAGAAACATTGGTGTAGGCTATGTTGGGGGAAGCTTGCATCTATTGTTTGTATGTGCCTAGAATTACAGGGAGGTGAAGCTTCCAGCAATCAGCATGTAATATCCCCCTATTGTGTTTAGCTGTTTAGTTTGCATGGTGGAGGAGTTAGTGAGTGGGCAGTCATGTAAGTGTGTATATGCCCACATGTGCAACTTTATAGTCACATGGGCTGTCACATACCTAGTTGATGAGCTTGACGTGTAGAGGAAGGCCTCTCGTACAGCTCCGGCTCGTGAGCTACTGATAGTGAGACAGTGGGCTCAGGAGCACGGTGGGGTAAGAGTGCCTATAATCAGTCCAGAAGTCTTGTACCAGTGGAAGCCGGAACTCACAACAGGACGCCGGATCACAGCAGATAGCAGGCAGGTGAGAAGTCAGATGGATGGCAGACTTGGCAGCAGATAGGCAGAGGTGCACCACAGGATGCAGGAGCTTGTAGCAGGCTGGATGGCCAGGAGCAGGGTCAGAGGAGCCAGGTAGACAGCGGATAGGCAGATCAAACAAAGGCGGCAGGCAAAAGCATAGTCAGGTCACAAGCGGGTTTGGGCAACAGACAGGCAAATCAGGCAAAACAGCAGGCAGGAGCGTAGTTGGGTCACAGGCAGGTTCTGCAACAGGGGCTAAGTAAGAGGAACTGGAGACAGAGATCAGAAGCTGGGGGTCAGGGCAGGAAGCAGGCAGGAGTAGTCGGGAGCAAGCCGAATCAGTAACAAAGTCAAACACACAGGAAGCAGGATTCAGATAAACGCTATAGACCAAGCAGCACAGGTATGCGCCTGGAAACAGCAGCTGCGCTTCACATATGTCTTTCCTGACATGGGCTGCAAAAAGTAGGAAATGAACAGCTTAGAAGGAAGCTGAAATTGTAGAATGCTCAGTCGATGTGGGAACGGCTGGTCTACACAGACAGAAGGGGGGGGGGGAATACATTGAACAGGATCATCCAGTTTTTTTTTCACAATACAGAAAATTAATCCCATAGTGAAGAGGTGAATATGAACAGCATGTAATATTGTACTGACAGTTTTTAATGATGTGGGTTTAATGATTCTTGTCAATGATACCTACAAGCCATGATCAGTTCAAGCATTTGCATTCCCCTTGGTATCTTGTTAGGTGAATAGTGATTTTTGCAAGTATCTCACCGGTGCTCTGCTTCTGTACATTTAGATTTAGCCACAACTGGGAGCAGGACAGGGATGAGTTAAAGGCGATCATTAGCTGCTTCTTATGGCTTGTTTACAGGAGTAGCACTCCTTGAAAAGTAATATGCAGTGCAATATGACTGCCTTCCTGAATGCCTGTTTTTTTTGTTTTGTTTTTTAAGCTGAATGGGGATTGTAAATGGGAATACCACACCGCAAGTATGAGCCAAGAGGTTGGGTTGAGGTTGAGGAATGGCTCTATTTACTGAAAAGAATAGTGTGGTTTTGTGTTTTTTTTTTTTTGCAGAATCATACCTACCTAGGTGGATGCTGCATCTGTCCCCAGCCTGCTGTAACACTGAGAACCGAGTGATCAAACACTGCAGATCACTCGGTTCTCAGGGTTCCCCGAGCAGAGAACTAGCGACTGTCAGTCACTGCTGTCTGCTCTGCCCCTCCTCACTCACTGGAGTGCTGGGCTGTGGGGGGAGTGGCTGGCTCAGGCTCTTAACAGCTCGCAGAGAGGCTGACCCGGGTGTCGGTTTATTGTTGCGATCTTACACGAGCCTGGACCAGCTCTGTGATGTGAGCCCACAGCAGGCAGAGGATAACGAGCTGTACTCCTGTGACCCACGGGAGAGGTAAAGCCAAACAAGCTTTAGCTGTACTTCTCCTTTAAATGGGAAACGGTGGGGTTGATTTACTGAAGGCAAATAGACTGTGCACTTTGCAAAGTGCAATTGCACTCTACAAGTGCAGTTGCTCCAGAGTTTAGTAAATGAGCAGAAGCTCTGGTGACTTACATCATCCAATCATGTGCAAGCAAAAATACTGTTTTACTTAAATTGTGCTTGCACGTGATTGGTTATTCTTTGGTAAGTGAAGCTTTACCTCATTTACTAAGCTCTGGAGCAAGTGCACTTGTTTAGTAAATTAACCCCATTCTGTGGCAGTACTGGCTGTTGACCACATGAAGAAATAATTCTGGATGGCTGGACTTCCAAAAACCCTTTTATTGAAGCTTCATATGACAAGTTGTTAACAGATGGAGCAGGGGACAAAGAGGTAGACGCTTTTTGCACAAATGTTAGCACTTAGTCACAACTTGTTGTGACCGCAGTACCGTGTACTAACATGGCCGGTGGCCATTTTAATTTGTGGCTGGGCAGTCATGGGGAGGTAAACTTGCTGCTCAATTGCCTATATTTACAACCTTCCAGCCAGATACAGTGGGGATCAAAAGTTTGGGCACCCCACGTAAAAATGTGTATTAATGTGCATAACGAAGCCAAGGAAAGATGGAAAAATCTCCAAATGGCATCAAATTACAGATTAGACATTCTTATAATATGTCAAAAAAAGTTAGATTTTATTTCCATCATTTACACTTTCAAAATTACAGAAAACAAAAAAATGGCGTCTGCAAAAGTTTGGGCACCCTGAAGAGTTAATATCTTGTACTGCCCCCTTTGGCAAGTATCACAGCTTGTAAACACTTTTTGTAGCCAGCCAAGAGTCTTTCAAATCTTGTTTGAGGTATCTTTGCCCATTCTTCCTTACAAAAGTGTTCCAGTTCTTTGAGATTTCTGGGCTGTCTGTCACACACTGCTCTTTTAAGGTCTATCCATAGATTTTCAATAATGTTGAGGTCAGGAGATTGTGAAGGCCATGGTAAAACCTTCAGTTTACGCCTCTTGATGTAATCCCCCATGGATTTTGAGGTGTGTTTAGGATCATTATCCATTTGTAGAAGCCATCCTCTCTTTAACGTCAGCTTTTTCACAGATGGCATCAAGTTACCATCCAAAATTTGCTGAAATTTTATTTAACCACTTCGGATCCGCGCTATTGCCAAATGACGGCATTAGCCCGGACCTACATTTCCGGGACTACGTCTATTGACGTCGTCCCGGTTACGAGCTGCCTGCGCGCCCCCTGAGGGGCGCGCGCGGCGCGCTCTGTGATCGGCGAGTCTATGAGACTCGCCTGATCACCGATCCGTGCAAGGGGTCGATCCCGACCCCTTATCACGTGATCAGCTGTCAGCCAATGACAGCTGATCATGTGATAGAACGGAGCCGGTAATCGGCTATTATTCCTCCTCGCGCTGACAGCGCGAGGAGAGAAAAAAAAAGCCGATCACCGGCGGCCGTGATCGGGACATCAGTCCCGATCACGGCCATCAATACAAGGGACCACCTGCCACCTGCCTGTGCCCACCTGCCTCCCGCAGTGCCATCCTGAAGTAAAATAAAAGCAAAAGTAAGTGCCCCCCGTCAGTGCCCCCTGTCAGTGCCCATAGTGCCCACAGTGCCACCCACAGTGCCACCCACAGTGCCACCCACAGTGCCACCCACAGTGCCACCCCACAGTGCCACCCAATCTGCCTCAAAGGTGCTGCACCCCAGTGCCGCCCATCAGTGCCCAGCAGTGCCGCCCATCAGTGCCCAGCAGTGCCGCCCATCAGTGCCCAGCAGTGCCACCTATCAGAGCCACCTATCAGTGCCACCTATCAGTGCCCATCAGTCCCATCTATCTGTGGTACCTATCAGTGCCCATCCGTGCCACCCATCCGTGCCACTTATCCGTGCCACCCATCCGTGCCATCTTATCTGTGCCCATCTTTGCCCATCAGTGCCGCCTTATCTGTGCCCATCGGTGCCGCCTTATCTGTGCCTATTAGTGCCGCCTTAACTATGCCTATCAGTGCCCACCAGTGCAGCCTATCAGTGCCCACCAATGCAGCCTATCAGTGCCCACCAATGCAGCCCATCAGTGCCCACCAATGCAGCCTATCAGTGCCGCCTAATCAGCGCACTTCAATGAAGGAGAAAAATGACCCGTTTGCAAAATTTTATAACAAACTATTAAAATATGATTTTTTTTTTTTTTTTTGCATCTTTTTTTGTTTGTTTAGCAAAAAATAAAACTCCGAGCTGTAACTAAATACCACCAAAAGAAAGCTCTATTTGTGGGAAAAAAATGATAAAGATTTCATTTGGGTACAGTGTTGTATGACCGCGCAATTGTCATTCAAAGTGCATCAGCGCTGAAAGCTGAAAATTGGTCTGGGACTGAGGGGGGTTTAAGTGCCCAGTAAGCAAGTGGTTAATCCATTTTTCCTTCTACTCGTGAAATGTTCCCTGTGCCACTGGCTGCAATACAACCCCAAAGCACGATTGATCGACCCCCATGCTTAACAGTTGGATAGAGGTTTTCATTAAATTCTGTGCCCTTTCTTCTCCAAACGTACCTTTGCTCATTTCGGCCAAAAAGTTCTATTTTAACCTCATCGGTCCACAGAACTTGTTTCCAAAATGCCTCAGGCTTGTCTATATGTTCATTTGCAAAGTTCAAACGCTGATTTTTGTGGTGAGGACGTAGAAGAGGTTTTCTTGTGATGACTCTTCCATGAAGACCATATTTGTACAAGTATCTTTTTATAGTGGAATAGTGTACCACAACTCCAGTGTCTGCCAGATCTTTCTGGAGGGATCGTGCAGTCAAACGTGGGTTTTGAATTGCTTTTCTCACAATCCTGCGAGCTGTTCTGTCTGATATTTTTCTTGGTCTTCCAGATCTTGCTTTAACTTCCACTGTTCCTGATGACTGCCATTCCTTAATTACATTCCGAACAGAGGATATTGACATCTGAAAACGCTTTGCTATCTTCTTATAGCCTTCTCCAGCTTTGTGAGCATCAACTATTTTCAGTTTCAGTTTTCTAGACAACTGCTTAGAAGAACCCATGGTGCTGATTGTTGGGGCAAGGTCAGATGAGTCTGGTCATTTAAAACCTTTGAGATTGACATCACCTGGTCTTCCCAGATGATGATTGAGAACAATCCATGACACTGGCAGCTCTCAGCTTTGCAAAGGGGGCAGTGCATGCTATAAATTCTGCAGGGTACCCAAACTTTTTCAGACGCCATTTTTTTGTTTTCTGTCATTTTGAAAGTGTAAATGATGGAAATAAAATCTAACTTTTTTTGACATATTATAAGAATGTCTAATCTGTAATTTGATGCCATTTGGAGATTTTTCCCATCTTTCCTTGGCTTCGTTATGCACATTAATACACATTTTTACCTGGGGTGTCCAAACTTTCGATCCCCGCTGTATGTAAGAAGGCTATCACTGTAAACATTCCGACTTCTACAGTGATGGTCAGCATCCCCAGCAGCTTCTCAGGTATGAAATATACATATTTGCATTGCATACCTCCCAATTTTCTGAAATGGGAATGAGGGACATCTATAAGCAAAAGTATGTAGGCATAGGACACACGCCCTTTCATGCCCCCTTAGAGGAGAATTAAATAACAAAAATTATCAGTAAAACCCACAAGTGTTTTTTTTTTTACCACTACTATTCCTTTATATTGGCTTTTGAAATTTACAAAGGCAGCAATTTAGACATTGTATGAAAGGTTTAGCAGTGGGAGACACTTTTTGATAGATAAATAGTGCATTTTATAAGGGGTTAGGGGTTAGTGTTAGGGCCAGGGGTTAGGGTCAGTGTTAGGGCCAGGGGTTAGGGTTAGGGTTAGGGCTAGGGGTTAGGGCTAAGGTTAGGGCTAGGGTTTAGAGGTTAAGGATTAGGGATTAGGGTTAGGGGGTTAGGATTAGGGTTTTCCCTTGAAGAACAAGGTTAGGACTCAGGGATTGGAATAGGGGCCTCCTCCAAAGGTCAAAGGTCATCAGGCATGTCCCCCAGAGGTCAACGGTCAAGAGTCGTGGCTGATCAATCCCCACCAAAGTGTTCCTAACTATATAGATCAGACCAAAATGAGGGACAAATGAGGAAGAAAGAGGGAGAGAGGGACTTTGTTCCAAATGAGGGACAGTCCCTTGGAAATCAGGGACAGTTAGGAGCTATGACATTGGTCCAAGCTGGACCGCTGTAAGTACGGTATGTAATAGTGAGAATTCTAGAGAACAGCTTTAACCGGTTCCCGACCGGCGCACGCCGATGTACGTTGGCAGAATGGCACGGGCAGGCATATTGGCATACAGGTACGTCCAATCTTCAATGCTGCCCTGCCATTGCGTGCTGGTCAGGACCCCCGTGAGTCCGGTTGTGGGTCCAGCGGACTTGATCGCCGCGGGCATACCTGCGATCGTCTAACGGGGCGGCTGAATGGAGGAAATGCCATGTAAACAGCATTTCCCCATTCTGCCTAGCAACTAGTGATGCTGATCTCTGCTCCATGTGATTGGAGCAGAGATCAGTGTTCACTAAATGAAAGCCCAGTCCCCCCACAGTTAGTAACACACCCCTAGGAACACTTAACCCCTACACTGCCACCCACTGGTTAACCCCTTCACTGCCAGTGTCATTTACACAGGAATCACTGCATTTATATAGCAGTGATTACTGTATAAATGACAATGGTCCCAAAAATGTGTCAAAAATGTTCGATGTGTCCGCCGCAATGTCGCAGTCACAATAAAAATCGCTGATCGCCGCCATTACTAGTAAAAAAAAATAATAAAAAATTATTAATAAAAATGCCATAAAACTATCCCTATTTTGTAAATGCTATAACTTTTGCGCAAACCAATCAATAATTGCTTATTGCGATTTTTTTCACCAAAAATATGTAGAAGAATACGTATCGGCCTAAACTGAGGGGAAAAAAATGTTTTTTTTATATATTTTTGATATTTATTATAACAAAAAGTAAAAAATAATGTGTTTTTTTCAAAATTGTTGCTCTATTTTTGTTTATAGCGCAAAAAATAAAAACCGCACAGGTGATCAAATACCAGCAAAAGAAAGGTCTATTTGTGGGAAAAAAAGAACGTCAATTTTGTTTGGGAGCCAAGTCGCACAACCGCGCAATTGTCAGTTAAAGCGACGCAGTGCCGAATCGCAAAAAGTGGTCTGGCCTTTGACCAGCAAAATGGTCCGGTCTGTAAGTGGTTAAGGGTAGATTAGTGATTTGATTTATTCAAATGCTTTCTCTTCTGTCATCCATTTTGATTAACTAGACTTTTTGCTATAGAAACAAATTCTGAAAGTAACCTGGAGCTTCATTGTTTACCATTCCATCACATTAATAAATAAATACGCACCTAATTACCTAGCTATTCCCACGGGTAAGTTATCATTTGACATCCAGAAAAGGCTGTTATAGTGGTAATGCTTTACTTTTAAAGCAAACTAAGCTAGATCTGTCTCCAACTGTCTTATGATTTCATAGGCGAATCATTAAATCTGTCACTAATTCAGAAGTTGCCAACTCGGCAAGATTATTGTGGTACTAAGTAAAGATCCTCTTTAAAATACACACTTATTTCTGGAATATACTGATGAGATTTTCGAGTAAATGTATTACTGTTTTTAATAATAATAAATAAATAGTAATAATTGTTATTGCTTAAATATTCTATTATAAATAATTAAAATGTAATAATATTAAAGTGTAACTCCATACGGATATAAAAGACACAAGCTATTGTAGCTCTGTGTTCATTAATATATCCTAAATATATTTTTCTAAACGGAAGCAGTGTACAGTAAATATCTAAATTTGATTTGTTATTAGCACATTGCAGTCCCTGTATAACTGAGGGAGGAGCTGCACAAGGAGCAGGGGCGGACTGACCATTCGGCCACTCGGGCACTGCCCGAGGGCCCCAGGCCACTAGGGGGCCCCATCAGGGTTGCCAGCCTCAGTAAAACCAGGGACAGTATGTAAGAATCTGTGTTTTTTTTGTTATATCTGTCACTGAAATGTCCCTTACCGACATCCTTTTGGTCTAAAAATCTAGAGATTATAGCTGCTCCACCTCTCCAGTACCTTCTCAGCCAATAGAAACATGTCTGTGTATACTGTGTGATTGTATACTGTGTGGCCCCATCATTTCTGATTGCCTGGGGGCCCCATAATCTCCTATTGCCCGGGGGCCCCATGAGTTGTCAGTCCGCCCCTGACAAGGAGCCAATCAGGTATTCTGCAGTGCAAGCAACATACTAATAGGAGGAGTGAGTGATCCCGCTGTACAGGTGCGTGTGCGCTCTGCTATGCTGAGCCCACTCTACTCTATGGGGTGGTAAGATGGAAATCAACCGCATGTCCATTTCCATCCAACTGTCATCTGATCCACCCATCTGTCTGTGTTTGGCGGCTGAGGATTTGGTGGGCATCCGCCGCTCTATAGAGTGCTATGGATGGTCCGATGGGTTCCGCCTATAAAACGGACAGGCAGACCAAATCGGAACATTTGTGGGAAAGGTGCCTTAGCTGGCCATATATATTGCATATATATTGATTGATTGATTGATTGAAAGATTACATTTTTCATTCAAATTTTAGTTGATATCACAAAGCAATCAAAGACATAAAATTATGATTTTGACTGCAAAGAAATTAAAAATAAATTGCCCCAATCAAATCCACTCAAAATCTGATCATTTTCTATGAAAATTACGTAGTTTTAGTCTATTTTTGATTGAATGTTTCAATAAACTGTATTGGCATTCAAAGTAAATTTTTTGCCCAGTTTCATGTTCTCAATTAACTGAATTCTTGTAGTTGATTGAGTTTGCAGCGTGAATGATTCATTTCTGGTGGACTGGTTACTTGTATGTGCGATTCCCAAGTGCATGAAAATTGGTTAGATATCACTGAAAACTGAGACATGTGAGACCAGCTCATTTTTGGATGCTTTCCATTGGCTTTTAATAGGAAAGTAAGATATGTAAAGATATGAAAAAATGCAGCAGACTGCCACCCACTGTTATAGCTGTTGCCAGTTCTCAGAAACGATTTGATTGACTGAAGTCATGATGAAAATTCATCAAAAGCACCACAACGACAGTCACACAAAATCTTTCAATCTCAACCTTCATCTGAACATTTGGCAACTTAAAACTTTGAAATTATAGAAAAAAAAGCAGGGCAACTCATTTATTTGACTGTTCTATTTATTTATTTTTTATTAGGGGCTGTAGGAATGTTTTCAAAAGTTTTCAAAATTGCCATTAAACTGTTAAAATGTTACTAAACTCACTACAGTAAAATCAGTCTGTATATGTAGAAAAGCATGCTTCTTATACTCGCTGTGGAGCCTAAGGGGGTAATCCTGCACATTGTGTAAAAAGGCTGTTTGATCCTGTCTTCTCTGATCCTCCCCTTCTTCCACAGTCCCCAATTCATCTGTTGCCAGCAATGGAAAAAGACACCCCCGCCGCTCCAGGTGAGAGCAGGAAGCCTAATGATCCAGTAGGTGCTCGTCTCTGCACCCAATGGGGATTATTTACGAAAGGCAAATCCACTTTGCACTGCAAGTGCACTTGGAAGTGCAGTCGCTCTAAATCTAAGGGGTAGATCTGAAATGAGTGGAAGTTCTGCTGATTTTATCATCCAATCACGTACAAGCTAAAATGCTGTTTTTTTTTATTTTCCTTGCATGTCCCTCTCGGATCTACAGCAACTTTACTTCCAAGTGCACTTGCAGTGCAAAGTGGATTTTCCTTTAGTAAATAACCCCCAATGAATATAGAAGAAATGGCTGCACACCACTGTAGATCGAAATACTTTTTATTTGGACATCCCAAAAACTACAGGAATCAGAATGCTGAGTAGACACATTTCGCACACTTTATGTATACTTAGTTGTTACAAAGATATGTTAGCAAAACAGTTTTATACAGTCCCACCTATAACAGGTGTCACCAGACACTAATTGCAGACGTCCTGTTACATAGACTACATATGTGAAAAAGAGGCCCATGAATATATAATTATATTTGTGCCGCTCATTCCCATTGTCCATTCTTGATTGTCCGTCCCACCAACTTCATGGTTTTGATCTACAGTGGTGTGCGGCCATTTCTTCTATATTCATCTTTTCACAGTACAGAGCTTTGGGAGCAATCTGCACATGCTCAGTTTGGTGTGTATTGCTAGAGAGTTTTTTTTTTTCTTGGGAGGGAGGGTGCATGTGATTGGCACAGGGCCAATTAGCACTGACCAGACAGAGGGTCAGGGGTCCTGCAGCCTCATAAGACAGTCAGAGGAGAATGAAAACTCCTCCTACAAGCTTTACCTGATGCTGATAATCAGACACTGACTGCTAAATACTGCTGATGAGAAAAGGTATTTAGCAGTTTATATTTGCTAAAATAATGGCCTCTCCATGTTCTGTGTACTGTGGGAGACCAGATATAGTGAATGCAGGGTCCTGGGTTTAGTAACACTTTAATTACCTGGCCAGCATTTCTAATATCATTTACTATCATTGGTTACTGACCGTTTTATATACGTATGCATTGGTCACCCCCATAAATGGCTTAGTGTTGCCCTTTTACGTCACCATCACTATTACAGAAGAGACGCAGGGAGAACAAGAAAAAAAATAATAATAATAGAGACAAAACAAAATATATCCTGATCATAATTGTAAAGACATCCTATATACAGTAAAAGCAGCAATTGATGAATGTCTCAAATTGATTTCTGTATTAAAGCGGAGTGGAAAGTGTAACTTCTGCTTATCTGATTCCTCCCACATTTGGCACATTTCGGGGAGGGTCTCTGTTTTTGTGAGTAACTGTTTTTGACAGGTACCCTGTCACCACTTCCGTCGGAGGTACGTCAGACATTTGGCCCCCTCCTCTTCTCTCCTCCTCCCCCTGCTGCCAGGCCAGTAAGAGAGTGCAGGGCACTTTATGCATGGCTTCACTGCGGGTTCCCTTACTGGCAATGGCAGCAGCACCCAACAGTCAATGGAAACATCGGCTGGGGTGCTGACATAGCTGGATTTCAAGTGTCCTATTATTATTAAAAGTCAGCAGCTACAGTATGTGTAGCTGCTGACTTTTTATTTCTGGAGGGGGGGGGGGGGGGCAGAAAACCCCTTTAAATACACACCTGAAATATGTAAATGTAATTGTTTTTTCTGCCAAAGGATTTATATTTACGTTTAGCCAATCTTGTGATTCACACACCTTTGACCACGTTGCATAGACAAGAAGATGACACTCTTATTACTTGGTTCAGCTTTACAGCTTTCTGTGTTTGCTTCCCCACCACCTGCCTGGTTACCCTCAAGCAACCGATGACTCTTTGTCCAATGAGCAGGCTGGTAACACGGGTGGTGGTAAAGCCTAACTAGCAGAGAGGTGGAAGGGATGTGTGAATCACAAGACTGGCTGAACAGAATTAAACTCCTGTCTAAGGTAAAAGAGTTCACGAAAATGCATTTCACTTGCATGCTTAGTAGGGTGCCTGAATTTTCTACTTTATGCTCCACAGATAAACTATATAGAGTTTATTGATGAATTTATGTTTCATAATACCTTGATAAATGTATTATGATTGGAGAAATAGCGTTGCTAAGACTACAAATGCATTCTTAATGGAAAAAGCCCTCAGGTGATCTTCTCAATTACAGGCCGCCAGATTTGTGTCACAGATTGGATCTGTCACAACATCTGCTCATCTGCCAATAAAATGCAGTCATTCTCCTAAATGAAAAAAAAAGGGGAAGTTGGCCGACCATTCATCTATTTGCTATGAGACTGTGATTTAAAAATTTATGACCCTAACTCCTATTTCTTTGATTGGTAAACATTAGCCCATCCAAGTACATCCGTGCCCAAAAATAATAGCACTTGGAAAAGGTACACAGCGAATTTGCATATAAATGACTGTATTTGTCATTGTAATACTGGTTGTATACTTGGCAAATTGGTAGTTAATTTTGGAGCTGACAATTAGCTTGTAACCACAGCAATCTGCCAATCACGGATCATTTCTCTTCCAGTTGTAAGTGGGCAAAAGATCAAAAACGGAGTTTAAATTGATAAAAAAAACACCACAGCTTTTATTGAAAGGCATTTTTGGTTAAATTCCAAGCAGTTTTAATCACTTTGTCACTCGAAACTGGAAAATGGTTGATATCATGGTTTACCATGGATTGATTACTGTGGTTGAAAGCTAAAGGAACACTCCAACTTGTCAACATGTAAAGTACCTATGCATGTGGCTATTTTCTCTCAATTTCATAAACCTTCTAGCCCAGTGATGGAGAACCTTGGCACCCCAAATGTTTTGGAACTACATTTCCCATGATGCTCATGCATTCTGTAGTGTAGTTGAGTTTCATGGGAAATATAGTTCCAAAACATCTGGGGTGCCAAAGTTCGCCATCACTGTTTTAGCCACAGGAAGCATAAATTCCATCACAAGGAATTGGCAGAAATGTTATAGTGTTCTGTCTACGAGTTTGATTAACTGTGGTTGATTGCAAATTCTACACCGGGTATTAAATTGACAGCTTCAGTATAGTTTGATCAAATCAATAACGAAAAAATACTATAGCAATTTTCTTAAAAGCATCTAAATATTTCCACAGGGTTCAATTGTGGTCATTGCTAGTCCATCTTCTTATGGTTGACCGTAGCCACCATTTTGTGTGTTCAGTGGCTTCAGATGATGAAATGGTTTTATGGTGGATGATGGCAGTTTGTTTGCCACCCCCCCCCGAAAGATGGAGCATCAGTCGCCACTGTTCCCTACGATAGTGCTCAGGCCAAGCAGCCAATCGCTGACTGACTGAGGGATTAATTTCACCACTGTCTCAGGTCATCAACAAAAATTTCACTGTGACAGAACAGCAAGCAAATGCAGGCAAGGTGAGTATACGGGGGCCAGGGGGGTCCTTTGCAGAGACACCATCACTTGGCCCTGAAAGGCCAATGTGCACATTTTTCAAAAAGGCTTGAAGTGCTTGATTGACATTATTACCCAGTAGAAGAACTATATCAAGTATTTGAATATACGATTGCTACTTAAAATGCTATCCATGTCCATAATGTCATTTAATGTATTCATAGAGATATAATGATCAATGCCCAATGCTTAAAGTATATCTAAATCTAAAACTTTTTTCCTTAATTTTGGTTATTTTCAATTTTTTCATCATCGGTGTATCATTAGAGAGATTTCCCATCACTTCCTGTCGTGTAGAGGTAGTGAAAGGATATCTTCCCAGTATAAGGGATTTCTCCTCTTTTACAACTGTCACGTTGAAGGTTTCCCTTGTTCTGGTGGTTCAAAACTCAAAATTTTGGCCTTAAGGAGGATGTTTTTTTTTTCCAAAGCAGAAGTGCTTTATTGCACAAATGCAAAAACAATACAAATGCAATTCAAACATAATCTGTTTGACATGGTGAGTGTTATACAGAGAGTGATGTAAAATTCAAATAATTCCAACATGGGAGCAGTATAATCAGCTAGACATTCCTAAACACACAATGGGCATTATGCGATTTTCAAAAAGAAAACACAGGGCACATTGATCCCACAATAAAAAAAAATTGTGGTGGGGGGGGGGGGGGGGGTTGGGTGAAAGCCAAGTGGGTGGGGGAAAGAGAGGATGGGTGTTTGGCAGGAAGGGTTCCCCAAAACTCCACCCAAGTCAGAAGCGACACAAATCCCACCACCATGACTTCTGGTGAAGCCATACCTTGTCATATTTCCATAGACAGCCTTGAATTTATATAGGTACATTTGTACAAAGGAAAAGCAGCATCAATCAGGGCCTCCCAGTATCACACCACAGGGGGGTCTGATGAGGTTCAGTTCAACAATATTTATTTCTTAGCATAGTATAATAGATATCAGCAGTTTCATATGGTGAGAGCGTTGTGCATCCTCATGAATTCCTAGCAGGGCCAATTCAGGCGAAATAGGTAAAGGCATTCGCATTTGAAGATTAGCCAGTCTCACAACATCAGATCAAAAGGGAATGAGCTGTAAAGAGGACCTTTAGTCCATTTCAAAAGAATTAAAAGTCAGTAGCTTCAAATATTGTATAATAAAAAGATACTCACCTGTCCAGGCATCCAGTGAACTTTGTGTCCTTGGTGCCAACACGTTTACTGTGGGAAGTCGGCTGTGACCCCTTGTGGCTTCACATCTGGCTCCCCAATGCACATGTGTAAATCATGCTGTGTGAATGGACCCACAGCCTCCTGGGACCTCATCACAGGTGAGAAGAGGAAGGGTGAACTTCCGCTTAGATTGCCTAGAAAGTGGGAGCGGGTAACTGACAAAACTAGGTACCCACACCCTTAAAAAAAAAAATTGTAGAGGAGTGGAAGAGAAGATGAGGCTCCATGCACACTGGACATTAAAATAATGTTATAAAAACGCCAGTAGCTTTGCAGTGAGTCTTTCAATGTTTTTTAACATGTTTGCAATAGCGTTTATTAGCGTTTTTTTGCATTAATGTTTTTAAGCTTTTTTTTTTCAATGGATCAAAAATGTTAAAAAATGCCGTGGGCCAGGTTTTTGAGCGTTTATCAACGTTTATCAGCATGTATGAGCGTTTGGCGTTTTTGTGGTCAGAAAAACAACTCCTCAACGTAATTTTATGGCATTCAGAAAACAATCCATAAACTCCACTGTTGATTAAAGTTCAAAAACGTCCATGTGTGCATGGAGACATAGGAAATTTGCTGTTAAAAAAAAACCGCCCAAACTCCAAAAAAACGGCCGTTCATGATCTCCAGTGTGCATGGATCCTAAAGATGAACTTCCCTTTTCAGGTGAAGTTCTGCTTGAACATCACTTTAATTTCAGGTGACATTGGTGATCGGTACCATTAGAGATGGTGAATTTCCACGATTTAACAGGATTTGTGGAGACCGAGGTGTCTGTGAGAAATTTAGTATTGTCCTCAAGCCAGTGTTCTGCGGCAGATGGCGGTTCCGTAGATACAAAGTTTGTGTTGGATTCGGTAGTGCCTCCAAAGATCGACAACCTGGGGGGTCATTATTGTTACTGTGCTATATTTCTGTTCTAAGGAATGTTGTTATGTTTTTTATTGTTAACAAATGGGCGCTACAAACCATTTTACTCCAAAATAGTGTCAGTCGTACCATTTTAGTGATAAGTGAAAAGTGGGGGTTCACTGGGCTGTAGAGGTCTACAGAAGTACATCCAGCACTACTGTACCTCTGGCCTCTGATGAAGTCCCGCCCCTTAGGGATGTAATGCGTATGGAAACCACGTGACCTTGATCGTGACGTCACCCACGTCATACATGCTGATCCTCGTGGATACACATTGGGGGTTATTTACTAAAGGAAAATCCACTGCAAGTGCACTTGGAAGTAAAGTCGCTGTAGATCCGAGGGGGACATGCAAGGAAAATAAAAAAAACAGCATTTTAGCTTGCACATGATTGGATGATAAAATCAGCAGAGCTTCCACTCATTTCAGATCTACCCCTTGTACACACGGTCGGACATTCCGACGGAAAATCTGACTTTTTCCGTCAGAATGTCCGAACAACAAAGTTTGAGAGCTGGATATAAAATTTTCCGGCAACATGATCCGATCGGACTTCGTCCGATGGTTTGTAGAGAATTCCGATCGTACAAAGTGCCACGCATGCTCAGATCAAATTACGAGACTATTGGCTACGAGCTGCAACGTAGTCCCCTCGCAAAGAACAAAGTCATCACATTATGAACGATCAGATTTTCCGACAACTTTGTCCGACCGTGTGTATGCAACACCAGTTTCGGACAAAATCCGTCTCAAGAAATCTGACGGATTTTGTTGTCGGAATGTCCGACCGTGTGTACAAGGGTTTAGATTTAGAGCAACTGCACTTCCAAGTGCACTTGCAGTGCAAAGTGGATTTGCCTTTGGTAAATGACCCCCATTGTTATCTTTTTCCATTCATCTCTAGCGCTGGGTTACAGTGCTTGATTTGTAAGTGCTTTTTATTAATTTTATTAAAACGTTCCGAATCATACAGAGACCACTAGATATTATTGCTTTTATTCTATGTACCTGTCCTGGAGTTGATGATGAATACCATGTGAAATTACCAAGTCCCGACATCTCATCCGTTACCAGCGTGTGATCTTGCTGACTTACAACCCTTAAAGGGAACTGCTGTTTTGATCTGACTGATTTACTCAGGAGGCCACCGCGTGAGGTGAGCGGCCATTTCTCTTGATGGTGGAGGTTGTCACTAAAGTCACCTTATATGAATGTTATATCACCTATTCCACTGGATATTCGCTGGTGTTTTTCAATTAACTAAAGAACATGGACTGTCCCTGTGTTTTTTGATTTTATATTTCAGTTTTATTTTAGGATTGTTTTTATTTGTTTGCGATGTACTCCTTTTTTACATTACCTTTGGTATGCCTTAACCCTTGTACACACGGTCGGACATTCTGACAACAAAATCCGTCGGATTTTGTCGGAAACTGGTGTTGCATACACACAGTTGGACAAAGTTGTTGGAAAATCCGATCGTTTGGAATGTGATGACGTTATTTCGTTACGACGGGACTACGTTCAGGCTAGTAGCCAATAGCTTTGATCTAGGAATTTGATCTGAGCATGCGTGGCACTTTGTCCGATCGGAATTCTCTACAAACGTCCGATCAGATCATGTTGTCGAAAAATTTTATAGCCCAGCTCTGAAACTTTGCCGGTCGGATATTCCGACGGAAACAGTCCAATGGAGCCCACACAAGGTCGGATTATCCGACAACAGAGTCTGATCAGACATTTTCTGTCGGAATGTCCGACCGTGTGTACAAGGGCTTAACCATGTATGTTAATGAGGGGAAATTCAGCCCATCCCTACTCTCCGCTTTTACTTTGAAATTGTTCAAAAGAGCTTGCAGTCTGCCCAAAAGCCTACATCAAAGAAACAACTAGAAAGGAAGAACATTTTTTTTATATACTTTTGAGGTATGCCGCGTGAATGGGAACACATAACAAACATAAATTATAGTGGGTGTTTTCAAATGTGACTGACTGCAAATGTGGAAATACACTTTAAAATACACACGTTAAATACTTTATAGTTTCAATTTAGCATGTGAATGTATCTTGTATATGCCAGCAATGAGGAAATATGCACTTGTACCACTGAGGTGTCCAGAAAATGTTAGGCCGCGTACACACGCGGGGACTGTTCGCCCAACTTTGTCCGTCAAACAGTTTCGGCAAACAGTCCGCTCAAAATTAGCATGGACGGACATGGCCACACACGACGTACGAACAGTTTGCTGAAACCGTGCGCGATGACGTGAACGGCACGTACGACGGGACGAAAAATACGACGTCCTATACACTGCATTATAACTTTCGGCGTGTAAAGCCTTTCTGAGCATGCGCGGAACTTAGTTTGTCGAACAAGCCTATACACGAGGGAACTGTTCGCTGAAACAAGGTTTCAGCGGACAGTTTTTCGGAAATTCCGAAAAACCTTGTTCAGCGGACTGTTCGCTGAAACTGTCCGCTGAAAGCCCACACACGAGCGGACTGTTTGCAGAAACACTGTTCAGCGGACAAAGTTGGGCGAACAGTCCCCGCGTGTGTACGCGGCCTTAGTGGAGCTAAGAATATCAGCAGCAAATGTGACATTGTGCATTACTGTACAACAGAGAAGACTCTCCGAAATGCTCTGAAGTACAAACAGAAGATGGACAGACAAACATATGTCACATTTTCCTGATGCACTCACCAAACCTTTGTTGAAAGAACATCATCGTTATATCCACAAGAAGCTTTACCATCTGAGGTAATGCTTTTCCCTTTTGCTAGGAAAACTTTGTCTTTTGCACTGTAATCAATGTTTGTGAAGAAGATCTCATCACTAGTCATGTGGCTTGTCTCCCCTGAGGCTATGTACCAGCCGTGTGGCTTGCTACTCTGTCACTTTAAAGGTGCCACTCTCTTTCGGTTGATAGATAGCTTTAGCTTTCGCTGCTCGCAGGGCCGTCTTTAATATTGATTGGACCCTGGGCAAAACTTTTCTTGCCCCCCCCCCCCATGCAGTTTTGCTCTCCACCTGCTCTGAGACATACAATAAATAGCAGCTAGACTCAAAATCAGTTTATTGAATCAGATCAGGCAGCTATTGCGATTGGTTGCCAGAGGTTACAGTGTATCATTACCGCTCACTGACTGGTTGCTAGAGGTTACAGCACAAATTACAGCTCACCGATTAGCTGCTAGAGGTTACAGCACATTATTTCTGCTTGTTGAGATTACTGCACAGTAATACTGCTCACTGATTCGTTGCTAGAGGTTACAGCACATCATCTCCTCACTCCAGGGGTCATGCTATACATATGGATCACGCATTTATTTACATATCTATGTAGCTATTTACATATGAATGCTGCTGCTATTTACATATGAATGCCAGTTATTTACATGTAAACACAGAGTCTGCAGGTTGAGTCATCTGTACCCAACAATAGGGTAGAGCGGGGCAGCATTAGTAGCAGCACTTCACACTGAGATATTGGGACACAGCAAGAGACAAGGAAATTTAAACTGGGATAGTTGACAAGTATGAGGCAGCTGCTTTAGGCCCCACAACAATGACAGGGCCCAGGGCAGCTGCCCCTTTTGCCCTGCCTTAAAAACAGCCCTGCCTGCTCGGCTTTCCAGATAGAACAGTCCTTTTTTAAAGTGACCGCAAAAACAGGCTTTGCTTTCTTTGTTGTGCTTTGTGCCTTCATACATATTAACCCCCCTGGCGGTTTTCCGAGTCTGGCTTGGGGTGAAAATTTTGTACCATTAGCGGTAACCCCGAGCCAGACTCGGAACGACATCGCTGGATCCAAGAAGAGCTTACTTACCTTATCCCCTGGATCCAGCGATGTCCCCCCGCTGTACGAGTAAGCCGTGCTCCGCTCAATCTATCACATCGCCATGCTCCGTTCCCTGCGAGCGTTGCGACGCACGGGGATGGAGAACGGCACTAAATTCAAAAAGTAAAACACACACACATTACGTACAGTATAATGTAATCTTACAGATTACATTGCTGTATGTAATTATTTCACATCCCCTTTGACCCTAGTGGTTTCTCCAGTGCCCTGCATGCAGTTTTATATTATAAAAACTGTTCTTTATGCCTGGAAACTGGAGATTGTCCATAGCAACCAAAACCATCCCTTTACATCAAAAATGGTTTTCGACCAGCTAGAAAACAGCGATAATAAATTGGAAACACTCGCAGAATTGAGCAATAGCAATTTGTGGGGAGATCCGTCATCAAATACTGAAAAGTATTGACAGTGACAATTCTACAACTGAGAAAATTTCTGCGTTTTTTAATGATTACCGTATATACTCGAGTATAGGCCGACCCGAATATAAGCCGAGGCCCCCAATTTACCCCCAAAAAAACTGGCAAACTTATTGGCTCGTGTATAAGCCGAGGGTGAGACATGCCTGTCCATCCCTGTGTGTGTGTCCGTCCCTGTGTGTCCGTCCATCCCTGTGTGTGTGTGTGTCCATCCATCCATCCATCCCTGTGTGTGTGTGTGTCCATCCATCCATCCATCCCTGTGTGTGTGTGTGTCCATCCATCCATCCATCCCTGTGTGTGTGTGTCTCCATCCATCCACCCCTGTGTGTGTGTGTCTCCATCCATCCCTGTGTGTGTGTGTCTCCATCCATCCATCCATCCCTGTGTGTGTGTGTCTCCATCCATCCATCCCTGTGTGTGTGTGTCCATGTGTCAGTGTGTGTGTGTGTGTGTGTGTGTGTGTGTGTGTGTGTGTGTGTCCAGCCTACCTGTGTCCCGAGCCTCCGTCCCGTGCCTTGCCTCCTTGCCTCCGTCCCGTGCCGTGCCTTGCCTCCTTGCCTCCGTCCCGTGCCGTGCCTTGCCTCCTTGCCTCCGTCCCGTGTCGTGTCGTGCCTTGCCTCCGTCCCGTCCCGTGCCGTGCCTTGCCTTGCCTCCGTCCCGTGCCTTGCCAGGATCGCCTCGGCGGCCATTCTAAAATTCAAAAGCCCCGCCTCCGCCTGTGATAGGCGGAACACTGAATTTCCCAGCAGCCTGTGTTCCGCCTATCACCGATATCGTCTCATCCTCGTACTATGGACGAGGATGAGACGATGTCCGTGATAGGCGGAACACAGGCTGCTGGGAAATTCAGTGTTCCGCCTATCACAGGCGGAGGCGGAGAAGGAGGCGCGGCTTTCAAATTGTAGTATGTCCGCCGTCTGTCTGCTCGATACGCTGATCGAGCAGTCAGACGGCGATGACTCGAGTATAAGCCGAGGGGGGCACTTTCAGCCTCAAAAAAGAGGCTGAAAATCTCGGCTTATACTCGAGTATATACGGTACATTATTGAATATTTTTTATTATTGTTAGATTATTATTTGGTATAATTATAATAATATAATTTGGTATAATTATTTATAGTTATTTGTTAGATTATAATTTATGATTTCATTTTTCAAACATTATCATACCCGGGATGTCTACTAGACTCTGGTTTGGACAGATTTAAGTGACTTATTCCTAAGAATTACAGGCCTACAATATAAAATTGTACCACTTTCAGCACTTAAAATCTGAAATAATCATACCGCCAGGGAGGTTAAGAGCCTTTTCATCAAGTTGCGTATTTTCTTTCCTTCTGTCATATTCACCAATTAATTTCTCTTTGACATATTGCAGTGTCAGCTTCTGCTCAAGTCTGGTTTCTAAAGTGTTAATAAGAGCAGCATATTTCTCTGGAAAGCTGTAGAGGAGCGGTGCAACAGTATGGTTATCTTTGATGTCTTTTCCGATGGCACACATCTGCTCTATGATTTCTAGCATAGCTTTCACGTGGTCACACATTTTCTGGCCCTCTTCTAGTCTCATATTATAAAGCTTTCTTAGTAGAAAGAGATTACTGTTGAGGCTTGAATGCTCATGCAGTTTTTGTAATGAAGTCCACATACCTTTGGCGGTTTTCTCTGTTCTTATGTGGATAAGCTGGTCCTCTTCCACTAGCAAGCGTATAGTCCTTTTTGCTTGTCTATCTTTCCTGTCCCATTCCTCCATCTCTCCGTTTGTGGGTCTGTCTGTGTTCAGCACTTGCCACAAGTCATCCTTACTAAGAAACATTTCTAGTTTAAACTTCAACAGCTGGTAATTGGCATTGTTCAGCTTTGCATTTGGAAACTTCACATCTGAACCACTTGCCATCTTTCAGTAGCTTGTATACAGCACTCACTTTACTCACTTGGGGTTATTTACAAAAGGCAACTCCACTTTGCACTGCAAGTGCACTTAAAAGTGCACTGAAAGTGCACTTGGAAGTGCAGTCGCTCTAAATCTAAGGGGTAGATCTGAAATGTGAATCATGTGCAAGCTAAAATGCTGTTTTTTATTTTCCTTGCATGTCTACCCCGGATCAACAGCGACTTTATTTCCAAGTGCACTTGCAGTGCAAAGTGGATTTTTATTTAGTAAATAACCCCCACTGAGTTGCAGGGTTCTCTGATATCCTGATAGGTGCCTGCTAGGTAGGCTGGGTCCATAACCTGCTATGCAAAGTATTGAAATAATGCGCTAAAAGCTTCTTGGATGGAGAGAATACTTTACTTTCATGGAGGAATAGCAGAACATGTCTTTACATCATGGTAACTGGAAGAGAACAACAAGCATGTGCACTGATCAGAGGAAAGAGAATAATTATATATATATATATATATATAGTTCACAGTATAAAAAGCTACTATTCTGTTTTTCTTCCAACAAATGTTAGGCAGTTAGAGGGGAAAGGAGGAAGACAGGGAGTGTATGGATTAGTATGCTAAAATAAAAGTCCCATATAAAAGGCTCCTTCTCTTGTTTTCTGATTCAGTTCTTAGATATAGTGGCTGCATTAGTTTTCATTTTTTAAACTGAAACACACCATGGGTGAGCAGAGCAGACGTTTGTATTCCCCCCCTCGCCTGCAACCTTCTGGGACAAATCACATGCCCGGGAGGCTGCTGTTCCTTTCAGCAAGCAAAGTGTGACTTGCACATGTACATTTGGGAGCTGGATGTTAGCTACAAGAAGCCACAGGCAAGATGATTGTGTGGAGTACCTGAGGACTGGAGAAGATCCAGCCCAGTTGAAGACAGTACTGCATCCCTGGACTGGTAGGTGTGTGTTTATTAAAGTTGTAGTAAGGCTTACCTGAAGGTACTATAAACATCTCCTAAACGTGCACCGTTTAGGAGATATTTACATTTGTACCCATGCTGTTCCTTCAGAGCCCTGTGCCGTAAACAGTGACTTCCACACACAGGCACGGGAGTGATGTCATCGTAGCTCATCTATTCAAGTGGCTGCCACCCGCAGACCCAGAAGGAAAACAGGGTGAAGATGGAAAACCGCTGGATAATCACTGGAGGACTTTGTTTAAGGTTTGTTTCACATAATGTTTTAAGCAACAGACAGCATGGATTCATGAAAGACAGAACTTGTCAGACAAACCTGATTTCTTTTTATGAGGTGGTAAGTAAAACCTTGGACAGAGGGGTGGCGGTGGACGTGTTATACTTGGATTTTGCTAAAGCGTTTGATACAGTTCCGCACACAGGGCTCATGTGTAAGGTAAAGTCTACAGGTTTGGAATTATCAATTTGTAAATGGATAGAAAACTGGCTAAAAGACAGAATTCAGAGAGTCGTGATGAATGATTCTTACTCTGAATGGTCTAAGGTTATCAGTGGTGTCCCCCAAGGTTCAGTGCTGGGACCCTTACTTTTTAATATCTTTATAAATGATATTGGGTCTGGGATCAAAAGTAACATTTCTGTCTTTGCAGATGACACCAAGTTATGCAGTGGAATAACGTCCTTACAGGATGTCTCCAATTTACAAGCCGACCTCAATGCTCTGTCTAATTGAACGACTATGTGGCAGATGAGGTTTAATGTTGATAAATGTAAAGTTATGCACTTGAGGGGCTAAGAATATGCATGCATCATACATGCTAGGGGGAGTACAACTGGGGGAATCCATAGTGGAGAAGGATCTGGGGGTTTTGGTAGATCATAAGCTCAATAATAGCATGCAATGCCAAGCTGCGGTTTCCAAAGCGAGCAAAGTCCTTTCCTGTATTAAGAGAGGTATGGACTCCAGAGAGAGAGATATCATTTTGCCCCTGTACAAATCATTAGTAAGACCTCACCTGGAATATGCCGTTCAGTTTTGGGCACCAGTTCTCAAAAAGGATATCGGGGAACTGGAGAAAGTGCAGAGAAGGGCAACCAAACTGATAAGAAGCATGGAGGAACTCAGCTATGAGGAAAGATTAGAGGAACTGAATTTATTCTCTCTTGATAAGAGGAGATTAAGGGGGGATATGATCAACATGTACAAATATATAAGGGGTCCATATAGTGAACTTGGTGTTGAGTTATTCACTTTACAGTCAACAAAGAGGACAAAGGGGCACTCTTTACGTCTAGAGGAAAAGAGATTTAATCTCCAAATACGGAAAGGGTTCTTCACAGTAAGAGCTGTGAAAATGTAGAATAGACTCCCTGCAGAGGTGGTTCTGGCCAGCTCAGTTGATTGCTTTAAGATTTTCCTAAGTGTACATAATATAACTGGGTACTAACATTTATAGGTAAAGTTGATCCAGGGGAAATCCGATTGCCTCTCGGGGGATCAGGAAGGAATTTTTTCACCTGCTTTAGCAAATTGGATCATGCTCTGCTGGGGTTTTTTGCCTTCCCCTGGATCAACTGTGGGTATAGAATTGGGTATATGGGATTGTATGATATTATTATTATTATTTTTTTTGTGGTTGAACTTGATGGACATGTGTCTTTTTTCAAACTGACTAACTATGTAACTATGTAATGTGCTAGTATTTGATGCATACTAACACATTATAACATTGCCTTGTTGGGGAAAAGTTTTTGGAGTTGACTACTGTTTTAAAAGTTAGCTGCTACAGTATTTGAAGCTGTTTGTACAAATGACCAAAGTTTCTCTTTAAGAAACCTTGTGTTTATCTGCATAAATTCAAGCAAAATAAACTAAATCAGATTTTTTTTTTATAGACTATTAGGGTTCATCGATCCTGAAATTACAGGCCTCAACACTGTGAAATTTGTTCATAAGGTTGCAGTATATGCTGCTGATTTATATTTTTTTTCTCTCATCTCCCCCCAAACTTCCCTTCCGGCTTTACTACAGAAACTGGAGACCTATGGGGCACTATCTAAGTATAAAATCAATGTTCCCAAATCAGAAGCCCTCAAAATTACAATATTGTTTGTTCAACAGCTTGAGAGCCTACAATGTCAATTTACCTTTAAGTGGTCTTCTTCTCATATTAAAGTGATTGTAAAGTTCCTTTTCTTTTCCCCTAAAAATAACAAACATATCATACTTGTCTGCTCTGTCCAGTGGTTTTGCACAGAGCAACCCAGATCCTCCTGTTCTCTGGTTCCTCTTTGGGGCTCCTGGCCCCTCCCTCCTGTTGAATGCCCCCACAGCAAGCAGCTTGCTTTGGGGGCACCAGAGCCGAGTCACAACTCCCTGTATCCATTAAGACACGAAGCCCTGGTTCAACTCTGCCCCCTCTCTCTCCTGATTGGCTAACAGACTTTGATTGACAGCAGTAGGAGCCAATGGTGCCACTGCTGTGTCTCAGGCAATTAGGAGGAGAGTACCAGATGGCCGAGAAAATCGTGGACATTGTTGGAGAGAGCTGGGGCTCAGATATTAAAAAGGAGTGCCA
Organism: Lithobates pipiens; assembly: GCF_037356315.1. Classification (NCBI taxonomy): domain Eukaryota; kingdom Metazoa; phylum Chordata; class Amphibia; order Anura; family Ranidae; genus Lithobates; species Lithobates pipiens. The sequence continues at coordinate 204,688,572 of NW_027507686.1, forward strand.
CCTGAAAAGAAAATATTAAAAGTCAGCAGCTACAAATACTGCAGCTGCTGACTTTTAATAAATGGACACTCACCTGTTCCAGGGTCCATCGATGTCAGCAGCAGATGACAAGCAATCACTCATCTCTCGGCTGCCCCCGGCACAATCCTCTGTCAGGGAATCGGGAAGTGAAGCGTTGCGGCTTCACTCCCCGGTTCCCTACTGTGCATGCACGAGTCGCACAGCACAATGAGCCTGGTCCCCACTGTGTCCTGGGAACTGTGTGTTTCCCAAAACACAACAGGTGGAGGAGCATCTTTGGCTAGCTATTCCCGGAAGTGGGGGCAGATACCTGGATTATACAAGTATCTGCACCCCCCCCCCCCCGAAAGGTGCCAATTGTGGCACCGGAGGGGGGGAGGGTTCCGATGAGTGGAACTTCCACTTGAGGGTGGAGGTCCGCTTTAAGTATTAGGGGGTGCTGGGGTGGCTGTTGCACACAGAAGGTTTTTTATCCTAATGCATAGAATGCATTAAGATTTTTAAAAAAACCTTCTGACTTTACAACAACTTTAAGTAACTGGGCACATTGATTCTTGCCAACTTTAGACATATTTGTGATCTGAATTTCCAACCATGGCTAATGAAGATTCAAAGGGATCTCTGAAACTGGAACAAAGCAGCTCTCACCTGGTTTGTACGCTGAACATTAATATTTTACAGCAGATCCTTTATCAACAGTATTTCAGACACTCCTGGTATGCTTACCACGGAATTATTTGAAAGATTTGGGGAACCAATCCCTCTACTAGCTCTGGGAAAGAATTAGCAGGGCAATTCTGACTACTTAAAGCAAGGGGCGGCATTGGGTTTCCAGACCCTATAAAATATTACGCTGCAGTCCATTTGATGTGAGTGATTGACTGGTGCATTCAGAAAGCAAACCATGGTTGGAATTAGAATACGCTGCTTATACTGTTCCATTGGAAGGTATAATTTGGGCTAATCCTGCCCCCTCTCTAAGCAGAGATATCAAGACCCGCCTACTCGTCAGGGCCACTCTGCAGACTGGTAAACCCATTTTTAAGACCACTTTTCTTTTACCACATCCTAGTCCACTTAAGCCAATTCTTAATGCCAACTTATTACCACATACCAACCCTAAAAGGTTAGAAGGCATTTTGATGATTCAGTGGACATATGTTATAGGTTTGATGATATGCTCTCATTGTTCGTCCTTATGAGCATAAATTAAAGTGGAAGTAAACTTTGATTGTTTGTACCTATAGGTAAGCCTATAATAAGGCTAACTGTACCTATAGGTACTGTAAATATCACCTAAACGTGCAATGTTCAGGAGATATTTACTGCATATGCAACCGATGATGTAATTGGCACATGCGCTCTGAACAACGGCCACCTGTGCTGTTTCTTCAGAGCCCTGTGCCATGACCAATGGCTCCCGCACACATGTCAGTCACACAGCTGGAGTCTGTTGACCCGGGTGGAAGACGGGCGAAGATGGATGCGGTCTCCAGTGATGATGAGGGTTTTGTTTGCAGATAATTTTCACATAATGTGCTAGTATGCAATGCATACCAGCACATTATGGCTTTACGTTGCAGGTTAGAGAAAAAAAGGCAAATCTTTACTTCCGCTTTAAATAAATAATAAATAATAATTAAATAAAGTAATCATTTAGAATTTTTAGCATACAAAAATATCTGTTGATCTTGTCAGAAATGCGAAACAATCTTATCTTTCTTATATCAACTATTGTTTCTATCATCCTTCATGTAATGGGAATAAAGTTAAATATCTTAAAAGTGCAGCCTGGCTTACAACCATGGCTCCCTTCCATAGTTACAGGAGAGAGTGTGCCCACCCAAAGGAGAGGAAGTATATTATTCTCAGGGTTGGCAGGTGAAAAAAAAGCCTTAAAAAAGAAAACCAATGTAGCCTTTACATCTGAAAATTTGGTGTATATATTTAAAAGTGAGTACACCCCTCACATTTTCGTTACTGTATATATATATATATATATATATATATATATATATATAGGCGCTTACCTTTACACGCACATGAACTTTAAACTTGCCCATAGATATAGATATATCTGTAGCACTGACCCCCAAAGGAGCTGCTGGTTTTATTGGGCTTACCGTTACCTTCTTGACTGCCTCTCCATCTAGGGTTTCCCATGGTAGATGGCCCAAAGAAATGTTGAAACTGACACTAAATCTTCTTTTGGGTTATTTATTTGAACCAGAAACAGAGTCTCACAGGTTAGGGTAGAGGGTTAGGAATAAGTTCAGGTACTTTGGACTGCAAAAATAGAAAGTCTCTTATAGAAAAAATCCAGAGAATAGCAAACGTTTCACAGCTGGATTTTACAACCCCCGGGTAGACCTCCTCTCACTAGGTCTAGCAGCAGGCAGGGTGCTAAGGAAAGTCTCTACCACAGACTTGAGTGTAACTGAGGGACGTAGACAAATTTAAAGAGATATCATACAGTACCAGTATCTCTCAGCTGATCTGACGATTCTGTATGAGTGTAGATCCATGAAGTGTCCTTCAACTGAGCCTCCAGGCTCCCTCAGAGAAGCCAGCCTTGTGCACGGCCTTCTACTGAAGAGTTCTCCTCTGGGGTTTCTCTAGTTGCTGGGCCTCTCCTTTAGATGAGACAGCACCAGGCCACCTTTGAATCAGTAGGCCCCGAAGATTCATTAAGCCCTGTCCGTGCAGTTGCGTTGCCTGGGGCTAGCCAGCCACGAGACTTGGAAATGCATGGTTCTGCACCCCAGGCATGGAGGGCCATGGGGCTGGTCAGGAGGACCAGAACCAAGCAGACAGAAAATATTCTCCGGAACAGAACCCAGAACCACGTGATGTCAGTACCTTAAATGCCACCTCCCAGAATGCACAGCAGGAGAACACTCCCACTGGGCTGGTTCCGAAAGAAATGTGGCATTCAATACACGCAGCTAGACTGCATTCTCACCCTTGCCGGCGGTGGTTTCAGGAAAGTTAACTTTGGAAAAACCATAGCGGCTGCTCGTCAGGAGCCAGCGCTACATATTTATACCTATATCTATATAGATATATCTATATCCATATATATATATCTATATATATATATATATATCTATATATATATATATATATATATATATATATATATATACAGAAATTTGCAGTATATTAATGCTTCTTTAATCCAAGATCACAAAATCAAACATCTAAATGTTTGGCCACATCAGAATGTGATTTTCTTTAGGAGAGGATTGTATTTATTCAGTCTATTTTTTTATATTAACCTATCTCAACAAGATTCTTAATGTAGCTTTAAGTTAACATTTAAACATTTCTGCTTTAACTGGGGGAGTCAGACATATGTGCATTGAGCAAACTTACAGAAAAACAATGCAATGCAACATCAACATCTATAAAATCAGTGTGTCAAATGGTCTGTTGTGACATACCAAATCCAACAAGAAAAGACGAAAGGACTTTAAATGTGTTTTTAGCTTTGAGCAGGAGCTGATGATATAATGGAAACTGTCATACGTAGAACATCAAAGTCAAAGCAACAGGACTTAAGCCTGTTCATAATGAATCCATAATATACCATATAGTCTGTCTGTCCATCTATCTGTCTATCTATCTATCCTCAAAGGACACCAATACCAAAATAAGTGAATATGGAGTTTGCAATTTCTGTCATTCTTTGGCATTCTTTTTGGCAAGTAGCAAATACATTGTTTATCTGCATGCTTATTTCATGACCCTGAGGATATTAAAATGATTGTAAAGGATAGTTGTTTTCCTTTAATAACAAACATATCATACTTACCTCCACTGTGCAGCTCGTTTTGCACAGAGTGGCCCCGAACATCCTTTTCTGGGGTCCCCCGGCGGCTCTCACGGCTCCTCCCCGCATCAGATAACCCCCTAGGAGAAGCACTCTCCTGAGGGGGTTACCTTGCAGGCACACTCCCGAGTCCAGTATTTGAGTTCACAGACACGAATGCCAGACTTGGCCCTGCCCCCCAGTGCCCACGTCATTGGTATTGATTGACAGCAGCAGGAGCCAATGGCTGCGCTGCAGTCAAGCTATCCAATGAAGAGCTGGGACCCCATTGAGAGAGGGACAGCACATCTCCGCAGAGGAGATGAAGGGGCTCAGGTAAGTAAAATGGAGGGACTAGGGGGCCAGTGACTATGAGGCATTTTTTCACCTTAATGCATAGGATGCATTAAAGGGAAAAAAAACATGAGCCTTTACAACCCCTTTAAAACTGTTATTTCAGCACCTTGGAGCAACACAGCAGCCAGGAGCTAGGATTCTCAGAAGAAGAGGTCAGCAATGGTCACCCTGTATTTTTCAGCACAGGTTTTCCTTAAGTATTCCCAGCATTTCCCAGCATTTCAGAAAATCAAACACTTTATAGAGAATTTTAAATGATGCTCACCTTTTACCACTTCATAATAAAATGAATAAACATGATGTAATTCAAATACTGTACGGTGGCTGAATGTAAAGTATGTTAAAATAATGAAAGCATTAAACAATAGCCTAAAGCTGTCCCAATGCTACTGAACTGACAAAGCATACTGACTAAGTGATTATCACTCTGGCCTTACTCCTCTGGGCTCCAGAATTTAAAGTCCTCAAAAGACACACTATGCATGAGTTTTTTATGTTTTTGTTCCAAGCCTGTGTAGGTTTGTTGTAGTTTCCTCCAACAGTCTACAGACATACTGGTAAGATAATTGACTTTCTTCCTAAATCTAGTCCTTGTGTGTGAATGTGGTAGGGGAAATAGAGTGTCAGCTTTTTTTGTGGAACAGGGACTGATGTGGATGGTTCAACTTATCCAATCCCCAAGCATGTACTGTATGTACAGTGGTACCTTCATAATGCGCTCCATTAAATGTGTCAGACTCAAAACAACTTTTTCCAAAACTGAAAGCCGAAACAGTACTGTGAACAGGGTAGGAAGAAACATTTGGTCTGGGGAAAATTACAACCAACTAGCTCCTTCATAGTAAACATGGATTTCTTGTGGACTTGAGGATGTGCAACATGAAAAATGCGGGTGGTACCCCATCTGGGGATCGGTAATATGAGTGTTCCTAAGGGTTGTTTCACACTAGTTCCGACATGCCCTCCAACTTCCAGAGCACATGTCGCATGACATATCAAAATGAATGGTTTTCTATAAGAGCCGTCTTAACTGGTCCAACTTGTTTCAGTCCCTGCACTACTTCGGTGCCTCTTGGGCACAATTTCAGCCCATTGATTTCAATGTAAGTCACATCTAAGTCGGATCATCATCTTAACTGATCCAAATTGTGGAATGTGACTTGTGCTCTGAGGATCTTGAAGGGAAACCGTACACCAAAAGTAAAAAAAAAAAAACTCATGGGGTCCCCGCAATAGCTATACCAGACCCTTGTCCAAGCATGCAGCCTTACAGGTCAGGAAAGCAAGCACCCCCCTCCTGGACCAAACCAGGCCACATGCCCTCAACATGGGGGGTTGGTGCTTTGGGGCAGGGAGGCTCTGCACCCCCCCACCCCAAAGCACCTTGTCCCCATGTTGATAGGGACAAGGGCCTTTTCCGGACAACCCTGGGCGATGATTGTGGAGGTGTGTAGGCGAAGGGCTTATCAGTATATGGAAGCCCCAGATCCCAGCCTTCCCCCATGTGATGAGTATGGGGTACATTGTAACCCTACCCATTCACCAAAAAAGTGTCAAGAATAAATAAAAACAGTACACAGGTTTTTTGAAGCTTAACCACTTAAAGCGGAGTTCCACCTACTTTTGAGAGGTGGTCTTAAACAAAAGACCACCTCCCCACCCCTGGTTTTTGGCTAGTAAAAATATTTTTTCTTCTAACTTACCTTTTTTATGAAGTACAGCCTGTACTTCCGATGCATCTGGTCCACGGCGCAGAACGTCATATCCTCTTCTTTGGCAAGCACCCCTGCTGTCCTCTGGGACCCGTGTGAAGTCCCAGAAGGCAGCCGGCCATTCACAAAGCGCCGCGCGACTCACACATGAGCAGTAGGAAAACGTACCCTAGAGCTCTTAAAGCCGTCAACGTACCATAACAGCAATTTGCCCAGGGGAGCCAACCAGATATGCAAAAAAATTGGGCATTATTCATTATTATTTTCTTTTAATTCTAACTACCCCCTTATCTTTGACACATGCATCTTGCCTAGCAGAAAACACGTCTGTCATTGGAAGGGCAAAGATGATTTGAGGCCTCTGAATGACAATGTGGCTTCACCACCCCTATTTTGTACAAAAAGAAAATCATCAGTTCTCAACAGGAGAAAGACTCTGTCTCAGGGTTCAGACCAGTACAGCGTTTTTCTTACTTGTGTATAAGTTTTCCATATCTCTCATGGCAAAGGGAAGTTTGATGTACAGGCTTTGATGCTGTGCTAAGGCAAGGTGGCAGTACCCAAAAGGAAAATAACTTGGTCTCTGAGGACAGACCTCAACAGAGTTTTCACTGATTATCAATAGTAGTTAATCACATTCAATAGGACTTGTTTCTAATGAGCTTCGAAAATATACCCCAACATTTATATCCACAAAGGTAGCACAGACATCTAATCCAATCATGATGGAATTTGTCAGGACAGATGATGATTTTCCAAGAACATGATGAGAGGGATCCTGCATTGGGGTTAATAATTTGAAAAACATGGCCAAGGATGTGAATTGTTATCAAATTACTGGGGCAGAGATGTTAAAATTACACTATACTGTAGATAGTGTCAAAGGCCCCCACCACTGTTCAGTGATGATTGTTCAAGTATGTTGTAGATGGTCTATTTCTTGGACAATCAACATTTCCCTTCACAGATTCCAAGGTGATTGGATTAAGGTGTCCGTGGTAATTGTGTCTCATTAAAACTCAATAAATGGCTTGGATAGGCTACACAACATCTTCAGAATTACAGAACAAGTCCAGTTGAATGTGACTAACTACTACTAACTATACCAGCCTTTCTCAACCTTTTTACCCCTGATGAACCCTTGAAATAGTTTTCAGGTTCTTATGGAAACCCTGTTAACAAGAATGAGGCCTACATCTCTTGATACATTAGCGTGATTTATGTATATCAAAGAACGTTTTTAATATACAATAAGCATAAATAATGTAGGGTACCTAGTGTCCACTCTAACATTAGTGGTCAGTTTGGAAGTAGTGGGAAATTATCCACTTGCATTGATGATCAGTGAAAGTTGGAGATCAATCCATCATTGCTCAAAGCTCAAGGCAACATCAGGAGGAGAAACACTGAGCTATACCATGACCTGGGCAAATGAGGGCCATCACATTATGTTCACTGATTAGTCACCAAATAATTGATTATAAGTTAAACAGATCACATTTGGCACCAGGTTCTGTAAACATTGTCAAAGGCAAGAATTTCTTGGAGCTTGGAGGGAAAAAAAAACATGATTATTATATAAAGGAATTTGATAATAAAAAAAATTCATATAAGTACTGAATTGCCACAAGTCACAATGTTAAACCAATTGTGCTCATTCATAAATATTATAATATTGTTTGTTTTGAAACATTTTTTTTAAGGTTTTAACAATAATCTACAGAAAAGCGGTAAATTAGAAGAATACAATAAAACAGACAAAATGTGCAACCCTGCAGGTGGAAATCAGTCTCACAGCACAAAATACAAATGAAAGGTACAATATTAAACTACATAGCATATGATCATCAGCATCTTATATATGTACTATATTGAATAATATTAAGAAAAGAGCCTCAAAAAATAAATTATCAGTCAAGAGCGTATAAGAATATATAATTATATAAGCAAAGCTAATATAAGAGTAAGGGGTGCTAAAGGGGACTTAAAGTGTTACTAAACCCACAACAGTAAAATCAGTCTGTATATGCAGTAAAGCATGCTTGTTATACTCACCGTTGAACCAGAAGGGGTTAATCCCCTGCACTGTGTAAAACAGCTGTCTGATCCTGTCTTCCCTGATCCTCCCCAGATTCCACTGTCCTCAATCCATCTCCTGAAAATATAGCCATGGAGGAACTCTGCACATGCTCAGTTTGGTATGTATTACTAGAGAGTTATTTATTTCTTGGGAGGGTGCATGTGATTGCCACAGGGCTAATCAGCACTATCCAGGCAGAGGGTCAGGGGTCCTGCAGCCTCATAGGACAGTCAGAGTAGAATGAAAACTCCTCCTACAAGCTTTAAGCAGACACTCATAGAAGTCACAAGACTGCTATATACTGCTGATGAGAAAAGGTATTTAGCAGCTTATATTTACTAAAATAATTTCATTTGCATGTTCTGTGTACTGTGTGAGACCAGCTATAGTGAATGCAGGAACCTGGGTTTAGTAACACTTTAACCAATATCAATATGTATTTTTTGAGTTTTAGCTCACCACTAAGGATGAGCCGAACACCCCCCTGTTCAGTTCGCACCAGAACCTGCGAATAGACCTAAACTTCGTGTGAACTTTGCAACCCTATTAAAGTCTATGGGACTCGAATGTTCAAAATCAAAAGTGCTAATTTTAAAGGCTTATAAGCAAGTTATTGTCATAAAAATGTTTGGGGACCTGGCTCCTGCCCCATCTGTCCAAACCAGAGTCTAGCAGACATCCGGGTATGATAAAGTTTGAAAAATGAAATCATAAATTATAATATAATAAATAACTATAAATAATTATACCAAATGATAATATAATAATAATAAAAATGATTCAATAATGTAATCAAATCTAAAACACTTAAATTTGCTCAGTTGCAGAATTGTCGCTGTCATTACTTTTCAGTATTTGATGACAGATCTCCCCACAAATCGCTATCGCTCAATTCTGCGAGAGATTCCAATTTATTATCGCTGTTTTCTAGCTGCTCTAAAACCACTTTTGATGTAAAGGGACAGTTTTGGTTGCAATGGACAATCTCCAGTTTCCAGGCATAAAGAATAGTTTTTATAATATAAAACTGCATGCAGGACACTGGGCAGACCACTAGGGACAAAGGGGATGTGAAATAATTACATACAGCATGTAATCTGTAACATTACATTATACTGTATGTAATGTGTGTGTTTCACTTTTTGAATTTGGCGCCGTTCTCCATCCCCGTGCGTCGAAAACCTCGCAGGGAATGGAGCTCGCCTCCATGATAGATCGAGCCGAGGAGGGCTCGCTCGTACAGCGGGGGGACATCGCTGGATCCAGGGGACAAGGTAACTAAACTCTCCCTGGATTCAGCGATGCGGTCCCGAGTCTGGCTCGGGGTTACCGCTAATGGTACAAAATTTGCACCCTGAGCCAGACTCGGGAATACCGCCAGGAGGGTTAATACTGCTTAAAGTGAAACAATAAAAGTGTAATATTCCTTTAAATTTCATACCTGGGGGGTGTCTATAGTATGCCTGTGAAGGGGCGCATGTTTCCCGTGCTTAGAACTGTCCCTGCACAAAGTGTCATTTCTGCCAGAAAAAAAGTCATTTAAAATCACTTGCGGCTATAATGAATTGTCGGCTCCCCGTTATACAGAGAACGGTCATTGAAAGTCATTGATGAAAAAAAAGCGTGAGGTTCCCCCAAATTCAATTACCAGGCCCTTCAGGTCTGGTATGGATATTAAGGGGAACTCCACGTCAAATTAAAAAAAATGGCGTGGAGTTCCCCCTAAATATCTATACCAGACCCTTTATCCGAGCATGCAACCTAGCAGGCCGCAGGAAAAGAGGGGGGATGAGAGAGCGCCTCCCCCCTCCTAAACCGTACCAGGCCACATGCCCTCAACATTAGGGCACCCCAAAGCACCTTGCCCCCATGTTGATGAGGACAAAGGCCTCATCCCCACAACCCTGGCCGGTGGTTGTGGGGGTCTATGGGTGGGGGCTTTTCAGAATCCGGAAGCCACCTTTAACAAGGGGACCCCCAGATCCCACCCCCCCTGTTTGAAATGGTAAGGGGGTACAAAAGTACCCCTACCATTTTACAAAGAAAGTGAAAAAAATTGTTAAACAAGACACACACACCGTTGCAAAAGTCCTTTATTAAAAATAAAGAAATAAAAAAAAGATTCCAGTGATGGGTGATCTCTCCCTCCAGCGCAGCGCATCCATCCTCTGTCTCCACCGGAGACACTGCGGGGATCCCGGCAGCCTGACACTTCTTATATGAGGAGAGTGGGTCCACCCGTCACCTGACCCCGCCCCCCTCTGACGCAAGGGGAAAGCCCGACTTCCCCAATGACGTGTGGGTGACCCTGCCCCCCTCTGATGTAACGCAGGTTTCCGTTACATTTTTTTTTCAATTTGGCATGGAGTTCCCCTTAAAAACCATACCAGACCTGAAGAGAAACATGCGCCCCTTCACAGGCATACTATACACACACCCCCAGGTATGAAATTTAAAGGAATATTACAATTTTATTGTTTCACTTTAAGCATTATTAAAATCACTGCTCCCAAAAAAACTTAAATTTTTAAAACTTTTTTTTTGCATTGATACATGTCCCCTGACACTTTTTATGACAATAAATTGCATATAAGCCTTTAAAATTAACACTTTAGATTTCTACCATAGACTTGTACAGGGTGTTCCACAGCTTTTCGAATTTGCCGCGAACACCCCAAATTGTTCGCTGTTCGGTGAACAAGCGAACAGGCAATGTTCGAGTCGAACATGAGTTTGACTCAAACTCGAAGCTCATCCCTACTCACCACCCCCCAAACAAATGGTTAAAAAATGCATCATATTTAACTATATTCATATTTATCCTATTTTTAATTTTGTGCTCTTTTTTTGTTGCAAAGCAGCACTTCCTGGTTTCTGGCCTAGGCTGGGCTCCTCTGCCATCTGGAATTGCTACAACACAGCTATCCCAGGATGCAGTGTTTTACTAAGCACAGATGTGCTGCCAGTCTCTGCCAGGTCCCAGATAACTGAAGACCTGTAACTGCCCCAAATGTTGTAGTGTAGAAGAGAAACAGGGGTAGGGCATTCCTGGTAATGTCCATTCGTTTTTTAACACCCTGAATAGGAGTTTAATTCAGGCTTGGAAGATTTTACCCCCTTCTTGACCAGAGCACTTTTTGCGATTTGGCATTGCGTCCCTTTAACTGACAATTGCGCGGTCGTGCAATGTTGCACCCAAACAAAATTGATTTTCCTACAAATAGAGCTTTCTTTTGGTGGTATTTGATTACCTTTGCGGTTTTAGTTTTTTGCGCTATAAACAAAAAAAAAGCGACAATTTTGAAAAAAATGCTGTATTTTTTGCTATAATAAATATTCCCTGAAAATATATAAAAAAAACGTTTTTTTCCTCAATTTAGGCCGATATGTATTCTTCTACATATTTTTGATTAAAAAAATCGCAATAAGCGTTTATTGATTGGTTTGCACAAAAGTTATAGCGTCTACAAAATGGGGGATAGTTTTATGGCATTTTTATTATTATTTTTTTTTTTTTACTAGTAATGGCGGCGATCTGCAATTTTTATCAGGACTGCAACATTATGGAGGACACATCGGACACTTTTGACACATTTTTGGGACCATTGGCATTCATACAGCGATCAGTGCTATAAAAATCACTGATTATTGTAAAAATGTCACTGGCAGGGAAGGCGGTTAACACTAGGGGGCGATCAAGGGGTTAATTACGTTCCCTAGTGTGTGTGTTCTAACTGAAGGGGGGAGGGAACTGTGTAGGGGAGATGACAGATCGCTGTTCATACTCTGTATGAACAGACTCTTCTCCCCTCAGAGAACTGGAAACTGTATGTTCACACAGACAGATCCTGGTTCTCGGTGTGTTAGCAGCGATCGCGGAAGCCCGGCAGTGATCGTGACCGCCGGGCACTCGCATCGGCTCCGGGGGGAGAGCCACAGGGCGAAGCAATGTAACATAATGTTGTTTTGCCCAGCTGTGCCATTCTGCCCAGGTGTGTCATTCTGCCTCAGTAAAACTGCGGTGGCCGGTCGGCAAGTGGTTAAGGTAATCCAAAGGTCAGTAACTGACTCCTTTAAAAAAAATTATTAGCTTGTAATGTTCACTCAAAGAGTCTTGAATTATCTCCTTTCACAATTAAAATGATCAGCAAATTTCTACCATTTAGGTAAAATCGCCATTAATTAATTGTTTCAATCTATTGCACGGAGCCCATTAAACAAAGTTATATAAATACCGTATATACTCGAGTATAAGCCGAGATTTTCAGCCTCTTTTTTGAGGCTGAAAGTGCCCCCCTCGGCTTATACTCGAGTCATCGCTGTCTGCCCGCTCGATCAGCGTGTCGAGCAGACAGACAGCGGCCATTCTATTCAAAAGCCGCGCCTCCGGCTCCGCCTTCGCCTGTGATAGGCGGAACACTGAATTTCCCAGCAGCCTGTGTTCCGCCTATCACGGACATCGTATCATCCTCGTACTACGGACGAGGATGATACGACGTCTGTGATAGGCGGAACACAGGCTGCTGGGAAATTCAGTGTTCCGCCTATCACAGGCGAAGGCGGCGGCGCAGCTTTTGAATTTTACAATGGCCGCCGACGAAGAGGGCACGGGACGGAGGCAAGGCAAGGCACGGCACGGCACGGGACGGGACGGGACGGGGGCAAGGCAAGGCACGACACGGGACGGATGCAAGGCACGGCACGGGACGGAGGCAAGGAGGCAAGGCACGGGACGGAGGCTCGGGACAAAGGTAGGCTGGACACACACACACACACACACACACACACACACACACACACACACACACACACACACACACACACACGGATGGAGACACACACACACAGGGATGGATGGATGGATGGATGGAGACACACACACACAGGGATGGATGGATGGATGGATGGAGACACACACACACAGGGATGGATGGATGGATGGACACACACACACACAGGGATGGATGGACGGACACACAGGGATGGACGGACACACAGGGATGGACGGACACACAGGGATGGACGGACACACAGGGATGGACGGACACACACACAGGGATGGACAGGCATGTCTCACCCTCGGCTTATACACGAGTCAATAAGTTTGCCAGTTTTTTTGGGGGTAAATTGGGGGCCTCGGCTTATATTCGGGTCGGCCTATACTCGAGTATATACGGTAAGCAAAAAATGAACTAATAAAATTTTTCATTAACTATTTTATCCTAAAAATCTGTGCCAAAGGAGACAATGAGGTTGATTGAAATTTGAGACTGAAGACTTTTAATCATCAGTCTATAATAAGAAGCTTGTAAAAAAAGAAAAGAAAAAAGACCATCAATTCTAATTACTTTTATAACCAGCTATATTGCTGAAAGGAACATTTTATTTGATTTGTTTACAATTGTATGCAATACGTACCAGCTGAATTAGAAAAAAATAAATAAAAATCTGCTGATTAGCAAATGATGAATCATTTTGAGTTTTCATTTATCGCTTATAAGAGTAAATGATACTTTAACTAATTACACCACATAAATAACTATAATCTGCAATTTACTCACTGCTTGCTGCTGAACGAAAAAGAAAGAATTGTGTAGGAATTTCGAGCAAATGAACTGTGTGCTGTTTCTGCTGACCTTTGTGTCGTCTTCAAAATGTATTTAGGGGTGACATAATCATCCAGTAATTCTAAAACCACAAGAGGCTTCTCTAAAATGATTTGCTATGTGTTAAGCATGGATACCCCAGCTGTATGTTTAATTCACCCATTGGAAATGACGGAATGGAATGGTGCACATTTACAAAGTACAGCTGGGCCATTCTAAGGCATTCTGTTGGGTTATGGGACTTGACAAGTAACCTAGGAGCTTACTGCATTTGTATGTTAAATTGTATCCAGATCTAAAATCCAAAATCGAATTAATTGCACATTATTATTAGGGCTGTGGAAATTAAAGATTAATTCTTTGATTAATCGTTAATTTTTTTTGATCGATCAAAATTATTTGGATCGGTGCTCACCTCTCCGCCGGCTTCCGGGCCTTCAGGGAGTTCCGTCGGAGATCCGGTGATCACCGGACTCCTCCCTCCTTCCCCAAGTGTCTCCATCTGCTAACGAATGGAAGGGGGGAGGAGTCCGGTGACGCTGAAGTTCTGATTGAACATAACACGTACATGGGAAGAGCTACGCATGACATCACTCGCTGCTGTCCTACAGAACTAAAACGATTGTCGGCTTTACATGCTGTGTTTTTATCATCTTTATGTGAGTAGTTTGTGTTTGAACACAAAAATTAAATCTTATACTTTAGCGGTGAGCACTTCGATCTTTTCTTTCTACCCATGACCTGGCGTCCTTGCTGACATCTAAGGAGATGTGAGAGAAGTTTATGGTCCGTGTTAACCCATTTTGATACCCGCTTGCATGACCAGCTGTTTGCACAAAGGTCCATGCCATAGGGTGAGAGTGATTAGTTAGACCGGAGGTGGAGGGATTGTCACGCTACTGTGGAAAAACAAAATTACTTACGTCAGTGCTACAGTTTGAATTTAAAATGTATTTGTGTGAACTGTGAAGTTAAGTCATGGATTGTGGAAACTAAGGCCGCGTACACACGCGGGGACTGTTCGCTCAACTTTGTCCGTCAAACAGTTTCAGCGGACAGTCCGCTCAAAATTAGCATGGACGGACTTGCCCACACACGATGAACGAACAGTCCGCTGAAACCGTGCGCGATGACGTGAACGGCACGTACGACGGGACTAGAAAACGACGTCCTATACACTGCAATGCAACCTTCGGCGTGTAAATTCTTTCTGAGCATGCGCGAGACTTAGTTTGACGAACAAGCCTACACACGGGCGGACTGTCCGCTCAAACCAAGTTTCAGCGGACAGTTTTTCGGAATTTCCGAAAAACTTTATTCATCAAACTGTCCGCTGAAACTGTCCGCTGAAAGCCCACACACGAGCGGACTGTCCGCCGAAACACTGTTCAGCGGACAAAGTTGAGCGAACAGTCCCCGCGTGTGTACGCGGCCTTACTCGTGTCGGTGATTGTATATAGTGTATACCACATTTACCACTGACTAATGCAATGCAAGGAGATCAGCTAAAAGTAGTTGGATCTGTATGTGCATTATAGTTAATCAAAATTAGTCGATTAATCGGTTAAAAAAAATAGATATATATGGATAGATAGATAGATAGATAGATAGATAGATAGATAGATAGATAGATAGATAGATAGATAGATAGATAGATAGATAGATAGATTACTGTATATGCATTGAATTGGACTGTCGAAATTGGAGTCAAATTCAGGTTGTGGATAGAACCACAAGAAGATGGTGTAATTGTTTTAGGGATCTGTAATAAAACAAAAAATAATACATGACATGGCAAATGATTGTGTGCATAAGTGTAGGGCAGGGCAAAATTGTGGCAAAATTGTGGCATATGGTAGTTTCCCTAGCTGGGCACTAGATATGCCCATAGGTTGAGTGTGTGCTTGAATTTAGGAGGTTAGAGATACAGTATCTCACAAAAGTGAGTACACCCCTCAAATTTTATAAGTGAGTACAGCCCTCAAATTTTATTTTATATATATATATATATATATATATATATATATATATATATATAGATAGATAGATAGATAGATAGATAGATAGATAGATAGATATACTGTATGTATATAGATAGATAGATATAGATATCTATATAGATCTATATATATATACTGTGCATATATATATATATATATATATATATATATATATATATATATATATATTGCCTTATCTCCCAACATTTTCAGATGGGAATGAGGGACACCTACTAACAAATGTATGTAGGCATAGGTCACACCCCCTGCCACACCCCTTTAAATGAGAATTAACCAAAAAAGAAGTTAATTAATTGCACAAGGACTTTTTTTTTACCACTACTATTCCTTTATATTGGGTTTTAAAATGTACAAAAGCAACAATTTAGAAATTGAATAAAAG
Organism: Lithobates pipiens; assembly: GCF_037356315.1. Lineage (NCBI taxonomy): Eukaryota > Metazoa > Chordata > Amphibia > Anura > Ranidae > Lithobates > Lithobates pipiens. The sequence continues at coordinate 204,704,562 of NW_027507686.1, forward strand.
GTTTAGTGCTGGGAAACACTTTTTTAAAACATAAAAAGGTCATTTTATTTACATCTATATAGATCAGACCAAAATGAGGGACAAATGAGGAGGAAGGAGGGGCAGAGGGACATTGCTCCAAATCAGGGACAGTCCCTCGAAATCAGGGACAGTTGGGAGCTATGATATTGCACTTGTTGAACAGATTGAGTATAACAAAACACTTTCAATGGTATAATTAACAAGCCAAAAGGGAACACATAGGCAAACTTTTTACATTTACTTTAACTGTTAGTAACATGTAAGCCTTGTAACGGATCAAGGCCTGTTTATAGGTCATAATAACAAACGTAACTGAGTTTAATATTTTAAGGGTCAGCTTAGGAGGAAATCACAAAAAGCTTTCAAGAGACAAAATCCCCTTTGTTATGCTGATTATAAATGAAGCCAAGAACAAATGTCATTTTTTTTTAATACATAGTTCTTGTTAGAGCACACAAAGGAACATCATTGGTGAAAAGACATACAAATAAAACAGCACGGTTGGTAAGTAGTGATGGACGAACGTTTCGCCCGGCGGTCGTTTCGCGGCGAATTTCCGACATTCGCGGTCCGCACGTTCGAACGCCTTTTTCCGTCGTTCGCCGCGGCGGACTTACGTGTTTAATGTATACAAGAACTTTAACCTTTGGTGACACGTTTATCATGTGATACAGGACAGCCAATTGAGACATGACAGCACATGGACACTTGTACATTCCCCCTAACCTATAAATACACCCGATCCGGTGGCCATTTTACATTCTTTCTTCTGTTACGATAGGGACAGGTTCCTGTGTGGAGTAGGGAGAGATAAACCACTAGCTATTTGGTACACAAAAGTTCTTTTCAGGACTGGTATAGGTGTTAGGTGTTGATAGGTTTGCTGTGCTGCTGATTCTTGCAGCAGCCTGAGTGTCTTTTGTTAGTTTAGAGAAAGGGAAAGGACGGTGTATGCTACAGGGACAGCCAGATTAGTCTTTCATCATCATCATCATCATCATCATCATTAGCTGTTACTATCAAGGTCCACAAAAGAGCTGTTCCAGTAACCACTAATCGTTCTCTTTTTTTGCCAATTTGTATAGGGACAGGAAGGAAGCAGTGTTGTCAGGCAGTGAGGGTAATTTTAAAGACTTGCTGTTATTATTAGTTCCACAAAGGTTCTTTTCAGGACTGGTATCAGTGGTACAGTAATAGGCTTGTACATGTATAATATTCTTTCTTCCAAATATAGAAAGGATATTATACTTGACTGCTGCCCTTCTGCTGCAGTCTGCTAAACATTCACAACTCACTTGTTCCACAAAAGTTCTTATAAGGACTGGTAACTTGGTATAGGGTGCTACGGTACATAGGCTTGAGTGCGGTACAGTCTGCTGTTCTGTAAGGACCGCTATCGGTCCACAATAGATAGGGTTGACGTGCACCACTGCTGACCGCTGCCCTATACTGCAGCAGTCCTTCAGCGGTATAGGGACTGACGTACAGTCTGCTAATCACTAACACACAACCTGCTTGTTCCACAAAAGTTCTTATAAGGACTGGTAACTTGGTATAGGGTGCTACGGTACATAGGCTTGAGTGCGGTACAGTCTGCTGTTCTGTAAGGACCGCTATCGGTCCACAATAGATAGGGTTGACGTGCACCACTGCTGACCGCTGCCCTATACTGCAGCAGTCCTTCAGCGGTATAGGGACTGACGTACAGTCTGCTAAACACTAATACACAACCTGCTTGGTCCACAAAAGTTCTTATAAGGACTGGTAACTTGGTATAGGGTGCTACGGTACATAGGCTTGAGTGCGGTACAGTCTGCTGTTCTGTAAGGACCGCTATAGGTCCACAATAGATAGGGTTGACGTGCACCACTGCTGACCGCTCACCTATACTGCAGCAGTCCTTCAGCGGTATAGGGACTGACGTACAGTCTGCTAATCACTAACACACAACCTGCTTGTTCCACAAAAGTTCTTATAAGGACTGGTAACTTGGTATAGGGTGCTACGGTACATAGGCTTGAGTGCGGTACAGTCTGCTGTTCTGTAAGGACCGCTATCGGTCCACAATAGATAGGGTTGACGTGCACCACTGCTGACCGCTGCCCTATACTGCAGCAGTCCTTCAGCGGTATAGGGACTGACGTACAGTCTGCTAAACACTAATACACAACCTGCTTGGTCCACAAAAGTTCTTATAAGGACTGGTAACTTGGTATAGGGTGCTACGGTACATAGGCTTGAGTGCGGTACAGTCTGCTGTTCTGTAAGGACCGCTATCGGTCCACAATAGATAGGGTTGACGTGCACCACTGCTGACCGCTCACCTATACTGCAGCAGTCCTTCAGCGGTATAGGGACTGACGTACAGTCTGCTAATCACTAACACACAACCTGCTTGTTCCACAAAAGTTCTTATAAGGACTGGTAACTTGGTATAGGGTGCTACGGTACATAGGCTTGAGTGCGGTACAGTCTGCTGTTCTGTAAGGACCGCTATCGGTCCACAATAGATAGGGTTGACGTGCACCACTGCTGACCGCTGCCCTATACTGCAGCAGTCCTTCAGCGGTATAGGGACTGACGTACAGTCTGCTAAACACTAATACACAACCTGCTTGGTCCACAAAAGTTCTTATAAGGACTGGTAACTTGGTATAGGGTGCTACGGTACATAGGCTTGAGTGCGGTACAGTCTGCTGTTCTGTAAGGACCGCTATCGGTCCACAATAGATAGGGTTGACGTGCACCACTGCTGACCGCTCACCTATACTGCAGCAGTCCTTCAGCGGTATAGGGACTGACGTACAGTCTGCTAATCACTAACACACAACCTGCTTGTTCCACAAAAGTTCTTATAAGGACTGGTAACTTGGTATAGGGTGCTACGGTACATAGGCTTGAGTGCGGTACAGTCTGCTGTTCTGTAAGGACCGCTATCGGTCCACAATAGATAGGGTTGACGTGCACCACTGCTGACCGCTGCCCTATACTGCAGCAGTCCTTCAGCGGTATAGGGACTGACGTACAGTCTGCTAAACACTAATACACAACCTGCTTGGTCCACAAAAGTTCTTATAAGGACTGGTAACTTGGTATAGGGTGCTACGGTACATAGGCTTGAGTGCGGTACAGTCTGCTGTTCTGTAAGGACCGCTATCGGTCCACAATAGATAGGGTTGACGTGCACCACTGCTGACCGCTCACCTATACTGCAGCAGTCCTTCAGCGGTATAGGGACTGACGTACAGTCTGCTAATCACTAACACACAACCTGCTTGTTCCACAAAAGTTCTTATAAGGACTGGTAACTTGGTATAGGGTGCTACGGTACATAGGCTTGAGTGCGGTACAGTCTGCTGTTCTGTAAGGACCGCTATCGGTCCACAATAGATAGGGTTGACGTGCACCACTGCTGACCGCTGCCCTATACTGCAGCAGTCCTTCAGCGGTATAGGGACTGACGTACAGTCTGCTAAACACTAATACACAACCTGCTTGGTCCACAAAAGTTCTTATAAGGACTGGTAACTTGGTATAGGGTGCTACGGTACATAGGCTTGAGTGCGGTACAGTCTGCTGTTCTGTAAGGACCGCTATCGGTCCACAATAGATAGGGTTGACGTGCACCACTGCTGACCGCTGCCCTATACTGCAGCAGTCCTTCAGCGGTATAGGGACTGACGTACAGTCTGCTAATCACTAACACACAACCTGCTTGTTCCACAAAAGTTCTTATAAGGACTGGTAACTTGGTATAGGGTGCTACGGTACATAGGCTTGAGTGCGGTACAGTCTGCTGTTCTGTAAGGACCGCTATCGGTCCACAATAGATAGGGTTGACGTGCACCACTGCTGACCGCTGCCCTATACTGCAGCAGTCCTTCAGCGGTATAGGGACTGACGTACAGTCTGCTAAACACTAATACACAACCTGCTTGGTCCACAAAAGTTCTTATAAGGACTGGTAACTTGGTATAGGGTGCTACGGTACATAGGCTTGAGTGCGGTACAGTCTGCTGTTCTGTAAGGACCGCTATCGGTCCACAATAGATAGGGTTGACGTGCACCACTGCTGACCGCTGCCCTATACTGCAGCAGTCCTTCAGCGGTATAGGGACTGACGTACAGTCTGCTAAACACTAATACACAACCTGCTTGGTCCACAAAAGTTCTTATAAGGACTGGTAACTTGGTATAGGGTGCTACGGTACATAGGCTTGAGTGCGGTACAGTCTGCTGTTCTGTAAGGACCGCTATCGGTCCACAATAGATAGGGTTGACGTGCACCACTGCTGACCGCTCACCTATACTGCAGCAGTCCTTCAGCGGTATAGGGACTGACGTACAGTCTGCTAATCACTAACACACAACCTGCTTGTTCCACAAAAGTTCTTATAAGGACTGGTAACTTGGTATAGGGTGCTACGGTACATAGGCTTGAGTGCGGTACAGTCTGCTGTTCTGTAAGGACCGCTATCGGTCCACAATAGATAGGGTTGACGTGCACCACTGCTGACCGCTGCCCTATACTGCAGCAGTCCTTCAGCGGTATAGGGACTGACGTACAGTCTGCTAAACACTAATACACAACCTGCTTGGTCCACAAAAGTTCTTATAAGGACTGGTAACTTGGTATAGGGTGCTACGGTACATAGGCTTGAGTGCGGTACAGTCTGCTGTTCTGTAAGGACCGCTATCGGTCCACAATAGATAGGGTTGACGTGCACCACTGCTGACCGCTGCCCTATACTGCAGCAGTCCTTCAGCGGTATAGGGACTGACGTACAGTCTGCTAAACACTAATACACAACCTGCTTGGTCCACAAAAGTTCTTATAAGGACTGGTAACTTGGTATAGGGTGCTACGGTACATAGGCTTGAGTGCGGTACAGTCTGCTGTTCTGTAAGGACCGCTATCGGTCCACAATAGATAGGGTTGACGTGCACCACTGCTGACCGCTCACCTATACTGCAGCAGTCCTTCAGCGGTATAGGGACTGACGTACAGTCTGCTAATCACTAACACACAACCTGCTTGTTCCACAAAAGTTCTTATAAGGACTGGTAACTTGGTATAGGGTGCTACGGTACATAGGCTTGAGTGCGGTACAGTCTGCTGTTCTGTAAGGACCGCTATCGGTCCACAATAGATAGGGTTGACGTGCACCACTGCTGACCGCTGCCCTATACTGCAGCAGTCCTTCAGCGGTATAGGGACTGACGTACAGTCTGCTAAACACTAATACACAACCTGCTTGGTCCACAAAAGTTCTTATAAGGACTGGTAACTTGGTATAGGGTGCTACGGTACATAGGCTTGAGTGCGGTACAGTCTGCTGTTCTGTAAGGACCGCTATCGGTCCACAATAGATAGGGTTGACGTGCACCACTGCTGACCGCTGCCCTATACTGCAGCAGTCCTTCAGCGGTATAGGGACTGACGTACAGTCTGCTAAACACTAATACACAACCTGCTTGGTCCACAAAAGTTCTTATAAGGACTGGTAACTTGGTATAGGGTGCTACGGTACATAGGCTTGAGTGCGGTACAGTCTGCTGTTCTGTAAGGACCGCTATCGGTCCACAATAGATAGGGTTGACGTGCACCACTGCTGACCGCTGCCCTATACTGCAGCAGTCCTTCATCGGTATAGGGACTAAGAGTTTTGTCACAGGGTCATTTAAAAAATGACAGGCAGAGGAAGAGGCAGGCCCTTCCGCAGGGGTGGTAGGGGTAGGGCAGGAGCAACAGGCTTGAGCCAAAGTGGGAAGTTGCAGAAGGTGCGTTCAATTACTTTAAAGGATGCACCAGACTTGGTTGAGTGGCTCGCTCAGCCTTACTCTTCTGCACCCTCCTCATCCTCTCGATCTGCACCCTCTTCTTCACTCTCTGCTATGTGCACCCCCAAAGACACTACCACCAACAACACGACCACCACCACCACCACCACATACCTTCCGCTTGAGTCACTGGAATTATTTTCCGATCCATATCAAGAGGACATTTCTGATGCGCAGCCACTCTTGGTATTGGATCAGGAAGAGGAGGTAGCAACAAGCGCTACTCAGCAGTCTGACGCCAGTACCCAGATCAGCCCAAGGAGGAGGTTGGTCCCCGGTGTTGCTGCCTACTCCGAGATCTCTACTTATAGCGGTGGGGAAGGTGACGTTGATGATGACGTGTCTAGTGATGTCACGTGGGTGCCCACAAGAGAGGAAGAGGAGGGGAGTTCAGAGGGAGATATGGACCAGCAGATAGGGAGGAGAAGCAGCAATGACTTACATTGCACAGCAGGGACAAAGCAGACTGCAAATGTATCAGGAGCGAGTCATCGACCATGTACGGTCACATCTGGCGCTCCCAGGACACCGGCACATGGCTCCGCAGTGTGGGCTTTTTTTAACGTGTCCGCTGCTGACAATAGCGTTGCCATCTGCAATCTTTGCAGTCAACGCGTTAGTCACGGTAAGCCCAATACTCACCTAGGGACGACCGCCTTAAGAAGGCACATGAGCAGCCATCACCGAGCCCAGTGGGAGCAACGGAACACACAAAGCCACACTGCAGGCTCTCACCGTCCAGCCTCGTCTTCTACTTCTCCTTCTCCTCTCTCCTCACAATTGTCCTCCACTCCACCTTCCATCACGCCAAGCTCACATTTTTCTGCAAAAAGGCAGGCTTCCGTGGGCCTAATGTTTGAGCGTAAAAAAATGATGACGCCGGATAACCCTCTTGCCCAACGGTTGGCGGCTGGCTTGTCAGAACTCATAGCCCGCCAACTACTGCCATATAAACTGGTGGACTCGGAGGCCTTTCGCAAATTTGTGGCCATTGGAACACCACAATGGAAGGTCCCAGGAAGGAAGTATTTCTCAGAGAAGGGCATCCCAGAGCTATATGGCCATGTTCAGCGGCAAGTGAATGTATCTCTGGCACACAGTGTCGGTGCCAAGATACATCTGACCACAGACACGTGGTCTAGCAAACACGGGCAGGGAAGGTATATCAGTTTTACTGCCCACTGGGTGAACCTTCTGACGGCCGTCAAGCATGTAACCCGTGGCACCCGTGTAGATTTGGTTTTACCGCCACGGATTGCATGCAGGCCTGACTCTTCTTCTCCTCCTCCTACTCCATCCTCCTCCCTCTCCTCCTCAGCTGCCTCCTCCTTTTCCGCTGCTAGCGTCTCTTCCACTGCACCGCCCAAGCTCCCCAGAACCTATTCCACATGCCAGGTGAGACGTTGCCATGCCGTGCTGCGTCTGTTGTGCCTGGAAGCAAAGAGCCACACTGGCCCGGCACTCCTTTCAGCTTTGCGTTCACAGGCAGATGAGTGGCTAACACCGCTCAATTTGACAGTTGGTAAAGTGGTGTGTGACAACGGTGCCAATCTGCTTAGCGCATTGAAACAGGGCAAAATCACGCACGTGCCGTGCATGGCACACGTCTTAAACTTGGTCGTGCAGCGATTCCTTGTCAAATACCCTGGGGTCCAGGACATCTTGCGGCAGGCAAGGAAAATCTCGGCCCATTTCAGAAGATCTTACACGGCCATGGCTCGCCTTGCTGACATTCAGCGGCGACACCATCTGCCGGTCAGACGTCTTATTTGCGATTGCCCGACGCGATGGAACTCAACCTTCTATATGCTTGATAGGCTGCTCCAGCAGAAACGTGCAGTTAACGTCTACCTGTATGAACTCTGCGAAAGAAACGGTTCTGGGGAGCTGGGTTTTTTTTCACCGCGCCAGTGGCTGCTCATGCGCGACACATGCAGACTTCTGCGGCCATTTGAGGAGATCACCAAACTGGTCAGTCGCAGCCATGGCGCCATCAGTGACATGGTACCTTATGCCTTCTTTCTGGAGCGTGCATTGCGTCGTGTCATTGATCAGGCTGTGGAGGAGCAGGAGCGGGAAGATGAGGAAGTCGCAATGCTGGATGAATTCCCAGGGGGGGCTACTCTATCTGAGACAAGTCAACAACAGGAGTCTGATGAGGAGTCAGAGGAGGATGGTGCCGGGGCGGATGAGCAGGAGCAAGAAGAGCATGCTTTAAACCTTTCTGGGATCCCTGTTGTGCGAGGATGGGGAGAGGAGAATGAAGAGGACGACATTATCCTGGATGATGAGCAGGAGCCAGGCCACCACACCGCTTCCACTTTAGTGCAAATGGGGGCCTTCATGCTCCAGTGTTTTAATAGGGACCCCCGTATAAAAAGCATGAGGGTCAAGGACCAGTACTGGGTGGCAACGTACTTAGACCCCCGGTACAAACACAAAATGGCGGAAATGTTACCGCCGTCGCAGAGGGCTGTCAGAATGCAGCACTTCCAGGCCTTGCTTCGAGAAATGCTGCATTCTGCTTTTGCGTGCGCTGGCAGAGGAGCAATTCCCACTCCCAGAGAAGGATTTGCGGGTACCAATCCAACAGCGCCTGCAAGAAGAGGCCGGTTTGAAGATGTGTTGGTGACTTCGGATATGAGGTCATTCTTTCAGCCGACCCATCGACAGGTGTCATCCGGATCCAGCATCAGGGAACGCCTAGACCGTCAGGTGTCCGACTACATTGGGTTAACGGCCGATGTGGACGCTCTGAGGAGTGATGAACCCCTAGACTACTGGGTGGGCAGGCTTGACCTCTGGCCAGAGCTTGCCCAATTTGCAATCGAACTGTTGGCTTGCCCCTCATCCAGTGTCCTGTCCGAAAGGACGTTCAGCGCAGCAGGGGGGATTGTGACCGATAAGCGTACTCGCCTAGCTCACCACAGTGTTAACTACCTCACATTTCTAAAAATGAATGAGGCATGGATCTCGGAGGAATTCAACACATGTGACCAGTAGACCATGTATATGTCTATAAACTATTTTTTTAATCAAGCACACAGACCTTCTTAATTCATTTGGCTCACTTCCTTGACCCAAAAAAGCACACCGTACTATATGCCCCTACCCTCCTCTTTGAAGAGGTTGAGCGGTGTCATATTTCTTCTGGGGCTGCTTATGATATCCCTGTGCTGTGCTGACTTCCTCCTGGGGGTTCTTATTATGAAGGGATCACACTATCCCTGTGCTGTGCTGACTTCCTCCTGGGGGTTCTTATTATGAGGGGATCACACCATCCCTGTGCTGTGCTGACTTCCTCCTGGGGCTGCTTACGGTGCTGCTGTCAGTGCTGTATGTCACGGTGCTGCTGTCAGCGCTGTATGTCACGGTGCTGCTGTCAGCGCTGTATGTCACGGTGCTGCTGTCAGCGCTGTATGTCACGGTGCTGCTGTCAGCGCTGTATGTCACGGTGCTGCTGTCAGCGCTGTATGTCACGGTGCTGCTGTCAGCGCTGTATGTCACGGTGCTGCTGTCAGCGCTGTATGTCACGGTGCTGCTGTCAGCGCTGTATGTCACGGTGCTGCTGTCAGCGCTGTATGTCACGGTGCTGCTGTCAGCGCTGTATGTCACGGTGCTGCTGTCAGTGCTCTGTATTACGGTGCTGCTGTCAGATGCCTCTATCACGGTGCATGTGTCATTCCGGTATGTCACGCTGCTGGTGATCATCTCCTGCACCCTCTTCTTTGCCTACCCTGGTCCCTGACCTTCCCTCTCCTCCATTGCCTTCATTAGCTCCATAGTCCTGAATTGTTAGAACAATTTCCCAAATAAAATAAAAATGCTTGTAGTTATCGATCCCAAATTCACCTCATACATGTATTATGTCATTGTCCAGATGGTGGGACTACGTTTTACCCCCTAATAATTACCACGTGGCCGCAAATTCGACATGAAGGTTTGCAAAGTTCGCCTCCCATTGAAGTCAATGGGGCCCGCGGCGAACGTTCGGTTTCGCGAACGTTTGGGTCCGTTCGCATTTCGCGTTCGCGAAACGTCCCGTCGGAAGTTCGTCCATCACTATTGGTAAGTGCGTGTTTTTTAAAAGTCAGTTTGTTTAGATAGAAGGCCTCATTAAAAGTAAGTTTTCAGATGTTTTACCATTTTTTTTTTTTTTTTTTACCAGGTGTTGAGAAAAAGCAATGTAGATATACTCTCTAGCCTCTAAATATTCCATTATATGGAATTGCGTTGGGTTTATTTTAAATATATTATATGTGAAGGAGCACACTGAATTTTGAGCACCCATCTTTCCCGGGAGATGGTGGCGAAGCACAGTTATATCACCATTGCCTTGTAAAGTGGATGAAAACCAGGATCTGAGTTATTACATTTTTCTTGTTACGAACGTCACCTCGTTCCGAACGATCGGATTTTCCGACAACTTTGTGCCACGTGTGTATGCAAGACTAGTTTCGGGCAAAATCCGTTGGAAAAAATCCAACGGATTGTTGTGGTTGGAAAAAATCCAACGGATTTTTGTGGTTGGAAAAAATCCAACAGATTTTGTGGTTGGAATGTCCGACTGTGTGTATGGGGCATTAGAAAGATTTTCTCTTATTTGCATTTTGTGTGTAAGGTTACAGATTTGATCTATTTTTGACAACACAGACAAAAGCTTTTTTTATTTTTTTTAAGTTAAGAAGGGGAACACTAGAACCTCTGGGGGCTATTTACTATTGCCTGTTTACCTATTGCTGCTTTTTCTTCACTTCCTCTGTGAAAAAAGGGATGTCCCCACAATAGAGAGTGAGGGAAAATCTCTCTAACAGAGCTCTGGAGAGCAGTTAAATCTGATAGGGGTTGGATCCCAGTGCTGTCATTCAAAGCCAGTGACAAGGGTGCAGGGAGTGGGGCTAAGCTCCCCTGTCTGTGTCAATGGATGGATGTGAGCATGCACGAGTTCACTGGACAGAGGGGAGGGGTCAGAAGTGCTGGCGAGGGACTCGAAAAAAGGAGGTTCGGGACTGCTCTGTGCAGGGAAGTATAGATCTGTTTGTTATTTATTTTAATGTATTTTAAATATACCTCTACAATTACTATAAGGCCCCTTTCAGACCTATGGATCAATTTTTACTCCTCCGCTTGCTCAGCGAGGATCGCTCCGTTGATCTCTGCTGAGCCGGTGGATGACAAGTCCGCCTCTCCCCTCTGTGCAGGGACGGACCTGTCAGAGCTCTGCTCTCCCCTATGGGGAGATCGGATGATTACGGACCGCCTGTCCATTTTCATCCGATCCGATAGACGGATGAAAAATAGGGTTTGCACCCATCTGGATTTTGCGGATCGGATCGGGGTGGATCGGATGTCAGCGGACATGACACCGCTGACATTCGACGCTCCATAGACCTGCATGGAGCGCCCGTTCAGATCCGCCTAAAAAACTGACAGGCGGATCTGAACGGTCTGCACACGTAAAAGGGGCCTTAGGCTTACAAAAAGAAACATCCATTCTTATCTTTTTTTTTTTTTTATTGTTTGTAAACAGAATTTTTTTTTTCTGTTAAATGAAATTAAATAACAATCTACCCTGGAGATGGGCTTTAACCACGTAAGGGCCAAGCCTCTTTCTGAGATTTGTTTATAGCAAATAAAGTTTATTTTGCTAGAAAATTACTTAGAACCTCCGAACATTAAATATATTTTTTTCTAACACTATAGAGAATAAAATGGCGGTTGTTGCAATACTGTCACACCATATTTGCGCAACGCTCTTACAAGCGCACTTTTTTTTGGAAAAAATACACTTTTTTGAAAAAAAAAATAAGACAACAGTTAAATTAGCCCAAGTTTTTTTGTATTGTGAAAGATAATGTTACGCCAAGTAAATTGATACCCAACATGTCATGCTTCAAAATTGTGCCCGCTCGTGGAATGGCGACAAGCTTTTACCCTTAAAAATTTCCATAGTTGACGTTTAGAAAATTCTACAGGTTGCATGCACCTAGAAGGTCTAGGGCTAGAATTATTGCTCTCGATCTTCCGATCGTGGCAATACCTCACATGTGTGGTTTGAACACCATTTTCATATGCGGGAGCTACTCACTTGAGCTTGGCAGGATAGGGCGTGTTTAAAAAAATAAAAAAAAATCCTTATTTATTTTACCTTTTATTTTTTATTTTTACACTGTTCTTTTAAAAAAATTGTGTCTCTTTTATTCTTATTACAAGGAATGTAAACAAAAAAGCATGACAGGACCTCTTAAATATGAGATATGGGGGTCAAAAAGGCCTCAGATCTCATATTTACACTAATATGCAATAAAAAAAAGAAAAAATTCCCATTTAAAAAAAAATTGGCCCTTTAAGAGCGATGGGCGGAAGTGACGTTTTGACATCGCTTCTGCCCTGCAATGATATGGAGATTGGCGGGGGCCATCTTCCCCTCACTCGTCTCCATGTTAAGCCAGGAGAAGGATCCGATCGCCTCCACCTCCGCCTCTGTCGACGGCTACGGTAAGCGGCAGAGGGCACCAAAGATCGCGGCGGGAGGGGGGGCCCCTCTCCCGCCGCAGATAAAATTGATCTTGCGGTGAATCCGCCGCAGAGACCACTTTTATCTTGAAGCGGACTGCCCGCTGAAGAAGAAGATTCCGGGGGTTATGGCAGCTAGTATAACAACGGTGGGCGGTCCGGAAGTGTTAATAATAACAAGTGTAACATCTTTTGTGTTTACCCTTAGCAATCTGCTGATAATATCCTTGTTATTTTTCCTACAAAACCTGTAAATGACATATTGTGATGGACACTAAATGCGTCATCTCAACATTGTCTGACGCATTGTCTGATTCTATTTCTCCCAGAAATAAGCTCACGGGAAAACACTAATACATCATCTTCATTAACAGGTGCATAAAGGATGACCGACTCCAGCCATTCAGTTCAACTTGCACATCACATGAAGCAGAATATGAGAGTCATGATTAATAAAATACACTTAAGGCAAACTTGATAGCTTTGATACATCATTTATTCCGTGTCCTAGTGTTCCCAAGCTGCTTCCTTCAGACGATCTACAATAAAAAAACAGAAATGAAAGTGATGCCTTTTGTGAGCCATCACAAAAAGCTGATTGATGCACCACGTTTGCCTAATCATAGCCTGGCAAGATACCTCTGTAGACCTTTTTTAGGTTTTTTTGTGAAAGATATTTCTGCATGAAGCCCCTGAATCCAGAAACATTCTATATCAGCCTTTCTCGACCTTTTAACAGAGAGGAATCCTTAAAATAACTTTCAGGTCTCAGGGAACCCCTACTAAAAATGACTATATCTACAGCTCACGGTACATTAGTATGATGGTCAATGAGAACAATGTAATCCTTTGCACTTACAGATCGCTTAAAAGAGCATTGTGATTCGCGGTTACTTACCGTATTTTACCCTTAAAATCAGGGAAAATCATGGGTGCGTGTTATACGTTGATCCCCCGCTGTTGTGAGCTTCTGGGTGGCTTTAAGCCACTTTTGGCCTCTCTCGGTGGCTCTTGGCTGCCTTTGGCCGTTCTCGGCAGCTTTTGGCCACCTTCGGCAGTTCTCGGTGGCCCAGTGCGGCGAAAAGCGGCCAAATGCCACAGAGAGCGGGCGAAAGCTGCCAAGAACGTCCGAAAGACGTCCGTTGCAGAGAACTACCGAGCGCCACCGAGATACACAGGACATCTGGCTCTGTATCTCGGCGGTGCCATTTTTAAAAGACAAAGCTGCAAATTAAACTGGCAAGGCTATAAATGATGGACAAGGCTGCAAATCACACTGACAAGGGTGCAATGATGGACAAGGCTGCATGACAAAGCTGCATATGACACTGACAAGGCTGCAAATGATGGACAAGGCTGCATGACAAGGCTGCAAATGACACTGACAAGGGTGCAATGATGGACAAGGCTGCAGATGGACACTGATAAGGCTGCATTGATGGGCATTTAAATGTACGGTAAGTTTTTTTTTCCTTAAACTTCCCTCCTAAATTTTTTTTCCTTAAAATTCCCTCCTAAACATGGGGTGCGTGTTATATGCCGGCGTGTGTTATATGCCGGCGTGTGTTACACGCCGATAAATATGGTATCTCAGAGACAAAAAGTTCTCATTGCTCAAGGAACCCCTCTAACCTCTGGAGGAACGCTAGGGTTCCACAGAACCCCATTTGAGAAAGGCAGCTGCTCTATATACAAATAACAACATAACCCATATGCTGGAACATGCTACCACATACTACAGTCTAAACAACATAGGTATATTGGCCGCCCTGACAGGCAGAGAGGTACATACTTTGCATTGTAGAATGTGAGGGGTAATCCCCAAAAAAATGTGTTGCGTGGCAAAATGTGAGCATAGCTTAAATTGGGCATGGGCAGGGATTAAAGGGGTGTGGTTTAATAGTCTGAGATGACTTACATAGTGCAGAGTGTATGGGGTCGGTAGTATGTACAGGAGAGGAGTGTGGATTGCATAGGGGTGGGTATAATGTGCAGGTGATGGGTAAGTAATGTATGGATGTGGGTAGTATGTGCCGGAGAGGAGTTTGGAGTGTGTGGAGGTGGGTAGTATGTGCAGGAGAGGAGTGTAGATTGTATGGCGGTGGGTAGGATGTGCAGGTGAGGAGTAAGGAGTGTATTGCGGTGGGTAGTATGTGCAGGAGAGGAGTGTGGATTGTATGGTGGTGGGTATAATGTATAATGTACAGGAGAGGAGTGCAGAGTGTATGGAGGTGGGTAGTATGTGCAGGAAAGGAGTGCAGAGTGTATAGAGGTGGGTAGTATGTGCAGAAGTAGAGTATGGAGTGTATGGAGGTGGGTCGTATGTACAGGAGAGGAGTGTGGATTGTATGGAGGTGGGTATAATGTGCAGGAGAGGAGTGCGGAGTGTGTGGAGGTGGGTAGTAAGTGTAGGAAAGGAATGCAGAGTATATAGAGGTGGGTAGTACGTGCAGAAGAGAAGTATGGAGTGTATGGAGGTGAGTAGTACTGTATGTGCAGGAGAGGGGTGTGGATTTTATGGGGGTGGGTATAATGTGCAGGAGAGGAGTGTGGAGTGTATGGAGGTGGGTAGTATGTGCAGGTGAGGTGTGACAATTGTATGGGGGTGGGTATAATGTGCAGGTGAGGAGTAAGGAGTGTATGGAGCTGGGTAGTATGTGCAGAAGAGGAGTTTAGAGTAGGAAGGTGGATTTATTGTGCAGGTGAGGAGTGCAGAGTGTACAGCGGTGGTTAGTATGTGCAGGGTGGTGTCAGTAGTGCTTTATTTTTATTATTTTATTATTTTATTTTTTTACAATTTAATTTAATTTTTAAAATAATTTTTAAGTATTTTTTTCACAGTGCTTCTAGGGAAGAGGTGGGGATATAGGGCAGGGAATGGTGTCAGTATGTATTTATTTTTTTACAATTTAATTTGTTTTTAATTTTTTTCACAATTCTTTTTCGGGGTAGGGGGTTGGGGCATTAGACAGTGTCAAGAAGGCGGGGGGGGGGGGGGGGGGGGGGTAGCGGTATCAGTAGTTTTTTTTTATAATTACATTTCTTTTATATTTATTGAATCTTTTTATTAGTCCTATTGGTGGGCTTTTAGTGAGATATCAGGGGTCTGAGGACAGAGATTCCCCGGGCTTTTTCTCTGCAATCTTTCAGTTTTACCCAACTGTTCTATAGCAAGTCTGTGGCAGAGACTGTATTTGTTTGAAGCACCATTTTGGCTGCTAGGCCCGTTGAGAGAAGGACTATCCAACAAGGGTGAGAATTCAGCTGTGAATGGCTATTCTCTGCATTATCTACTGGCTTAACACTAAGAGTACCAGGATTTTTCCCTACCTAAACCCTCTAACCCCACGTTGAGAGACTGTGTTTGTTAACTACCTTTTGCAAATAAAAATCCCTTTGAGTGGATCTTCCGTCAGTCTCTACAGTTCTTGGGCCATCTACCTCGGAAAACCCCTAGACACGCACAAGGTGAAGAAGGTAACGGTAAGCCCAATTAAATCAGCCGCTCCTTTGGGGGTCAGTGCTACAATTAATAAAAATAAAAAGGTAAATAGAGTAAGCGTAGTCAAAGCATAGCCAGAGTCCAGTAACCGGATCGGGTAGTCAGCCAAGTCACAGTTCAGTAACCAGATTGGGTAATCAGCCAGGCCAGAAGTCCGGGACCCAAGTAGAAGAACAGCAAGCAGGATAAGGAGCCAGAAGGGATGTCAGCAAAGCCAGTCTTTAAGAACGCAGGTGATGGTTTCTTGTGATGTGACCAAGGCGAAGGCAGAGATGAAGTGAGCTGGACGACTTTAAGTAGGCAGGACTGACGAGCAGAATCAACAACATCTGGGTAACTGTGGAGAGAGATGGGAGTTAGCAATTAGCCGACAGCTGAGCGGCCAGCTCAGAGAAGGAAGGGCTGAGCCCAGCCCTGACAGTACCCCCTCCTCAAGACCCCTCCCCCTCGGAGGACCACCGGGCTTGAGGGGAAAACATCTATGGAAATCATGGAGGAGGACAGGGGCATGTACATCCGAGGATGAGACCCAAGAGCATTCCTGCGGACCGTACCACTTCCCATGCACCAGGTACTGTATGCTCCCACGGAACCTACGGGAGTCAACAATGGATTGTACTTCATACTCCTCATGGTTCTCAACCTGTATAGGGTTAGGACATGGCACTGAGGTAGTAAAGTGGTTGCAGACCAAAGGTTTCAATAAGGAGACATGAGAATCTGTCCCATGGGACAGAAACAAAGTAGGTTTCGTGATATCTTTGCTTTCTGAGAGAGCCTTGGCCTGGGCAAACACTCTATGGGAGACACAAAAACCTGTTGTCTTGAGTTAACCTGACTTTGTGGCCTCCTTTAAAAGGGTATTTGACGTTCCCGCATGCTCAGCTTCTGCTGCCAAGTGCCTCATGTCCATCAAACAGAGTACGCGAACTGTTGCCGACTACGCCATTGAATTCCATACTCTGGCAGCAAAGGTAGCTTGGAACAATGAGGCCCTCGTGGCTGCTTTTTCTCATGGTCTCTCGGATTCCATCAAGGATGACATAGCAGCCCGAGATATACCCACTGAGCAGGAGAGGTTGATCACGCGGAGACAGATTAGAATAGCTAATATTAATTTGCTATTGTCACACAACTGGAGCCCACCCTTTTCTGAAGCCAATTAGAGCCTAAATCCCCATTGGAATCCATGCGTCCAGCACCCTGCATGTAAATTAGGAGCCGGGGGCATGGATTAGGGGGGCGGTGCCCCTCCGCCAGTGTTGTCGACTGTAAGTATCTTTACTGGCAGCCAGTAAAAAACTGGCATTTTTCTCCTGCCAGTACATGCCAGTGACAGGAAAAGTTTGGCAGTAAAAAAATATATGTGCATGCACAGTTCCAGTCCAGAGGCGGCTGAGACCATCCGAGTGCCTGCTACAGTTTGTTCGGATGGTGACAGCAGGGGGCCGGTCTGGAGGAGGTGGTGCCTGAGTGTATCGTGTGATCTTATGTGACGGGTCGCCACTGGGTAGTTGTAAAATAATTTTTTGTTGAATTTGGGATTTTTTACATGGCATAAAGATATGATATGGAATAAGCATGGGGAAAAAAACGAAAACATTTACTTTGGACAACAATAATGTTCATTTGTTGCAGGGTCCACAAGCATGGGATGGCAGATTACGTGCCATTATATATATATCTATGTCACTGTTGCAATGCTTACCATGTCCACAAATGTTTCACACAATATAATAAACCATCAGTGCGATGAGGGGGAAAAAGGTCAAGCATTCTTGTGTCATCTAACACCCCCATCCACCCAGGGCCATGTGCCTACAGTGGTTGGTGACCTCTGATGCCTCTGTAGCTACACTGGTTTGTGTTAAATAAGAACAGCGTTTGAACAGTATTTTCTCAGACATGACCAAATAAGTATTTGTATGCCCTGTAAGTAAATAAGACATGATGTCAGGCCTCATTCCATACATTGGGTAAACATATCAGATGTATAGGACGTCCGAGAGACAGGCTCCACTGACAGAATGCTGTTATGTAAGGAAGTAACTGTCACCAAGATTAACAACCAAGATTCAGCACTGCAGTCTTAAAAAACGTGAAGCAGTTGTGTAGCATCCCTAAACTTTGGACTGAAAAAAAAAAAAAAAGGTACAGTATGCTTAAAAATAAAATAGCATAATATATAGAGGGCAGAATAAAACATTTTGGCTTATAAATGAAATTATTATAGTTTAAACCACTGAAATTATTATAGAAGCCACCTGATTCCAGGTCATCAATACAGCTATCATAAATATAAGATATGGTATTTCCATCAATATAAGCCTGTTAAAGCTGAATTCCAGGTATATATTAACCACTTGCCCTCCGAAAGATTTACCGCCCTTCATGACCAGGCCATGACCAGGCCATTTTTTTGCGATACGGCACTGTGTTACTTTAACTGACAATTTTGTGGTTGTGTGACGCTGTACCCAAATAAAAGTTATGTCATTTTTTCTCACTTTTTTGGTGGTATTTGATCACCACTGTGTTTCTTATTTTTTGCGCCATAAACAAAAAAAAAAGAAATACAGACAATTTTGAAAAAAAAAAATGATATATATATATATATATATATATATATATATATATATATATATATATATATATATATGTATATATACTTTCTGCTATAAAACATCCAATAAAAAATAAATAAATACATTTCTTCACAAATGTAGGCCAATATGTATTCCACTACATGTTTTTGGTAAAAAAAATAAAAAATTCCAATAATCGTATATTGATTGGTTTATACACACAAACGTATATACATATGAGTAAAAGAAAAGAGTAGGGGCGGGACTTTGCATATACCTCTGAGAACATACTAATAAATATATATATATATCTCTATATAAATATATATATATATCTATATATATTGTGTGGTATGTTATCAGAGGCATATGCAAAGTCCCGCCCCCTTCATGCTCTTTTCTTTTACTCACGTATATTGGGATGATGCCAATGAGAACATGATATGATGCGGCATCTCACTTTTAACCCATATATCTTTCCATTACAAACCATGGGATACAGTTAAGGATTTTTTTTGATTTTTTTTTTATACTAGTAATGGTGGTGATCAGTGACTTATAGTGGGATTGCAATGTTGCAGGGAACAATCGGACACTAACTGACACTTTTGACACTTTGCGGGAACAAGTGACACTAGTACAGGAATGCAGGAACACAGGATCTATCCCTTCCCCCTGTAAGACCAGAGATATGCCTTGTTTACATAGACATATCTCACTTCTCTGTGTCTTCCCAGCGATCGGCAGTTGACAGAGGACATTCAGGGCCCGGCACCCACAGATCGGCTTCTGCTGTGAATTAAGTCAGATATTAACACAAAGAACACATTTCTTATTTTTTTTTATATAGTAAGTAAATAGCTCAGGCACAGGACTCAGGAGGGCAAGAAACTAGAATGGGTGGCACACTCACATAAAATCAGCTCTCACAGTAAATCCGTCTTTCTCCACTCCAGGTGGCCCCTTAGCCCACTCCAGTCCAAACAGCACTGACAGTCCCGGCTTGCCTTGCTCCTGTCCCACAGACCAACATGAGTCACCAATCTCCAGCTCCTCCGCTCAGCTCTCTTGCACTATGACATCACACGCTCAGACACAGGCTTCCCCAGACCGCCCTGCCGCCTGAACACACTGTGACAGGCGCTCGGATGTTCTCAGCCATATTTTTTACTGGCAAGCTTTTCCTGTCACTGGCATTTACTAGGAGGAAAGTGGCCATTTTGTACTGGCTGCCAGTAAAAATACTAATGGTTAGCAACACCGATGGCCATGCATGGGGTCTTAAAGTGGTTGTAAACCCTTACAAACCACTTTGACCTACAGGTAAGCCTAGATTAAGGCTTACCTGTAGGTCCAAGAAATATCTCCTAAACCTATACGGTTTAGGAGATATTTGCCCAAAGACAGGCACCGCTGTCTACGGCGCATGCGCTGTAGACAGCGGCATGCAGGCGCACTGTGTCGGCTCCTGTGCGCATGCACGGGAGTGACATCATCGCGGCTTCGCCAAATGACAGCGGCGGAGCTGCGAGACCCCACCGAGAAGATGGGTGCGGCGGACTACAGGGGACAGCGGTGACTTTGCTGGCTCCTGTGTCAGGTAAGTGACACATAATGGACTACTATGCGATGCATAGTAGTCCATTATGCTTTGCCTTTGCAGGGAATGAAAGAGGAAGTAAACCCATCAAGGTTTACTTCCTCTTTAAGGCAAGCATCTCATTTTTTCCTGCAGAAAATGTGTGCATGTATTATTTTTTTCAAAAATGTGAACTTAGCCTTTGATCATTTTGAATAAGAAATGGGGGAATTTGCCTTATCGTTTTAACAATTATGTTGACCCTCACAATGTTATAGAGGGTGATCTGATTTTGATAAAGGAAAAAATCAGGTGATTTGAAGGACAGATTATGTTGCAACAGTAAAGAAGTGTGCGCCATATATGAATCTGTACTACCTATGGAATTACAAAAGAACATTTAGGATCTCTTGCATACTACTCTTCCCGATATACCTGCATCTGAACATGGTGATGGATAATACCTCCCTTCTAAATCTTCATACCTTCACCTATCAGCATACTTTAATGGTTGTCAAGCCATTTTTACTGCACCTTTTTACTTGTTCAATTGCACTACTTTGTATAGTACTCCTCTGTCTGGATGTTGGATTTTTTTACTTTAATAAACCCCATCATTTTCAATTTACACTATGTGGAGGCCTTTTCTCTCTTTTTTATACTTTAATCATCATCATTGTCTGGAGGGTCGTGGCTGGTGAGTCGTATCCTTGCCTTTGCAGCTCGATCCAAGCCCACCGCATCTGCGTCTATGCCTGTTTGATTCACTACTGCTGGCATGTGGATCCACTACCCAGGGTAAGAGTATTTAATCCCCCCATTCCCAGAAGGTGGATGCACAATCCCGGGTGTTGTTATAACGGCTGATCGCGTGTGAATTTTTAGAGACCATCAGACATCTGCTTGAATCACAACCAACACTTTTAAGACTGTTTTGAATGTCTGTTGGGCGTCATAATCACATGAATTTATGTAGTTTTATTTCTTTGTGGCTTATTTGCACTGTTGATTGTTCACTTTTATTGAACTTTACTCTTTAGGCATATGCCTATATGATTTATTTTTAACTCACATGTGTCTGTATAACATAGGTTTACACTATTTTTACTGTATCACATCATTGCACACAGTGTGGATACTGATTGCTTGCTTGCATATCATTATTCATTTTTTACTACACATCCTCTTCTCATTTCTGCACTTGTTAGTGTGCATATATTTTGACACAACAAATTTGCGAGATTTGAATCGTATATGGTTTTATCACCTATATTTATACACTCACTATTTTTAGTTGTATATACCATATTTTCTATACATTAGTGATACATCACTGTATTCACAGATTGTGTTTATTACCAGGTGACTGCGATCGAGATTTATTTTTAGCGCTACACATTTATTCCCCACAGCATACTTTAGCGTCCCCAAAAAGAAATTGTTCCCTGTGACCGACCAAGTCTCTTAAGAACCACAAAATGATGTAGTTTTTGGGGTATCCCATGAAACTTGTCTTCACTAACAATGGTTGCACCCATGTAGTGTCATCTTTAAGCCTTAAATGACTACGAAAATGGGATATAATACAAAACCTGCTACCCCAAAATCATCTACCCTAGCCTGCAGCAAACTCTCCTTGGGGCACTTGGTTACTCTCAATGTTTCTGTGCAATGTTTCGAAGCATACCTATCCCCCTCAGGATTTGCTTTTTAAATCTGATGTTACTGTTTTTTTGTTTTCTATATGATTCATGCAGTACAAAGCATGGATTCAAACTCTGTTCCCGGTTATTCTACTGACCTTGCCTCCTTCCTAGGAAACTTCCCAGGCATGTATTTCCTCGTATTCAGCTAGCACCTCTCTTGGGACTATATAACTCAATTGCTCTTATTAGTGAATCTACACCTCTATCATTAGCTTGAAAATTCTCTCAGCCAATGCTAATGGTCTGAAACATCCCACTAAATGATCAATGCTTTGGAAAGAGGCTCACACTTTAACTTTTTCTAATGTTTTTTGGCAAGTGTTATTGCTAAAAAGCAAGGAGTAATGATAGCTATTAGGAACACGATTTCCTTCACCCAACCAGAACGTATTGCTGATCCTGCTGGCTGCTATCTCATTCTGAGCTGATTAATCAATGCTAAACCATACTGTATAATCTTGTAAACACCTATGCTCCAAACGAGCTTAGTTTTCTTAACAAACTTCTTAAAAGAATTTTAAATGTCAAGGTTCCCTAGAACTTTGTGGGGACTTCAATCTTGTCCCAGACAAACAATTGGACTCTACTACATCCACTAGGTGCAGGGCCGGCCCTACCATGGATCCCATTTGGACACATAAAGAGCTCAGGTGTGTGTGCTGCCGAGCGTGGGGTACCCACAGGAGTCAGAGAGCAAGGAAATATCCCTCCCCACTGGCTCTGCCAGCAGCCGATGTTAGGGCGTAGCTTGCGAGGCTTGCATTTCTATTGGGTGGAACTGAAGGAGGGGGTGCGGCTGGCCTCACACCCGGCCCACCTTCTTCTGCTCTGGTGAATGCGTGAGGCTAGGCATTGAAGACTGTGAGAGCCCTGGGAGAGAGCAACAGAGAGGTAATAAAAGTTAGTACTGTTTGACAGGACACAAAGGTGTCCATCATTTTTTCTAGTTGTGGCTGCTGATCTGCTGGATGGGCAAATGTTGCAAAACCTGTCATGATCAGAAATCACTATACAGCCCTAGCTTGCCATTATGCTACCCTAGATCAGCCCTATACTACCCTAGCCCACCCCTACTGCTTGACCCGGAATGTAATCATTTTCCTACATCTTTCTATGTTCTTTAAAAGCTGACTTGTGTCATCACCATACTGTGTTCGAAGAGAGACACTGTTGATAAAATAGAGGTCACGTCAGGGGCCGTTACATGTATTTTCATAGTGAACAACAGACAGTCAATACATACTTCAAAATATTTTTACATGCCTGGTTGGTCACACCTCTTTATGATTTAAAACACATTTTAAATTATTATTGTAAGTGACCATATGTGTCCGCCTGTCGTTAAGGCTTGCATACAGAAACAATGTATAGCCCTACACCCAGAGGAGTCACTGAATTGAATTGTGGCACCCATTCCTCAAATAGAAAGTCATCTAGACCACCTGAGAGTGGCTGTCCTAGATGGCAGATGCTGAGATGATCTTTGGAAGAGGAAAGATGGAAGGACCAGGGGGGTGAATGACCTGGCTAAAAGGAGTGTATACGTTTAAAAAAAAAAAAAAAAAAAAGAGAAACTTTTCAAGAATACTGCTTACTTAAACTGCTAATTTATTTGTTATATGCGGGCATATAATATGAATAAACATGTATATATATATATATATATATATATATGGGTAGATTCAGGTGAATATAGGAGGTTTGTAATTGAATGCAGTAGTAAGTCAAATAATGTATTGCTGTTAGCTTCGGAAGGGCACGGGGGGGGGGGGGGGGTGCAGGGGGGTTGTGAATATAATCAATAAAGAGACTTTATTAGCCAAAAGGTAAAATAACACTTACTAGAATAAAAAATAGCAAGGCTCATCATATAGATGTGACAATGAGGGGGGTACAGGGGTGTAAAATCGGCTTGAAGAAGGAGCTAATAGACGCTCCGAAACGCGCCCCACCTCTTTGACATCACTTCCTGGCACCTGTGTTCCACGCTGGCCCCGGGTGCCTTCCGCTTACGTCACATCCAGGTCCTGTGTTGCACGCTGGTCCTGGCAGTCGTCCTTCCTGGTTCTGTCTCCTGAGGCCCCCTCTGCTGGTGGTTGGGATCCATACCATCAAGTTGCCCACTGGACCACCTGCCGTTGAATTCCCTGTCATATATATATTATGAGCCTTGCTATATTTTATTCTAGTACATGTTATTTTACCTTTTGGCTATTAAAGTCTTTTGTTTGCTGCACTTAGAGGCACCTTTTTTTCCTTTTTTTTGCTTCCCTCTTGGAGTGCTGCCCAAGTGCTGTTTGCCTGATCTGTGTCCACCCCATTGCGGACATCTACTCTGGCCAGAACCTGGTATCCAGAGCTACCTTCACCTCCTTATAGAGTATCGCTTGAATGAGTCTATTGGGACTGCTGACATCACTTCCGAGATGGCAGCACCCAACTACAGGATCAGGATTTTTGGATGTCTACACAAAGGATGCTTTTACAGATAAACATACATAAAATATGTACATCACATATAACTTTATGGGAAGACTGGGAGATATATGGTCTGATGACAGGGTCTCTTTAAAAAACAAAAACAAAACTATACAATAAATAATAATGGATGTGCTTTAGTTAATGCTCTATCTTCATATCACTTATAAGACTTAAACCAAGTCAAGCAAACTGCAGAAAAGATTGCAGATCCGCATACTGAAAACTGTAATTCAGAAAAACGAAAACGTTAAATGATGCATAAGTGAAACACAACTGATCTTTGCTTAGGAACAGGATGACAGATTGGATCTGCTCTAGCGAACCTAAATATA
Organism: Lithobates pipiens; assembly: GCF_037356315.1. Classification (NCBI taxonomy): domain Eukaryota; kingdom Metazoa; phylum Chordata; class Amphibia; order Anura; family Ranidae; genus Lithobates; species Lithobates pipiens. The sequence goes on from NW_027507686.1 coordinate 204,729,125, forward strand.
TTAAAACAGCCAATTAGCTAGGCAAAAGAAGATTTGCAAGACCAGGCTGATGCCAGCTCAGTAAAATTTACAAAAATAGGGAGGAACAAAACACACCTGCTGTGGGTGGATAGGGTTGCTGGTGCCTGCCTAATATAATAAGGATTCACACATGAACATCATAGCTTGGCATCCTGTACACCACCAAGAGACAGTATTATTATATTGTTTGGCTAAATGTAACATTTATTTACATTATTGAAAGCTCCATTTCAACTTTTTATTGTTCTCCTCCATCCATAGCTTCCCCCTCCTTCCACACTCAATGTCAAATCCATTAAAACCTAAAGCAACCTATTTTCCTTAAAGGGGTTACAACCTTCGTGTTTTTTCACCTTAATGTATGCTATGCATTAAGGTGAAAAAACAGCTGGCAGTGACTGGCCCCCCAGCCCCCCCCCCCCCTTTATTTACCTGAGTCCTGAAACTTGACCCGGCGTGGACATGCTGTCTCTCTGCCCAGGGTTCTCGGTTCTTGATTGGATAGATTGATAGCAGCGCAGCCATTGGCTCTCGCTGCTGTCAATCAAATCCAATGACGCGGGCCCCGGAGGTGGGGCCGAGTCATACATTCGGGGTTACCTTGCGGGCGGACTCGGGAGGTAACCCCCTTTGGGAAGCACTTCTCCTAGGGGGTTATGTGATGTGGCGAGAAGCCGCAAGAGCTGCCTGGGGACCCCAGAAGATGCAGTTGGGGGCTTTTGGTATTTAAAAAAAAAAAATTAACCCTTACAATCACTTTAACCGATTTCCGACCAACCGCCACAGTTATACTGTGGCAGGTTGGCTCCCTTGCGCAGCTATATGTCGGCTAGTGGGGTCAGGATAGCAGGCGGCGCCCCTGTCCCTGCACAGCGGGGGTGCCGATGCTTGTGGCCGATGGTCGCAATGACTGCCGGCCACTAGCGATCGCATGCAAGAGACACAGAACATGGATGGACAAGTGTGTTTGTAAACACACACTTCCCTGTTCTGTTCTGACAGCAGTGGCAGATCGTGCGTTCCATCACTTCCTGTAGTCAGTCCCCTCCCCCTTCAGTTAGAATCACCTCCCTGGGAACACCATTAACCCCTCGATCGCCCCCTAGTGTTAACCTCTTCACTGCCAGTGACATTTTTACAGTAATCAATGCAATTTTATAGCACTGATCGCTGTATTAATGCCAATGGTCCCAAAAGTGTGTCAAAATTGTCCGATGTGTCCGCCATAATGTCGCAGTCATGATAAAAATGGCAGATCGCCGCCATTACTAGTAAAAAAAAAAAAGAAATAATAAAAATGCTATAAATCTATCCCCTATTTTGTAGACACGATAACTTTTGCGCAAACCAATCAATATACGCTTATTGCAATTTTTTTTTACCAAAAATATGTAGAAGAATACATATCGGCCTAAACTGAGGAAAAAAATTGTTTTTTTTTATATATTTTTGGTGGATATTTATTATAGCAAAAAGTAAAAAATAATGCGTTTTTTTCAAAACTGACGCTCTTTTTATGTTTATAGCGCAAAAAATAAAAACCGCAGGGGTGATAAAATACCATCAAAAGAAAGCTCTATTTGTGGGAAAAAAAGGACGTCAATTTTGTTTGGGTACATCATCACACGACCGCACAATCGTCAGTTAAAGCGATGCAGTGCCGTATTGCAAAGGTGCTCTGGTCAGGAAGGGGGTACATTCTTCCGGGGCTGAAGTGGTTAAGGACCCACTTTCCACAAGCTAAAATATTGTAACTTGTAGAAAGTGGGTCCACCCCTTGATGAAATTAAGATGTTTTCAGTAAAACTATTTTAAACCATTAAGCTCCGTTTTTTAAGCAGGTTTTGAGGTCCTTTGCAGAATGGTTATTTTTGGTCAAACACATTCAAAACACTATCCTGTTATAGGCTACGATTACATTCAGTTCCCCTGATTTCTATTAGTACACAATAGGGCGCCCAGTTTGGAATATCTGGAAACCAACCAAGTGCATATGTGAGATAAATAACGGGGAATTTGCTATTAAAATATAATTTATAGAAGACTGAAGCTTTAAACAGTATACATACCCTGCAGGCAGGGCCGGGACAAGGGGTGGGCAGGAGGGTAGCTGTCCTGGGCACTGTGGTATCACGTGAGTTGGGGGGGCACCATGAGGAGATTGAGGGAGGAGGAAACTTGTGTTGGGGGGAGGAATTTGGGGGGGGCAACAGGGGGTAAATATTGTTCTAGCAGGGGAAATGTGGTGCTAGAAGTGATGCTTCAGGGAGATTTGTGTTGGGAGGGTTGATTAGTGGTGTTTGTGCTAAAAGAGATGATATGGTAGAGGGGGGAGAGGATTTGTGTTAGGAGGAAATTTTTTTTCTTTGGGGGCTATATTTGTGCTGGTAAGGGTGATTGGGAGGTGATTGTGTTAGGAGGGGGATGGGGAGGGATATTTGTGCTAGGAGGAAATTTTGAGTAGGCGGAGAGAATTTGAGAAATTTGAGGGGTGGAGGATTTGTGCTAGAAGGGGTGATTTTTTTTGGAGAGGGAGGCATTTGTGCTGGTGGGTTCTGGGGGTTGGAAGGGGCAGGGTTTGTGCAGGGAGGGGGGAATTCTGCAGGGGGGGTGGATTTGTACTAGGAGGAGGGGGAATTTATGCTTAGGGGCTAACCATGCACATTAGTGCCCAATTTTGCTGTGGGCTCTAGGTGACCTTGTCCTGACAATGTCTGCAGGGAAAGGTGGTAAATGTCTGTTATATCTTTTTCGTTTGAGGCATTTATGAAATACAGAGTATATTTAAGGATAACAAAAAGATCAGCGCATGTCCCCCAAAAAAATAAAAATTATTTGGAATCTCTGTCTGGACTCCCCCATGACGTTATATTTGGAGGTGCCTATTGTAGATGTTAATACCTAATTATATGCTCACAGTACTGTATGCCCTTATTGTGATACCAGAGGAGGGAGGTAGAAGTGTGAGTATGTGGAATGTAGTATGGATGATTTAGTCTTTCTTTGGTTGTTTGTTATCTTCTTTTTCCTGTACCCAGGTGTGCCATTGTGTTCCACATCTTATGTTACCAGATTGCAGATATCGCCTTTTTACTTTTATGTTTTTCATAGGTATACTTTTCTGATATATTTGACAGGACTCATTGGCTTCTTGGGCCTTTCGTTTTTTCTACGTGTTTTATGAAACAAATTAAATAAACCTTTAAAAAAAAAAAATCCAAAAAGATAAAAGTTATTGTCTCCAGGTTCCTTACAATAATTAGTTAAGTACTCACTAAAGGAGGGGAACTCTCGATACCCACAACCAACCCAATAAAGACTTGACTTGGGCTCAACCAACCTCCTTATAGATATATAATGCTATGCAGAGCAAAAGATAGAAAACATGGCTGTTAAAGATGGCACTAGAGTCTGCCATTTTTGGTGCAACGGCATCCCTACCGTAAATATACACTCAAACTGGATGTGGTTTCCGCGTGACTATATATTTAACAAGTTTAAAACTAGGAACACCTGGTAGATATGATCTTTACTTTGTGGCTATGGGGACTGACTTTTCAACCATGTGGCTTTCAGGTTTAATAATGATATGCACATATACCGTAATTCTGATTATTTATGTTTTTCGCAACTAATGAATGGAGGATTACTTAACACTCATTAAATGGAACCATTCTGTGTTGCCATATAAGTGAGATAACGGGAGACTCATATGAAGAAAATATCTGTAATTGATATTTCAGATCTGTTGAGACAGTGCACAGTTGTGAGTAATAGTTCTTTATTCATTTTGTGCTAATTTGTATAAACCCCTTTTGATGCATCTTTAGTATGGATCAAGGACTCTCTATTATAAGATGATTGCTTGATTCTTAGCACATTTAAGATTACTTTTTGAAGTCTTGTTTATAATTCATGTTTTGGATACGTAAATCTTTCTCATTAAATGGCTATATAGAAGATTTATGAGAAAATCTAACCCAAAACTTTGGGACGAGACTTGGAAGATTCTATATATGTGGATAATATTATAATATTCCACCATGTATTAACATGTAACATGATAACATGTGTAGATTTAGTAGTGGTAGTGTTGTGATTAGAGTTTGGCCGAACACGCCCCAGTTCAGTTCACACCAGGACTCCCAAACATGGAAAAAGTTCGGACACGAAAGTCAAACTCTATTAAAGTTCATGGGACCCAAACTTGAAAAATCCCCATTTTGAAGGCTTATATGCAAGTTAACGTCCATAGAAAGGGTATCGGGGCCTGGGTAATGTCCTTTGGACATGTATCAATGCAAAATATCATTTTAAAAGGAGTAGTGATTTACTGATGCTTAAAGTGAAACAATAAAAATGAAAAATTCCTTTAAATATAGTGCCTGGGGGCTCCCCTTAGTGGTGCATCTGTACGGTGTATAGAATCTGCTGCAGGAAAACTGACACATAGAAAGAAAAAAAAAAAGACATTTAACTTGATTTTTCCCCCTGCAAACTTTCTTAAAAAAAAAAAAAAAAACATTGCCGGCAATAGAAAAATGTGAAAAAAATGGCGTGCTTATTTGGTTCAGATGGTGTCAAGCATGTGTGGTGAATAAGAAAGGTAGTGGTGCACTGTACACAAAGAGGATATATCTATTGATAAAGCAGTATATAAAATTCGCAATGGGGGGATATCCAGTAAACAATACAGGTCTGGGTATGTCTAATTGACTAGTTTAAACAGCAACACTCATTTCTACTAATAGTCCACAACATAAATACATAAAATAGTGAAAATTCATATAAAATCCAAAGTGCAACGTGTTGCGATCCTGTAGTCGCATAAAAGTGCAAATATTCCAATGTGCCGCTGTGGCTGATAAAACAATAATGCTTGTTGCTATTAGTGTAAAATCTACAACATGAAACCATGAAACAATAAAAACAAGAAAAAAGAAAAAACACAATATAACATTCAAAAGTGCAGCGTGTTGCGATCCTAAAATCGCATAAAGTGCAGGTGTTCAGCTGTGGTGCACATAGGCAAACTTTCAAACATAAATGATAATTAGGTGACAAAAAATATAAGTGTATCAGACACAAAGTCAGTTTTCAGTGCAAAGTGCTGCGATTATTCTCAAAATCGCATAGGATGTGATTTCTTCAACAAGATATACGATGTGGAGCTGTTGCAATGGGAAGGGCAGTGGTGCTGGTGGAAGGGGATATGGCCTTGGTGGTCCCGTATATACCAGTAATGGATGTCCCCTTACCTTACCGCTGTAAGGTAACAGTGTATATATAGAGAGCTTTTTGGGATCCTTTTAGCGGAGTTTTCCCTTTAACCACTTGCTTACTGGGCACTTAAACCCCCCTCAGTCCCAGACCAATTTTCAGCTTTCAGCGCTGATGCACTTTGAGTGACAATTACGCAGTCATACAACACTGTACTCAAATGAAATTTTTATCATTTTTTTCCCACAAATAGAGCTTTCTTTTGGTGGTATTTAGTTACAGCTCGGAGTTTTATTTTTTGCTAAACAAACAAAAAAAGATGCAAAAAAAAAAAAAAAAAAATCATGTTTTAATAGTTTGTTATAAAATTTTGCAAACGGGTCATTTTTCTCCTTCATTGAAGTGCGCTGATTAGGCGGCACTGATAGGCTGCATTGGTGGGCACTGATGGGCTGCATTGGTGGGCACTGATGGGCTGCATTGGTGGGCACTGATGGGCTGCACTGGTGGGCACTGATAGGCATAGTTAAGGCGGCACTAATAGGCACAGATAAGGCGGCACCGATGGGCACAGATAAGGCGGCACTGATGGGCAAAGATGGGCACAGATAAGATGGCACGGATGGGTGGCACGGATAAGTGGCACGGATGGGTGGCACGGATGGGCACTGATAGGTACCACAGATAGATGGGACTGATGGGCACTGATAGGTGGCACTGATAGGTGGCTCTGATAGGTGGCACTGCTGGGCACTGATGGGCGGCACTGCTGGGCACTGATGGGCGGCACTGCTGGGCACTGATGGGCGGCACTGGGGTGCAGCACCTTTGAGGCAGATTTTGGGTGGCACTGTGGGTGGCACTGTGGGTGGCACTGTGGGCACTGCTGGGTGGCACTGTGGGCACTGCTGGGTGGCACTGTGGGCACTATGGGCACTGCTGGGTGGCACTTACTTTATTTCAGGATGGCACTGCGGGTGGCAGGTGGGCACTGGCAGGGGGCAGGTGTCCGCTTTTATTGCTGGCCGTGATCGGGACTGATGTCCCGAACACGGCCGCCGGCGATCGGCTTTTTTTTTTTCTCCTCGCGCTGTCAGCGCGAGGAGGAATACTAGCCGATTACCGGCTCCGTTTTATCACATGATCAGCTGTCATTGGCTGACAGCTGATCACGTGATAAGGGGTCGGGATCGACCCCTTACACGGATCGGTGATCAGGCGAGTCTCACGGACTCGCCGATCACAGAGCGCGCCGCGTGCGCCCCTCAGGGGGCGCGCAGGCCGCTCGTAACCGGGACGACGTCAATAGACGTAGTCCCGGCAATCTAGGTCCGCGCTAATGCCGTCATTCGGCAATAGCGCGGATCCCAAGTGGTTAATGTGGGGTTCCCAGGTCCTGACCAATGATATGGTCCCTTTAAGGGGGTTTCCTCTGTGGTATTGCAGTCAGGGTTCCTCAGTGGTATGACATATACATGGGTTTAAGCAGAGATGGAGGAAGAATACTCCATAGTGTTAGGGCCGGTCCACACTGCAGGCGAGGCGAGGCGACTCCGACTTGCCTCGCCGCGACCTGCAGCGGCCTCGGCGGCGACTTGCAAATGACTTCTGTATAGAAGTCAATGCAAGTCGCCCCGAGGTCGCCCGAAAGTAGTACAGGAACCTTTTTTCTGAGTCGGAGCGACTCGAGTCGCTCCTCTCAGAACGGTTCCATTGTACAGAACGGGGGCGACTTGCGGGAGCGAGGCGAGGCGAGTCGTGTCGCCTCGCATCGCCCGCTGTGTGAACCGGCCCTAAAGTGCTTCAACAGGTTTATTGTTATTAAAACAGTTTAAAAATACTCACAAACAAACAGTCTGTACAAGCAGTGTATAAACGAGCTGCGGGCTCGGTCTACGTCACTTCCTGGTTGCTGTGTCCCGACGCGTGTTCGTCACGGGTCACGTGACTTCAAAAGTGTGTGTGGTGGCAACCAGGTGAGGAGTGCAAAGTGTATCTTGCCTACAGTCAAGCATGGTCTGTCACATGGGGGGGCAGTGTGTGTGTGTATATAAATATATAAATATAAATATATATATATATATATATATATATATATATATATTTTAGATGGGGGACAGTGTATATATAATACATGGGGGTCAGTGTATATATAATACATGGGGTGATTGGGGGGTCAGTGACACAGATGTATTTTTTTATTACATACATGTGCATAGGGGTAAGGGGTTTAATACTGTACTAGTGGAAGGGAGTAATAAAAGTACATGAGTAAGGGCCCGGGGGTGCAAATTATTTGACTTGCCCAGGTTCTGACAACCCATCTACTCCACTGTCTCTATTGTACACCCCCTCCCCCCCACATATCCCCACACTGGATCCGCCTCCCTGTCAAGGTGACATCACTGCTAATGACACTTACTATCTCTCCGATGAAAAAGCTGTGGGGTGTAGTCTCCGATTAGTCCACTGTAGGGCACTGTGCTGGTTATGTCAAATGAGCCGTGAGAAGACACTCCTTTCGTCTGGCAAGGTACTTTTAAAATGGCGCTGCTCCGCCGTTTCGTACTCTCTATGACGTCATCCGCCCACCCCTTCACCAATCAGAGGAAGCGCGACCCCGTCATCCGCCCCCCCTCTCTCTTCCTCACCCCCCTCTCTTCCTCCTCACCCCTTCTCTCTTCCTCATCCCCCCTCTCTCTTCCTCCTCACCCCCTCTCTCTTCCTCACTTCCCCCCTCTCTCTTCCTCACTTCCCCCCTCTCTCTTCCTCACCTCCCCACTCTTCCTCACCTCCCCCCTCTCTCTTCCTCATCCCCCCTCTCTCTTCCTCACCCCCCTCTCTCTTCCTCACCTCCCCCCCTCTTTCTTCCTCACCTCCCCCCCTCTTTCTTCCTCACCTCCCTCTCTGTTTCTCACCTCCCCTCTCTCTTCCTCACCTTCCCCGCTCTCTCTTCCCCACCTCCCCCCTTCTCTCTTGCTTCCACCCCATCTCTCTTCCTCACTTCTTCCCCCCATCTCTCTTCCTCACTTCCCCCATCTCTCTTCCTCACTTCCTCCCCCCCTCATCTCTCTTCCTCACTCCCCCCATCTCTCTTCCGCATCTACCCCGCCCCTCTCTTCCTAAGACCCCCCCCCAGACACCCCTCTCTCCCTTGCACTGATCTGGGGACCATAAACAAGTCTTGGTCATTCTATTAGTGAATGTTTTGTGGACGCACTTGTTAAAGGACATCTGTGGTCACCTTAGTATTCTGTAAGCACAATATTCATGTATCATACAACATGCTTGGTGGATCATGTCACAGGAATGCCAGCCAGCATAACTCTTTGGGCAAAGTTAAAACCCTTTCACACTGAGGGTGTTTTGCAGGCGCTATAGCATTAAAATAGCGCCTGCAAAAAGTCCTAAAACAACTGCTCCATTCACTCCAGTGTGAACGCCCCGAGGGCTTTCACACTAGAGCACTGCACTGGCAGGGAGTCAGAAAAAGTCCTGTCAGCAGTTTATTTGAAGCAGTGAAGTCACCGCTCCTCCACATTGAAATCAATGGGGCAGCGCTGTGATACTGCTGGCAAAACGCTGATTCGGCTGCGCTTTGCAGGCGGATTTAACCCCTTTTTAGCCAATAACGGGGGGGTTAAAACCGCCCTGCTAGCGGCCGAATAGTGCCGCTAAAATGACAGTAAAGTCTCACCAAAAATAGCACCGTTTTTACTGCTGACACCCTAGGCGGCTTGGTGTGAAAGGGCTCTTATGCCGTGTACACACGACCGGACTTTCCAGCAGACTAGGTCCGATGGGATTAGTCCCGTCAGACAATCCAATCGCGCGTGGGCTAATTCGATAGTTTTTCGTTATAAAAATCAGACTGATAGGTGGCACTGATATGCGACACAGATAGACACTGATAGGTGGCACAAATATGCACTGATAGGTGATTGGACACGGCTGATCACGTGGTAAAGAGTCTCCGTCTGAGACTCTTTACCGAGATCGTAGTTGCGGTGTGTCAGACTGACACACCGCAACAACGATCGCCGTGATGCGCGCCCCCGGGGGCGCACAGCGGCTTAATATCCTGATCACATCATATGACGTCCAGTCACGATATTAAAACCACTTTGCCACCATCAATTTTGCTGTATGGCGGGCGGCAAGTGGTTAATACTCAGACACTCACCTGTCCCATGGTCCAGCGATGTGGGTGCAGGAAGCCTTGTTCCTCTCCCCCTCATCTCTACAGTGCCAGCATTCTGACTTGGCGTCTGGCTGTGGCTTCACAACCGGGCGCATGCGTGAGCCTCACTGTGAATGGCCGGGCAGTCTTCGGGGACCTGTGACGTGTCCCAGAAGATTGCAGGGGGAGGTGAACTTCCTTCTGGCGCCGTGGTATCCACTCCCCTCCTCCATCAAAAATAAAATAAAAATGACATGCTAGATATGGCACGTCACGGGGTCACCTTCACTTACAGCGAAAGTTTAATTTTTGGATGGAAGTCCGCTTTAATGAAAAAGAAGTGGTCTGCGGACTTCTCACGATGTGCGTCATCCTGATAACTTTTTTGGTTACCCAAGGAGAGTAGTAATAAGGTGTGCTATGGTGAACAAACAGTGTCTGTGGCCAAATTGCATTAATGGGGGGGGTAGACTTAAAGGGGCATGGTTAAACAAAAGCATTTGTGTACCCAAAAAAATATGATTTTATTAATAAAAGAAATGTCAGTTAAAATATGAAACTAGCCTACCTTAAAATTGGACGGTGTCAGTAGGGCAGTGGACAGTGTCAGTAGAGCAGTGGATGGTGCCAGTAGAGCAATGGACGCTGTCACTAGGGCAGGGGATGGTGTCATTAGGGCAGTGGACGGTGTCAGTAGAGAAGTGGATGGTGTCAGTAGAGCAGTGGGCGGTGTCAGTAGAGCAGTTGGCAGTGTCAGTAGGGCAATGGACGGTGTCAGTAGGGCCGTGGACGGTGTCAGTAGGGCAGTGGATGGTGTCAGTAGAGCAGTGAGCGGTGTCATTAGGGCAGTGGACGTGTCAGTAGGGCAGTGGAATGTAACAGATTATATATCAGACAGTGCCTGTGCCCCCCAATAGAGACCCCTTTCCTTCCAGGAGCCACTGCAAAGATGTGTGTGTGAACCTGTTAGGGGGCAGAGTTTGTAATACCATGCTTTCTCCTGCAAAAGCGTCCCTGGTTGCTAGGGCACCAGTCCAGTGGCCCTCCATTCACTGTCTCTGGCGGCATCAGTGCTGGCAGCTGGGTGGGAGAAAGAGAGTGCACAGACAATGCAGTGTGACCCGGCTGCAGGACATTAGCCCTGCTGGAGCGGGGGAAGATAGGGGGAGGTGCGTGCTGTTTGGGGGTAGCTGACAGAGGGGAGGGGGTAGTTGACAGGGGGAGCTAACAGAGGAGGGGGCTGACAGAGAGCAGGGGTGCTGAGAGAGGAGGGGGGCTGACATAGAGGAGGGAGGACTGACATAGAGAAGGGGGGTTGACAGAGAGGAGGGGGTCGACAGAGAGGAGGGGAGCTGACAGATGAGGGGGGCTGACAGAGAGGAGGGAAGCTATAATCATATAGGAGAGCCAATAGTATGTAGAACACTGGAAAACTTGGAAATACAAAAAAATAAAAACTTTAAGCACAGAAGTAGCCATATAGAGAACATGCCAATTCCAAAGTCATATAATACAGCCAGCAACTAGAAATTGTAAACTGCGACATCTTTCAGGAGAAATACATAGAAGACCCAAAGGTCTTCCATATGGAGGCCACCATAGATAAACTAGAAACTGTAAACTCTGACACCCTTCAGAGGAAATACACAGAAGACCCAGAAGTTTTCCATATGGGGGCCACCATATTGGTTCAATATTTTAACCTAAGTAATGGCACACTTGTCTGTAAAAAAAAAAAAAAAAAAAAGTCCTAATGCAGTCAAAGGAAATCAGTGATGAGTTAAAACTGAAAAAAAAACTCACTGGGATTTCTATTCCTTCAGGTTTTTGGCAGGTGTCTCCAGTATTATATTCAAGTCCATGGTCCTGTTCAGTTTGTAGTAAGAGTCTTCTTGATGGGATGAATGAAGAGACAATCTGGCAGAAGCTGTGCCATCAATGAGAGAGGCTTCTCTATCTCCCCTGCAGACAGATAATACAAGCAGAATGTTAAGGGAGCCTTCTGCTGATACTTTTTGTTTACAAATTAAAATCAGTATTTTTTGCTTCAAATTTATTTAGAACCCTATATATATAGAGCAGGGGGGTCCAAACTTTTGAAACAAAGGGCCAGTTTACTGACCTTCAGACTTTAGGCGGGCTGGACTGTGACCAGTGGGAGTAGAACATGGAAGGAATAGTGCCCTGCCTTTAGTGTCACTGGGAAGCACAGTGCTTGATTGTTGGTATCAGTGGGAGGAATTGCCCCTCATCGTTGTCAGTGGCAGGAATAATACCCCATAATTGGTATCAGTGGAAGAAATAGTGCCCCACCTTTGGTGTCCTTTATCCTTGGTGTCCAATGGGAGGCATAGTGCCCTGAGGGCCAGATAAAGGAAAGGAAAGGGCTGCAGTTTTGAGACCACTGCCCTAGAGAACGACCCCTCCCACTGCTTCTAAAAGAGATCCTGTGACTAATCAGGTGCTCGGATTGGTTTTATTGAAAAAAAAAATTGCCGGCTGAAAATCTTGAAAGCTACATCCATATCCCCGGCAAACCACTTCAAACCCATAACATTCCGTAACGTGAATGTCCGTCGGGGTCACTGACCATACACTATATAACTATATAAAATGTCAGGAAGCTTTTGTTTTAAAAACAAAGGTTTGATTTTCTGGATCCTTGCTGTGTAGCGCTAAAAAGAAAATATTGTGCATAAATCTGTGAAAACTGTATCACATCCACGTATAAAGCCATGTAGACTCACGTGATTCCTATAACTTATGTTACATTGATTAACAACAAAAAGTGTTATACCACTTCCATATAAAAGTACTTATATGTGTCCAAATATACATATAAATAAAAATAATCAACGTGAAAAAGAAAATCGTAAATAAAGAGTCCTTTTTAAAGAGAGAAATTCAAGTCCTACTCCCTGAACTCCCCTCCTGTGTCAGGTAAGTGACACATAATGGGATAGTATGCGATGCATAGTAGCCCATTATGCTTTACCTTTGCAGGGAGACAAAGAGGAAGTAAACCCATCAGTGATTACTTCCTCTTTAATTACACTTCTTTGTACAATTAAGTGGTTGTTTTTTTAAATGTGTTCTTATCTTATGTCCAGTAGGGGTGCCATCAAGCGGATTGGCTGGCTATATAGTATAGCTAATATGATGAGGGTCCTAAAAGGATTCTCTGATTTGGGAAACAAGCCAAATCAGCTGCCCACTGGGCAATGTGGGGGTTGGGAGTGTTTCCCTGGTGGCCCTTAGGTTCATAGGTGGCCTTGGGGGGTCTCTATTCAGGAGAGTCCCCACCCACAACTCATTGCTTGGCTTTGGCTGATCATAGGGAGAGGGGTTTGTCGTTTTGGTTAGGTGGACCTAAGTGTGCCTTACCCCTGTCAGAAGTCTTGCACTCGGGGGGTCTAGGGAGGGGGCTTTCCTCTCCGAGTGGGGACCATTTGATGCACCCTAGTGCACTTTTTGTGTGTTGTGCTCACATGCAGTTTTTTGGTTAACTTTATTGTTTTGTCTTTGTGCCACATGGACTCAGAAAACAGTTTGGAATAAATGGCTCCATAACATGGGTCTCTGGCCAGTTAGCTGAAAGGCAATTATTTGCATGGTTCTGCTTGCTGTCTTGAAATGAGGAATTATCATCTTATTTTTGATGGAATGAGATGTGAATATCTTCTGTTCTAAGGAGGCTTTACTGTGCTGCTAAATGTTGTTGCTTGGCCTTATTATTACTATGCAGGATTTACATAGCGCCAGCAGTTTGTGCATACAACATTCACTTTACTTGGGCTACCATCAACTACAGACCTATGTGTAGCATTTGTGCTACTATAAATCCAAAGCAAAAAAAACAGCATATTGAATGATGAAAAACTTTATCTTAAAAACAGCATTATAACGTGAATTCTTCTCCTCCTCCCAGGGGTCTGTTTTCTGGACGATGAACAGAGACAGAAAATAATGTGTACCATATACACAGAATTTCCCCAGACATGATGAGCTTGGTCCTCCAGTATATCTACACCAATGCAGTATCCATTCTGAGAATGCACAAGCATTGTTTATGGTCGCAGAGCAGTTCAACATCCTGGGTCTAAAATGGCGATGCTCGGATTTCCTCATTGGCCAGCTATGTCCTGAGAACTGCAATGGCATTGGCAGGTTCTCCAGACAGGTTCATTACCCCAATCTGCATGAGAACAGCCATGCATACATTCTTCACCCCTTTCACAAAATAGTTGCCAGCCCACCATGCCCATCATTGCCACCTCACTGTGCCCAGCATTGCCACCTCACCATGCCCAGCATTTCAGCTATACTGTGCCCATCACTGCCACCTTACCGTGCCCATCACTGCCACCTCACCGTGTCCATCATTGCCGCCTCACTCTGCCCATCATTCCCACCTCCCTGTGCCCATCATTGCCACCTCACCGTGCCCATCATTGCAGCCTCACAGTGTCCATCATTGCTGCCTCACTATGTCCAGCATTGCTGCCTCACCATGCCCAGCATTGCCGCCTCACCATGTCCATCACTGCCACCTTACCGTGCCCATCATTGCCACCTCGCCGCACCTATCACTTGCGCCTCACCGTGTCCATTATTGCCACCTCACCGTGCCCAGCATTGCCGCCTCATCGTGCCAATCATTGCCGCCTCACCGTGCCCATCATTGCCTCCTCACCATGCCCATCATTGCCGCCTCACCGCACCCAGCACTGCTGCCTCACCATGCCCAGCATTGCAGCTATACTGTGTCCATCACTACCGCCTTACCATGCCCATCACTGCCACCTTACCATGCCCATCACTGCCACCTTACCATGCCCATCACTGCCACCTCACCGTGTCCATCATTGCTGCCTCACTGTGCCCATCATAGCTGCCTCACCATGCCCATCATTGCCGCCTCACCGTGCCCAGCACTGCTCCCTCACCGTGCCCAGCATTGCAGCTATACTGTGCCCATCACTACCGCCCATTACTGCCACCTCACCGTATCCATCATTGCCGCCTCACCGTGCCCATCCTTGCCACCTCACCGTGCCCATCATTGGCACCTCACCGTGCTCATCATTGCCACCTCACCATGCCCATCATTGCAGCTATACTGTGCACATCACTGCCGCCTTACCGTGCCAAACATTGCTGCCTCACCAGTCAGTGCTTGTGCCAGTGGATTACGCACAGAGCACATCTCCAGCTGTGTCACAGAGCTCAGTCGGAAATGTTCGCTGGTCTAGGAGGAGAGCTGTTACAAAGGTCCCGCCCTCCTCCTAGACCAGCTTGTGACAGAACGCTGTGTCTATCACACAAGCTGGTCTAGGAGGAGGGCGGCTGAACATTTCACACACTGAGCTCCGTGACACAGCGTGATTCTGCTTTGAGCTATGTTGCAGCCACAGCGTAGCTCAAAGCAGCCCCAGGGCAGACAGCCTATCGGGAAATGTCCCGGTATCCCGGTAGGCCAGTCCAGCCCTGCAAACAGGTAGCACCAATACATAAATCCAATCACCATGGAATGTGTCAAGGTAGACGGTGATTGTCCAAAAATTGTATGGGAAGGTGTGAAAGTGGTGAAGACACCTTGTTCTAGTTACATCATCCCATCCTTGGTGTCAGGAAGTCTGCTTAGGTCACCTGAACAGAATCCAACATTTACCCACATTTCTAGATCATGATTTCTAATCTAAAATGATTGAGTGGTATTATTCTAAGAATAACAGCAACATTTGATATACAGTAAAACCTTGGTTTAAGAGCGTTTTGCAAGACAAGCAAAATTAAAAAAAAAATTTGACTTGATATACAAGCGATGCCGTGACATACAAATAGCGTCAAGTCACAGCTGGGTATAAAAGAGAAGAGGCGCCTCTAAGTGTAATATGGTTACATTTAACCACTTGCCGAAAAGCCTCCGCAGTTGTACGGCGGCATAGTGGCATGGCTGGGCAAAACTACGTTATGTAACGATGCTCCACCCTGTGGCCACTAGGGGATCACCACCCACTCACCCCTCAAGCCAATGTGAGTGACCGGTGATCACGATCACCACTGGGCTCCTGAGGTCGCCGCTGAGACACAGAGAACCGGGATCTTTCTTGTGTGTGTAAAACACACAGTTTCCGGTTCTCTGAGGGGAGAAAAGACAGATCGTCTGTTCTTACAAAGTATGAACAGCGATCTGTCATCTCCTCTAGACAGCCCCCCCCCCCTTCAGTTAGAATCACTTCCCAGGGAACACAGTTAACCCCTTGATCGCCCCCTAGTGTTAACCCCTTCCTTGTCAGTGACATTTTTATAGTAATCAATGCATTTTTATAGCACTGATCGCTGTATAAATGCCAATGGTTCCAAAAATGTGTCAAAATTGTCAATATACACTTATTGCGATTTTTTTTTTTTACCAAAAATATGTAGAAGAATACATATCGGCCTAAACTGAGGAAAAAAAAATGTTAGAAATTTTTGGGGATATTTATTATAGCAAAAAGTAAAAAATATTGCGTTTTTTTTCAAAATTGTGGCTATTTTTTTGTTTATAGCGCAAAAAATAAAATCCGCAGATGTGATCAAATACATCATGTTTCCATTTTCTGTATTTTGTAAATGTTTATTGTATATCCTATCTGTTAAAACCAAAAGAAATTATTGGAAAAGAAAAGAAACCTCTATTTGTGGGAAAAAAAAGACGCCGATTTTGTTTCTGTGCAAAGTCGCACAACCGCGCAATTGTCAGCTAAAGCGACGCAGTGCCAAATCGCAAAAAGTGCTCTGATCAGGAAGGGGGTAAAATCGTCCAGGGCTGAAGTGGTTAATGAAGGTACAACATTTAGCAACTCACATGGTGATTAAAACAGGCACATCTAAGTATGTAGGGATCCTGGGTAAAGCTGTCCACATAGACCATCCCCTGCACCGCCATCGACGACATCCCTTCCATGCTGTGCTCCACGAGCGCTTGAAGCCTCACTTTCAGATCGCTCTACTGCAGGGTAGTCTTCCCGGTCACGATTGCAGACTGAGAGCGGTGAGAGCCGGCGGTGCGGAGCATGGTCTATGTGGACAGCTTTACCCCGGATGCCTGCATACTTAGATGTGCCTGTTTTAATCATCAACCATGTGAGTTGCTAAATGTTGTACCTTCATTAAATGTAACCATATTGTTACACTTAGAGGCGCCTCTCTTCTCTTTTATACTCTGATCACATTGCTATATTCTTTTTATATGTACTATAAACTGAAGGACATATGAATAAATGTATATAAAAGGGGCTCCTGCGCTCTATGACAAAAAAGTGGAAGATAGCAAAAGGAATGTTCTAGCAGGGGCAGCAAGCACTCTATGAGTGAACTCTCAATATTAAAGAAAAATGGGGGAAGGGTGTGTTGCGCTTCCTAAATACCAACAAAAACGATTACAATAACTATAAATCACATAGTATTAAAAAATTTTTTTAATACTATGTGATTTATAGTTATTGTAATCGTTTTTGTTGGTATTTAGGAAGCGCAACACACCCTTCCCCCCTTTTTCTTTAATATGAATAAATGGTTGTGGAACAAATCATCTGAGTTTCCATTATCTCTTATGGGGAAATTCGCTTTGATATACGAGTGCTTTGGTTTACAAGCATGTTTCCGGAACTAATTCTCGCAGTCCAAGGTTTTACTGTATATGTGAGTCTTGCTACCCAAAAAACAAAATGAATTATGTATGTACTAGAAACACAGAGTGTGTGTGTGTGTGTGTGTGTGTGTGATTGAATCAAACAACATATAAAGTGCATAGATAAATGTCCATGCAATAAAGTGCAAAAAAGTCCATATTAAAAAAAAGTGAAAATTCCACAAAGGGATGTTGATTGATGAACAACTAAAAATATTGAAATCCCATGTAAAACTTCCAGATCACCAACAAATCACCTCACTTTTTACCCCCCCCCAATGGGTATAGGCTCTCCTCTGGGAGTGCGACCCCCCCAAACTAAGCAGGGTCAGACAATGCCTGTGAGCCACCCCAGGACTCAGTGAGATATCCAACACATATGGCTCCTAAACTTCTCCCAAGATCTCCTCCTCAAGATGTCAGCAGAAGAGTATATGCAGAGAAATAGACTCCAATAGTGCTTGAATTGTTTAAAACACTTTAACATGCGTTTATTAAAATGTACAGGGTACTCACAATAAATACATGGTTGCTTCCATACTAATACGGACATGAATTTAAAATGCAACATCGAGCCGTACATCCAAAATCTCGATCAGCTCCTCAAATCGCTATAGAGGCCGAGTGCCTTCACCGTCCTAGCCCCTCCCTTAACAGTAACATTTGAGTTCAGTTATCTAATTTATTCCCAACTACAGTTTATATTGATATGCTCTAAGGAGTCACTTCATTCCGTTACACTTATAAAGATAATGCCTGCCTTTCTCCCTCTCTGTAGAATGTGTCTCGACTAGCGGCATAATCCCAAGCGTTTGGGAGGCCGGGCAAAATGCAGCAGTCTAGGGCGCTGCGATAGATGTTCATGTTGTAGACGCAGTACCACTCATTGGTCTTCCTGTCATAGTACTCTACTTCAAAAATTGTTTCAAAACCATTGAAATCTCCAGTCACATAAAGGAGATCCTCCAGTACTTCAATCCCGAAGTTGCTGCGTGGGCTGAACATGGAGGCGATCTCGGTCCAGATGTTGTTGGCTGGGTTATAGGCCTCGGCACTGCGCAGTCGGCCGCCTCCATTAGATCCTCCGACCTGTAAGAGACAACACGTGTTACCGTGTTTTACTTCATGTGGCAAACAGGTTTCACAAGGATGATGGGTATGGTCTTAAAGGTCACCTTAACATGAAGGACCATGTCTGAATATAGCATGTAACCCTTGCAGTGTGGAAGGGCCACCTGTATTTTTTTTTTTTTATTGTTCTTAGAGTTGGGCTTAGGCCGCGTACACACGCGGGGACTGTTCGCTCAACTTTGTCCGTCAAACAGTTTCAGCGGACAGTCCGCTCAAAATTAGCATGGACGGACTTGGCCACACACGACGAACGAACAGTCCGCTGAAACCGTGCGCGATGACGTGAACGGCACGTACGTCGGGACTAGAAAACGACGTCCTATACACTGCAATGCAAACTTCAGCGTGTAAATCCTTTCTGAGCATGCGCGGAACTTAGTTTGACGAACAAGCCTACACACGAGGGGACTGTTCGCTGAAACAAAGTTTCAGCGGACAGTTTTTCGGAATTTCCGAAAAACTTTGTTTAGCAGACTGTCCGCTGAAACTGTCCGCTGAAAGCCCACACACGAGCGGACTGTCCGCCGAAACACTGTTCAGCGGACAAAGTTGAGCGAACAGTCCCCGCGTGTGTACGCGGCCTTAGAGTATATTCTTCTAGACTCTTGCATTTACTTTTTGTTGGCCTTATTGACTTTTCTTGACTTCATAACTAAGCTCCACCAACTGCCATGCCCATGTCCAATGAAAATACCATTACTGATTGCTAAGGCTGCCTCACTGAACAATGGACTGGACAATATCCAAGGCTTAGCCACAGCGTCATGGCTAAGCCTTGGAGAGTGTCCATTCCATTTTCCAGTGACATAGCCTTCGTGGTCATTAAGGGTATTCTCAATGGATTTGGGCATGGGAATTGTTGGAACTTAGCTATGAATTCAAGGAAAAGCAGGTCATAGGCAAATAAGAGTAAAAGCAAGTATCTAGAAGAGCCTGCTCCTAAAGACCGACTCCGGGTAAAACAAAAATGCAGTGGTCCCCCCCACACTGCAAGGGTTACATGTTCTTTAAAATAATCTGATGTCTAGCATGCAATTATTGCCAACGACTATAGCTGCAAGCAATAATAATTGGGGTTGATTTAATAAAACTGGAGGGTGCAAAATATGGTGCAGCTCTACATAGAAACCAATCAGCTTGCATTTTTTTTTTTTGGTCAAAACTTAATTGAGCGAACTGAAGATAGAAGCTGATTGGCTACCATGCAGAGCTCCACCAGATTTTGCACTTTGCAGTTTTAGTAAATCTACTCCATTGTGTTCTCCCAACAGGGACGGCTCCCTGCCGGGAGCAAGGAGAGATTAAAGCTGAGTGTGATATTTATTGAATATGAAGATAAAAAGGCATATGTTTCTCTCCATTTTTTATTTTTTCTATTTTATACCATAGGTTGTCACCAGTAGGGATGAGCCGAACACCCCCCTGTTCAGTTCGCACCAGAACCTGCGAACAGACCTAAACTTCGTGTGAACTTTAGAACCCTATTAAAGTCTATGGGACTCGAACGTTCACAATCTAAAGTGCTCATTTTAAAGGGTATTATGCAGGTTACTGTCCTAAAAAGTGTTTGGGGACCCGGGTCCTGCCCCAGGGGACATGGATCAATGCAAAAAGAAGTTTTAAAAACGGCCGTTTTTTCAGGAGCAGTGATTTTAATAATGATTAAAGTGAAACAATAAAAGTTTAATATTCCTTTAAATTTCGTAGCTGGGGGGTATCTATAGTATGCCTGTGAAGGGGTGCATGTTTCTGGGGCTTAGAACTGTCCCTGCACAAAGTGTCATTTGTGCAGGAAAAAAAGTCATTTAAAGCGGAGGTCCACCCTAAAGTGGACCTTCCGCTCATCGGAACCCTCCCCCCCTCCGGTGCCACAATCGGCACCTTTCAGGGGGGAGGGGGGTGCAGTTACCTGGATAATCCAGGTAACTGCACCCACTTCCGGGATAGCTCTCTGCGGAAAGGGGCGTAACTTACGCCCCTTTCCGCAAGTGCCCGCCCCTTCCCGCAAGTGCCCCGCTGCCTGCTGGGAAACACACAGATCCCAGAGGCAGCGGGGAGCGTCCTTATTGCGCAGCGCGATTCGCGCATGCGCAGTAGGGAACTGGGAAATGAAGCCGAAAGGCTCCATTTCCTGATTCCCATACCCAAGATGGCGGCGGCAGGACCCGACAGGCGACCTAGAGATCGGCTTCGGGTGCCGACATCGCGGGCGCGCTGGACAGGTAAGTGTCACTATTTTAAAAGTCAGCAGCTGCAGTATTTGTAGCTGCTGGTATTTGTAGCTGCTGGCTTTTAAAAAAAAAAAAAAACGCGGAGTCCCGGTGGACTCCCGCTTTAAAATCACTTGCGGCTAAATTGTCGGCTCCCCGTAATACAGAGAACACTCAATGAGTGTTCTCTGTATTAGCCGACAATTCATTCATTCATTGATTAAAAAAAAAAAAAAAAAAGCGTGGGGGTTCCCCTAAATTCAATTACCAGGCCCTTCAGGTCTGACATGGATATTAAGGGGAAACACGTGTCAAATTAAAAAAAAAAAATGACGTGGGGGTCCCCCTAAATATCCATACCAGACCCTTCAGGTCTGATATGGATATTAAGGGGAACCCCGCATCAAATTTAAAAAAAAATTGACGTGGGGGTCCCCCTAAAAATCCATATCAGACCCTTTATCAGAGCACGCAACCTGGCAGGCCGCAGGAAAAGAGGGGGGGACGAGAGAGCGGTCCCCCCTCCCTCCTGAACCGTACCAGGCCACATACCCTCAACATTGGGAGGATGCTTTGGGGGTCTGTGACCCCCTCAAAGCACCTTGTCCCCATGTTGATGAGGACAAGGGCCTCATCCTCACAACCCTGGCCGTTGGTTGTGAGGGTCTGCGGGCGGGGGGCTTATCAGAATCTGGAAGCCCCCTTTAACAAGGGGACCCCCAGATCCCGCCCCCCCCTGTTTGAAATGGTAAGGGGGTACAAAAGTACCCCTACCATTTCACAAAGAAAGTGTAAAAATGGTTAAATAAGACAAACACACTTTTGAAAAATTCCTTTATTAAAAATGAAAAAAATAAAAAAAAGATTCCAGCGGTGCTAATCCACTCTTGCTATCCAGCGACGGGTCTCCGGGGTCCAGCGATGGATGATCATATCCAGCGAGGGGGGATCTCTCAGTCCAGCGCTGTCCATACATTCTTCTTCTGTCTCCACTCCGGAGACACTGCAGAGAGCCCAGCGCTGACGTTTCTTATATTAGGAGGGCGGGGCCACCCGTCACCTGACCCGCCCCTCTGACGCTGGAGAGGGAAGCCAGGGGTTCCCCAGCGACGTGTGGGTGACCCCGCCCCCTCTGATGTAACGCAGGTGGAGTCCAAGTTAAGTTTGATAGTATGCGTTAAGGCTTCAATAAATATCATGTTATACATGCATTTTTGTCTGTCTGCCTTTAAATACATTGGGGGTTATTTACTAAAGAAAACTCCACTTTGCACTGCACGTGCACTTGGAAGTAAAGTCACTGTAGATCTGAAGGGGACATGCAAGGAAAATAAAAAACAGCATTTTACCTTGCACATGATTGGATGATAAAATCAGCAGAGCTTCCCCTAATTTCAGATCTACCCCTTAGATTTACAGCAACTGCACTTCCAAGTGCACTTTCAGTGCAAAGTGGATTTGCCTTTTGTAAATAACCCCCAATGCCTCCTTTTCTCACTTTCGTAACTAGGGGATGCTCTATGTATTTAGTCCCTTCTTCTTCTTCTTCTTCTTCTTCTTCTTCTTAATGCTTTAGTCTCCATTCATCACATGTGCTGTATTCTGCTGGAGCTAGACACGCCATTTATTTTTACCTATATGACTTTCATCTATAAAGATCTGTACAGGTTTTGATTAAGCTTTATATGATCTGCAGGATATCATTTAGATCAAGTTAATGTCTGCCAACCTTCTAGACTGTAAATTAAGCTCACCACAACTGGATTAGTTATTGTGATTACAATTTCAGTGCTTGGATTGCTGGAGCAGAACAATAAAACTGTATATTTTGGCATAGCTAGTGGATAAGTTGTACACCTGTGACCCAAACAGGAATATGCCCATTATTTTGGACTTTCTGGGTTATACATATTTAAAAAATTCCAGCAAGACTACCTAATAAAAAAGCTAATTGATACAGCGCACCTCAAATGAGGAACAAAAATAAAAACAGTATCATACATGTAACAAAAAAATCCAAATAAATGTGCCTAGTACCAACAATAAAAGTCCTTCTGTGTTTCAAAACAGTTTAACTTTTTTTTTTTTTTAAATAACAAACATGTTATACATACCTCCACTGTGCAGCTCGTTTTGCACAGAGTGGCCCAGAACCTGGTCTTCTGGGGTCCCTTGGCAGCTGTCTCGGCTTCCCCCCGCAAGTACTTCTCACATTCATGCGAGCTCCCTCACATGGTGAGAAGCACTTGCGGCCGCGCTCCTTTGATACAGCCGGAGGCTATAGCCGCTCACTGTATTACTTGGCCCCGCCCCCCGGCGCGCCGCATCATTGGATGTGATTGACAGCAGCGAGAGCCAATGGATGCGCTGCTTTCAATCCAGCCAATCAACGGGTGGGCTGAACGGTGAAGAGGGTGTCAGGGCACGAGCGCGGGAGTTTCGAGGGGTCAGGTAAGTAAAATGGGGGGGGGGGGGCTGGGGGCGCCGGCACTGTCAGATGTTTTTTCACCTTAATGCATAGAATGCATAAAGGTGAAAAATCTTTTACCTTTACAACCCCTTTAAGTGCACCAACACATAGAAACCTCTGTAATCTGCTATAGCAGCAACCACATCAACCAAAGAAGCATTGTGCATCATGTAGCTCCACCTACTGACGCGTTTCATTACACTTTTTCTTGTATATTTCTCTTAAACTAGCGTATGAAGAGTGTGATTCTTCCTCTTCTATTTTCAGTGATGTGTGGCCCTCAGTGATGCAGATCATGTTATGATGCCAATACTATTTCCTGCAGCGCTGTACTGTGAGTCTCTACAGCATTGTATTGTGAGTGGGAACCTTTCTTTTCTTTTATGGTGCTGGGTGGCCTTAATTATGCAGATCATGTTATGATATCAACACCATTCTCTGTAGCATTGTTCCTAAGTCCAGGATAACTAGATGACGCCCCCCCCCCCCTGAGGGGTGTGTTCATGATGACATGAGCTCACAGGACGTGGGTCGAAACACATTGGGTGGAATTCAACCTTGAAGAGAATCAGCACTGAAAGACAGATGAGGGAGTCTGCTGAAGATAGCAATAGTAGGTGTGTGAGTGATGCAACAAAAGCTGATTTTTTTATTTTTATTTTTAAAGTTCTGGGGCAAAAAAAGAAATAATTATTGGCTACATGGGATGTGCAGAACCAAGAACCAGGAAGGAGTCACAGAGATCTTCCGAATACTGGTCAACAAGAGATATATTAGACTGTAGGGTAGTTTAAACTGTATCTCTAGTCAAAACATGTTTACCATTTTGGATAGAGTAGGATATGATTAAAACCCCCTTTTTTTTGTTTGTTTTTTACTGTTTGTGGACATCATGATGGATTGTCATGATGCCTAATTTTTGACATCCATCCAAAGGCAAAAACTAATGTGGGACTAGAAAATTGCAAGGATGAAATTGTAATATTAAAGATTTTGGTCAGGTACTAGTATCATGGGAAGATACAGTTGCAATTAGAGGTTTTTCTCATATACATATTTTTTTTATAGACCTATAGTACAGATCCAGCTTCAAGACTTCTTTGAAGAGCAACACTGGTCATATTAATGTTAATATTAAAGGTAATATTATTTACAAAACATTGGAAATGTATTAAAGAGGTTGTAAACCTTCTTGTTTTTTCACCTTAATGGTGCAATCTATACATTAAGGTGAAAAACCTTCTGTGGTGCGGCAGCCCCTCCAAGCCCCCACGTTTTACTTATCTTACCCCGATCCTTCTCCAGCTGGGAACAAGCACACCAGCTCTACCTGGTGTCTTGTGTCCTGATTGGATAGATTGATAGCAGCGCAGCCATTGATTCCCGTTGCTGTCAATCAAATTATTATTATTATAATACAGGATTTATATAGCACCAACAATTTAAGCAGCGCTTAATACAATATACAATATAAAGAGGAACAGTACAATTACAATACAGTTCAATACAGAAGAAGTAAGAGGGTCCTGCACGTGGAGCTTACAATCTAAAGAGAAGGGGAGATGGTACAAAAGGTAATAGCTGCAGGAGGTGACTCAGGTAGAGTTCTTAGGTGGAGGTGGGGTAGGCTTCCCTGAATTGAGTTTTCAAGGATGGCCTAAAGGCAGATAGGGTAGGAGCTGACTGAACATACTGGGGCAGGGAGTTCCAGGGCATGGGAGAGGCTCTGGAGAAGTCCTGGAGGTGAGCGTGGGAGGCAGGCATTGGAGCGTGCTATTGGAACCATGGAACTCACTGGGTTGCAGTCCATATACATAGTCTTGGGGCCATTAGGACGGTTACTGACATCTATGGTTAAAGTGTCTGTAAGCCTATAACTTAAACTAAACTTAAACCCAATAACAAAAAAGTAATATATTGCAGCTCACCATTTCTAAGATTTACTGTAGTCGTTGATTTTCTTTCAGCTCCTTTCCTATATTTTCACCAGGTCATCCTACGAATTACACACTTTTTGTCTCTTCATGTCATCATTTTTCCTCCTCTGTATCTATGGATGGAGCAATGGTTGGTTCAAACATGTTTGCTCTTGTTCATCTCCATTACAGGACGGGCTGATGGGACCAGTAGTTTACACAGCAAAGAATCGAAATCCACTGCATGTCTAGCAAGATCAACAGGCTTTTTCCTACTTGCTGAAGATGTTCTTAGTTTGAAAATTGAAAATGTAATGCAACCACCACATCCAAGGACTAGTAAACTGCAATATATTACACTTTTGTTTTTGGGTTTAGATACACTTTAAATGTACATTCAAGTAAACCATAATGCCGCGTACACACGAGCGGATTGTATGGTGTACTTAGTCCGTCATACAATCCGACGGACAATCCGTCGTAGTTTCCACTGAACGGACTTGACCACACACGGATACACAAACAGTCCGTCGAAAGCTTGCGCGATGACGTGTACAGCACATACGACGGGACTAGAAATAGGAAGTCCAAGACACAGCAAAGCACCCTTTCGCCGTGTAAATCCTTTCTGGGCATGCGCCATTCTTAGTCCGTCGAACTAGCATACTGACGACCGTATTGTCCGCTGAAACCAAAGTACGACAGACAGATTTTTGGAAAATCCGAAATTCTTAGTACTCCGGACTGCACGCTGAAAAAGTCCGCTGAAGCCCACACACGAGCGGATTGTCCGCTGAAATGTGTTTCAACGGACTAAGTACGTCAAACAGTTCGACCGTGTGTACGCGGCATAAGTGTAGACACGAAGGGACAGGAAAAATGTTAGCCTGTTTCCCTGAAAATAAGACCTAGCGTGATTGTCAGTGATGGCTGCAATATAAGCCCTACCCCCCAAATAAGCCCTAGTTAAAGTCCTTGTAGGTCTTATTTTCAGGGTAGGGATTCTTTTCAGGGAAACAGGGTACTTGCAGGATTACCAGAGAAAAGTAAGAGAAAAAAGCCTTCAAAAAAAAAAGAAGAAAATTAATGCAGCTACAGCATCTAAGAACTCGTACAGGGCATTACATTCCACTTTTGTTTTGTTTTTTGTACTCTTCTAAATGTCTATTTTTGTGGTTCATTGGCCTCTATGCAAAAGTATCTGATTATATAAAAGGATTAGAATTAACAAAAATTAGTACGATAACCCTCTTGAACCCTCTTAAAAATAAAATATTAGATTTCAGAGAAATACGCATTATCAGTTTTAAAGAGAGATTGTATGCTTGAGCATTAGAGGAGCAGATGCATTATCTCCCTTAACAGTCATTCTGAAAATTAATCTAATCTCATGATTCTAATTAATTTTCTGTTTATATTCCTCACAGCCAACTTACTTAGTAAAGAATATTGCAACAAAGTAATTACAATCTTTTTGTTGGGACACTTAAAGGGCACCCGTCTGTCGATCTTGCAATCCCGCAATTTACTAGAGAGGTTGAAATAGTAAACTAAGAATACTGAAGTGTTGAAATGAGTAGTGATGGACGAACTTCCGACGGGACGTTTTGCGAACGCGGACCGCGAACGCGGACGATAGTTCGCGAACCGAAACGTTCGCGGCGGGCCCCATTGACTTCAATGGGAGGTGAACTTCGCAAACCTACAGGTCAAATTTGCAGCCACAAAATAATTAATAGCTGTGCAAACATAGTCCCAACACATGGCCAATGACATAACACATGTATGAGGTGAATCTGGGATCGACAACTACAAGCATTCTTTTTTTTATATGGGAAATTGTTGTGACAATTCAGGACTGTGGATTGCATGAAGGCAATGGAGGAGAGGGAAGGTCAGGGACCAGGGTAGGCAAAGAAGAGGGTGCAGGAGATGATCACCAGCAGCGTGACATACAGCAATGACACCTGCACCGTGATAGAGTCATCTGACAACAGCACCGTGATAGAGAGCACTGACATCAGCAGCGTGACATAAAGCACTAACACCAGCACTGTGATATACAGCACTGACAGCAGCACCGCGATAGAGAGCACTGACATCAGCAGCGTGACATACAGCAATGACACCTGCACCGTGATAGAGTCATCTGACAACAGCACCGTGATAGAGAGCACTGACATCAGCAGCGTGACATAAAGCACTAACACCAGCACCGTGATATACAGCACTGACAGCAGCACCGTGATAAAGAGTACTGACATCAGCACCGTGATATACAGCACTGACACCTGCACCGTAAGCAGCCCCAGGAGGAAGTCAGCATAGCACAGGGATGGTGGGAGCCCCTCATAATGAGCATAGCTCAGGGATGGTGGGAGCCCCTCATAATGAGCATAGCACAGGGATGGTGGGAGCCCCTCATAATGAGCATAGCACAGGGATGGTGGGAGCCCCTCATAATAAGCAGCCCCAGGAGGATGTCAGCATAGCACAGGGATGGTGGGAGCCCCTCATAATAAGCAGCCCCAGTAGAAATATGACACCGCTCAACCTCTTCAAAGAGGAGGGTACGGGCATATAGTACGGTGTGCTTTTTTTGGACAAGGAAGTGAGCCAAATGAAGAAAGAAGGTCTCTGTGCTCGATTAAAAAAAATGTTTATAGACATATACATGGTCTACTGGTCACATGTGTTGAATTCCTCCAAGATCCATGCCTCATTCATTTTTAGAAATGAGAGGTAGTTAACACTGTCGTGAGCTAGGCGAGTACGCTTATCGTTCACGATCCCCCCTGCTGCGCTATACGTCCTTTCGGACAGGACACTGGACGAGGGGCAAGCCAACAGTTTGATTGCAAATTGGGCAAGCTCTGGCCAGAGGTCAAGCCTGCCCACCCAGTAGTCCAGGGGTTCATCACTCCTCAGAGCGTCCACATCGGCCGTTAACCCGATGTAGTCGGACACCTGATGGTCTAGGCGTTCCCTGATGCTGGATCCGGATGACACCTGTCGATGGGTCGGCTGAAAGAATGACCTCATATCCGAAGTCACCAACACATCTTCAAACCGGCCTATTCTTGCAGGCGCTGTTGGATTGGTACCCGCAACTCCTTCTCTGGGAGTGGGAATTGCTTCTCTGCCAGCACACGCAAAAGCAGAATGCAGCATTTCTCGAAGCAAGGCCTGGAAGTGCTCCATTCTGCCAGCCCTCTGTGACGGCGGTAACATTTCCGCCATTTTGTGTTTGTACCGGGGGTCTAAGTACGTTGCCACCCAGTACTGGTCCTTGACCCTTATGCTTTTTATATGGGGGTCCCTATTAAAACACTGGAGCATGAAGGCCCCCATTTGCACTAAACTGGAAGCGGTGTGGTGGCCTGGCTCCTGCTCA
Source organism: Lithobates pipiens (assembly GCF_037356315.1). Taxonomy (NCBI): domain Eukaryota; kingdom Metazoa; phylum Chordata; class Amphibia; order Anura; family Ranidae; genus Lithobates; species Lithobates pipiens. The sequence goes on from NW_027507686.1 coordinate 204,757,345, forward strand.
TCATCCAGGATGATGTCGTCCTATTCATTCTCCTCTCCCCATCCACGCACAACAGGGATCCCAGAAAGGTTTAAAGCATGCTCTTCTTGCTCCTCCTCATCCGCCCCGGCACCATCCTCCTCTGACTCCTCTTCAGACTCCTGTTGTTGACTTGTCTCAGATAGAGTAGCCCCCCCGGGAATTCATCCAGCATTGCGACTTCCTCATCTTCCCGCTCCTGCTCCTCCACAACTTGATCAATGACACGACGCAATGCATGCTCCATAAAGAAGGCATAAGGTACCATGTCACTGATGGCGCCATGGCTGCGACTGACCAGTTTGGTGATCTCCTCAAATGGGCGCAGAAGTCTGCATGCGTCGAGCATGAGCAGCCACTGGCACGGTGAAAAAAAAACCAGCTCCCCAGAACCGGTTCTGCCGCAGAGTTCATACAGGTAGACGTTAACTGCACGTTTCTGCTGGAGCAGCCTATCAAGCATATAGAAGGTTGAGTTCCATCGCGTCAGGCAATCGCAAATAAGACGTCTGACCGGCAGATTGTGTCGTCGCTGAATGTTAGCAAGGCGAGCCATGGCCGTGTAAGATCTTCTGAAATGGGCCGAGATTTTCCTTGCCTGCTGCAAGATGTCCTGGACCCCAGGGTATTTGCCAAGGAATCGCTGCACGACCAAGTTTAAGACGTGTGCCATGCATGGCACGTGCGTGATTTTGCCCTGTTTCAATGCGCTAAGCAGATTGGCACCGTTGTCACACACCACTTTACCAACTGTCAAATTGAGCGGTGTTAGCCACTGATCTGCCTGTGAACGCAAAGCTGAAAGGAGTGCCGGGCCAGTGTGGCTCTTGGCTTCCAGGCACAACAGACGCAGCACGGCATGGCAACGTCTCACCTGGCATGTCGAATAGGTTCTGAGGAGCTTGGGCGGCGCAGCGGAAGAGACGCTAGCAGCGGAAAAGGAGGAGTCAGCCGAGGAGGAGAGGGAGGAGGATGGAGTAGGAGGAGGAGGAGAAGAAGAGTCAGGCCTGCATGCAATCCGTGGCGGTAAAACCAAATCTACACGGGTGCCACGGGTTACATGCTTGACGGCCGTCAGAAGGTTCACCCAGTGGGCAGTAAAAGTGATATACCTTCCCTGCCCGTGTTTGCTAGACCACGTGTCTGTGGTCAGATGTATCTTGGCACCGACACTGTGTGCCAGAGATACATTCACTTGCCGCTGAACATGGCCCTATAGCTCTGGGATGCCTTTCTCTGAGAAATACTTCCTTCCTGGGACCTTCCATTGTGGTGTTCCAATGGCCACAAATTTGCGAAAGGCCTCCGAGTCCACCAGTTTATATGGCAGTAGTTGGCGGGCTATCAGTTCTGACAAGCCAGCCATCAACCGCTGGGCAAGAGGGTTATCCGGCGTCATCATTTTTTTAGGCTCGAACATTAGGCCTACGGAAGCCTGCCTTTTTGCAGAAAAACGCGAGCATGGCGTGATGGAAGGTGGAGTGGAGGACAATTGTGAGGAGAGAGGAGAAGGAGAAGTAGAAGACAAGGCTGGATGGTGAGAGCCTGCAGTGTGGCTTTGTGTGTTCCGTTGCTCCCACTCAGCTCGGTGATGGCTGCTCATGTGCCTTCTTAAGACGGTCGTCCCTAGGTGAGTGTTGGGCTTACCGCGACTAATGCGTTGACTGCAAAGATTGCAGATGGCAACGCTATTGTCAGCAGCGGACAAAAAAAGCCCACACTGCAGAGCCATGTGCCGGTGTCCTGGGAGTGCCAGATGTGACCGTACATGGTCGATGACTCGCTCCTGATACATTTGCAGTCTGCTTTGTCCCTCCTGTGCAATGTAAGTTATTCCTGCTTCTCCTCCCTATCTGCTGGTCCATATCTCCCTCTGAACTCCCATCCTCTTCCTCTCTTGTGGGCACCCACGTGACATCACTAGACACGTCATCATCAACGTCACCTTCCCCACCGCTATAAGTAGAGATCTCGGAGTAGGCAGCAACACCGGGGACCAACCTCCTCCTTGGGCTGATCTGAGTACTGTCGTCAGACTGCTGAATAGCGGTTGTTGCTACCTCCTCTTCCTGATCCAATGCCAAGAGTGGCTGCGCATCAGAAATGTCCTCTTGATATGGATCGGAAAATAATTCCTGTGACTCAAGCGGAAGGTATGTGGTGGTGGTGGTGGTGGTGGTGGTGGTGTTGTTGGTGGTAGTGTCTTTGGGGGTGCACATAGCAGCGAGTGAAGAAGAGGGTGCAGATCGAGAGGATGAGGAGGTTGCAGAAGAGTAAGGCTGAGCGAGCCACTCAACCAAGTCTGGTGCATCCTTTAAAGTAATTGAATGCACCTTCTGCAACTTCCCACTTTGGCTCAAGCCTGTTGCTCCTGCCCTACCCCTACCACTCCTGCGGAAGGGCCTGCCTCTTCCTCTGCCTGTCATTTTTTAAATGACCCTGTGACAAAACTCTCAGTCCCTATACCGATGAAGGACTGCTGCAGTATAGGGCAGCGGTCAGTCAGCAGTAGTGCACCTCAACCCTATGTATTGTAGACCTATACCAGTCCTTATAGAATGGCAGACTGTACCTCACTCAACCCTATGTACTGTAGTACCCTATACCTTACCAGTCCTTATAAGGACCTTTGTGGATCAAGTAGGTTGTGTGTGAGTGATTAGCAGACTGTACGTCAGTCCCTATACCGATGAAGGACTGCTGCAGTATAGGGCAGCGGTCAGCAGTAGTGCACTTCAACCCTATGTATTGTGGACCTATACCAGTCCTTATAGAATAGCAGACTGTACCTCACTCAACCCTATGTACTGTAGCACGCTACACCAGGTTACCAGTCCTTATAAGGACCTTTGTGGAACAAGTAGGTTGTGTGTGAGTGATTAGCAGACTGTACGTCAGTCCCTATACCGATGAAGGACTGCTGCAGTATAGGGCCGCGGTCAGCAGTAGTGCACCTCAACCCTATGTATTGTGGACCTATACCAGTCCTTATAGAATAGCAGACTGTACCTCACTCAACCCTATGTACTGTAGCACCCTAGACAGACCAAGTTACCAGTCCTTATAAGGACCTTTGTGGAACAAGTAGGTTGTGTGTGACTGATTAGCAGACTGTACATCAGTCCCTATACTGATGAAGGACTGCTGCAGTATAGGGCAGCGGTCAGCAGTAGTGCACCTCAACCCTATGTATTGTGGACCTATACCAGTCCTTATAGAATGGCAGACTGTACTTTACTCAACCCTATGTACTGTAGTACCCTATACCTTACCAGTCCTTATAAGGACCTTTGTGGAACAAGTAGGTTGTGTGTGAGTGATTAGCAGACTGTACGTCAGTCCCTATACCGATGAAGGACTGCTGCAGTATAGGGCAGCGGTCAGCAGTAGTGCACCTCAACCCTATGTATTGTGGACCTATACCAGTCCTTATATAATAGCAGACTGTACCTCACTCAACCCTATGTACTGTAGCACCCTAGACAGACCAAGTTACCAGTCCTTATAAGGACCTTTGTGGAACAAGTAGGTTGTGTGTGACTGATTAGCAGACTGTATGTCAGTCCCTATACTGATGAAGGACTGCTGCAGTATAGGGCAGCGGTCAGCAGTAGTGCACCTCAACCCTATGTATTGTGGACCTATACCAGTCCTTATAGAATAGCAGACTGTACCTCACTCAACCCTATGTACTATAGCACCCTACACCAGGTTATTACCAGTCCTTATAAAGGACCTTTGTGGAACAAGTAGGTTGTGAATGATTAGCAGACTGCAGCATAAGGGCAGCAGTCAAGTATAATATTCTTTCTATACTAGGAAGAAAGAATATTATACTTGTACAAGCCTATTACCATACTACTGATACCAGTCCTGAAAAGAACCTTTGTGGACCTAATATAGTAACAGCTACTGATTAAACTGACCCTAACTGCAGTATAGGGCAGCGGTCAGTCAGCAGTAGTGCACCTCAACCCAATGTATTGTAGACCTATACCAGTCCTTAGAGAATGGCAGACTGTACCTCACTCAACCCTATGTACTGTAGTACCCTATACCTTACCAGTCCTTATAAGGACCTTTGTGGAACAAGTAGGTTGTGTGTGAGTGATTAGCAGACTGTACGTCAGTCCCTATACCGATGAAGGACTGCTGCAGTATAGGGCAGCGGTCAGCAGTAGTGCACCTCAACCCTATGTATTGTGGATCTATACCAGTCATTATAGAATAGTAGACTGTACCTCACTCAACCCTATGTACTGTAGCACCCTAGACAGACCAAGTTACCAGTCCTTATAAGGACCTTTGGGGAACAAGTAGGTTGTGTGTGACTGATTAGCAGACTGTACGTCAGTCCCTATACTGATGAAGGACTGCTGCAGTATAGGGCAGCGGTCAGCAGTAGTGCACCTCAACCTCAACCAGAGGTCATAGTAAATTGCATTCAGGATACATAGTTCACTTACTCTGAGTTCCTTAGCGGTGGTTTATGCTCAGTGTGGTCACCAGCCACTTTTTATTTGTTTATATTTAGCAGTCTATTGTAGAAAGAGTCAACTTAAGCTGGAAAAAGGTGAAGACCAAATATCATATCTTTTAGTCATAGAAATGCCACAGAGAGTCAATGTTCAGAAGTAATGGCTGGCTTCCCAAGCACACAGCAGGGGTATAATAGAAGATGGCCTCAACCAAGGTCCTTGTAGATTGCATGGTACTTGTATCGAGGAACATGTTGGCCGAGGAGGATCCATATTTTTTTTTACCCCAGCCTAGTTCTCCATCATCTTTTGAAAAGATTGGTACAATCCTTAGCCGTTCAGGGGAAATTTCCTTGAAGTTCATTGTAGGTATTAGATATGCCAAATATGTATTACATTGCTAGCTCAACTGACTGAACAAATATCAAATATGATTGGCTGAGCTGATAAATATCCATTACGCACAACCTTATATTGATATTAGGAGTAAAGATTTGTTTGGAGTAAGCTATGTTCAAGTCAGGTTAAGGTTAAAATGACTGGTTGGGGATTAATTTTGTGGATATAGGAGTTTAATGTTAAGACTAAATTTTCAAGGAGAGGTTTAAGATTATGGTAAGAATTATGTCGCGTACACACGACCGGACTTTCCGGCAGAAAAGGTCCGACGGTCTTCCCGACGGACTTTCGATGGAGTATTTGCCCACACATGAACGGACTAAAGTCCGTTCGCTTTGTACGTCATGACGTACGACGGGACTAGAAAAGGAAGTTCAATAGCCAGTAGCCAATAGCTTCCCTAGTGTCATATTTGGTCCGTCGGACCAGCATACAGACGAATGGATTTCCCGATAGGAATTGAGTCCTTCGGACAGAATTGAAACATGTTCTATTGCTAGGTCCATTGGAATTTTTTAAAGAAAAATGATTGGACTATCCCACATGTGATCGGACTATCCAATGGAATGATTCCGTCTGACTATTCTGCCGTAAAGTCCGGGATGCGTTACAACCCATTCATATTTTTGTCATCTGTGTTCCACTACATTTACTTCTTGTTCCATAGACACATTGCGAAGGAAGAAGAAATCTCTTGAAGCCAATGGAAATCCCCCCGACTGGAACTTTTATTTCTTATCCGGTAGCAACAAAACATTTTGGATTTCAGTCCCAGTGACAATGGTCACCAGGACCACTACCTTTGGGCACACAAACAACAAGAAAATATGGACCAAGGGTTTAATTCTTTCCCACTAATGTCAAAATGAACACAAAGAAAATGTTGGCTTTAGATACACAATAAGTGCTAGGGCGGGGGGGGGTCTGCAAGCTGTCAATGGCAATCGACTGGTTTACATCAGGATGCTGGCAGATGGATCGTGACCACAGCCCCAGCCTCTGACACTCTGCTGATAACTGCAGATCAGAGAGTGGGAGGCAGCATAGTGCTGGATGAAGGATGGGGGCTGGAGCTGCCTCGTGATTGGTTTCTAGGCAGTCTTAGTAACCAATCACCAACTTGTTATTCACCAGTTTGTTAAAATGAACTCTGGCAGCTCCCGCTCCTGCCTTCCACTCAGTACTATGCCGTCTCCTGATCTCTGTCCTGCTGTACACATGTTGGCAGGTAGAAAGTGCTACTTACATATCGCTGTGTGTATGTGGGGGGCGGAGAGGATGATGTGAAAGGGACGGAGGTGACACAGTGGGGGGATTGTGATGAGAAATGGACAGATAACACTGCTTTGGGGGATGGGGAGGCAGAAGACACTGCTTTCCGGGGGCAAGGGGGCAGAGGACACTTTGTGGGTGGCAGAGGACACTACCATTGGGGGGTCAAGGACACCACACTGGGGGGTGGTGATGTTAAGGGGGTAGAGGACACTGTTTTGGGGGGGCACAGCACACTACTGGGGGGAAGGGGACAGGGGACACAGTGGAGAGGTGAAGTGAAGGGGGGCACAGAACACTGCTTTGAGGGCTACAGGACACTGCTAAGAGGGCAGAGGGCACTACAGTGGTGCTAGTGATATAAAGGGGGCAGAGGACGCAGCATTGGAGGATACATTACACTACTGTGGGGGGGGGGGACACTGCTATGGGGGGCAGAGGATGCTACAGCTGGAGGATGATGGGAAGGGGACAAAGGTCACTGCTATGGGGGGGCAGCAGAAAGGCAGAGAACACTACTGTGGGGGGGGGGGGTTGGGCGGTGATGTGAAGAAGGCAGAGGATACTAGGATACTACTGTAACACACTATTTTAAGAGTTCATTTATGGATTAAGCTATGCTCCCCAATAGGGCTGGTCCTGATCAGTCGAATATAACCAAACATATAGGGCATCCGCTACAGCGCGCTCTGCTGTGAGAGCTATGATTGGCCAAATCATGACCCAAAGGGCCTGGTATGGACTGGGGGAGGGACCCCCGCTGTTTTTCCTTGGTTTTTATCTATATTGTCGGCAATATATTACAGCTGCAAGCAATTTTAAATAGAATATTTCATTTTTATTGTTTCACTTTAAGCATTATTAAAATCACTGCTCCTGAAAAAACTGTAATTTGAAAAACTTTTTTTTGCATTGATACATGTCCCTTGGGGCACCACCCATGGTCCCCATACACGTTTTATGGCCATAACTTGCATATAGAATGAGCACTTTCTTCCTGAAGAGCCATTCATGGTGAAACATATGTCGGTGCAGAGGATCTGTCATTTCCGGGTCCTTTTTTGATACACCACACAAGGCTTTGCACCTTCGGGGTGAGACATGGAATGCACACTACCCCCAGGGATCAGTTGACTCACACACCCTGTTTACGCCTAGTGCCAGGCACTATCACACAATTTTTTTTACATTCTAGCTCCTTCCAGATTGGCCATTGGAGTGAATTCATGCCATTAGTGGAACCAAATTGGGGTTCCCAAAGTGTTTCTTGACCATCGTGTAAAAAGGGGTCAAACATCTCTGATTTCATAACTCTGACTGGATGCTATTGGGAGTACCGCAGATCATTCCAGCTGGTGATTTGCAAGCAGGCACGTTCACCTGCCAGGGGCTGGTTGTGTTTCCAGATGTGGCCAAGGTATACCATCACATCATCATTTCCCAGTTAAGATCCACTGGAGTGGATGACTCAGAGGCTCATTTGACCCACCGCTATACGGCGTGTGTATCCTCCATCTGTGGTAAGTGTATTCAATACACATTTTATGGCCATAACGTGCATATAAGCCTTTAGAATGAGCACTGCTGATTTTTCATTGTTGTGTCCCATTGACTTTAATAGGGTTTGCATGTTCGCACAAATTTTTTGCCTGTTCGAATGTTCTGGTGGTGTTCTGCCCATCCCTACTCCCCAATCAGTCGAGGAGATTTGCTGCATTGAGAACTCCAGCTCTGTATGAGCAGGGGGCATGTTGGAGTTCTGCAAAGAGATCACTGCTTCAACACAGAGAGCAAGGGTCCTTCTCTGCAGCCTATGGACAGGCTTTTCTAAAGACATGGAACACCTTTAATTTTTTTTTTTTGCTTGGAATGTATTCAGATGATTTTAAATGAATGTTCAATTGAGCTTTATAATATGAGCTCTGCTAAGATCAACATCTCCAAGTCATTTTAAATATTGCTTAGTTTCATATTCTTGCATGCTTACAGCATGTATTCAAAAGTGCTATCACTGACTCCTTTCATGAGTTGGAAGAATGCTGAAATGGCAGTCTAGGGACGCTACCCTCTTGCAATTGCCTTAAAATACAATTTATGATCAAGTGTTATTTATTTCAGTGCATGCTTTATGTTTTCATAGACCCTTCTGAATGCAAAGTTACAATTCCAGATGAAAGAGGATTGTGAAATGTATAGAAATACAGGCTCACAGTCCTAAGAAGATTATGCAATTTCAGTAAGTACCATCGGTACAAGTCATTCTGCTCCTTCTCCGCTCTTCCACAAACTGATTAAATTCATTTGTTATTATCCTGTAGTAGTGGTTTTTATTGGTGTGGGTTGTGAGGGCAGAACGATCAGCATGTACAAAACATTTGACAAGAAAGAAGCCAACTATTCTCACTTGGTAATATAACTGCTATTTAAAGGGTTTTCCTCTTTCCTTTTTTGCCTTCCTCTCATTGGTTGAATCAGACCGATGGGAGAGTTGGGGTTTGGAAATAATTTATTTCAAAGCAAACATATTATTTTCAATAGGGCGTCTTGTTCAGAGTGGTGTTATATGAGAAAATACTGTTTAGTTTCAATTACTCAAGCATACGAGGAGCTACTTCTTAAATTTCTGCATATATTCACTTGGCGGGGGTCCATTTGAGAAACAATTGTTATTTGCATAAGCCAATAAAAAAGAAGGGTTCTTTAACTCCTGTTTAAAGTGAAAAGTCCCTACAAAGCCTATTACACACTATGATGTTTTTTTTTCGTCCAACCCGCTGGACTGTCAACTCCGGTCGGAAACGCTGTAAAGTAAGTACAGCGATTTCCCCCACTGAGCTATTGTATTCCGACAGGGAGACCACCCCCCTCCCCCCTGCCAGAACACTCTGATCAGCACTTTCCGCCATTTGCCTGTTGGTTTTCAGACTGGTTGACAGACCAACATACACAGGAGCCAAATGTCGACCTTTTTTTGTTTTAACTGGCAAATGTCTCCTGACATTCTGCCCATGTGTACCTGACTTACAGTGTTACTAAACCCAGGACCCTGCATTCATTATATCTGGTCTCCCACAGTACACAGAACATGGAAATGCAATTATTTTAGTAAATATAAAACTGATAAATACCCTTTCTCATCAGCAGTATATAGCAGCATTTTGACTTCTATCAGTTCCTAGTAAAGCTTGTAGGAGGAGTTTTCACTCTCCCCTGATCCTCTGTCTGGACATGTCTGGACAGTGCTGATTGGCCCTGTGCTGATCACATGCACCCTCCCAAGCAACCCGTACCTTCGCTCTTTAACCATTTAAGCCCTGGACCATTTGGCTGGCCAAAGACCAGAGTACGTTTTGCGATTTGGCACTGCGTCGATTTAACTGAGAATTGTGCGGTGGTGCGACATGGCTCCCAAACAAAATTTACATCTTTTTTTTCCCCACAAATACAGCTTTTTTTTGGTGGTTTTTGATCACCTCTGCATTTTTATTGTGCTATAAACACAAAAAGCAGCAATTATGAAAAAACGCATTATTTTTTACTTTTTGCTACAATAAATATCCCCCAAAAATATATAAAATATATATTTTTTCTCAGTTTAGGCCGATATGTATTCTTCTTCATATTTTTGGTAAAACGTGCATTGATTGGTTTGCACAAAAGGCATAGTGTCTACAAAATAGGGGATAGTTTTATGGCATTTTTATTAATATTTTTTTTTTTACTAGTAATGGCGGCGACTAGCGATTTTTTATCAGGACTGCAACATTATGGCGGACACATCAGACACTTTTGGCGTGATTTTGGGACCATTCACATTTATACAGTGATCAGTGCAATTAAAAATGCATTGATTACTGTGTAAATGAGACTGGAAGTGAAGGGGTTAACCACTAGGTGGTGGTGTAGGGGTTAAGTGTGTCCTAGGGAGTGATTATAACTGTGGGGGGGAGGGGCTGTGTGTGACACAACTCTGATCACCGCTCCCGATCACAGGGAGCTGTGATCAGTGAGTGTGTCATTAGGCAGAACGGGGAGATACGTGTTTACATCAGCATTTCCCCATTCTTCCTCTCCCTGAGACGATTGCGAGTATCCCTGCAGATATCGAGTCTGCGGTACCCACGATCACACTCACGAAGCTCCCGGCGGGGGCACACACCTGCAAGCCGCCTCTGAAGGGCCAACGTAAAAGTACGTTAATCTGCCTGTATGTGCCCTTCTGCCGCAGTATAGATGTGTGAGGCAGTCGGGAAGCAGCTAAATATCAGGTTAATTTTTGGAGACAGTGGAAGAAGAGGAGGATCAGAGGAGACAGGATCAAACAGCCTTTATACACAATGCAACGGATTAACCCCTTAGGTTCCACAGTGTGTATAACAAGCATGCTTTACTGCATATACAGACTGATTTTATTCTTGTGGGTTTAGTAACACTTTAAGTCATACTCAATTGTGACGATAATGAGGTCTGATGAACCCTAAATTAAGTGAGACAAATTGGGAAATTGTACTGAAGCGAGTGCCTTCCCCATTATTCCAAAATCTGCAAATAGCCACACAAAAAAAATCAGATTTTTTAAATTTAAATCTTTTTTTTATTTTTATTTAAATCAGATTTTTTTTTAAATCAAATTTATTTTAATACAATGCTTTTCTTAAGATACATTAATAACTTAGTTTATTCAGTATGAAATGGAGCTTAGTTATGTAGCATGAGGCTGTATATTATGCAATATTTACATTTTTTTGTAAACTCATTCAATGAATTCAAGCTCTGCAAGCTGACATAACCACCCCAAATGACGACTCCGTAGTCGAAACGCACTGGGTAGACTCCTTTGCAGACATCGCTTGCATTTCATTCATGTATATGCCGTTGTGATACCTTCAAAATGTGAGTTTTTTATACGCCTATTCATTAAAGTACTTTTTGTGACAATATTACGCTATGTTGGGTTTCTATCTGTATGGTTCTATGCACGATACCATTACCCCATCTGTCATTGGATAACAACGAATCTTTGCCTAATTGACGTGGCGGTGGGAGCTGAGTCTGTGGATTACTTACATCTATTGGGTTGAATTCCATACATAAGCCTACATGACTTGGGGGGCCTATGCCTAGCTAAGTCCAAGTCTTCCGGTAAGCCTCCCCCAGTTTCACGGTGGTGGTGGTGTTGCATGTATGAAGAATACACCTTGGAAATTTTTCTTGTAATTCAATACTGGACTTTATAGTTTGGAACTAATTCAGCACTTGCACTTTTTTGAGAAAAAGTTGTGAATGACTTTATTTATTTCTCACTTATATTTATTTTTCACTTAAATACTTGAACATGCTTTCTACATTTATGTAGCACTAGTGGATATGTTTTTCATTTATATGTTTTGAGATTTATATGGTGAAACGTATATTTTCAATTTCCTACTTTGGCATAGCGCTACACATATATTTTCTCTCAAGCTGAGATAACGTGCATTGCATTGATGCATTCACATAATTTCACAGTAACCATAAGATAGAACAAAGTTCAGGAATATTCCTTTATCCCATTTTTTTTGCAAATCTATGTACACTACAAACTGTATGATTGAATAGGTTCTCATATCACTGTTTTATTAATCTGACAGTTTTTCTAAATAAGAATTTGTTTGCAAATATTAAAGATTCTAACTACCAGTAAGAATAAGTCCTTACTAGGGATGAGCTTTGTGTTCGAGTCGAACGTACGTTCGACTCGAACATTGGCTGTTCGTCCGTTCGGCGAAATCCGAACTCTTGGTCCGTTCGCATCAAAATTCGTGTGGCGCGCACGGCCCACAATGCACTGCGATGGCGCAGTGCATTGCTGGCTCATGATTGGCCAAGCATGCACTGTGACCCCACATGCTTGGCCAATCGCAGCGCCAGCAGCGAGGAGAGCCATGATTGGCCACAGGCATCCTGCCTGTGGCCAATATAAGGCTGCCTTTGAAGCGGCCTCGTGTAGTGTGTTGGCATCTGAAGCAGTGGGTGTTCTGTGTACCTTCAACACAGTACACACCGATCGTTTTTGGCTGATTTCCTATCTTGCTGTTGTGTAGTGGTTATTGTCTGTGCCCTGACCGCAGTATACACCACTATATTCACCTCACCTATATAGCTAGTGATCTATCTTTAATAATAGAGCTTGCAGTCATGACCAGGATAGTCTAAAGGTCCCTTTTTTACCTGTTACCCATTCCACTCCAACCTCCACCCCATTATCAACCCGTAAAGTAAGAGACGACACCTTGCTTTGGAGTAAAATGGCCATAACAGCCTTTATTACGATACTCAAATACTTGTATATCTGTGAGCTTCCGCGCTCTATGTAAAATAGGGGGAGGTAAAAACAAAAAGCAGCAGCAATCACTATGTGAGTGGACTCTCAATGTATGAAAATTTAAAAACGGGGGGTGTGTGCGCATGCTTATTAAACCCCAAAATAAGAGAAAAAGACAATCTTATAAAACAATCTTATAAAATGACCAAGTGTAAATAAATGTGAGAATATGTGGACCATCAAAAGTGATCAATAAATAAGTGGGTCAACTCAAACAGTTAAAAATTGCGGGTATGTGCAAGGACTGGTTAAGATTACTACGTACATAGAAAGTGCATAAAACGTGTGCATATAATACTCAAAACAAATCAGTGAATCACAGCAGTAAAAAAATAAAAATAAAATAAAATGCAATATGATGCAAATCATATATGTGAAACACAATCGTGTCAGTGCATCAGACTAAAGTGTCCCAAATAGCATAAAATATAAACATGCCACTAAAAAATAGATAAAAAATCGCAGCACAAAGATGCATCAATCGGGTTAAAGTGCAATGTGCCAAACGTGAAACGATCCTCTGGTGGTGATCCGTGCCAGTGGTTGTGCTATCACTAGGTAATTACCTCCCTGCTGCGGGATTAGGCAGCGAAACAGACACACAGGGCAATCAGGAAACAGAGGATGATCCAGGTGATGGCTGTACAATGGAGTCTTGGAGATGACACAAATATATCCAGTTTCCTTGTGTATGGTCACCGGGCTCAAAAGGATAAATCGAGAGATACCGCCATAGTGTAGTATTTTCAAACAAAATTTTATTAAAGATAAAAAATAGCTACTCACAAGGAGATGTACATATAAAGCACAGCAGACCGCCGAGCAACTAGCCCGGATGTAAACGTCACTTCCGGCTCCTACGCGTTACGTCAACAATAGGACTTCAACTGGGATCCCAAAGAAAGCCCAAAAGATTTTTGCAGGCGTGCAACCCTAAGAACATAATGTCTGCTCGTTACGTTTTCATTATTCCTGTTTTATTTAAAGTTTTTTTTTTTTTTTAAAGACCATCAAACCACCAACTGTGGCCTAACATAAGAACGAAAACGCCGAGATTCCCCTTTCCCTATCCGGCTCTGCCGCCTCCTCCAAACCGCACCGGGCCGCCTCCGTGGCTGCCCCTATCCGGAACGAATGGGACGCAAAATCCCTCTCATCCAACCCCACCGCCCGCAAGCACTTCCGAAACACCGAAACAAATTGGTACTTAGACAAAAAAGACCCACCCTCATGCCACAGGAAAGGGCCCTCCCCCCCCCATCTCACCGCCCGAAAATCCCGTACTGCCACCGCCGGGCACACTCTGGAACCCGGCAACGCAAACAGGGACACAAGAACCCCCTTGCCCAGCTGATCCGGTTGGGACCTGCGGAGCCAGAGCCCCACCCGATCAACTGCAACTCGAACCTCCCCAGCCAAAAAACCCCCTGCCACCTTCTTGGACGGGCTAACCAACTCCCCAATCCTAAACGCCCCATAGAAGGCCAAAGAAAACGCCGCTGTGAACAGCCGCGTCTCATATTCCGAAGAGCACACCCGCTCCAGCTGAGCACAGATCGCCTGCAAGATGGCGAACGTAACCGGCCTCCACGTATCCCTCGTCCCGTGCTGCCTCCTATAACCCTTCAGCGCCTGACGAACCCAAAAAATCCTTAGTCCAGTCTACCACCCGCAACAGCTTAAACAAAAACGTCAAACCCGCCATTTTCCGACCGATCGCAGAAACCAACACCCCCCGTTCCATATTCCGGGCCACAAAATAAAGCACCAACAACCGCCAATCGGAGCCCCGATCACGTACCCTAGCCTCCCGAACCAGACCTGACCTTTCAGACCAAACCTTGGAATAGGCCGCCCCGGTGGGCGCACTCACAGACTGCCGGATCCATCCGGCGGCGACTCCAATGGCAGCCCCCAAATCCACTTCGGGCAATGGGCCCCTTCCGCGCCCGGGGCAGCTCCCTGAACCTGTCCCACTGAAAACGAGACAGGGAGTCAGCCAACTCGTGTTCCACCCGGTATGTGCACAGCGTAAACAAAAACATTCAACTGTAAACAACGAGGGACCAACTGCCGCATCAACCGTATCAATGGAGGGGATGAAGCCGACACCCGGTTCACCACCTGCACAACCCCCATGATGTCGCAATTAATGCGCAACTGCAGAGTCCTACATTCCTCCCCCCACAGTTCCAAAGCCAACACTATCGGAAACAGTTCCAACAGAACCAGATTGCCCAAAAACCCCGCCGCTCTCCAAGCCTCCGGCCACGGCTCCGCGCACCACTTGCCCCCGAAAAACGCCCCGTACCCCGTAGAACCGGCCGCGTCCGTGACCAAATCCAAGTCAACATTGCCGACCGGGCCCGCCATCCACATGGCCCTCCCATTGTATGAGCCCAAAAAACCCGTGCCAAACCCGCAAATCCTCCCGGTGCTCCTCCCCCACCGCACAAAATGGGTGGGAACGCTGACACCCGCCGTAGCTGCCGACAACCGCCGGCAGAAAAACCTTCCCATGGGAATGATCCTACATGCGAAGTTCAGCTTACCCAAAAGCGACTGTAACGTCCTCAACTGGACCCTGCGCCGGCCCTGAATATCCTTAATTTCCCGCTGCAGCTCCACCAACTCGTCCTCCGGCAGCCGGCACTCCAGCGCCCGGGAGTCGAACACGATCCCCAGGAAACGCAGTTCCGACGTCGGGCCCTCTGCCTTATCGGCCGCCCAGGGAACCCCAAACCTGCCTGCGATGTGCTGCAATGTAGACAGAAAAATCGCACACACAGCGGAGGCAGGCGGGCCCACACAGAGGAAGTCATCCAAATAGCGGATAACTGACTCCAGACCCGAAGCGTCCCTTACCACCCATTCCCAAAAGGAGCTAAACGTCTCAAAGTACGCACACGAGATCGAGCAACCCATCGGTAGGCACATACCCACTAAATACTTGTCACGCCAGTGGCATCCCAACAGCCGAAAGCTATCAGGATGAACCGGAAACAGCCGGAACGCCGATTCCACATCGGCCTTGGCCATCAGCACCCCCCGGCCCTAACGCCGCACCCACCGTACCGCAGCGTCAAACGAAGCGTAGGACACCGTGCCCACCTCAGGGTCAATGAAATCATGCACGGAGCCCCCTTTAGGAAAAGACAGGTGAGGAATGAGCCGAAACTTCCCTGGCTCCTCCTTGGGGACCACCCCCAACGGGGAAACCACCAAGTCGGGCCACGGCTTATCCCCAAACGGCCCCCACATGCGCCCCAGCACCACTGCCGACCGCAGCTTGTCATCCACCACCCCCGGATGTTCCAATGCGGACTTCAAGTTTTTCGCAACCCGCGGCACCTCAGGCAGCGAACACGGAATCCTGAAGCCACCCCGAAACCCCGCCACCAGCAAACGCGCCGCCGCCCCGTCCGGATACCTACTTAGAAAAGGGGGCATCCTTGCCAGCATCACCGGCATCCTCCTTCTTCTGAGCAGCATCCCCGACTCGCTTCCCCTCCCGGAAGCACCGGGACAACACGCGCTCCCCGCCGCAACCGGAACACTCGTGCTTGAACGTGCACGCTCCCCCGAACTTGCAGGCCCCCTCGTTGTACCGCCAGCAAACCCCCCACTTTTTTCCGGCTGGCAGTCCCGAGGGAGGCGCACTCCCGGCCCCCCCCTGAAGAAACTGAGAGGGCCCCCCCGCCAACGACATAAGCCTCATCCAGAGGCTGATGTCCTTGTGGTCCCAGCGCAATTCCGACCGCACCGCCTTGCGCTGCTGGAACTGCTCGTCGTACCGGGGCCACGCCACCCCCCCCATAAACCCGATAGGCCTCCCCGATCGCATCCATATAACAGAAAAGCGCCAAGCAATGCTCGGGGCTCTGCTCCCCAATGACGCTAGCCAAAATGGCAAACGCCTGGAGCCAATCGGAAAAAGTGCGCGGTATCAGCCGATACCGCCGCTTCCCCTCATCCTCCTTCTTGGAATCATCAGGCTTAACCCCGTCCAAGGTAAACTTTTTCAACGGGCCTCCCGTTGCAAGTGGGCCCCCAGCAGCCCCACGCAACATACATACCCCTCACACCGCGCCGCGTCGGCCAACCGAACCATGTCCGACCGCGCCACCGAATCTTGCTTGCCCGCGTCAACCCCCGATGCCCCGCCCCCCCTCTGTTGACGGCACCAAAGGTGCCACCGGCGCCGTAACCCCCGGGGTACCAGAGGCCACCCCGAGGCCCCCCGCCGGGGAGCCACCCATGGGCTCACCAGCGACGGCAAGGCCTGCCCCCAGTCACAACGCCCCACCAAGGCCACAACCGCATCTGTCCCGCCGATTCCGCACCCGCACTACCCGGCACCGCCGCCGCAGAAACCCCCCGCCACCCCGTGTCACAAACCCCAGGCGTCACTGGCCTCCCCGTGCCCGCCTGCACCACCCCCAACAAACCCTGCAAAGCATTTGACAGAACAACGCATCAGGGGACTCACCTGGCTGACCAGGAACACTCCTCCCAGCCGGACCGGCGACATCTCCCCCTGGAATGGGCAGCTCCTCTGCATCCGACATCTCCCCCTCGGACCGGTCCTCCTGGACCCATGTTGGCGGGGGGTGTAAGCCCCCCGGGGGAAGAAACCCCGGAAGCTGAAGCCACAACCCGCATAGGGGATTCCGCGCCCCCGGCTGATTCCTCCGTGACAGCCTGGCGAAGTGAGCCAACCCTGCCAGTCCCTGGGACGGCGGACCCACGGGCGCTCCTCACATCCTCCCGGCTGGAGCAGCCTGCAGGCAGACCACGAACCTGCCCAGGCTTGCTTGCTGTCCCCCTGCTCCGGGCCGCTGAATCCCTGTGAGAGCCATCCCGAGCAGCCAACCCTCTCCCAGCACTGTGTCCTGCTGCAGCATCCCCCCCGCCCCCACCCACTGGCTCCTCAGCCGCACGCCGGCCGCGTGACTCATCCGCCCCACCCCCCCAGGCCGCGGCGCGAAGACTGCTCCGGGCCCCCTGAGTCCCCCTATGTCCGTTCGGCTGGGGGGAGCGATCCGTCCTCCCCAGGGCTGCTGACTACCCGAGGTGGCCGAGGGTCCGGTCCAGGCGAAAAAATGCGCCGGAGGCCGTGACCTCCGTGCGCGTAGCAAGGGCTCACCTCTCCTCAGGTCCGGTCCAGATGTCCCCGCCAGGCCTCCTAGTCGCTCCCGCAGACACTCCGGTCCGCGGTCCTCCGCCTACCGCCGCAGGCCCGCCAGCATGGTCGCGATGTCCACCATCTTCCAGAGGAGCAGTGGAAAAACTGCCTCCTCTCTCTGTCCCCTCCGTCGAACTGGACTTTGCTCCGCCCACTCCACCTTTTATAGGGCTCCTCCCCTGTCCCACACACTCATCACTAGCTCCTCCCCCTCAGGCTAATCCCCTTGCAGCTTAACCCTTTAGTTCCCTTAAACATCCCTGTCATGCCCGGCCCTCCATTACTTCCCTCCTAGTCCATCCACTGCGGGCCTCACTGTAGTGTAAGGAGATAGTGCGTGCTGTCTGCGTGCTCTGTACCCAGTACATACCGCTATAATCCACCTACATAGCTGTTCTCTATTTGAGCCCAATTGCCATCTGCAGGAGTTATTGGAAGTTGTGTGTGCCTCCAGCACAGCACAGTATACATCTGTATATACCCCTTTATCTCTGTTGTTTTCTGGTTATTGTCTGCGTGCCCTGACCGCAGTATACACCGTGATATTCACCTCACCTATATAGCTAGTGATCCATCTTTAATAATAGAGCTTGCAGTCAGTAGTGTTAGGAGATAGTGCGTGCTGTTTGCGTGCTCTGTACCCAGTACATACCGCTATAATCCACCTACATAGCTGTTCTCTATTTGAGCCCAATTGCCATCTGCAGGAGTTATTGGAAGTTGTGTGTGCCTCCAGCACAGCACAGTATACATCTGTATATACCCCTTTATCTCTGCTGTTTTCTGGTTATTGTCTGCGTGCCCTGACCGCAGTATACACTGTGATATTCACCTCACCTATATAGCTAGTGATCCATCTTTAATAATAGAGCTTGCAGTCAGTAGTGTTAGGAGATAGTGCGTGCTGTCTGTGTGCTCTGTACCCAGTACATACCGCTATAATCCACCTACATAGCTGTTCTCTATTTGAGCCCAATTGCCATCTGCAGGAGTTATTGGAAGTTGTCTGTGCCTCCAGCACAGCACAGTATACATCTGTATATACCCCTTTATCTCTGCTGTTCTATAAAAAAGGCATCTGCAGGAGTTAGTGGGTGTTGTGTGCCTCCAGCACAATATAAACTACCCAACTACTGTTTTACCCAACTCCCTTCAGGCCATTACCATGTCTGGAAGGCCAGCAAGGAGAGGCAGACAGGCGCGAGCCGATAAAAGAGGGCAAGCAGGCTCTGTGTCTAGAGACAACAGTGCTGGTCGTGGACGCGGTGCATTGTCATCAGCACGTGGCCATGGGACATGCTTGTCCTTCTTTTCTGCAGCTGGACATGTTGAACCGCAACATGCCAACGACTTGGTAGAGTGGATGACCAAGCCCTCTTCATCCTCCTCATCCTCTCTCACCCAGTCTCAGGGTAGTAGCAAAGCAGCTGCCAACGCATCGTCTTCCCTCCTCTCAATGTCATCATCAGTGACTCCTTCCCTAGACCCACCACGTCCTCCTGAGGAGTCTCCTGAACTCTTTGAGCACAGTGTTGGGTACATGCTCCAGGAGGATGCCCAGTGTTTGGTGGGCTCTGATGATGACACTCAGCTAGAGGAAGGCAGTAGCGTGAGCGCAGAGAGAGGGGGTGCTCAAGAAGGACAGCAATCTGGCAGTCATGTTCCACAAGCTGCAGCATACTGCCAGGTTTGCTACAGCGATGAAGAGGGAGGGGATGATGAGGACACTGACTCCACGTGGGTGCCTGGAAGGAGGGAGGAGGAGGAGGAGGAGGAGGAGGAGGCACATGTCCAACGAGGCAGGATGCCCTCCGGGGGCCAGCTTAGGGGCAGCACACCGACTGAATCACACCGCAGAGCTCCGCCTGCGCAGAGCGCTTCCTCTGCGCGTTATTCTAAAAGTTCTTTGGTGTGGGCCTTTTTTGAGACGAGTGCATCAGATCGCACTGCTGCTATTTGCAACATATGTCTCAAGCGTATCTCACGTGGCCAAAACATCAGCCGCTTGGGCACCACATGCTTGACCAGACATATGTTGACCTGCCATGCAGCTCGTTGGCAAGCGTACCTCAAAGACCCACACCAAAGAACAAAGCGGACCTCTCCTTGCTCCTCATCAGCTGGCATCTCCAACCCCACTAGACCTTCAGTCCTCTCTGAAACCTGCTCTGAGAGGAATGAAGGTGTAGAATTAGGTGTGTCACAGCCAAGTGCTTCCGGGAACTCTGCTAGTGGTACACTCACGTCCGATTATAGCAGGCAAATGTCCCTGCCCCAGCTGCTGGACCGGCGGAAGAAGTTTACTCCCAGCCATCCACATGCCCAGCGGTTGAATGCTAGCTTGGCTAAATTGCTAGCACTTCAACTGCTGCCTTTTCAGTTGGTAGACTCGGCCCCCTTCCATGAGTTTGTACAATGTGCGGTTCCTCAGTGGCAGGTCCCCAAACGCCACTTTTTCTCACGGAAGGCGATTCCGGCTCTCTACCGGCATGTGGAAGGCAATGTCCTTGCCTCGCTGGACAGGGCGGTCAGGAAAATCTGTGTGCATTTCCGCCGATCATTTAATGCCTGTGCTCGGCTGGCTGAGCTCCAAAAGGAGTTGAACCTGCCCAAGAACCGCCTTATATGTGACATGCCCACCAGATGGAACTCAACATTGGCCATGCTGCAGCGGCTGCACACGCAGCAGAGGGCCATCAATGAGTACCTGTGCGACTACGGCACCAGGACAGGGTCAGGGGAGCTTGGTTTTTTCTCACCACGCCAGTGGGGCATGATCAGGGATGCATGCACTGTCCTGTCACCGTTTGAGGAGGCCACAAGGATGGTGAGCAGTGACAGTGCATGCATCAGTGACACTGTACCTCTTGTCCACCTCTTGGAGCATACGCTGCGTGGAATAATGGACAGGGCACTTGAGGCAGAACAGAGGCAGGAAGAGGAGGACTTCCTTGCCTCTCAAGGCCCCCTTTATCCAGACAGTGTTCCTGCTGTGCCACCCATCACACAGGAAGAGGATGAGGAGGAGGAAGAGGAGGAGGAGGATGATTGTGTCAGCATGGAGGTGGAGGCTGGCACTCAGCATCAGCATCAGCAGCAGCAGCAGCAGTCTTATAGGGATGATTTACAGTCCCAAGAAACACGTGGACTTGTACGTGGCTGGGAGGAGGTAGCTGCGGATCATGTTGTCCTTAGTGACCCAGAGGACTCCGGACCGAATGCCTCAGCTAACCTACGCTGCATGGCCTCCCTGATCCTGCAAAGCCTGCGGAAGGATCCTCGTATTCTTCGGATCAAGGAGAGGGACCATTACTGGCTGGCCACTCTCCTTGATCCACGGTACAAGGGTAAGGTTGCCGACCTTATCTTGCCATCGCAGAGGGAGCAGAGGATGAGACATCTCCGGGAGGCCTTGCAGAAAGCTCCGTGCAACGCGTTCCCAGAGACTGGGAGGTTACAAACTCCTGGTCCTGGACAACGTGTTGCTGAGGCATCGGTCAGAAGGAGCGGTGGAGAAGGTGGCCGTCTGACTGATGCTTTCAGACAATTTTTTAGTCCGCAGCCCCAAGGTATGATTGGTTCCAGCACCCATCGCCAGCGTCTAATTTACATGGTGCAGGAATACCTAGGGGCAAGGTCAGACTTGGACACCTTTCCCACCGAAAATCCTCTGGCTTACTGGGTCTTGAGGATGGATCACTGGCCAGAGCGTGCACAGTATGCAATTGAGCTACTGGCCTGTCCTGCATCCAGCGTTCTTTCGGAACGCACCTTCAGTGCTGCTGGTGGCTTTGTTACCGATCACAGGGTGCGCCTGTCCACCGAATCAGTTGATCGACTGACCTTCATCAAGATGAATCAGTCTTGGATCACCCACAGCTACCAAGCACCTGAAGCTGATGTAACCGAATAATTTTTTTTTAAATACCACATCCCTTCAAGACTGCCTATGCTGATGCTGAGTGACTGTCCTGTTATGTTGATTGTCTATCCTCTTCCTCCTCCGCTGATATGTTGGAAGAACATTTTTGGTTCTGGGTGATGCCAGCAGCCCAATTTTTCTGCCCCTGTTTAACAGGGGCGTTTAATTACAATTTTTGATGCAATGCTTTGCAGCAGGGCTAATTCCTGCAATAAAACTAGAGTATATGGCAGAGGTTGCAGTGTGGTGGCACCAGCACCAGTGCCTAAGGCCCAATTTTTCTGCCCCTGTTTAACAGGGGCGTTTAATTACAATTTTTGATGCAATGCTTTGCAGCAGGGCTAATTCCTGCAATAAAACTAGAGTATATGGCAGAGGTTGCAGTGTGGTGGCACCAGCACCAGTGCTTAAGGCCCAATTTTTCTGCCCCTGTTTTACAGGGGCGTTTAAGTACAATTTTTGATGCAATGCTTTGCAGCAGGGCTAATTCCAGCAAAAAAACTAGAGTATATGGAAGAGGTTGCAGTGTGGTGGCACCAGTGCCTAAGGCCCAATTTTTCTGCCCCTGTTTAACAGGGGCGTTTAATTACAATTTTTGATGCAATGCTTTGCAGCAGGGCTAATTCCTGCAATAAAACTAGAGTATATGGCAGAGGTTGCAGTGTGGTGGCACCAGCACCAGTGCCTAAGGCCCAATTTTTCTGCCCCTGTTTTACAGGGGCGTTTAAGTACAATTTTTGATGCAATGCTTTGCAGCAGGACTAATTCCAGCAAAAAAACTAGAGTATATGGAAGAGGTTGCAGTGTGGTGGCACCAGCAGCAGTGCCTAAGGCCCAAATTTTTCTGCCCCTGTTTAACAGGGACATGTAATTACAATTCTTGATATAATATTTCACAGGAGGGCCCCTTCCTGTGCCCACCCAGAGTAACGGTGAGGACTTATAGTGTTGTGGCACCAGCACCACAACCACCAAAGGTAAATTTTTCTACCACTGTTCAACAATGGCATGTAATTACAATTCTTGATATAATCGTTCACAGCAGGGCGCTCCAGCGCCCACCAAGAGTCACTTTGAGGGCTTACAATGTTGTGGCAAAACCAACACCTTGTTCCGCCATTTCTGCAGAGCATATAGGGCAGGCCCCTACTTTCAAACATCCAACTTACAAACATCTCCTACTTGCAAACGCAAGGAGACAGCAGCAAGTGAGATGAAAAAAGATGGACGACAAAACAAATTATACAGGGGTGATAACCCTTCCCTATGTTTTCCAAAAACCTTAAAAATAGTTTTTTTGACTGGAGCTACACTTTAAAAATGTACCAGTTGAAAATTACAAACAGATTCAACTTAACACAACAAACCTACACAGTCCCTGTCTTGTTTGCACCGCCTGTATACTGCTGTTCTGAGTATATAGGGCCTGGGGGCCACACGCATTTCCTTTTTTTAATATGGGTACAGGGTTCACCTTAATATGCGTACAAGACCCAAATAGGCTGGTAATGGGCAGGGAGGGCTACCCATGCCATTTTTCTCAATGATTTTCAACCATATTGCAGGAACCAGATATAACATTAAAACCGCAAGCAGTTTTAAATGGTGTTATTTCCGTTTAATGTAATTTTGTGCAGGGACTGTTCTAAACACGGGAAACACGTGGCACTTCACAGGCATACTACAGACACCTCCCAGGCACAATATTTAAAGGAATATTTCACTTTTTTTTTTCACTTTAATCGTCATTAAAATCAGTGCTCCCGCCAAAACGGCCGTTTTTAAAACTTTTTTTTGCATTGACCCATGTCCCCTGAGGCAGGAGTCAGGTCCCCAAACCCTTTTTAGGACAATATCTTGCATATTAGCCGTTAAAATTAGCACTTTCCATTTCGAACGTTCGAGTCCCATAGACTTCAATGGGGTTCTAACGTTCGTAACGAACGTGGGGTCCGTTCGAAAGTTCTGGTGCGAACCGAACCGGGGGGTGTTCGGCTCATCCCTAGTCCTTACATTTAAAGAGCCCCTGTCATTTCAGATCCATCATGGCAGTGCCTGTTAGCGGGCATCCACTCACCTGCTGCCGCCATGTCCCTCAGCTTGCTGTGTCACTGCCGCATCACCAGCCGCCCCACTGAAGTGAATGAGACTGTCGGTGAGCCAACAGCGGGTCAGAGGAGGAGCCGCTGTGGTACAGAGATGATGGTTGCTCTTTAAAAATTATGATTTAAATCGAGTTGATTTAAATTAAGCCTTTTTACTAGTGATTTCAATCATGATTTAAATGAACATGATTTAAATCAAATCCGGCCTGTTTAGAACCTCTGTCAGGTTTTTAAAGTGGCTTGTGTTCTTACCTAGGGCAATTTACCCACTCTGTTGGTCTTGGTGACCACTGCCTTCAGTACAGAAAGTAATAGGAAATTCTAAATTTTCACGTTTTCATGGGAATAACATGGGAGCTGAAATCTCTCAAAGGGTAAACCTGTTATGGTGACATGACAGGTGTCCAATATGATATTCCCATCATTTTGTGAGATTTTCCCTGCTGTGTGTCTGGGACAGGAAATTAAAGCGGAGTTCCACCCATAAAATAAACTTTGTAGTAATCAACAGCAATAACCATCAGCTACAACATTTGGAATTTTTTACATTTTTTTTTAACTCACTCGTTTGGGGCTGTTGCTATGGGGTCCTTTGTAATCTGCCTCTTCCTCTCCGCAGCGTCCTGACGTCAATTGTGATCACTAGTGCTCCTGTGAGATGTGTGTCATCCTTTCTCAGGAGTCAGTGGGCAGCGCCAAGGGCTAGAATTGCAGTATTTAAAAACCAGTAGTAACGCGGGCAAAGGCAGATTTAAGCACCATTTAAAAAAAAAGGGAACAAAGCCTGCGCTGCTCTCTCCCTGCAATGTGCTGATTTACAGTCTTCCATGTTCGTCTGTAGATATTCTGATTATCTTGGTTGCCAACTTGCCATCACAACGGGGCGGGCACTTCTGGCGCCACTGCCCATTGTGATGGCAACCTGAGAATTTTCCTGCGCTGCTAGTTGTGCTTACTGCACAGGCGCAAGAATGGACGATTATTCAGCAGCACCGTATCCTGGAAGTTTATGCTTGTGGGCAGGGGTGGACTGACCATTCGGCCACTCGGGCACTGCCCGAGGGCCCCGGGCTACTAGGGGGCCCCATCAGGGTTGTCAGCCTCAGTAAAAACAGGGACAGTATGTAAAAATCTGTGTTTTTTTTTTTTACACCTGTCTCTGTAATGTCCCTTACCGACATCCTTTTGGTCTAAAAAATCCAGAGATTATAGCTGCCCCACCTCTCCAGTACCTTGTCAGCCAATAGAAACATGTCTGTGTATACTGTGTGTACATGTACGTGTATATTGTGTGATTGTATACTGTGTGTGTGTATACTGTGTGGCCCCATAATCTCTGATTTCCTGGGGGCCCCATAATCTTCTATTGCCCGGGGGCCCCATGAGTTGTCATTTCTCCCCTGCTTGTGGGCTTCACCTGCCCACAAGCAAGATGGGAATGACCGAGCAGGAGGAATATAAGGTACTTTTTTAAATACAATACTAACAAAAGCAGCGCCATTTACCAGCCCAACTAATGTAAAATAAGCATAATATGATACTAACAGATGGAATATATTTTTAAAAGTTCATATATGTGGTTGGAACACCACTTTAAGGGAGATCATTGCAGCTATGGCATGGGTATACCCCCATAAAGTTGCCTTTGGGGCAGCAGTAAAAATGTTATTCAACTGCCTATTTTTACTGTTTCCTAATGTAAAGTGGGCCTAAAACGTTATTGCCAGTCACAGAGCCAGAGTTTGCGGCCCTGGAAGGAAGAAGGGTAAAGATGGATGCTCCCTGCTAGTTGGGACAACAGGAGACATTCCGGGCTTCGTTTTGAGGTAAGTGACACATAATGGGCTACTATGCAATGCATAGTAGCCCATTATGCTTTACCTTTGCAGGGAAATAAAGAGGCAGTAAAACCCACCAGGATTTACTTCCTCTTGTTCCACATAGACATAAAATATATAATTAAGGTAGTTTAAATTTTAGACAAAAATTTTGAGAGCAAAGGTGATCCCAGAAGTTGGGATTAGATGAAAGGGGGCACACATGGAATGCCCACTTTCCCTGCACCCCAGAATGTAAGGATCACTGTTATTGCACATTGGAAGAGGAGGTCGGAATTATTAGTGGTGGTGTTTTGGGCAGAATTGATTAGATCAAGGTAAGAGATTTTTGAAGATGGTAGGCTAGGCTGAGCAGTGGCCACTGTATTTTAAAGTAGGCTGTTCACTCTAGGTCACTGCCTATGTGGCCCGGTAAAACCAGTCCTGTTGGTGTTAATGCAATATTTTAGGCAAGGATGGATTTGTCTTGGAAATGGTGTACAATAGCAATAGTTAGTAAAATGCTCCTCCATGTTATAATCTGTACATTTCAAATGCAGAAAGAAAATTTTAATTCTACCTCAAGATCTATCTAAAATATGAATCTGTTTTTTTTTGTCTTTTTGGCATACTATGGTGATTTTTACATTTTTACGTATTTTTCTTCCCCCTCTTTTTGGCCCAGACCCACTTTTTAATAGCTTAAAGGGCAGTATTACACTGTTTTCAATGCAACATTACCACAGTTATAAATATTCAGTCCCTCTGGCTTCCATATTCCTGCCACTAAACTAACAGCTGAGTACAAATGTTAATACAGCCCCTACTTCTATTTCTAGCATTTTCCATTGACTGCTATTTGGATACAAAATGGCTTCAGGTGTCTTCTTACACACAGCAGTTAAAATTGGCATGACTGGAAGACCTTGTTTCAGTGTAGAGATAAAATGCAGTAAAAATAGTAAGCCTTTAATTGGCGATAGACGGTCTTTTTTTAGGATGACAATATTTTAGTTCTCTGTAGTCAGAAAAAAATCTGAAAAAAATATTGTACTTTGTAAGAAATGGAATTTGAAATCATCCTGAGTAACGCTAACCTAAAGCAACAGAAAAAAAAAATAACTTCACTGCTTGTTAGGAAATTGTTTCACAGATAGTACAAAATGTGTCATTTGCACGCACACGCAAAATGCTGAAGCAGGTTCCATTTTCCATTATTATTTTTTTTTCTTCCTTATGAGAACCTCACAAAGACCAGGATGAAGATTTGGCTTTTTTAACAACTATTTTTATAATCTGAACATTTTTATCCGTGTAATGCTGTGAAAAGAGGTAGTGATTTTCCATTTACTTTCCATAGTTCAATAAATGATCGTTTTTCAAGAGTTTCTGAGTTGAAGAAATCCTTTTAAGAGCAAGCTGACAAAATCCCTGAGATTTGATGGCTGGAATTATTCGGGCCAGTGATGTAGAAGATAGGATCAAAGCATACAATTTGGGCCTATTTATACCTATCCCTGCTGGTGCATTAATGCTTTACAGTGCCATTTATTTTTGATGGCATCCCAACACATTATGACAACAAAGACTGAACACACATGCATTGTAGTGCACCACAACGAACAGCAATGGACTACAGTGTTGTGCTCTGCTGCGTGGGCAAAAAATACTACATGTTTTGGTCCTTAACAGGGTTTTAGCTCTGCAGGAGGCCATGTCCTGCCCCCCTCAATGTTTGGGCTTCATGCACATGGCATCAATTCAAATGCTACAGAGCACCACCAAAGGCATGGTTGTCTTTAATGTTACAGGATGCCTATAGGACTCTGCAGGCATGCTGTGCATTGGCACAGTATCCTGCAATCCCAGTGATCAAGTATGCATGCCGGGCTGACAATGTTAGTTATTTACTTATTATAGGTATTAAAGGTCTTTAAAGACAATTTATGCAGCACTTTACATATATTTTACATTTACATGTATTCATACACATACTAGGGCCAATTTATACGGAAGCTAATTAGCTTACCAGAATGTCTTTAAGAGTGTGGAAGGAGTGTGGAAGGAACCCAAAGTACCCAAAGGAAACCCACACAAGCACAGGGAGACAATGTAAACCCCTTGCAGGTAGTGTTGTGGTTGGTATATGAACCAACGCTCCTAGTGTTGCCACAGAAATTGAAGCATGCGCTAGTCTATAATAGCATCTTAATGCCAGGTGTAGTGATTAATATACTGTACAAATACTTATCTCAGATTGTGTAAAGAAATGATGTGTGATTGTGCAGCAAATCTTATATTAAAAAAAAAAAATTCTCTCCTCCCCTACCATGAGCCCGATTTGTGGGCATTCAGCGGCTGACATCTGCTGTTATCCAATAGACATGTGCATGACAAAAAAAATTGTTTTGTTTCATTATGTTTGGATTCGTTATTGTAGTTATTTTGTTTTGTTAAATTCAGTTGATTAGTTCAATTTGTATTCATATTTGGAATTAGTTAACAGCATTATTTCAAAATGGTATTCTAATAACACACAGTCTTTGATTTCAGAAATATGTTTAAATTTCGAAATCGACTGGAGTTTAAAATACAATTCTATTCAAATTTCAATTTGAATTTCGGAAATTCAGACGAATTTTGTTTCTGTATTTGGAGCATTCAGTAAATGTTGTTTATGCTGTAATTCAGGTATTCTAATATATCCAAATCTCCGAACAACTAAACATTTGTCCAAATATTTATTTGCAACAAAACAAAATGCACATCTATTATCCGATTCGATAAAATCTGCCAAATCCAGACGGATGGTGGTTCTATTTTCCATCCGTCTGGCGGAACGGATGAAAACGGACAGGCGGTCCCTTTTCATCTGATCTCCTCATAGAGGAGAGCGGGACTGGGTCTGCACAGTGAGCGGAGACCTGCCATCTGCCTGCTTAGTGGAGATCAGTGGAGCGATCCCACGTTAAGCAAGCAAATCCCGGAAAACGGAGGCGCCGGAGTGAAAGGGGCATTCGTTTTTATACTAGTTCAGCCTACACAAATGTTGCCACTGACTGCAAAGCTAATAAAGGAGTACATTTTTTATCTACATCAGTTATTTGTATAATATTTAAACGTAACCAGTAGGGATGAGCTTGAAGTTTGAGTCAAACTCATATTCGAGTCAAACATTGCCTGTTCGCCGAATAGCAAACAATTTGGGGTGTTCGCGGCAAATTCGAAAACGGAAACCTGCGTTACATCAGAGGGGTTCGGGGTCGCCCGTACATCACTAAGGAAGCCCGGCATTCCCCTTGCGTCAGAGGGGGCGGGGTCAGGTGATGGGTAGCCCCGTCCTCCTCAGCTAAGAAGTGTCAGGCTGCCGGGATTCCCGCCATGTCTCCGGTGGAGACAGAATGGATGCGCTGCACTGGAGGCAGAGATAACCCATCGCTGGATCAGATCACCCATCGCTGGACCTCGGAGAGTTGATCATCCATCGCTGGATAGCAAGAGTGGATTACCACCGCTGGAATCTTATTTTATTTTTTTTATTTTTAATAAAGGACTTTTCCCAACGGTGTGTGTGTGTGTGTGTGTGTGTGTGTGTGTGTGTGTGTGTGTGTGTGTGTGTGTGTATGTGTGTGTGTGTGTGTGTTTTTAAAAAAAAATTTACACTTTCTTTGTGAAATGGTAGGGGTACTTTTGGGGGGCTGGGATCTGGGGGTCCCCTTGTTAAAGGGGGCTTCCAGATTCTGATAAGCCCCCCGCCCACAGACCCCCACAACCACCGGCCAGGCTTGTGGGGATTAGGCCCTTGTCCCCATCAACATGGGGACATGGTGCTTTGAGGGGTCACAGACCCCCAAAGCATCCTCCTAATGTTGAGGGCATGTGGCCTGGTACGGTTCAGGGGGGGCGCTCTCTCACCCCCCCCCCCCTCTTTTCCTGCGGCCTGCCAGGTTGCATGCTCGTATAAAGGGTCTGGTATGGATTTTTGGGGGGAACTCCATGCCATTTTTTTTTAATTTGCCGTGGAGTTCCCCTTAAAATCCATACCAGACCTGAAGGGTCTGGATGGATATTTGGGGGGAACCCCTCATTTTTTTTTTTTTAATGTGACGAGGGGTTCCCCTTAATATCCATACTAGACCTGAGGGGCCTGGTAATTGAATCTGGGGGAACCCCACACTTTTTTTTTATCAATGAGTTTCAATGACTGTTCCCTGTATTAAGGGGAGCCGACAATTCATTATAGCCGCGAGTGCTTTTAAATTACTTTTTTTCCTGCAGAAATTACACTTTGTGCAGGGACAGTTCTAAGCACGGGAAACATGAGCCCCTTTACAGGCATACTATACACACTCCCCAGGTACAAAATTTAAAGGAATATTACACTTTTATTGCTTCCCTGCTCACAAAAAAAACGCCTGTTTTTAAAACTTTTTTTTGCATTGATACATGTCCCCTGGGGCAAGAGCTGGGACCCAGGGGCGTAAATATAGGGGGTGCAGCAGTCGCGACCGCAACTGGGCCCTGTTATGCAGGGGGCCCATGCAGCCCCCTCTACATATGGCCGGCAGCAGCATAGGCAGCTAGCACACATTATTACATACCCCCTCCATATCCCCCTGGGGACAGGGACCTCCCCTTCATCTGCCCTGGAGAAAAGGACCTCATCTCTTCTGGGGATGGGGACCCAATCCTGCCTAGGGACAGTCCCCCAATGGGGCACCTAAAAATTTAAAAAAATAAATAAATAAAAACTACTGGTACCAGTGGTGGAACTACAGGGCTCACAAAGGTCATACCTGTGACCACGCCCTGGAGTTCCACCGCCGGACTCGGAGGGAAGGGCCCTGGCTGGGGTTCAGGGGGGCCCTTCATGGTTTCTTGCATCAGGGCCCTGAAGGTTCTAGTTACGCCACTGCTGGGACCCCAAACATATATTAGCCTTTAAAATGAGCACTTTTGATTTTGAACGTTCGAGTCCCATAGACTTTAATAGGGTTCTAAAGTTCACACGAAGTTTAGGTCTGTTCGCAGGTTCTGGGGTTGTTCGGCTCATCCTTAGTAACCAGCCATAACAAATGACTTTGAGCAAATTGCAGGCAAGAAAGTAAAAACGTAATTGGTTACTGTGAGAAAACATTTCTTGAGCCCCCCCATGCAGTTTTGCTCTCCACCTGCTCTGAGATATACAATAAATAGCAACTAGACTTAAAATCAGTTTACTGAATCAGATTAGGCAGCTATTGCGAGAGAGGTTACAGTGGGGGTAATTTACTAAGATGAATGCGCTGCCCCGGTTCATACCTTATTTTGTGAGCCAGAAAAATTATTAAATGAGCGTATGAACCGGCGCAGATAATATGCCGGCGCACATGATAATAATATGCCATTGATAACAGAGCATGCTATATCATTAACAGTCCATTCACACAGAGGCAACATGACTTTGGGAGGCAACTTGGACACGACTTGAGTATGAATCACAGCGCGACTTGGGGCGACTTACAACACGACTTTAAGTCGCCCCCAGCCCAGGCCAGGCGGCTTTCATTTAAAAAAAATAACCCGGCATGGGTTCCCCTCCAAGAGCATACCAGGCCCTAGGCCCTTCAGGTCTGGTATGGATGGTATGGATATTAAGGGGAACACCGAAGTCCGAATTCTGTACGTAATACGAACTTTTGTTTACGGATTTCGGATCAGTTGTCGTCATTATGCTTATGTCAGCACAGGGATGGTGGGAGCCCCTCATAATATGCACAGC
This sequence comes from Lithobates pipiens, assembly GCF_037356315.1. NCBI lineage: Eukaryota > Metazoa > Chordata > Amphibia > Anura > Ranidae > Lithobates > Lithobates pipiens. The sequence goes on from NW_027507686.1 coordinate 204,788,666, forward strand.
AGAGGTACAGCACCCGGAAGAAATCAGCATAGCACAGGGATGGTGGGAGCCCCTCATAATAAGCAGCCCCAGGAGGAGCAGGCACAAACTAGACCAGCGGTGCATGGCAGACAATCCGCTTCTCTCTTTCTCATCTAATGAAACTTCATATTTTGGATAGGAAATTCTTCAACGGAATTTCGTATATTTCGGATAAAAACCAAACTTCCATCAGCATCGATTGTCATATTGAGGTATATTTTTGCCTTTAAATTCATCGTAAAGAACATTCGTACATGTTAACGAACCTAACGACAATTCGTATTTCGTACGAAACAAAACTGAATTTCGGACACGAAATACGAAGTATGAATTAATTTTAATACGAATCGAAACGGAACAGAACGAAACTAATTTATTGAAGGCACCCATGTCTACTTCCAGCTTCTTTTAATTCTGAGTTGAATAATGCATGCGCCATGTCTATAGTGGTGCACCGATCGCCGCCTCCCGTGCGCCGGCATGTTATTAGTAAATGGGGAATTGCGCTGTGCTACAGGCGCAAATTCTTTGTGAATATGAAAACGGCCATTGTGCCGCAACTCATGGTGCAAACCTTTTGTAAATCTGCCCAGTGTATCATTACTGCTCACTGACTGATTGCTAGAGGTTACAGCACACATTACGGCTCACCGATTAGTTACTAGAGGTTACAGCACATGATTTCTGCTTGTTGATTGGTTGCTAGAGATTACGGTGAATATGACCTCAGGGGGGCATGATATACATATCAATGTCACCGGCCGCCGCTATTTGCGTATGAATTGCACAGCTATTTACATATGAATGCCGGTAATTTACATGTAAACACCTGGTCTGCAGGTGAGTCATCTGTACACAACAATAGGGCAGAGCTGGGCAGCATTAGTAGCATCACTTCACACTGAGATATCAGGACACAGCACAGGACTAAAACCTCAAGGGACGAGTTAATTTAAACCAGGACAGTTGGCAAGTATGAGGCAGCTGCTTTGGGCCCCACAACAATGACAGGGCCCAGGGCAGCTGCCCCTTTTGCCCTGCCTTAGAAACGGCCCTGGCTGCATGCAATCTCTGAATTGTGTGTGGAACACAGTAACTAATCAAGTGAGTTAACAACACTATACACAGCCAATGCTATTTGCACTTTCCTATTATACAAGTCTGATTCAGTATCTTCTTTTTATAATGTCTGTCTGCGACCCAGTCCATAGCTCAGAGGCTCCACTTCTGCTGTTGGGTTTCCGAGCACAGAAATGCACAGCAGAAGATAGAGGAGTTGTTTGCTATGATCTTGAATGCTGCCAAATTAATAGAGAGGCAGATGCTGCACTGGCCTTCAGTGTGATTGCTAATTTAGTTTTTGTCTCTTGATGATAGAAATATCTACAGCTAGAAAATTGAAATCACTTATCCCTATCTTGTTTCCAAAATATGACTGTGGAAATAATAGTTTCAGTGTACCTCGTCCGATAGGAGTTAGCGGCAAGCAAAGTAAATAAAGGTGTCCAATCTAACTCGCATGTTGGCGACTGATGGTGATAATGGGATTTGTCCCGTGAGATGCAAAAAGCTTAAAATGAAACAGAAGAAACTTATAGATATCGCCTTTATTAACAGAATCGTTTAGGTTTCACTTTTTAACTTGCAATGGGAAAATTAATTATTTTTGTTCTAGTTTCTATTATTAATCACAGTTTTTAAGCACTTCAGCCCCGGAAGATTTGGCTGCTCAATGACCAGGCCATTTTTTTAGCGATTCGGCACTGCGATACTTTAACTAACTATGCGACTTTGTACCCAAACAAAAATGACATCCTTTTTTCCCACAAATAGAACTTTCTTTTGGTGGTATTTGATCATCTCTGCGGTTTTTATTGTTTGCGCTATAAACAAAAAAAAAGCGAAAATTTTGAAAAAAAACACAATATTTTGCTATAATAAATATCCCCAATTTTTTTTTTAAAAAAAGCTATTTTTTTTCTCAGTTTAGCCCAATATGTATTCTTCTACATATTTTTAGTAATAAAAATCGCAATAAGCGTATATTGATTGGTTTACGCAAAAGCGCTATAGCGTCTACAAAATAGGGGATAGATTTATGCCATTTTTATTATTATTATTTTTTACTAGTAATGGTGGCGATCTGCGATTTTTAGCGAGACTGCGACTTTATGGCGGACACATCGGACACTTTTGACACATTTTTGGGACAATTGACAATTATACAGCGATCAGTGCTATAAAAATGCACTGATTACTGTATAAATGTCACTGGCAGGGTAGGCGCTAACACTAGAGGGCAATCAAGGGGTTAACAGTGTTCCCTGTGTGTGTTCTAACTGTAGAAGGAGGGGACTGACTATAGGAGATGACAGATCGTGGTTCCTGGCTATCTGCATCTCCTATCCTCACAGAACAGGGATTTGTGTATTTACACACACACGTCCCTGTTCTGCCTCTCGCGCCCACGATCGCGTGTGGCCAGTGGTCATCGCGACTTACGGTCACGAGCATCGGCACCCCCGCAGTGCAGCGTGTGCGCGTCTACTATCCTACGCGATGAGTGACAGGTTTGCTAAACCTTATCATGACTGGGCTAACTGAAACCCAGGCCAAGTTTGCAGCATTTCCATGCAAAGGTTAACTTGACTCTCTGCAGTTTGCATACCTAAATCATTTTATACATTTTTTAAATAACATACACTGCTTCTATTTGGTGCACTATTTTTTACATTTATATTATAGGATGATAAACACACAAAAATGCTTATTTGCGTTAACAATTTAACTTTAATACTGTAATTGTATAGGAAAATTTAATTAATAAACAAAGGCACACTCCTATTGTCTGGCTGTAGTGACATCTGCAGGCTGATGAATTATTACTGGTGTGCAGTCATGTTGGAACAGGAAGGGGCTATCCTCCACAAAGTTTGGAGTATGAAATTGCCCAAAATGTGTTGGTATGCTGACATCTTAAGAGTTCCCTTCACTGAAACTAAGGGGCCAAGCCCAACCCCTGAAAAACAACCCCACACCATAATCCCCCCTCCACCAAATGATTTGGACCAGTGCACAAAGCAAGGTCCATAAAGACATGGATGAGCGAGTTTTGGGTGGAGGAACCTGACCTCAACCCGATAGAACCCCACATCAGTGCCTGACCTTACAAATGCGCTTCTGGAAGAATGGTCAAACATTCCCATAGACACACTCCTAAACCTTGTGGACAGCAAAGGGTGGGCCAACTCAATATTGAACCCTAAGATTCGGATGCCAATAAAGTTCATGTGCGTGTAAAGGCAGGCATCCCAATACTTTTGGTAATATAGGGTGTAGCACCGACCCCCCGAAGGAGCTGCTGGTTTTGTTGGGCTTACCGTTACCTTCTTGACCTCGCTTCCGTCTAGGGGTTCCCATGGTAGATGGCCCAAAGAAATGCAGAAACTGACACTGGATCCTCTTTTGGGTTATTTATTTTTAGAAGATAACACAGTCTCTTAATAAAAGGTAGAGAGTTAGCCCTTGTACACACGGTTGGAGATTCCGACAACCAAATCCGTCGGATTTTGTCTGACGGATTTTGTCCGAAACTGTTGTATACACACGGTCGGACAAAGTTGTCGGAAAATCTGACGTGATGACGTTAATTCGTTATGACGGGACTATGTTCACGCTAGTAGCCAATAGTTTTGGTGTAGGAATTTGATCTGAGCATGTGTGGCACTTTGTCCGATCGGAATTCTCTACACATGATCGGAGTATGTCCGATCGGAGCATTTTTTCTGAAAATATTTCTGGCAAGTTGGAAAAGTTGGTCCGACGGATATTCTGACGGAAACAGTCTGATGCAGACCACACACAGTCGGAATATCCGACAAAATGCTCCGATCAGACACATTCCGACGGAATCTCCGACCGTATATGGGCTTAGAAAGGTAGTTCAGGTACTTTTTGGAACTGCAAAATCCAGAGAATAAACGTTTCACAGCTGGATTCTCACAACCTCCGGATAGACCTCCTCTAACTAGGTCTAGCAGCCCGCAAAGTGTTAAATAAAGCAAAGTCTCTGCCACAGACTTGGATGTAGAACACTTGAGAAAGAAAAGTCTCTGCCACAAACTTGAATGTAACTGAGGGACGTAGACAAATTTAGAGAACTGTGATACGGTACCAGCCGGTGAATATAGATCTACAAAGTGTCCTTCAACTGAGCCTCCAGGCTCCTTCTGAGTAACCAGCCTTATGCACGGCCTTCTCCTGAAGAGTCCACCCCTGCTTTCTCCAGTTTCTGGGCCTCTCCTTAGATGAGATGGTACCGGACCACCTTTGAATCACTATGGCCTCATATCCATTCAGACCTGTCCCTGCAGTTGCTTCTCCTTGGGCTATCCAGCCCCGAGGCTCAGAATTGCATGGATCCACACCCCATGCCAAGAGGTCCATGGGGGCTGGTCAAGAGGACCAGGACCAAACAGACAGCAAATCTCTTCTGGACCGGAACCCAGAAGCACGTGATCGCAGTACCTTAAATACCACCTCCCAGAATGCACAGCAAGGAAAAGACTCCCACTAGGCTGGTTCTGAGACCATGATGGTACTCAATACACCCAACTTGCTGGCGGTGACAGCGACACCTGCAGCCAAGGAGAACTCAGTGCAATCCAGCTAGACTGGTACTGAAACCATCATTTGGCAAAATTAGCCCTAAAACCCAACTGTGGCTTTAGGAATAATAATTTTCAAAAACATATAGCACAGGCTCATCAGGAGCCGGCGCTACAATATATATATATATATGTGTATATAGCATTTTCTCTATACCTGGAAGTAGAAGGTCTTTCATTTCATATTACAGGTTCACTTTGGAGATATAGTCACGTCATTTCCTTAAAACGTGTGCTGAGAAATGTTGTTTTTTTGTGTGTTTTTTTTTTTTTTTACAGTTTGACCTCTCCCACTTATTAAAGTTTTTGTGATTTGCCAATCATGGATTGGACGGAAACAACTGCTGGAGACTAAACAGACCTGATTGTATATAATGTAATAATATGTAATCATACATGCACTCACAGCAATTTAAGTATTTTAGTAAAAGCTGGCCACCTCCACCATGGTTAATTCCGCTTTAACAGCTACTTGTTACTTGTTTTACTAACTGCAGCTATCTATTAAATGAGAAGGCAGAATGTGGATGGGGAGACTAGGACATTGTTCTGTGCAGTGAAATGCTCTTCTCCTCATGCAAATATAGGGGCATACAAAGATACCAAGAAGGAAGTATAGAGAGTGTATGCCCTTGTACACACGGTCGGAGATTCCGACGGAATGTGTCCGATCAGACCGTTTTTGTCGGATATTCCGACTGTGTGTGGTCTACATCGGACTGTTTCCGTCGGAGTATCCGACGGACCGAGTTTTCCAACATGTCGGTAAAATTTTCCGACAAAATGCTCTGATCGGACATACTCCGATCATGTGTAGAGAATTCCGATCGGACAAAGTGCCACGCATGCGTCATCACGCCGGATTTTCCGACAAGTTTGTCCGACCGCGTGTATACAACAGTTTCGGACAAAGTTTTGGTTGTCGGAATCTCCAAATGTGTGTACAAGGGCTTAGACTTCTGAACTGTGTAGCTAGAAGAACTGAACCCAAAAAGACATATCGTTCTGGCAGTATGCATGCATTCACTTGCAATTTTTGACTGTTTGTTTATTTAAAAACAGAAACTTTAGTTCTGTTGGAGGGCCAGTTCACACAATTTGCAGGAAAAAGGGGGAAAATACAGCGCTCCTAACAGAAATATTTAAGACTAAAAGTGAGTGTAAAGCAGCAGCTAATATATGGAATACATACATATAGCATCAACAAGAAAAAAGAAGAAATAGCTGCGCTAACAGTGAAACCACCAGTGGTGAACCAGTGCTCAGTAAATTGAATATATACAGGGGTCAAGTCCGGGGGAAAAAAGTGTGGGAACTCCCACCCAAGATCCACTCCCCCACCAAAAAAAAAAAAAAAAAATGACACTCTCATATGCACGAACACCTCAAAAGTGGTATTTTTCATCCAATTTTCGAATTGTGTGTATGAAGCTTAACTGTTAGTACATAAAAAAAAAATCCTCAATAAACATAAATACGGTAATTCCCTGAATAATCAGCATTCATTCAATTGTGCTTCCATGAAAATGTGATCATGTTCTGATCTTTATTGGGGAATTTTATTTTGTATATAGAGTGTTTATGTGGTGAATTTACACTTTTTCAGTTTAGATAACACAGGGTTAAATGGAAAGGTCATAAATGAACTGCACATTATCTGGACATGCTTGGGGAGATAGTGATGTGTTCCTGCTTAGGAGATGTATGTTAGCTTGGGGGGCTGCAAACTCTGCAGGGCTCCAACACACACTCGCTGCTATTCCAACCCTTCACATATTTCCACATAAACTTCCCTCCTGGCATTAAACTTTGCCAAGTATTGTGCTCAGCTTACCACCCCAAACTGATGTTCCTCCCTCAGCTCACCTCTCTCCCTGCATATCCTGTGAGCAGAATAGCTGATCTACCCGTCAGCTAGACCTAGACCTGATCTACCCTTTTAAGGATCTTCTGGTGGACCTTACTGTGTCAAGCAGCTCCTATTTAAGTGATGCCTTGATTGTGAACAGGTGTGGCAATAATCAGGCCTGGGTGTGGCTAGAGAAATTGAACTCAGGTGTGGACAACCACAGTTATAGTATGTTTTAACAAGGGGGGCAATCACTTTTTCACACAGGGCCATGATGGTTTGGATTTTTTTTCACCTTTAATAATAAACACCTTCATTTACAAATTGCATTTTGTGTTTACTTGTGTTGTCCTTGACTATTGTTTAAATTGGTTTGATGTTCCGAAACACTTAAGTGTGACAAACATGCAAAGGAACAGGAAATGAGGAAGGGGGCAAACACTTTTTCACACCACTGTATATACACAAATGTGGCAAAAAAGGACAAAAAAAAATAAAAAATTCTGACAACACAGAATAAATAATTAATAAGAAAAATTCCAAAAATACGATAACAAAGTCTTAAAGTGAATGTGAAACAATGTCCAAATAAAAACTTGTTTGTTAAACAAACGACTAGAATGATTTGGTGAGTAAGTGCAATCTTGCGTTACCAATGAGTGTTGAACACCACAAGAAATACATGCTTACCAAAAGGCAAGCATCAATAGCTTGCGGCTAAACACCCATCCAGGGCCTTTATCCTATGATATCCAGGGCAAGCAGCTCAGAGGGCATCCAACACAGGAACACACAGCGACCAAATAGGCCAATAGTAGAATGTTACAGGGACTCTCAAATGTATGCCAGGTATCAACCAGAAACAGAAAAGAGGGAACTTCCCATGGTGTAATACTGATATAAATGTTTAATAAAAGATAAAAAATACACTTACAGACTTGGAAATAAGTGCCCCAGATGACATCATCTTATGACGAAACCCATGCCGGGTGGACAGGATGTGCTGACGTCATAGCGCTTGATCCTCTAAGCGAATGGGCGTTTACAAGCCGGCCGGCTACTTGTGCTTGCTGGGTGTTTAGCCGCAAGCTAATGATGCTTGCCTTCTGGTAAGCATGTATTTCTTATTGTGTTCAGCACTCATTGGTGATGGAAGATTGCACTTACTCATCACATCATTCCTAGCCTGTCCATATACTACCCTAGCCTGCCAATTTACTACCCTAGCCTGTCTACATACTACCCTAGCCTGTCTATATACTACCCTAGCCTATCCATATACTATCCTAGCCTGTGTATTTACTACATTAGCCTGTCTATTTACTATCCTAGCTTGTCTATATACTACCCTAGCCTGTCCATATTCTACCCTAGCCTCTCCATATTCTACCCTAGCTTGTCCATATACTACCCTAGCCTGTCCATATACTACCCTAACCGGTCTATTTACTACCCTAGCCTGTCTATATGCTACTCTATACCTGTCTATATGCTACCCTAGCCTGTCTATTTACTACCCCAGCCTGTCCATATACTACCCTAGCCTGTCCATATACTACCCTAGGCTGTCTATATACTACCCCAGCCTGTCTATATACTACCCCAGCCTGTCTATTTACTACCCCAGCCTGTCTATTTACTACCCTAGCCTGTCCATATACTACCCTAGGCTGTCTATATACTACCCCAGCCTGTCTATATACTACCCCAGCCTGTCTAAATACTAACCCAGTCTGTCCATATACTGCCCCAGCCTGTCCATATACTACCCCAGCCTGTCCATATACTACTCTAGCCCGTTTATATACTACCCCAACCTGTCCATATACTACATTATCCTGTCTATATATTACCCTAGCCTGTCTATATACTACCCTAGCCTGTGCATATACTACCCTAGCCTGTGCACATACCTGCGGACCTTGGATGTCAAAAATCATTGCACAAGTCCTGTGCATATGCATCACATTACCCATTAATGTGTGCTGCATTAGGGCAGTCCATTCATTTGAAATCCAATGCTGCTGCGGCAAGCGTGTTATGAAAATTGGTTGGGATGCCATTCAGTGCCCCAACAAATGTAAGATGCTTTACCACATGCTGCTGTAATGTGTGTTATCACCAGAGCTTTTTTTCTCAGAAAATAGGTGCAGGAACTCCCTCCTTCTGAGTCACCCTTTGTTTCTGCCCCCTACCCACCTGTGAGCACTGTCTCTTGGCTCCAACCCCTACCCACTTCCCAAAATTGTCCCTTTTAGCCCTTGTACACACGGTCGGACATTCCGACAACAGAATCCGTCGGATTTTGTCTGACGAATTTTGTCCGAAACTGGTGCTGCATACACACGGTCGGACAAAGTTGTCGGAAAATCTGATCGTTTGTAATGTGATGACGTTATTTCATTACGACAGGACTACGTTTAGGCTAGTAGCCAATAGCTTTGGTCTAGGAATTTGATCTGAGCATGCGTGGCACTTTGTCCGATTGGAATTCTCTACAAACGAATTCCGACGGAAACAGTCCGATGTAGCCCACACACGGTCAGACTATCCAACAACACGGTCCGATCGGACATTTTCCGGCGGAATGACCAACCATGTGTACAAGGGCTAAGAGAATACAAAACCAAGTATCATTTTGTGCTACTAAGTAATTTGTACGGAATTTGATAGACCCCACCCCAGCAATTATAGACCCTCCAGCAACAATAGATCCCCCACATTAAAACACCCCCCCAACAACAATGCCCCCCGGCAACAAAATACCACCCCAACAACAATAGACCCCACCAGCAACAACAGATCCGCCAGCAGCCAGCAACAGTAGACCTCTCCCTCAATAGTAGATCTTTCCCAGCAACAATAGACCTGCCCAATAACAATAGACCCCCCCCCCCTCCACACGAAAATAGACTCCCAACAATGACAACAGATCCCCAACAGCAAGCATCAATAGACCCTCCAGCACACCCCAGCAATGCTTGCCAAAAAATACATTCAGTTGTGGAGGTGTCGGAACTACGTTCCCCCGCGTTCCCCTGAAAAAAAAGCCCTGGTTATCACACATGTTACAATAACTGGTGTAAACAGTCCCTTAAACTGATGAATGGTAAAGTCTGGATGCCATGGGCTACTGCCTTTCACATCAACATTTTTACATTGGCTTATGAAATAAACCAGAATACATTGAGATGTTACATGTGGATGACAGTTCTCCTTTAATAGCAGATGAAGTCACAAAAAATCTTGATAATCTTTTGTCTCTTGTAACGACCTGTTCACAAGCACTTTTCATCTGTAAGCTCCGCAGGTAGAAGACAGATGATTTCGAGAACCCACCCAATTAATCACTGGCATATACACGTCAGCTGAGAGTCACATCAATATTCATCTTACAGTTTGATGAAAGCAACGTTTTCATGTGTGGGGTGACATACATTTTAGCCATCTGTCAGCCTCACAAACTTGTTTGGAATTCTTCGAATGCTGAAATTATTTAGCAGTTTTCATGTTCTTTTTAAAGATGGTTAGTGAAGTCATACTGTGTGGGCACGCATCCCGCAAGAGTGGCAGTCTACCAACGCATCTCTTGGGCGAAGATACAAAAGGCAGATTCAGTTTTGTACTATGCTATAATACTGTTATGCTTATAGTTTAATGGTCTTGAATGATCTTATCTGGAAAAGTGGCCTTCATTTATAAGGCAAACAAGAGAGAGCCATGACCCACAGCCAGCATTTTCTAATTGCTCTAAATTACCGAACGGAACATTTGACTGAATATTTTGAATTAAATTGACCCTGTCAGTCATTTAAAAAGTGCAATAGATGTTCTCCGTAAAAATAAGTGATATTATACTGACCTTTATTAAAGTAGATCTAAAAGCTAGACATGTTTTAATGTAACCACTTCAATACCGGGCACTTAAACACCTTCCTGCCCAGACCAATTTTCAGCTTTCAGCGCTGTCGCACTTTGAATGACAATTGCGCGGTCATGCTACACTGTACCCAAATTAAATTTTTATCATTTTTTCCCCACAAATAGAGCTTTTTTTTTGGTGGTATTTGATCACCTCTACGGTTTTTATTTTTTGCTAAACAAATAAAAAAATGCAGAACATTTTTAAAAAAAATATGTTTTTTTTTGTTTCAGTTTCAAAACTTTGTAAATAAGTAAGTTTACTCCTTCACTGATGGACACTGATGGGGCTACACTGATGGGCACTGATAAGAACCAATGAGGTGGCACCAATGAAGTGGCACTGATGAGGTGGAATTGATGTACACTGATATGTGGCACTTATAGGCGGCACTGATGGGCACTGATAGGCAACACTGATGGGCGACACGGATGGGCACTGATAGGTAGCACAAATTGGCACTGATAGCTGGCACGGATTGGCATGGTTAGGCGGTACGGATGGGCATGGATAGGTGGCACAGATGGGCATGGATAGGCGGCACAGATGGGCACTGATAGGTGGCACGGATGGGCACTGATAGGCGGCACGGATGGGCGGCACGGATGGGCACTGATAGGCGGCATTGTATTGTTTTATACTGTACTAATGGATGCCAATCAGTGCCAAACAATAATGCATGCCAATCAGTGATGCCCATTGTGGGCACTGATTGGCATCCATTGTGGGCACTGACTGGAATCCCTGGTGGTCTAGGGTGGCATACCTTGTGCTGGGTATCCCTGGTGGTCTAGTGGCGTCCCTGGTCCTGTGTGGGCATCCTCGGGGGGGGGCTGTGCTGATAATCGATCAGCACAGACCCCCCTCCCCTGTCAGAGGAGCAGCCGATCTACTCGCGTCTGACAGACGCGAGTGAGGAAAAGCCGATCACTGTCTCTTCCTATTTACACTGTGATCAGCCGTGATTGGACATGGCTGATCACGTGGTAAAGAGTCTCCGTCGGAGACAACGACCGCCACGATGCGCGCCCCCGGGGGCACGCAGCGGCTCAAAATCCTGATCATGTCATATGACATCCGGTCAGGATTTTGAAACCACTTTGCCACCGTGCTTTTGTTATAGGGGGGGCGGCAAGTGGTTAATGCATTCCCTGCCTTAAAGTGACACTAAAGGTTTTTTTTTTTTTTTTAATATCAAACATGTCATACTTACCTCCACTGTGCAGCTCATTTTGCACAGAGTGGCCCCCAACCTGCTCTTCTAGGGTCCCTCGTGGCTCTCACGGCTCCTCCCCCACATCAGATAACCCCCTGGAAGGAGCGCTCTCCCGAGGGGGTTACCTTGCGTGCACTAGGGTTGCCACATCATCCCTTTAATCCAGGACACACATTAATTACTCAGGTTCTGTGGCTGATTAAGGTGGTAATTAAACTCAATTGGTGCCTTATCTGCATTAAATCAGCCTTACAATCTGTGTAATTCATGTGTCCTGGATTACAGGGATGATGTGGCAACCCTAGGAGGCGTGCTCCCGAGTCCAGCATTCGGCGTCCATAGAGGCTGCATGCAGGAATCCCCCCCCTCCCCCCCCCACCCCCCAGGTGCCCATCATTGGATTTGATTGACAGCACCGGGAGCCAATGGCTGCGCTGCTATCAATCTATCCAATCAAGAGCCAGGAACCCCAGGCAGAGAGAGAGCGCATCCCCGTGGGACAAGTTTGAGGGTTCAGATAAGTAAAACGGGGGGGCTGGGAGGCCGGTCACTGACAGGTATTTTTCTACCTTAATGCATGGGATGCATTAAGGTGAAAAAACACAAACCTTTACAACCTCTTTAAGGACAGCACAAAGAACATGGCTTAGTATTAATATGCTATGTACCTCTTGCTGCTGACCCCTGGTTTCCTTGAAATTTTCCCCCATCAATACCCCACCCGACTCCACCACCATAGCTTCCAACTGTCCCTGATTTCGAGGGACTGTCCCTGATTTGGAAAAAGTCCCTCTGTTCTTCCTTCCTTTGTCCCTCATTTTTAACCACTTGCCGACTGCTGCACGCCAAAATACATCGGCACAATGGCAACAGTGGGCAAATGAGTGTACCTGTATGTCCCCTCTAATTGAAGGAGCTAGTCGGTGCACGTGACCATGTCCGCGGGTCCCATGGATTTGATGTCCACCGGTGTTCCTCGATGGTGTCACAGAGAGGCAGAACGGGGAGATGTAAACAAGGCTTTTCCCCGTTATGCCTAGGGACATGACAGGTCATGTCAGTGGTAGCCCATCCATCCCACAGTTACAATCACTCCCTAGGACACACTTAACCCCTTGATCACCCCCTAGTGTTTAACCCCTTCCCTGCCAGTGTTATTTACACAGTAATCAGTGCCTTTTTATAGCACTGATCGCTGTGTTAGGTGTGACTACTGCAAGTCACCTATTCATCAAGTTATGTTACCGTTTCCCAATTGTTATTAGAGTTCTTATCTAAGCAAAGAGACACGGAAAGAGGTTCTCAGTATATCTGCTCAGAAGGTCGCACCCAACTCTGAGGTTCTTTATTAACACAGCTCTTTTATACACTCAAAAGACAGGCGTTAGAAATGTTGAAACAAAACAACAACTTCCATAAAAGGCAATTTCTAAGTGTCTTCTGCTTTTAGAGTTGATGTGGCAGATGACCCTTACGACATGGTTTCCTCTTATGTGTACGTGACTGCACCCATCCGGACTTAAGGATGATGTGTCTTTAAGATACTGAGAATAAAACAGACGAGATAAGCATTTAGTGAAACATACTGTCAACCATCTTGGTTTCTTATACCTTGATCCTCACAATTTCCCCCTTTGACATCACCCCTCCCTCTTACCCTGGGTCCACCTGAACAAGTTCTAGTCGGCCTATGTCCAAAGTACTCTCCCTGACCGCGAGTTGTCAGAGGGGTATACACCCATCCCCCTGGATAGTACCAACATCTAAAATTCAGGAAGAGTGGCTTTTCTGACAGATGGGTGATGTCAAGGAACCAAATCCACCTATCTTATCCAACTTATCAACTTACAAAAGTTCCATCTTTTCTACAGCATTTACCTTGGCTTTCTTGCAAAAGCACATGAGCAGTTTAAAGCACGCATAAAGAAGAAATACAAATAAAAGCACCACTATAATTGTCATCGCTGCCTTCTTAAGCCAAGAGAATAACCCTGAGAAGCTAAAAGTTCCACCAAACGGATCCCAGTCACGGCCAATATTACGGGCCTTCTCCTGTAGATCCTTTACTTCCGTGCGGTGTCGTGCAATGATGTCATAATAGTCGGGTATCTCGATGCTGGTGTTATGTATCCAAGTACAACATTCATAGTCTTCTGTAGCCTCACAGAGTCCTGTTAATGCTGCACTCATACTTTCAATTGCTAACTCATGTAATTCTATTTGTTTTGTGATGGCTCTGGTCTCTAGATTTAACTTAGTAATGTCATCAGAGTTTTTCTCCAAAATATCATTAATTATTCCAGTATAGTTATTTAGTCGCTTCATTAAGTCTATACCCCATCCTGTCCAGGACGGGAACCAAGCCCATGCCATGTCCTGCTCTAAGAATATTTCTCTCTTGCTACGATATCTGAGGGGATATCTGGGGTGCATACTAGCTTCTAGTAGGTGATCACCTCGTTCATCACCCACTACTCCCATTACTGGTACCAAACTTGCGAGGTAGCACCATCCCTGAGCCCTTCTAGGTATCCAGGTATAACACTTATCCCCACAACAGATGTATATATTGTTTCCTAGAGCTACTGATCTTGAACTGATATTATTTCTATAACGAGAGGTGTATCCATAGAGGGATAAGTTGGATACTAACCACCTAACATTATTATCCACAATGTTAGTGAGGAAGTCAGATAATGTCTGGTGTGTGCTGGAATTACTGGGGTAGAAGCTTCCATTTAATACGACAATGGACAAATTAAACTTGCTGTCTTGGCATTCTCTATTTCCTCCCGTTGTGTTCCCTAAGTTGAAACACCAGGCAGGGGGAAAGGCGAGACCATTTGATTTAAACATTACTGTCTTGCTGGTATTTGTTCCAGTTATGTTAATGCTACTGTTAGCAAGGTCAGTATAATTTATAGGAACTGCCATCAGTGGTATTTTTGCTGTACTGGGGTGTAATTTACTGCAAATCCAACATTTCTCATATCCTGACTTCCGAGCATAAGCATATTTAAACTTCAGTAATAACATTTTTTTAGAAAATCCTTCATCCTTGTGAATTTCATTCTGTGAGGTAACCAAACTATTGGTCAGGATTACTGAAACAAAAAGAATAAAAAGATACATGTTGTCATTTGCCAACTGGCTCCTTTTTACAGTGTGAAGCGTGGATCCAGGTAGGTTTCCCTTCCAATTTCACTGATGTTGCTGTAGTCAGTAGCACCTGGAAAGGACCCTCGAACCTCGGTTCCAGTGTCTTCCTGGTATGTTTCTTTACATACACATAGTCTCCTGGCTGTAGGTCGTGTGTACCTGTGACAGAATTAGGGTCTGGAAGAGAAGAATACACACTCTTGTGGATTTTAGTTAGACGCTGTTGCAATTGTATCACATATGTAGTTAAACTATCACATTGCAATTGCATACTTTGAGGAAAATATAAACCTAATCTGGGTACACTTCCAAAAAGTATTTCATATGGGGATAACCCGGTTTTTCCTGTTGGAGTGTACCTAATAGAGAACAAAGCTAAAGGCAGACATTCTGGCCAAGGTTTATTTAACTCTTGCATAGCTTTTTGTATTTTTAACTTTATTGTCCCATTTACTCTTTCTACTGATCCTGAACTCTGTGGGTGGTAAGGGGTGTGGAAACTTTGTTGAACCCCTAACATAGCCATTACATTCTGCATGATTTCTCCTGTAAAGTGTGTTCCCCTATCTGATTCTATGGTTTCAGGAAGACCAAACCTAGGTATTAACTCTGTGATCAGTTTCTTCGCTGTGGCTTTCGCTGTAGCTGATTTCACTGGATAACTTTCTGGCCAGCCTGAAAATAAGCAGATGCACACGAGACAAAATTCAAATGGGCCGCTCTTAGGCATTTGGATATAGTCAATTTGCAGTCTCTGAAAGGGATATTGGGCCCGAACCTGATGTTTACGTGGGGTTTTCACTCTCTGTCCTGGGTTATTTAACAGACAGATTTGGCATGCAGCACAGTAGTTCCTTGCAGTACTACTGAATCCAGGGGCTAGCCATCCTTGGCTTACAATCCTATACATAGAATTGGAGCTGACATGAGTGGGCAAGTGGACAGCCGCTGCCATTGCGGGGTATAGAGAGGCGGGTAGACATATTTTGTCTCCCTCTCTCCATACATTGTCAAGGCCTGGTGCAGCTCCCTCCTTAACCCAACGGTCCTTCTCAGTAGTCCCTGCTTGTTCCTGTAGTTCGATCAGCTGCTGCCATGTGGTTTCGGGCATACTCACCTGTACCGTGGCTAAGGTCTCAGGGCTTACTTCCCCTAGAGCTGCCTTCTTTGCAGCTAAATCTGCAAATGCGTTTCCTTTTGCCTCAGTTGTTTTTGCGCTCGTGTGTGCCGCTATCTTCATAATGGCTACTCTTCTAACTTTTTGAAGATTGTTCAGGACTCTTTTGATTCCTTCACCATGTTTAACAGGTGTGCCTGCTGCTGTAAGGTAACCTCTAGCTTTCCATATGTGGCCATAATCATGTGCCACACCGTAGGCGTATGCAGAATCAGTGTAAATGTTCCCTTCTTGTCCCTCTAAGTGTTCTAAGGCTTTTTCTAAAGCTGTTAGTTCCGCTTCTTGTGCAGACATGTGTGCTGGTAGTGACTTTGCCTCAATTACCTGTGTGTCCGTTACCACAGCATAACCTGTGTGATATTTACCTTTGTCATCGGCAAATCTACTACCATCTATGTACAGTGTGTGTTCTGCATTTGCAATGGGTGTGTCTGTGACATGTGGGAACCCGTGGTCTCTTGTTCCATAAGTTGAAAACAATCGTGTTCATCAGATGTTATGTCATGAAATGAAAGTGTGTCAGAATCCTGAGTTTCTTGTGCTGTGCCTTCACCATTACTCCCCCCTGTCAAATCTGTCTGTAAGGGTAGAAGTTGTGCTAAGTTAAAGGAAGTGCATCGCTGGAAGGTAACATTGGGAGGTAGGAGCAAGGTGCATTGCAGACGCAGCTGCCTCGCCATTGATATGTGTTTTGGCTGAACTTGTGACAAAATGGCGTGTGTGTCATGTGTGGTATGTACCACTACAGGATTGTCTAAGACAATTTCTGAGGATTTGTCAATGATAATTGACACTTCTGCGACTGCTCGTACACAGGACGGTGATCCTCTAGAGACAGGATCGAGAGCCGCTGAGAAATATGCTACCGGCCTTTGTTTGATGTGTCGTTGTGTCAACACCCCTGTTGCGTGTCCCGTGATTTCAGCAATGTACAAATGAAATGTTTTGGTATAGTCAGGGATCCCGATCGCAGGTGCCGAAATTAGTAACTTTCTTAAGTTGCTAAAAGACTTATGACCTGCTTCTGTGAGTACATAGGGTACTATTTTCAAGCAATCATATAATGGCTGCATCAGAGAACTGGCATGTGGTATCCATTGTCTACAATATGACACTATTCCCAGAAACATACGAAGTTGCTTAAAGTTGCGTGGGACATTCATTTGTCTTATGGTCTGGACTCGTTCTTCAGTGAGGTGTCGAGTACCCTGGGATATACAGTGGCCCAAAAAGACAACCTTTTTCTGGCATACCTGTAACTTAGTTCTATTCACTTTGCACCCTTTTTCAGCCAGGAATTGTAACAATGATAGAGTGGCTTTTAAACAAGTATCGTTATCCAGACAACATAACAATAGGTCATCTACATATTGCAACAATACACAAGTGTCAGGTGGTTGCCATTCCCCCAACACTGTCTGTAGGGCTTGCGAGTATAGAGTTGGCGAATGCGCCATCCCTTGCGGTAGGCGTGTCCAGGTCAACTGGCGGTTTTTGAGACGGAACGCAAACCACGGTTGACATTCCTCCGCCAGGGGTACAGAAAAGAAAGCATTAGCCAAGTCTATAACAGTAAATGAGGAGCTATCTGATGGTACTTCTGAAAGTAAAGTATGCGGGTTTGGTACTAGTGGCGTTATTGGGGCCAATATTTTGTTTACCGCCCTTAGGTCTTGTACCATTCTATACTTTACTGGGCCATCCCCCAATGTCTTTTTCTTGACTGGATACAATGGGGTATTGGCTGGTGACTGTATTTCTTTTAATGCTCCACTTTTGAGTAGAGCCTCCACTTGTAGTTCTATAGCTGCTTCCTGGGGCGCACTGAGTGGGTACTGTTTCTGCTGGGGGAGAACTGCTCCTGGAATCAGCTGTAGAGTAACCGGGGGTATGGGCAAAAGCCCAACGTCTGCTGGATGTGTTTCCCATAGCCCTTCCGGAAGGCTAGACAGAATTTGATCTATTTCCGGCGAGGGTGTATTGGACGGTTCTGGTTCTTCTTCCAAACATTGTATTTTATTACAGATTTCTATACCCTCTGGGTCATCTCTTATTGCTAGGGTGACCATACCATCTGGATGATAAGTAATGTTTGCTCCTATTTTCTGAAGAATATCTGCTCCTAATAAATTAGTAGGGGCTCCTCTGGAAATCAAAAAGCGTGACAAAAACATGTGATTCCCTATTTTTACTTTTAAAGGTTTAGTCAGTGGGGCATCGGACAAAAGACCGTCATAACCACTTATGGGTATGGTGTCACGGGAGGTCATGTGTGGAGGGACTACTGAATCAGATAATAAGCTGCGTGATGCTCCTGTGTCAACTAAACAAGGAATATGTTTACCTTCCACCTTCATCAACATGTGGAGCATTTTATTCTCTGATTCAGCTAGGACTGGGGCAAGTCATGCGGTCGGATCGTCCCTATTGTTGGTACGCCTCTGTCTGTTGTCCCTCGTGTCTCTGTCCGTGTTTCCTTCCTGTTCGTCTTTTATTCTTTTCCTACAGTCTCTTTTTATATGTCCCACCTTGTTGCAGTAATAACAGGTAAGAGGTTTACGGGAGGAATTCCCTCCTTCATTGACCCGGGCAACAGTGTTAACTCCCGGTGTCCTTCTGGGTTTAGTTTCTGCTAAATCAGCCTCTATGCCTTGTGCTTTCTGCAACAATGTTCCTCTGTCCCGTATGGCTCTCCATTCGGGAGTACATGCCTTCAGTTTGTCACCTATTTGGGGTACTAGTCCTTCCATAAACTGCCGATTGAAAGCCCTAATGGTGACGGGTAAGGCTAAATCTAGACCTTCGTCAGCCATCATGCTTTCCATGTTGAGGTAAAATTCTGTAACAGTCTGACCTGGGGCCTGTTTTATGGGCGCTGTCGAACCCCTTTCCTGCTGTTTCCTTTGGCAAAATTCTCGTAACTGATTAATAAACAGGGGTCTAGAGTCTATATGACGGGGGTGTACTCCTGGTGGATTTGCCGCTGGATCCCCTTGTGGTCTATGTGGAGCAATTTCATTCATAAATTGATTAAACATCGTTAGTGTCATTTTATGTCTACACAAATCTTCCCCATCTTGCCAAGCTGCTTCATGTGTGTCTAGTAATTGTGTCACGAATCTACAGAATGCGGCAGGTTTTGCTACGGGATCAGGAGCATTCTGTATTAATGCCATAAGAGTGTCAGCCGACCAAGGTGTCCATGTCCTCAGAACGACTTGTTGAGTCACTGTAGGTGGCTGTCCTGCTTGACCCGCATTTGGATTATTTACTTGTATTACCCTAGTCCGACTGTGGACTGGAGCTACGGACTCTGGTCTTTGAGCTCCGCAATGTACACATTCCTGTGCCCAGTCTGTATTCTGGGTACCGCATACTCGGCATACCCATCCTCTTCCTCTTAAGGAAGGATAAAGTTTTGGTCTTTCGCTACCCGGTGTGGTAGTGGTATAAGGAGGTGGAGTACCTTCCGCTTTTACTCCATCCTCGGGAGCAGAAGGGAGACTCTTGCGTCGGACCTTCATGTCCCATCCACCCTGTTCATGACAATACTTCCATCCCTCCTCTTTAGCCCTGTTGGAAACCTTAATTAAACATTGTATTTGTGATACCCATCTGTTCTGCAGGACCTCTCCCTGTCTGTCTCTCTTTATATTCTCCCAACCTTCTACACTTAGCCCATTTTCTCCATCCATTCCAAATTTCTTGAGAACCCTATTCGTGCCCTGTGCCTTGTCCTTCCCATACAACATTGTAATTATGTCTTTAACAGCATAACATTTCTGAGATTCCTCCTGGGGTTTACCATGTGTCTGGCCCATTTTGACAGTCCTGCCTAGGTGGCGTTTGGATCACTTACTAAGTGTCTCGTTGCCTTCTCCTCCTAGGGTGCCAAAATACTAAAACTTTGTCTGGGGTACTTATTCTGAAACCGAACTACTTTTACACCCCAACCAGATAAATGCGACTACTAATACAACAGAAACAATAATCACAATCATCACTTGTAGGTGGCCAAACACATATGACTAGATCTCCGGGACTTTGTGGAGACCTTATTCCCTTCCCTTTAACATGGAATTTCTCAGCAATCGTTTCTTATTCCTGCTTTATTGAGGCAGTCAGGACTTATACTTTCAACCCGTTTTTAGGCTCATGAATCAAAAAGCGTATATCAAACTTAAGTGTCGGACCCCCCAAGTACTCTTACGAGTTAAGGGCGCATTCCGTTACTCATTGGGATGATATATGTTTCAATTCACACCATACAAACAGGGCTTATCTCAGTCACAACAGACAGATGACAAGGAGACAGACAAGAAACAACGGTAACATAAGTCAAATATTAAATTCAAGACTCGCTTACTACAGAGGTTGGTATTACCTGAAGAACAATACAGACAGATCGGGTGGGCACAAATCTAAGAAGCACAGAGTTTATAAGAAAATAAAGCTTTTCTTACCTGCGCAGGTTTTGTCTGTGGTTCCTGATGTGCCCGACCTCTTTGTTCCGTCCTTATGTTCGTTCGCCTCTTGTAGTTTCTTTAGCGAAGTCCCTGATCGTGCGCCAGAATGTTAGGTGTGACTACTGCAAGTCACCTATTCATCAAGTTATGTTACCGTTTCCCAATTGTTATTAGAGTTCTTATCTAAGCAAAGAGACACGGAAAGAGGTTCTCAGTATATCTGCTCAGAAGGTCGCACCCAACTCTGAGGTTCTTTATTAACACAGCTCTTTTATACACTCAAAAGACAGGCGTTAGAAATGTTGAAACAAAACAACAACTTCCATAAAAGGCAATTTCTAAGTGTCTTCTGCTTTTAGAGTTGATGTGGCAGATGACCCTTACGACATGGTTTCCTCTTATGTGTACGTGACTGCACCCATCCGGACTTAAGGATGATGTGTCTTTAAGATACTGAGAATAAAACAGACGAGATAAGCATTTAGTGAAACATACTGTCAACCATCTTGGTTTCTTATACCTTGATCCTCACAGCTGTATAAATGACAATGGTCCCAAAATAGTGTCAAAAGTGTTGCAGTCACGATAAAAATTGCAGCTCGCCACCATAACTGATAAAAAAAATTATAATAAAAATGCCATAAATCTATCCTCCTATTTTATAGACGCTGTAACTTTTGCGCAAACCAATCAATATACGCTTATTGTGATTTTTTTTACCAAAAATATGTAGAAGAATAAATATGGGCCCAAACTGAGGGAAAAATTTGTTTTTTTTTTATATATTTTTTGGGGATATTTATTATAGCAAAAAGTTAAAAATATTACTTTTTTTCAAAATTGTCGCTCTTAGCGCAAAAAATAAAAGCTGCAGAGGTGATCAAATACCACCAAAAGAAATCTCTATTTGTGGGAAAAAAAGGGCGTAAATTTTGTTTTGGTGTAACGTCACAAGGTCGCGCAATTGTCAGTTAAAGCGACGCAGTGCCGAATCGCAAAAAGTGCTCTGATCAGGAAGGGGGTAAAATCTAACAGGGCTGAATCGATTAAAATTGTATATAAAATTCACTATTTATCTGTGAAAAAGTGTCTCACGTTACTAAACCTTTTTCATCCAAATTTTTGCACTTGTAACTTTTAAAAGCCAGTATAAAGGAATAGTAGTGGTTAAAAAAAAAAAACACTTGTGGGTTTAACTAATCATTTTGTTTGTCTAATTCTCCTTTAAGGGGGCGTGGCAAGGGTGTGAGTCCTATGAAGGTGTCCTTCTTTCTTATTGCAAAAAGTTGGGAGGTATGATAATCTTCTGCCTTGTGCACACGGTCGGACTTTCCGACGGAAAATGTATGATCGGATTGTGTTGTCGGAAATTCTGATCGTGTGTGGGCTCTATCGGCTTTTTTCTGTCGGAATTTCCGACACACAAAGTTTGAGATCTGGATCTAAAATTTTCCGACAACAAAATTTGAGTGTTTAAATTCCGATCGTGTGTAGACAATTCCGACGAACAATGTGGCACGCATGCTCAGAATAAATTACGAGACGAAAGCTACTGGCCTCTTTATAGTCCCGTCGTACGTGTTGTACGTCACCTCGTTCTGAATGATTGGATTTTCCGACAACTTTGTGCGACCGTGTGTGTGCAAGACAAGTTTGGGCCAAAATCTGTTTGGAAAAAATACAATGTATTTTGTCGTCGGAATATCCGACCGCGTGTACGGGGGCTATTAGAACTACCGTAGCTGTCATTTGCATACATCAAGAGAGCCCTACTATCCCCAAACGTTCCACCCACTCCCCCCATTCATAGAAGCCGATACTACAGCTTCTATGAATGAAACATGATCTATGAATGGAGGACAGGCAGATGACAAAAGGAAGCACACTGACCTGACAACGCCAGTGTACATTCTCGGAAAAACATGTTGCGCCACATCCAGTGAGGTCCCGTGTATTACTTGGATTTCTGACCGCAACTCCACCTCCTAACTTGGCACCTCACTGCCAGCATGTTACCAACTCCTGCCTGTTCCTGGCCTTGAACTGTTCCTGGCCTGACTCTGCACCTATTTGCCTGGCTCCTGCTGAACATCACTTGTGACTGGACTCCATGCTACCACTGGAAGGACTCCTGTATCTCCAAGATTCAGTTCACTACTCCAGCTTCCTGTTACCTGTGCCCTTCCTCAGTCCCTTTCTCCACTACCAGGGATGCTTGGACAGGAATTGCGCAGGAAGCCACCCTCATATTGGACTCCATAGCCAAGTACATGACAAAGGGTTTGCTTCTGTTAGCCCTTGTACACACGGTCGGAGATTCCGACAACCAAATCCGTCGGAGTAATTCCGACGGATTAATTCCGGAAGAGGTCCGGAAGTGATGTTGCATACACAAGTTGTCGGAAAATCTGATTGTACATAACGTGATGACGTTATTTCGTTAGGACGGGACTACGTTCAGGCTAGTAGCCAATAGCTTTGGTCTAGGAATTTGATCTGAGCATGCGTGGCACTTTGTCCATCGGAGTAGGCTACACATGATCGGAGTAAAAATGGGAAAATCCTGTTGCGCAACACCTTCGCTAGGAAAAATGAGTATGAAGTATAGAAAGCTGCTGACATATAAAAGTGTTCTCTCCACTCAAAATAAAAATACAGGGGGTGTTTTATGACATGAATAACAAAGTGCATTTTTGAGAAAGTCACGTGGTTGTGACGCAACGCGTCAGGGAGGAGTTGAGGTGTCGCTTGTTACTTCCGGTCGTGGCCGAGACCGGAAGCACCGCTGTGTACATTCCTGAATCGTTTTACTGTAATGTAAGTTTAGATTATTAATTGAAAATAAAGTTTTGAGCATTACTACTCATTGGAGCCCCCCCTTACTCTTTTATATATTGCCTGAATTACGGATATTGGAGGAATTAGCTGGAGTTTTTGGAGGCTATATTGCTAATGGTGGAAGATTACTTACCAACCCTCAAGCGTGATCCGGTCCGTAGGGACCTTTATTGGAGGTGAGAGGCTGGGGGAAACAAGGGGTGCATGTAAAGCACTGAAAGGCAAAGGAAGAGTGAACACCATACTGATTGCTCATATTGCATGGATACCATCAATTGCTAAACGGATTGCACAATTTTTGAGTGGACTGTTTACACACTTGTTTCACTTTGCACTGGATATTTAATGTTTATATATATATATATTTAAAAAAAATATTTTTTGAGTGTCGTAATGTGATTTTTCACTATTTCACACTGCTGCATGGACTTTGCGATCGATATATACATTTTTTATTATATTGTTATTTTTGTTACACTTCATTCATTCTAAGCACTGGTTATTCAATATTTTTTAGAATTTTGGCAGTAATATGTTAGGTGATTTTGCACTATTTGCACTGCTGCATGCATTTTGTAACTGAGGTAATTTTTATTTCGTTATTGTTGATGCACTTTATTATTCATGTCATATTGATATTTTATGCACTTTATTGCCGGTATTAGTTTTGCTACTTTTTACACATTTTTATGCACTGTATGAATTCACATATATTTATTTTTTATCTACAAATGTATTATTTTAGTAAAACCACTTTTTAGTATTAATCTAGTTAGCGCCACATAAAACACCCCCTGTACACATGATCGGAGTACGTCCTATAGGAGCATTTTGTCGGAAAATTTTACCGGCAAGTTGGAAAACTTGGTCCATCGGATATTCCGATGGAAACAGTCCGATGCAGACCACACACAGTCGGAATATCCGACAAAACGGTCCGATAGGAAACATTCCATCGGAATCTCCGACCGTGTGTACAAGGGCTTAGAGATGCCCCGTATAACTGGTGATCTGATGACTCATGGAGGAATAATGAAGCAGCAGCAGAAGAACAGATCCACAGATTGAATGAATCCGAGGTAGGGAGATGTATGCAGTGCAGATCCTCGGGTACAGCTTCCGCTGAGACTCAAAGTGTACTGCTATATTTCAAGACATAAAGTAGATTTTACAGCGCACTGCTTATACACTATTAACATTTCTAGATGATGCCTATAAGACAGCAAATCTTCACTAGTTTACTGTAGATCCACTCTAATTTACTTTTAAAAAGTGATTACAGGGGACTGTAAGTGACATCAATCAATGAGCTAGTGTAAAATGTCACTCAAACTTGTTTTTCTGTGCAATTTACTGCTTTATCACCAACAGGAATTAATGAAATTGAAGTTTTCATTTTACCAAAATCTCACCAATAATGTACAAATCTTGGTTAAATTTCACCATTTTGGCAAATTGCATTGGAGTCAATTGTAAAAGTAAAATTGAGGATGTTCAGGGCTACAGAAGCTCATTTTAACTATTTTAGAGTGCCAAAACAGCCCCTTGTTAGCCTCACTATTTTTCTTTTTTTTTTTCCACAGAAATAAAGAAAATGTACTATAAAAAAGAGCAAAATTCAAAATTTAAAGCACCAGTACAAAAATAACAATCAAATATACACAACAAATACAAATAGAAAGAATATTAACTGAAATAACCAACACAAACCCAAAAGAAACCCCACATCCTCTAAATAAGGAAAAAAAGCAGATCATTTGTTTTTTTTAAGCAAATTTTACATAAGCAGTTCAGTGAGCAAAATGTTTTATAGCAGCATATGCTCCCATCCAGACAGCATCTTTTTCAGGGAAGGCCTTGCATATTTCAACAGGGCAATTCTAAACCACATACTGCATCTATGAAAACAGCATGGCTTTGTAGTAGAAGAGTCTGGTCAGGTGCTTAAGTTACTCTCTTTCAGAGCCAGGTCAGTGGGAGTGGCCCTCTCGCTGTGCCCTCTGGGAGAGGGTATTTAAGATACGGACGTCACGTGGTTCGGGGTTTCCGGTCCAGTACGATGTGCTGACTAATTGATCCTGGTCCTCCTGACCAGCCCCCAGGAAGGTTATGGCCTGGGGTGCGGATCCACCCAACTTTGATGCCTCAGGGCTGGCTAGTCCAAGGCAAGGAAACTAAAGGAGGATTCTGAGGTGGTTGGGTGCCGTCTCCGGTTTGTGAGAGACCCAGTGTACTTCTAGCATTCCAGGGGAGGACTCTTTAGAAGAACACCACGCATGGGTTGGTTTTCTTAACAAGAGCCTAGAAGGGCTGAAGTTACCAAAAGAATCCCATCTTGTGGATATCGCCAAGCAGGCTGAAAGATCCAGGTATCCTACAAGTGTTCTACAGCTTAATTTCCCTATGTGTTCTGCAACAACATCTGTGACAAAGACTTTGTTCCTGAGTAAGCACCTTGTTGGCTGCTAGGCCTTGTGAGAGAGGGACTGTCCAACCTCAGTGTTCATCAAGCTGCGAATGGCTATTCTCTGGATGCAGTCAAAGTAAGCAAGTTATTTAACGTTTTCTGGACTTTGACATTAAGAGTACCTGATCTTCCTTCCAACCCTCTGATCCCAAGTTGAAAGACTGTTCAATGGTTTGATTTTTGCAAATAAAATCCATTCAAGTGGATATATTGTCAGTCTCAAGTTACTGGGTTATCTACCACGGGGCATCCCCTAGACGTGTCACAAGGAGAACGGAAGGTAACGGTAAGCCCAAAAAATAACCAGCAGCTCCTTCGGGGGTTAGTGCTACATAAGTTTATCTTGGTCTCATCAGACCACAGGACATGGTTCCAGTAATCCATGTCCTTAGACTGCTTGTCTTCAGCAAACTGCTTGTGCGTTTTCTTGTGCATCATTTTTAGAAGAGGCTTCCTTCTGGGATGACAGCCATGCAGACCAATTTGATGCAGTCTGCAGCATATGGTCTGAGCACTGACAGGCCCCACCTCTTCAACCTCTATAGCAATGCTGGCAGCACTCATATGTCTATTTCCTAAAGACAGCCTCTGGATATGACACTGAGCACGTGCACTCAACTTCTTTGGTTGACCATGGCGAGGCCTGTTCTGAGTGGAACCTGTCCTGTTAAACCACTGTATGGTCTTGGCCACCATGCTGCAGCTCAGTTTCAGGGTCTTGGCAATCTTCTTATAGCCTAGGCTATCTCTATGTAGAGCATCGATTCAGAGAGTTCTTTACCATGAGGTGCAATGGTAAACTTCCAGTGACCAGTATGAGAGAGTGAGAGCGATAACACCAAATTTAGCACACCTGCTCCCCATTCACACCTGAGACCTTGTAACACTAAGGCCGCGTACACACGGGCGGATTGTCTGCCTAACTAAGTTCGTCAGACAATCCGACAGACAGTCCGTCCAAATTTTGAATGAACGGACTCGACCACACACGATGAACAGACAGTCCGCTGAAAACTTGCGCGATGACGTGTACAGCACGTACGACGGGACTAGAAAAACGACGTCCAATACACTGCAATGCAACCTTCGGCCGTGTAAATCCTTTCTGAGCATGCGCCATACTTAGTCCGTCCAACTTGCCTACACACGAGCGGACTGTCCGCTGAAACCAAGTTTGGACGGACAAAACCAAGTTTCAGCGGACAAAATTACGGAAATTCCGAAAGACAAAGTCCGTCAGACTGTCCGCTGAAAAAGTCCGCTGAAGCCCACACACGAGCGGATTGTCCGCTGAAACACGGTTCAGCGGACTAAGTTGGGCAGACAATCCGCCCGTGTGTACGCGGCCTAATGAGTGACATGACACAGGGGAGGGGAAATGGCTAAAGGGGCCCAATTTTGACATTTTCACTTAGGGGTGTACTCACGTTTGTTGCCAGCGGTTTAGACATTAATGGCTGTGTGTTGAGTTATTTTGAGGGGACAGCAAATTTACACTGTTATACAAGCTGTACACTCACTACTTTACATTGTAGCAAAGTGTAATTTTTTCAGTGTTGTCACATGAAAATATATAATAAAATATTTACAAAAATGTGAGGGGTGTACTCACTTTTGTGAGATACTGTATATAGTGATAATGTTCCCGAAGTGGGATTTGTTTCTGTTAGCGGAGGAGATCAAACATGGCAAATGTATCTCCTAACTGGAGATCTGTTAAGCCCCATCCTCGGAAAGGTTCTCATGGTGGAAAACGAATTCCCTGGTCACTTTTAAGCCCCATACACACTATCAGTTTTTCTGCTGATTTTTTTCCTTCAGATTTACCAAAGCCATATAATATGAGTTCAAACCTTAGGAGTTTAAATTTTTATGCAATCAGGCAGGCCCTTGCACTACATGGTTTTTGTAAATCTGAAGGAAAAAATCTGCAGAAAATCTGATAGTGGTTATGGGGCTTAAAGGTGACCAGGGAATTCATGACTAGGGCAGTCAGATACCTTACTACCCCAAACAAACATGTTTTACTGACTTTACACTTATTAATAATGACACTGACACCTGCTGGATGTAAATGGCCTGTTCGGCCTTTTATTAAAGCGGGAGTCCGCCAGGAGTTCCGCCGGTTTTTTTTTTTTTTAAAGCCAGCAGCTACAAATACTGCAGCTGCTGACTTTTAAAATAAGGACACTTACCCGCCCAGCGCGCCCGTGATGTTGGCACCCGAAGCCGATCTCTCGATCGTCTCTCGGGTGCTGCCGCCGCCATCCTGTGTATGGGAATAAGGAATTGGAGCCTTTCGGCTTCATTTCCCAGTTCCCTACTGCGCATGCGCGAGTCGCGTTGCGCAATAAGGATGGTCCCCGCTGTCTCTGGGATCCGTGTGTTTCCCAGCAGGCAGCGGGGGACTTTCAGAAAGGGGCGTAGATTCTGCGGAAAGAGGCATTCCTTTCTGCAGAATCTACGCCGGAAGTGGGTGCAGATACCTGTAGTGTACAGGTACCTGCACCCCCCTCCCCCCTGAAAGGTGCCAATTGTGGCGCCGGAGGGGGGGAGGATTCCAATGAGCGGAAGGTCCACTTTAGGGTGGACCTCCGCTTTAACAATAAATAACCAAAAAACTCAATAAAAACCCAAAACTTTATTTGCAACAAAACCTTTCCAGCTCCAATCCCAATACCTTTTGTTGCTGGTCCCTGACGACCCCATCTTCAAACTTTTTTGGTCTGTAATACCTTTAAGTTAGTATCTGTCCCCAGTCGCCAGAAATTGTCTTGGGGACCACTAACTGACCACAGACCCCACCAAATTTTGTTACCCAGTAGTCTATACTTCAACCAGACCACCGGGAGGACTCCACACCTGAAATGGGTCCCACCATTTAACCAATACCTCCTAAATTTTATTCCTTGTCGTCAAAGACCACAACGCCGCTTACCACCCATAATCACTACTCTTATGTACCGTCAAAAACCATAGGGCGGGCGGGCGGGAACTTCTCACCTCGCTTCTCCTTCCCAAACTGCTGACCTTTCCTCGACCCTTCCTTGGACACCAACTACACTCCTCCCCTACTGCCCCGGCTACCAATCCGGTAAGACCTAAACTTCTTTTTCTTCCTTTCTTAACCCCTTTTTATCGTAAGCTACTTATACCCTGTCATGTATGTCCTACGCCTACTCTGCTATTCGGCTGCGTACATGTCTTTTTCAACCATGAGAAGCTTTCTGGGTAGTCAAATACTATGGTACATAAGGGTTCTCCTAAACAGGACGAACCTCGGGGGGCAGATGAAATTAGGCCAAATTTACTTTTATTTGATTGAAATTCTACTAGTGTATGGCCAGCTTTGGTTCCATTTTATCACAATAAAGTTTATTAGAAAGAATAAAATTAATACAGAGAATAGGTTGTATCAAATAAAAAACAAGAAAAAAATTGTATGAGAATTATGGACATAGCTTTAAGACTTATAGTTATAAGGATAATATCTGAAATCTGTAAACACATGAATAAGGTTGATACATTAATTATGCCTGAAAAAAAGAAAAGTGTAATAATGAGATTAATCATGTCATTTCAAAATGGTTCTCATGTTAATGTTATAGTGAAATTAAATTAACTAGACTCATGTTATAAGGTGGATATAGTTTTAGTAGAAAAGTGTCTATGGAATCAAGAACAAGTTCTCAGGTTCAGTCTCCAGGTAAGAAATTGGGATCCCCGGGATTATATCTCACATCGTGAGAGTCTTTGTTTTGGCGAAATTCCGCCAAGGTTCCCAGATTTGTGCGAATTGAGTAGTAGATCCTTGTTTTATGGCAATGATTTCTTCCATATCGCAAATGTGTTGGATTTTACGAAGCCAGTCCCCAATGGAAGGGATGGATCGTGTATTCCAATGAAGTGGGATCAGGTGTTTAGCTGCATTGAGAAAGTGTCTGATCAAGGATTTTTTATATGTTTTGTAGGAAAGATCATTTAAGTGTAGCAAACACCAAGCCGCGTCAAGAGTTGCCCGAGAGCCTGAAATAGAATTGGTCCAATGTCGGACTTGATTCCAGAAAGGTTTCAGTCTCTAACAGCTCCACCAGACGTTAAGGAAAGTGCCAATCTCAGATCCACATCTCCAACAGGCCCTAGAAAACTGGTGAGACCAGTAGTGTTTGGTAAGTGGTGTAATATACCACTGTGTACGAAGTTTATATGAAGTTTCTTGCATACGTGTGCTGAGTGCACATTTGTGGGTGAAGATGTTTGCTTTTTCCCATTGACTGGTGGAGATCTGAATGCCAAGATCTCTCTCCCACTTGGCTTTGTATGTATCTCTACCATTTCTGTTTTGGGTAAGTAACCACTTGTAAAGGATAGAGGTTGTTTTTCTGGTTGGGGTTTTTTTTTTGACATATCAGTTCAAACGGGGTCATGGGTCTGAAAATTGCGTCCTTGTGTTTATTATTGGAAATAAAATCATGTACTTGTATATATGACCATTTAGATAAGGAAAGGGAGGTGAAAGTCCCATTTATATCTTGTCTGGATCTCAGTTTATTATTTTGAGTGCAGTTTGTAATTAATAGTGGGTCAGAAGGAAAGGTAATGTACATCTTGGGGTTATTAAGGCCAGGGATAAAATCTGGGTTATTAGCTAAGGTCGAGAGAGGACCTGGGCTTGAGGATAATCCCAAAGGGACTGCCACCTTGTGGAATATCTTGAGTGTGTTGTTGATAGTGGGATGTTGTTTTATTAAAAGCGGGAGGTTTGGATAGCCTGACCAGGGGAGATGTGGTATGTTTAGGGTGGAATAAGATTTTTCCAGGTTAACCCAGTCCTTATGTGCAGCATGGCAATGCCAGTCAATAATTCTGGATAATTGTGCGGCCTGGTAATATTTCCTGAAATCTGGCAATCCAATACCTCCCTCCCGCTTTAGTTTAAACAAATATGTGAGTTTAATGCGTGGTTTTTTGTTTGCCCACAGGAATTTTCTTTGTATTCGGGAAAGTCTTGTAAAGAAAGTTTCTGGTAGTTCTATCGGGAGGGTGTGGAACAAGTATAGAAGTCTAGGTAGTATTGCCATTTTCAGGATCGCAGCTCTGCCGAACCAGGAAAACCGCCCTTTTGTCCATTTATTTAAATCTGCTTCTATTTTTGTCAGGAGAGGTTGAAAATTGATTGAATATAGGGAACCCACGTTCCGGGAGAGGTGAATCCCAAGGTATGTCAGGGAGTTTGGTTCCCATTTAAATGGGCAGTTGGATTTGGTCAGTTTCTCTGTTTTCGGATCTAGATTCAGGCCCAAAGCCTCGCATTTTTTTTGGTTTATTTTGAAGTTGGAGATATGGGTAAAGTCTTGGAATGTTTTTAGAAGATTGGGGACAGAAATGTGTGGTTGAGTGATGTAGAAAAGGAGATCATCTGCGTAGGCCGCGACTTTGTATTCTGTGTTATTCAACTTGACTCCGCGGATCGCTTCTTGTTTGTTTATTGTTCTTATTAGTGGTTCTATCGACAGGATGAAGAGCAAGGGTGAGAGTGGACACCCCTGTCTCGTGCCGTTATTGATTAAGACTTTGTTAGAGAGGGAACCATTTACTTTAATATTAGCACTAGGGTTTGCGTAAATGGCATGAATCCACTTCATTTGGTTCCATTTTAACACAAAGATTGGGATATTTTTTTTTTAGCCATGTGACTGTCATTTTCAAATGTCATTGGCTCTCAGTTGAATACACCTGTCATTTTTTTAAATGAAGGATTCATATTCTGGTGCGTTCGCTTTGTGAACCGCACCTATTATACTGAAAGGAAAAGCACATGTGGATTTATTATACCTGCTTGTTGCTTTCCATTCATCACTGGCAGGAAGTCTTTCCTCTAGATGCCCTGTTATCAGCATCACTTAACCGAAGCTTAGATGGGAGGAAAGAGAGATGAGGCTGGATCCAGAGAGTTATGCTGTTTGTCAACACACTGACCCAGTTTTTTTTTTTCACAAGGCTTCTCTGCCAACAAATTCTGTGATTACAGGACACAGATCTCACTGAAGACATCTGTGATCTATTTAAACAGGGCATGCTCCATGCAAGCAAACAGCTCTGGTCTATAAATGGCGATTCTTTGTTATATAATCACAGGAAGCAGTCACACATTTAAGCAAAAATGTTAATTACCTCTGTGACGAAGAGATAGGAAATTGCCAGCAGCCAAGAAGGGATGAAGCATTAAAGAAAGACTTGGGAAAGACAAATTGTGATAAGTCATGTGGGACTACAGTTTCCAACTTTTTTTGCAAGCTAGTGGAAGGATACCAAGGGCTCATTCACACCATATCCAACGAGCTGTGCTGATCTGCATCAAACAACTTAGGCTCAATGCAAAGGCAGATAAAAAGCAATAATGCTGCTTTGAAGTGCATTACGTGAAATGCAATATGTCTGTATACCTCGCCACGATGCACTGCGGTGCATAGAGTTGAATGAAGTCGAGTGGACAAACCCCATATGTGATGAGGGCTGGATCTAGTCTATTTTATCTTAGGGTGCGCATTAAAAAAAGTCAAGCTGCATAATGCTGACAGTGTGACAGAGATGCAGGGAACTAGTTTTGCCCATTCAGTGCCCTTCTATGCCACTAGTCACAACCCGGAAATAACATCTGGCAGGCAGTGCAGAGGTGGTGCAGAAGTGAACAGGGGAAGCAAGTATGTATTAATCTGTCATTCGATTAGATGCTGTGCCTCCTTATGTTAGGCGTCCCTCTTAGAGATTGTCGCCTTATAGCAGGGGTCCTTATCAGAGTCCCTTTTTACATCAGTTGCCCCCATCAGAGTAGCCCCTCGCATCTAGTGTCCCCATCAGAGTGCCCTGTTGCATCAACTGTCTGCATAAGAGTCCCTCTTTACATCAACTGGCCCATCAAAGCCCCCCTTACATCAATTGTCCCCATGAAAGTGCACTTTACATCAATTGTCCCCATCAGAGTGCCTCCTTGCATCTGGTGTCCCCATCAGCGTGCCCGCTTGCATGAACTGTCTGCCTCAGAGTCCCTCTTTACATCAACTGGCCCATCAGAGCCCCCCTTACATTAATTGTCCCCATCAGAGTGCCCCCTTGCATCCTTTTTTACATCAATTGGCCCATCAGAGCCCCTTTACATCAATTGTCCCCATCAGAGTACCCCTTTGCATCTGGTGTCCCCATCAGCGTGCCCCTTGCATCTGGTGTCCCCATCAGCATGCCCGCTTGCATGAACTGACTGTCTCAGAGTCCCTCTTTACATCAACTGGCCCTTCAGAGCCCCCTTACATCAATTTTCCCAATCAGAGTACCCCCTTGCATAAACTGTCTGCATCAGAGTCCTTCTTTACATCAATTGTCCCCATCAGAGTATCCCTTTGCATCTGGTGTCCCCATCAGAGTAACCCCTTGAATCAACTGTCTAC
Source organism: Lithobates pipiens (assembly GCF_037356315.1). Classification (NCBI taxonomy): domain Eukaryota; kingdom Metazoa; phylum Chordata; class Amphibia; order Anura; family Ranidae; genus Lithobates; species Lithobates pipiens. The sequence goes on from NW_027507686.1 coordinate 204,821,893, forward strand.
ATCAGCATCCCTCTTTACTTCAACTGGCCCATCAGAGCCCCCCTCACACCAACTGTCCCCATCAGAGTGCCCCTTTGTATCTGGTGTCCCCATCAGAGTAACCACTTGAATCAACTGTCTGCATCAGAGTCCTTCTTTACATCAACTGACCCATCAGAGCCCCTTTACATCAATTGTCCCCATCAGAGTACCCCTTTGCATCTAATGTCCCCATCTGAGTAACCCCTTGAATTAACTGTCTACATCAGCATCCCTCTTTACATCAACTGGCCCATCAGAGTCCCCTCACATCAATTGTCCCGATCAGAGTGCCCTCTTGCATTAACTCTCTGCCTCAGAGTCCCTCTTTACATTGACTGGCCCATCAGAGCCCCCTTACATCAATTGTCTCCATCAGAGTGCCCCCTTGCATCAACTGTCTGCATCAGATTCCTTCTTTACATCAACTGGCTCATCAGAGCCCCTTTATATCAATTGTCCCAATCAGAGTACCCCTTTGCACCTGGTGTCCCCTTCAGAGTAACCCCTTGAATCAACTGTCTACATCAGCATCACTCTTTACATCAACTGGCCCATTAGAGCCCCCCTTACATCAATTGTCCCCATCAGAGTGCCCCCTTACATCCACTATCTCCATCAGAGTCCCCTTAAATCAGCTGTCCCGATCAGAGTGCCTCTTTGATCAGTGGGTGCAAGCTTAGAGCACTGGCTGGGGCATGACTAAAATCAGCTCACCCCAGGACCCCCCTAGATCCGGGCCTGATGTGATGACGCAGACTGAAAAATAACTGCAAGTCTCAGCAAGCAATGATGGAGGATTGTGCAGAATATAAATACATTGTGAACATTAATGAATTTTCTCTAGAAAGTTGTGTCCCATCAAGGTATACTTACCCATCCAGCACCCACTTGCTTCCTCCCACATTTGTTGGAACCCTCACCTGTTGCTCTAATGGAGCATGGCTTCCAGGTCCGGGAGAGTTTTTGGTAATTTCCCCGATGTGACAGTGCTTGGGATAATCATTTGTGGAAGGAGAGCAGTGATATCATCCAACCATGTAAGCACTAAATGGTCAGATGTCAGATAAGTGATTCTATCCCTGGTGACAACCTATCAGAGTCAGGATTGCTAAGAAAGAACTTGTCCAACGAATTTGCACCTTTGCTAGCCAGACCACTGAGGTCCCTTACCAGCCAGCAAGATTCTGCTGTCCTGTAGTTCAGAAATCCCGGCCAGGTAACATGGTCATATCTGTGACCTTCAGTGGAGTTAGGTAGTACACCTTGGTCAAGGACCTCCCTCTAGCCTCTCCTTCTGTAAATATATTCACAGTGTTAGACATGGTTTAGACTGGAGCCTCTCCCTTGGTTGTAAACCTCAGACATGAAATATGAACAAAGCATATCCCTCTATAGCAGTGGTTCTCAACTCCTGTCCTCAGGACCCACTAAGGGCCGGTTCACACTGCGGGCGATGCGAGGCGACACGACTTGCCTCGCCGCGATCTGACAAGTCGCCCCCGTTCTGTACAATGGAACCGTTCTGAGAGGAGCGACTCGAGTTGCTCCGACTCAGAAAAAAGGTTCCTGTACTACTTTTGGGCGACCTCGGGGCGACTTGCATTGACTTCTATACAGAGGTCGCGGCAGGTCGCGGCAGGTCGCGGCGAGGCAAGTCGGTGTCGCCTCGCATCGCCCGCAGTGTGAACCGGCCCTAACAGGCCAGCTTTGCAAGATAGCCGAAATACATCACAGGTGATATAATTTGCTGCTCAGTGATTGCAGTATTCTAGTCTGTATCAACCCAAGGTAATACTTCAAATCTGGCCTGTTAGTGGGCCCTGAGGACAGGAGTTAAGAATGGGAACCACTGCTCTATAGTGTGTACCTGTGTCAACCCAGAGCACTAAGCGTCATTTCTGTCTGCTGCTTTGTTCTTCTATTATCAGCACTATCATTAGTGCTGATAACACATCATCAATAACGCATCATTACATCATTATCATCAGTCGCTTCTGACAAATTTCCCTGACATGAAGAGAAAAAAGGTGACAATGGAGGGACCTCCAGCTGATTGTCAGCCTCAGCTCAGTTCCTATGTGTGGTGTGAAGGGGTGTGTCCCTTCCCTCAAATCAGCTCTCAGAACTCTCCTCTCTGAGCTCTGCATAGTGTAATTTCAGCTCCCCGCCCCCTTTTTTCTGACGGCTCAAACAAGCTTTATAAATCCTAGATGGATGTAGATAAGAGAAGACTGCAGATAAACAGGTACAACTTATGTAGGAGGCTGAGTCCAACTATTCTTAAAAATGTCCCCTCTCCCCCTCCTCCTACCTATCCTGGCTAACCTATAACAAAGATGTGCGAACACTATGCGCATGCCTATGGTTACAATACACTGAGGGCCCACACTAAAGCATTTAATTGCAGTGCATATTGATGCATGTTTGTTAACATGCATTATAGCACACATTAACATGCATTGCATTAGGGCAGCCCATTCTTTATGAATGGACCGCCAAAACACCACAATGGATAAAAAAAAAAAAACACGTGTGACCCTTTTATAACACACCACATAGAGAGAAGGTGCATTGCCGTGTGTTGTGTTAATGTGCATTACATAACAAAAGTGTGAATGGGCCTTAAAGATCGCAACTTATATAACTGAATTATACGCAGGTTTTTTTTTTTTTTATATCCACTTGGATTCGGCTTTGAATTCTCTGAGCTGCTGAACTGGCTAAACCATCCAAAGCAAGAGCATTGGAGGTCAGCAGCTGGGATGTTATGTCCAAAAGCCTCGGACCACCTCCTTGAAGCACTGTAGATAGCTATTTTTTTTGGAGCCTTTTTTTAGATCAATGTCTGTTGATGAGAAAAACTGTAGGTTTATCTTTCCCTTTTCTGTGTCAGTTTAGCTAAGGTACAGTATATACTGATTCACCAAGCTGATCACATATAGAAAAGGTTATGCCTGTTACCATACAAGTTAAAGTATATGTCAATGCACATACTTTGTATCCTATGCTAACACAGTGACTAGTGTGCTAACATTGCACTAACAATTTATTTTTATTTTTTTAACCACTTGGGTACCGCGCTATTGCAAAATGACGGCAATAGCGCGGACCCACATTTCCGGGACTACGTCTATTGACGTCATCCCGGATACGAGCGGCCTGCGCGCCCCCTGAGTCCGTGAGACTCGCCTGATCACCGATCCGTGTAAGGGGTCGATCCCGACCCCTTATCACGTGATCAGCTGTCAGCCAATGACAGCTGATCATGTGATAAAACGGAGCCGGTAATCGGCTAGTATTCCTCCTCGCGCTGACAGCGCGAGGAGAAAAAAAAAAAGCCGATCGCCGGCGGCCGTGTTCGGGACATCAGTCCCGATCACGGCCAGCAATTTAAACGGACACCTGCCCCCTGCCAGTGCCCACCTGCCACCCGCAGTGCCATCCTGAAATAAAGTAAGTGCCCCCCTGTCAGTGCCACCCAGCAGTGCCCATAGTGCCCACAGTGCCACCCAGCAGTGCCCACAGTGCCACCCAGCAGTGCCCACAGTGCCACCCACAGTGCCACCCAGCAGTGCCACCCACAGTGCCACCCAAAATCTGCCTCAAAGGTGCTGCACCCCAGTGCCGCCCATCAGTGCCCAGCAGTGCCGCCCATCAGTGCCCAGCAGTGCCGCCCATCAGTGCCCAGCAGTGCCACCTATCAGAGCCACCTATCAGTGCCACCTATCAGTGCCCATCAGTCCCATCTATCTGTGGTACCTATCAGTGCCCATCCGTGCCACCCATCCGTGCCACTTATCCGTGCCACCCATCCGTGCCATCTTATCTGTGCCCATCTTTGCCCATCAGTGCCGCCTTATCTGTGCCCATCGGTGCCGCCTTATCTGTGCCTATTAGTGCCGCCTTAACTATGCCTATCAGTGCCCACCAGTGCAGCCTATCAGTGCCCACCAATGCAGCCCATCAGTGCCCACCAATGCAGCCCATCAGTGCCCACCAATGCAGCCTATCAGTGCCGCCTAATCAGCGCACTTCAATGAAGGAGAAAAATGACCCGTTTGCAAAATTTTATAACAAACTATTAAAACATGATTTTTTTTTTTTTTTTTTTTTTTGCATCTTTTTTTGTTTGTTTAGCAAAAAATAAAACTCCGAGCTGTAACTAAATACCACCAAAAGAAAGCTCTATTTGTGGGAAAAAAATGATAAAAATTTCATTTGGGTACAGTGTTGTATGCCCGCGCAATTGTCATTCAAAGTGCATCAGCGCTGAAAGCTGAAAATTGGTCTGGGACTGAGGGGGGTTTAAGTGCCCAGTAAGCAAGTGGTTAAAGGACTGTAAAGCGTTTTTTTTTTTTTTTTGCAGTCATTGGATTTCTTTACTTCCTGATAGTGGTGGACAGATACTATACAGTATATCCTCACATACAGCAGAAAGTAAGTTCCAAGGGATGGCGCTGCAACGCAGAAGGAGGTTCCTTTCAAACTCCTCCTACTGGCTGACAAAACTACAAGCTGAGGTTTGACAGCAAAGCTCTGAACAGGAGCACCTGTCAATCAATCAGGCAGGGTTGGGCAGGGGGTGTGGCAGGCAAACAGACTACAGGAGAGGCAGGCATGCCGTGCATGAGCACAGAATCCTGTATTTCTTAACAGCTAATGGGCACAAACTGAGGCATGGATTTGCTTCCATGGTCAGTTTACATTAAATTGGTTGTGAACATTCATTTTTTTTTATTATTACAAACATGCCTTTACTTACCTGCTCTGTGCAATGGTTTTGTACAGAGCAGCCCTGATCCTCTTCTTCTGGCGTCCCCTGCTGACGCTCCAGACTCTTCCTCTTCGTCGGGTGCCCCCATGGTAAGCTGCTTTCCATGGGGGCACCCATGGAGGCTCGATCCTGAATTCCTGATGCTACATCCATAAACACAGACAGAAGGACTTGGCCCTGCCACCCTGTTCCCGTACCACAGCTTTTGATTAACAGCAGTATATTAAGGAGAAAAACTTTGAGGCTTTACAACCACTTTAAGGAAGCAAGGGTACTGACAGGATCAACCAGGTGGTTGACAAGAAAGTTGTCCCTCAAAGGCCACTACAGCCTAACACTCCATCACTAGTTCTTACACCCGACAACTCCACCCACAGCAGGCTGACCATGGGTATGGAGGCCTGCCCCCCACAACACTGAAGAAATTACACTTTGCTACGATGTAAAGTAGTGAGCGTACAGTTTGTATAACAGTGTAAATTTACTATCCCCTTAAAATAACTCAACACACAGCCATTAATGTCTAAACCTCTGGTAACAAAAGTGAGTACACCCCCAGTTTCTTTAGCAAGGCAGTGGTTGTCTTAGAGGTGTGTTTGGGGTCCTTATCACGTTGGAATACTGCCCTGCGGCCCAGTCTCCGAAGGGAGGGGATCATGCTCTGCTTCATTATGTCACAGTACATGTTGGCATTCATGGTTCCCTCAATGAACTGTAGTTCCCCAGTGCCAGCAGCACTCATGCAGCCCCAGACCATGACACTCCCACCACCATACTTGACTGTAGGTAAGACACACTTTTCTTTGTACCCCTCACCTGGTTGCCGCCACACACGTTTGACATCATCTGAAACAAATACGTTTATTTTTGTCTCATCAGACCACAGGACATGGTTCCAGTAATCCATGTCCTTATGCTGCTTGTTTTTAGCAAACTGCGGACTTTCTTGTACATCATCTTTAGAAGATGCTTCCTTCTGAGATGACAGCCATGCAGAACAATTTGATGCAGCGTGCAGCGTATTGTCTGTGCACTGACAGGCTGACCTCCCACCCCTTCAACCTCTACAGCAATGCTGGCAGCACTCATAAGTCTATTTCCCAAAGACAACTTCTGGATATGACACTGAGCACGTGCACTCTTTGGTCGACCATGGCGAGGACTGTTCTGAGTTGAACCTGTCCTGTTAAACTGGTGTATGGTCGTGGCCACCGTGCTGCAGCTCAATTTCAGGGTCTTGGCAATCTTCTTATAGCCTAGGCCATCTTTATGTAACGCAACAATTATTTTTTACAGATCCTCAGTGAGTTCTTTGCCATGAGGTACCATGTTGAACTTTCAGTAATCAGTATTAGAAAGTTAGAGCGATAACACCAAATTTAACACACCTGCTCCCCATTCACACTGGAGACCTTGTAACACTAATGAGTCACATGACACCGGGGAGGGAAAATGGCTAATTGGGCACATTTTGGACATTTTTACTTAGGGTGTGTACTCAATTTGTTGCCAGCGGTTTAGACATTAATGGCTGTGTGTTGAGTTATTTTGAGGGGACAGCATATTTACACCGTTAAACAAGCTGTACACTCACTACTTTACATTGTAGCAATGTAGCACCTGAAAAAAATATTTACAAAAATGTGAGGGGTGTACTCACTTTTGTGAGATACTGTATATCTTTAAACACAGACTGTAAAATCTGTTTGTTAGTTTTCCAAATATAGAAGAGATACATATATACATAGATATATACAAGATATAAATATATACAACTCAATCATACTTTCAAGATCCAACACATTTATACCTGTTAGTATTGTTAATACAGAAATATTAGATAAAGGAAAGCTTCTAACACCGGCTACCACAATGAAACACATAAAGAAACAAAGGAGGCATGTTTCAGATTTACAAACTGCAGCTCATCCAAAGGCTTGTTTAAGTGTGAACACACTTGTTGAAAACAATTCTTTCCTGTGTGCCCTTACAGAGATTGGCATTTTCCCTGCTCTGTGTGAATAGATACACAGAGCAGCGGCTTGGGAGCGAGCTTGCTCATGTGCCCCCATAGCAAGCTGCTTACTATGGGGGCCCTTGGCAGGAGGGAGGGGCCATGAGCACCAGCGGGGGGAGGGGGGACCCGAGAAGAGGAGGATCAGGGCTGCTCTGTGCAAAACCATTAAACAAAATAGGTAAGTATAACATGTTTTTTTTTTTTTTATTTTTTTTTTTAACTCCGCCGATGATTGACGTCAGCCACGGAGAGGACAGACACCGCCACTGAGCGAGCAGCAGTGTGGGACAAGATGCTATTTATATAAACTTTCCGGCGGATATATAGGACTGATGTGGATATTATTGATGCATTTATATCAGCTATGTTTGTAAGTGTGATTTTAAAGCGAGATGGCTTTTACTAATAGATTTGGAATGTTAACAAGATTACGCTATGTAGAGTTGTTTTTTCTTGATAACATCAACAACCTTTGAAGCGATCCTCAAGTGTGTTGTACCAGCTCCTTGATGTTTGAAGTGACACCGCAAGCAAAAGCTGGGTAATAAGGTATTCTGGTGAGTGTTAACTCTTAAGGGAGTGTTAACTCTTAAGGGGGTTGGTGATTATCTCACAGATCATCATAGCAAGATCCCGCATATGCCATTGACTAAAGACTTTTTCTTACACATGTGGACTTTATATAAATCATTGTGGATATTATATGCATGAAATTGTAATCTGATCCTGGTGATGGAGTGCCGCTTATAGTGTTTTTAGGTTGTGCTAGCAATACTTGTTGGAATTTGTGATCGATTTGGTATAGTGGCTGCTGGAGTCACACCGTAACATAAATTTTTTTGTAATGTTCATTAAGGAATAGTAATTATTCAATTTATTCAATTTCCTGCAAGTGTGCCCCGAGTAGAGTATTCCAATTTGATTGATTCATAACCTAGGGCAGGGGTAGGCAACCTTTTAAAAATGTTGTTTTCAAAGAAATTGAGTGTTATGATTTTATAACAAAAAAAATGTCAACTTCACACTCTCAATCACGAAAAAGGATTTTTTATAAAGTAAATGCTAGACATGTGCAGAGTGAAATATTTTGTTTCGGAATTTCGTTTTCGTCCAAAAAATAAATTTATTTAGTTACTCCCGAAATTCGTTTTTTTTTATTTCGTTTTTCGTTCAAAAATTGCATTCGTCCAAAAATCCACTGTCTTTGAAGGCTTATGCTGTCTGTTGAATGTATAAAGAAGATTCAACGGAGCTGCTAAACTCTATATAGCCTATAGGGGGAGCATTTGACTCCGGAAATGTACGATTGCAGCGTCGTACAGTTTCGATGCTCCGTCGAATATTATTATAAACATGTGCGTTTTTCGTTGCTTTGTCGAATCTCCATCGTTCATGTTGAATGAATGGTCTAAGTCTCACAGTGTTAGGTGTCTGATAGTAGGTGACTGATAATAACTAATATGGCGGCAACCCATTGTGAGAGCGACATGGAGGCATTGCAGGACATTTCTGGGCCATCTACAAGTGTTTCTGTATATATATTATATACTCGTTCAAACAGAAACTGGTGGACTTGTGATAGCGATCACTGATCAGACGGGTAACAAGATTCTATAATAATAAATCCCCCCCACAACACAGGCAGCCTCTGAGGCTCTCACAACAACACTAACAGCACCACTACCCCTGACCTGAGCTCATCATTGCCCATCCATTCCAGATGCTTGTATGTGACATCACATACATCATATACATCACATACAAGCACATGGGCTGGATGCAAGAGGTGGATTTGCAGGATCAGTGTGTCAGGGCAGGTAGATGTGTCTCATATCTGCTTCCTTTCACCACTCTGCATATCACACATATCATAGATGAGAAGAGGGTACATCAGTGAAGCAGATGAGCAGGAGGGGTTCAGAGGTGGGACATAAGAGCAGGAGGGTACAGCCGTGGCGCAGATGTGCAGGGAGCTTACAGTGGTGGAAGAGATGAGAAAAGAGTTCAGCAGTGGGACAGAAGAGCAGGGAGTACAGTGATGGGGCAGATGAGCAGGGGGCGGTTGAGAGTTGGGTCAGATGAGAAGGGGGTTCAGCAGTGGGATAAAAGAGCAGGGGGTACAGCAGTGGGGGAAGATGTGAATGAAGGTGCATTGGTGGGACAGATAAGCAGGCAGTTACAGTGGTTGGGCAGAAGAGCAGGGTGTACAGAGGTGGGGCAGATGTACAGTGGCGGGGCAGAGGAGAAAGGAGGTGCATTGGTAGGACAGATGAGCAGGAGTTTACAGCGGTGGGTCAGGGGAGTAGGGGGGTACAGAGGTGGTATAAACAAGGCCAAGGATAAATCCAAGGAAAGATTCGAGTGTACTCACCTGCTGACAACTGAATCAACCAATCTAACAGTATGCATTAAATACTGGTAGGAAAGATGAGCAGGAGGGGTTCAGCGGTGGGGCAGATGTGAAAGGAGGTGCATTGGTGGGACAGAAGAGCAGGGGGTTACAGTGGTTGGACAGAAGAGTAAGGGGTACAGAGGTGGAGCAGATGTACAGGGGGGTACAGTGGGGGGGGGGGGCAGAGGAGAAAAGAGGTACATTGGTGGTACAGATGAGCAGGGGTTTACAGCAGTGGGGCAAAGGAGCAGGGGGGTACAGAGGTGGGGCAGATGTGCAGAGGGGTGCAGAGGAGAAAGGAGGTACATTGGTGGGACACATGAGCAAGGGGTTACAGCGGTGGGGCAGAAGAGCAGGGGGAACAGAGGTGGGACAGATGTGCAGGAGATATAGTGGTGGGGCAGATGAGAAAGGGGGTTACAGTGGTGGGGCAGATGAGCAGATAAGTTAGCAAACAGTGTTAGGACAGATGAGAAGATGGTTCAGCAGTGAGACAGAAGAGCATGGGGGTTACAGTGGTGGGGCAGATGTACAGATGGGACAGATGAGCAGGGTACAGTGGTGGGGCAGATGTGCAGGGGGTTACAGTGGTGGGGCAGTTGTGCAGGGGGTTCAGTGGTGGGGCAGATGAGAAAGGGGGTACATTGTTGGGGCAGATGAGCAGGGGGTCACAGTGGTGGGACAGAAGAGCAAGGGGGTACAGAGGTGTGCCAGATGTACAGGGGGTTACAGTGGTGGGACAGATGAGTAGTGGTGTACAGTGGTGGGGCAGATGAGCAGGGGGGTACAGTGGTGGGGCACATGTGCAGGGGGTTACAGTGGTGGGGCAGATAAGCAGGGGGGACAGTGATCTGAAGTGTGGAGCTGCAAGAATTGGGGCTAATCTGAGGTGTGAGAGAGGAGGATATTCATTTCTCACTACTACTCAAGTCGTTTTCAACATTTACTTAAAAAAAAATCCTTTTCATGATTGAGAGTGTGAAGTTGACATTTTATTGTTAGAAAATCAGCACACTCAATTTCTTTGAAAACACTTTTCGGCACACTGTGCTCAAAAGGTTGCCTACCCTTGATCTACATCACAATGATCTGTGTTCACAACAAACTGATTTATTTTGTGTTCAGCATTGGTTATGATGTTTTATAGTCCCAGATATTATATTAATGAACTGTATGTTAAATTGAACATCTAGTAAAAAAAAAAAAAATCTATAATCTGCCTGTTCTGAGCAATAACATTTGTCTTCTTTGTCTGCTTCAAAATGGAAGATTATTCAGATCTTCATTAAAGTACAATGTAATTATATATTAGCCGAATAAAAGATTAGAAATGTCAACTCAATGGCTTTTTTTGTAAGAGCTGCTTTCAAAGCTTCTGCTGATAAATTTCTCACTTGCAGACAGCAAAGCCCTGGGGCCTAAATAGCCACAATTTTCATTATCTCAGCTAATAAAAAAGTTTAATCAAACATACATAATTTGTAGTGTGCAAGGAGAATCATTCAGCAGAAGTGGATGGTCTGGAGAAAGCTTTATAATACACCACCAATGAATATATTATTGAGTTCCACCAAATGAAAAATGACATGGAGGGGGTGTCACGTTGGGGCCTAAGTTTACTTAAAAAAATAAGTACAAGGGACATTACTTACCATTCAGTGAGATGTGTCCCTTGTGCTGCTGTGTCCTCGTTCAGCAGTAATCCTCCTCCTCCAATGCCCCTAACACCATAATCTTGCGGTGCGGCGGGGGCGGGGTGGATATAACTAAAGTAGCAGTCATAGGCTCTCAACACGAGTGCCCCACTATGCTCACCCTTTCTGTCTAGCTCTTCCATTCATAGAAGCAGTAGTACAGCTTCTATAAATGAAACAGAATCTATGACTGGAGGAGGACCTTTCAATCATCCGCCCTTCCTCCATTCATAGATTGCGTTTTATTCATTGGATCTGTACTACTGCTTCTATGAATGGAGGAGCTATTCAATCATAGAAGTGGCCATAGTCGGGCAGTCTTGAAGCGTCCCTATGTCAGCTCCCTTAGTTATTTTAACCCCTGAGCCCTGGAGATTGTGGTGGCGAGGGTGGGGAGGCATTAGAGGAGTAACGCAAAGGCAGAAACTTACTGAAGGTAAGTATTAGTGAGTGGAGATAGACCTGTCACCCACCTGCTCAGGGTTCAGTGGATCGATCCCCCACTAAGCAAGCGGAGTTCGCCAAGCTGAGGCACCTTAGGCACAGTGCTCAGGAGTATCACTCAAATTTCATGGGTCAGGAATTTCTATTGCAGAGAGTGTAGGAATCAGGACTATTTATTACACAAAGTTCAGAAGTGCTTAATCCACAGAGTGCAGGGATCAGGAATATATAAAACATAGAGGGCAGGGGTGAGGAGTGTGTAACACACAGAAGGTAGGGACCAAGATACCTTAACACACTGAGTGCAGCTGTCAGGAGTATGTAATGCAGAGGTTTAAGTGTGTGTAATGTACACAATGCAAGAATCAGGAGTGTATAATGCAAGGGTCAGATGTATATAATGTAGAGCTCAGTGTACATTACATAGAGTGTGGGGATCAAATTTTCACCGCTCCCCTCAGTACACATCTCTCCCTCTCCCCAGTACATATCTCCCCCCAGTGTACATCTCTCCCTTCCCCAAGTTCACTCACTGATACGCATTTCTTGGGTGGCACAGTGGTGTAGTGGGTAGCACTCTAGCCTACCAGTTAAAAGTGTCACTGGTTCGAATCCCAACCATGACACTACCTGCCTGGAGTTTACATGTTCTACATGTGCCTGCGTGGGTTTCCTCTGGGTACTTCGGTTTGCTCCTACACTCCAAAGGTTAATTGGCTTCTGTCCAAAATTGGCCCTTGTATATGAATGTGAGTTGGAGACCTTGGATCGTGGGCTCCTTGAAGGTAGGGACCGATGTATGTGTGGACTGCTGCGGAAATTGAAGGCGCTATATGGGTACCCTAAATAGGGATAATTGGAGACACGTACCCTCAGGCCGCGTACACACGCGGGGACTGTTCGCCCAACTTTGTCCGCTGAACAGTGTTTCGGCGGACAGTCCGCTCGTGTGTGGGCTTTCAGCGGACAGTTTCAGCGAACAGTCCGCTGAACAAGGTTTTTCGGAAATTCCGTAAAACTGTCCGCTGAAACTTTGTTTCAGCGAACAGTCCCCTCGTGTGTAGGCTTGTTCGTCAAACTAAGTTCCGCGCATGCTCAGAAAGGATTTACACGCCGAAAGTTATAATGCAGTGTATAGGACGTTGTATTTTCCGTCCCGTCGTACGTGCCGTTCACGTCATTGCGCACGGTTTCAGCAAACTGTTCGTTCGTCGTGTGTGGGCAAGTCCGTCCATGCTAATTTTGAGCGGACTGTTTGCTGAAACTGTTTGACGGACAAAGTTGGGCGAACAGTCCCCGCGTGTGTACGCGGCCTCACTCAGGATGGAGTGGTGTCTTTATTCAACCTTACTAACTATGTAAGTTCTCTCTCACCCATCAGTACATATATCTCATTACATTATGGGAATTGTACTTTTTTGAAGTGTCTCTGCACACTAACAGGAAGAGACATTGGTGTTTCTCTTCCAAGTCCCTGGGCATAACGGTTTCACCATTTGTGTACTGTGGGGGAAAGGGAGAGATGCGTATTAAGGGGAGTGGAGGAAATCTGACCACTGAATAAAGTTGCCGATTATTTAGAAAAGTCTGTCTCACTACGTCATGAGATTTGGATGGTAGAACCTGTATCAACATACTTATTAAAGCCATACCTATGAGTGCACTACACAGATATAAACAACACAAATCAATGCAGCTTTTCAATCAATAATACATCATTACATTTATTTTTGATTTGAAAGCAATGTAAGTGCCTGAATATGACCTGGTGTGAGCCTCATACTGTCCTCTCTATAGCAGAGCTTAGACTGGCAGAGGAAGAAGCAGCATAAGCAGTCAATCAGTTCATGTGCTTACAAAAAACATGCTGATAGGATGAAAAAGCTCATCACTGTGCTGCCTCTCCTTTCATTATCCAATCAAAGGCAGGGACAAGTCCAGGACAACCTAGACTCGGTGCAAGTGGGCTGAATGATCCTGGTCATCAGATTGAGAATATCTAGAGTCAGAATTAAAATTCTGTAGGTGAAATCTTTCAATTGAAGCTGAATATTCCAGCAAAATCTGGTTCAATTTTTTTTTTTTTTTTTTTTATGAGCTATTTACTTTTAATTTGTTGTTTTGTAGTTGGAGCTCACCTTTAAAGTATATCAAAACCTCAAACTCAATTTGGTTTGGTTTGGATGACATAGAGGAATATTAGAACCTTTGCTGGTTTTATTGTTTGGTGGGGAAATGTACTCTTTTCATTTCTCCTTGTGGATATTGTTACCATGAATTAATGAAAATTAGTCCAATCTAAAAGTTTGAGCTCCCACAAAAAAGCAATGGAGGGGAAATCCAATGAGTCCAATGAGGCACATTTCCCTTGCTTTAGAAAGATTCCCTCTTACTTACTGTTGTATATAGGAAGAGGGTCAACCACATCAATTTTATATTTCAATGTTTTTATTGAAAGTAAGAAAATATAAATGGTAGAAAATGTCACATTCAAGGACACATACATTTCTCAGGTATACATAGCAATGAGAACACTGATACATTAATGATGCTTGAAAGAACAATCTAAAAAAAATCATCAACTATAGACCATTTAATACCAGAGAGGTGAAGAACGGTGAACAGTAATCAATGCAAAAGTTGGTAAGTACAAACTAGGTCCATATTGAACCAAAGTAGCATCAAAATGTACATTGTGCTGTGGGGAATACATTGTAAATAGCCAATTCACAATAGGAGTGGTAGGAAGGGAAATTAGGGGAAGGAGAGGGACCTTGGATAAGAGATTATAGGGAATCCCCACTAGTAAAATTCCTGAGAATAAAACCACAATAATTGCGAAGTAACAATATTTGAGTGGTCAAAGAACAAACAAGGAAAGAAAAAAGGGGAAAAAAGAGAAGAGATTAAAAAGAAGAGAGTCTGCTATGAACTTGTTAAGGGACAGACAGGTCTTGAATCCACAGGTCCTGTGTTTTATCAAATTTTTTGGTGTTATTACAGAGAATACAGGTAAGTTTGTCATTAACCATGATCCAATTAAGTTTACTTTTAACATAATCAAGAGATATCGCCGAATGATTCCAATTATTGGCAATGGTAATTCTTGCTGCCAAGAATATGTACAAAATCAGTTTTGCTGACTTTTTTGGGAACATCTTCAGGTAATTTCTGGAAAAGGATGGGCTCAGGAGATATTCATTGCCATCACTGAATAAACAAAATTAGACATCCAATTCCAAAATCTGGATACTATAGGACATTGTCACGAAATGTGGTGCATAGTTCCCAATTGTCTGCAGCGCCGGAAACAAGTGGGCGATGTCCTCAGATGCATCTTTGTGATCCATGTGGGAACCAAATACCATCTTAAAACCCCCAAAAAAATGAAAATAATGTTTTCTATATGCGGACTTTCGAGGTACCACTAGGGATAGCAGATCAACAGGTATCTACATATACAATAAAGCATCTCCATTACAGGGAGGGAAGCTTAACACCAATAATGGCCTAATACATGTTTGTGATTTCTGTTTTTTATAGCATATTACTCAAATGCAGAGCTGTAGCCAACAGTGGAGCGCCCATTCACTTTTTAACATGTTGCATGGAATATATTCACTTCTTCAGGACAGAACAGTAGCACAATCAATGGTTGATCTATAACTTGTCCAAATGTGTGTAGTACTACCATATAAAGGGGGTACGGCTACTCCCTGGGGAGACACAGGGCCAAGAAGACAATAGACCCAATACGGAGAGACATGGAAGGATCTATGCCTGAAGAAGACCAGATCTGGTCATTCAAAATGTGTAACAAATTTTATTTGAGGCCTGGCCATAAAACTGGTTATTAATGTCGACCAACCCAAGTGAAAACACATTAATACTAAAAAATTATCAGTTTTGGAGCAGGCCCCTGCAGAAGAAGCGGAGAAAGACAAAGTGTAAGCCCTTGTACACACGGTCGGACATTCTGACAACAAAATCCGACGGATATTTTCCGATGGATTTTGTCCGAAACTGGTGTTGCATACACACGGTCGGACAAAGTTGTCAGAAATATCCGATCGTTTGGAACGTGATGACGTTTTTTCATTAAGACGGGAATACGTTCAGGCTAGTAGCCAATAGCTTTGGTCTCGTAATTTGATCTGAGCATGCGTGGCACTTTGTCCAATTGGAATTCTCTACAAACAATCGGACAAGTCCGATCGGATCATGTTGTCGGAAAATTTTATATCCAGCTCTCAAGCTTTGTTGGTCAGACATTCCAACAGAAAAAGTCAGATGGAGCCCACACAACACGGTCCGATCTGACATTTTCCGCCGGAATTTCCGACCGCGTGTACAAGGGCTAAGATGGTAAATAGCAGTAATGGATGGTAAATAGCAATAATAGGACTAATCCTGTTTAGCCTCTGACAATAATAGAGTCATCACATCAAGGAGAGGAATCCCATGCCAACACCACAAACATGTAGCCAAATTTTCAAATAATTGGGGGTGGCATGCACTGTTGTGTCAACAGGAAGGGAAGAGAAATCTTCCCAATGGGACACAAAACAAAAAAAAAGACTTTATCCAAAAAAAACAACAAAAAAAGATGTTGGCTTTAGATATACTGTAAGCCCTTGTACACACGGTCGGAGATTTCCGACAACCAAATCCGTCATGGGTTATTCCGACGGATTAATTCCGGAAGAGGTCTGGAAGTGATGTTGCATACACATGGTTGGACTAAGTTGTCGGAAAATCTGATTGTACATAACCTGATGACATTATTTCGTTAGGACGGGACTTCGGTCAGGCTAGTAGCCAATAGCTTTGGTCTAGGAATTTGATCTGAGCATGCGTGGCACTTTGTCCATCGGAGTAGGCTACACATGATCGGAGTATGTCCGATCGGAGCATTTTGTCGGAAAATATTTCCGGCAAGTTGGATAAGTTGGTCCGACGAATATTCAGACGGAAACAGTCCGATGCAAACCACACACAGTCGGAATATCCGACAAAACACTCTGATAGGAAACACTCCGACTGAATCTCCGACCGTGTGTACAAGGGCTTAGTATTTTGTCTACAATGCTTGCTTTAGTTCCATTTGTTATTTTGCATCAGGACTCCAAACCAGCTGTTATTTCTCTGTTTTCATGCTTACTGAAAATAAAAGGCCAAAGGGCATGTGTTGGTTTTGTAGGAATATAAAGTAACTTGCAGCAAATAAAATGTTCTTTCAAATGCAATTTTAAAATATAAATTTCTAAGGCGTAACACTCTTATTAGTGAAGAAGTTACAGCTAAAAAAAGTCTAATACTTAAATAATGTAAAGTAAATGTTATTTTTTTTTTTTACTTTAAAAGATGAAATCTCCACCAGCGATAGAAGCCAGTGCCTCCAGATGGTACAAAGCATGCAATGAGTCATTGTCAATAGCTGCATATTTCAAACCGACATATGCAAAAATATATTTCCCTAACAAAAATACTTTAAAGTTACATTGTAGGCTTGACGTCTCAGGGCTGAAAGAGAGACTTTTGTAGCTTCTCTTTCCTCTGTCTGTTTACTCATTTGTCAGGTTCAAATCCAAAGGATTAACAGAATACAGACATTTTTGTGTGTCCTCTACAAAGCACTTGGAGTTAATGCAAATTCCCTGTATGTTTTTTTGCATATTTTTTGATGTTTGAAACTGCTTTATGTTATTGTTAATATTTTTATATGTTCCATGGGCTTGTCTTTTGTTCTTCAAGGCTTCGTCTCTGGGACTGGGTCCAGGTACACTATATTACCAAAATTAAGGTCCATAAAGACATGGATGAGCGAGAACTTGACTGGCCTGCACAGAGTCCTGCCCTCAACCCGATAAAACACCTTTGGGATGAATTAGAGCAGAGACTGCGAGCCAGGCCTTCTCGTCCAACGTCAGTGCCTGAACTCACAAATATGCTTCTGAAAGAATGGTTAAACATTCCCATAGACACACTCAGGCCCGGACTGGCCATAGGGCAGACCGGGCGTTTGCCCGGTGGGCCGCGGGTCTCCGGGCCGCATGTCTGTCTGTGACATGCAGGGCCGGCCGCTGCCGTGGGTTCTGAAAGGCAGGGCCGGCCGCTAATGTTCTGCGCTGCATGCAGGGACATGTAGGGCTGGCCGCAGGTGGTGAGAGGAGCGGAGGCATTCTCCGCCTACTAAGCCCATCCATGGCAACCCAGGCCGTCGCTTCACGCATGCGCCCGGCAGCCGACGGGCACCTGGCAACCAGGACGCCAGGAGAGTAGAAAGGACGGAGGGCGGGGCGAGGCCGGGAGCTCCACTGAAGCTCTGACCCCGCCCCATGCAGCCCCTATGCTCAGGGCTGAGATCGGAGTATGAGGGCTGAGAGCCCCGCCTCCGAACCTCTGCGAGTCCCGCCCCCAGACCTTTGCAAGTCCTGCCTCCGGACTCCTGAGGGCCCTGAACCTCGATGTCTGAGGGCCCTGCACCTGGACCCTCAAGGCCCTGAAAGTCTGAGGCCCCACACCTGGACCCCTGAAGGCCCTGAACCTGCACCTCTGAGAGCACCATCCATCAATCAATGAGATCGGGCGGTGAGTCTGGCTGGCTAGGTAGGTCATTCTCCCCATAGAATGCTTGTTGAATGTTATCCTAGCCCTGACCTGCTAATGAACAATATAGTTGTACACTGCTGATAGGTAAAAATTTAAAATGGTTAATTAGTTGATCACCTCCTTTACTCTTGGTCATCTGTATTAATTTGCAGTCTCTGGTCATCTCCTGTATTAAATCCGCAGTCTCTGGTTATCTCCTGTATTAAATCCGCAGTCTCTGGTCATCTCCTGTATTAATTTGCAGTCTCTGGTCATCTCCTGTATTAAATCCGCAGTCTCTGGTCATCTCCTGTATTAAATTCGCAGTCTCTGGTTATCTCCTGTATTAATTTGCAGTCTCTGGTCATCTCCTGTATTAAATCCGCAGTCTCTGGTTATCTCCTGTATTAAATCCGCAGTCTCTGGTCATCTCCTGTATTAAATCCGCAGTCTCTGGTCATCTCCTGTATTACATCCGCAGTCTCTGGTCATCTCCTGTATTAAATCCGCAGTCTCTGGTCATCTCCTGTATTAAATCCGCAGTCTCTGGTCATCTCCTGTATTAAATCCGCAGTCTCTGGTCATCTCCTGTATTAAATCCGCAGTCTCTGGTTATCTCCTTTATTAGATTTGCAGTCTCTGGTCATCTCCTGTATTAAATTCGCAGTCTCTGGTCATCTCCTGTATTAAATCCGCAGTCTCTGGTCATCTCCTGTATTAGATTCGCAGTCTCTGGTCATCTCCTGTATTAAATCCGCAGTCTCTGGTCATCTCCTGTATTAGATCCGCAGTCTCTGGTCATCTCCTGTATTAGATCCGCAGTCTCTGGTCATCTGCTGTATTAGATCCGCAGTCTCTGGTCGTCTCCTGTATTAGATCTGCAGTCTCTGGTCGTCTCCTGTATTAGATCCGCAGTCTCTGGTCATCTCCTGTATTAAATTTGCAGTCTCTGGTCATCTGCTGTATTAGATCCACAGTCTCTGGTCACCTGCTGTATTAGATCTACAGTCTCTGGTCATCTCCTGTATTAGATCCGCAGTCTCTGGTCATCTCCTGTATTAGATCCGCAGTCTCTGGTCATCTCCTGTATTAGATTTGCAGTCTCTGGTCATCTCCTGTATGAGATTTGCAGTCTCTGGTCATCTCCTGTATGAGATTTGCAGTCTCTGGTCATCTCCTGTATTAGATTTGCAGTCTCTGGTCATCTCCTGTATTAGATCCGCAGTCTCTGGTTATCTCCTGTATTAGATTTGCAGTCTCTGGTCATCTCCTGTATTAGATTTGCAGTCTCTGGTCATCACCTGTATTATATCTGCAGCCTCTGGTTATCTCCTGTATTAGATCCGCAGTCTCTGGTTATCTCCTGTATTAGATTTGCAGTCTCTGGTCATCTCCTGTATTAGATCCGCAGTCTCTGGTCATCTCCTGTATTAGATCCGCAGTCACTGGTCATTTCCTATATTAGATTTGCAGTCTCTGGTCATCTTCTGTATTAGATTTGCAGTCTCTGGTCATCTCCTGTGCTAGATCCGCAGTCTCTGGTTATCGCCTGTATTAGATTTGCAGTCTCTGGTCATCTCCTGTGCTAGATCCGCAGTCTCTGGTTATCGCCTGTATTAGATTTGCAGTCTCTGGTCATCTCCTGTATTAGATCCGCAGTCACTGGTCATTTCCTATATTAGATTTGCAGTCTCTGGTCATCTCCTGTATTAGATTTGCAGTCTCTGGTCATCTCCTGTGCTAGATCCGCAGTCTCTGGTCATCTCCTGTATTAGATTTGCAGTCTCTGGTCATCTGCTGTATTAGATTTGCAGTCTCTGGTCATCTCCTGTATTAGATCTGCAGTCTCTGGTCATTTCCTGTAGTACATCTCTCAGTGAGCAGTAATGATGTGCAGTAACCTCTAGCAATGAATGAGGAAGCAGAAATTATGTGTTGTAACCTCTAACAACCAGTCAGTGATCAGTAATAATATGGTGTATCCTCTGGCAACCAGTTGCAATTGCTGCCTGATCTGCTGCAGTAAACCGATTTTGTGATTTACCGCTATGTGTTATATGTCTAAGAGCGGTCGGGGGGGGGGGGGGGCCCTAAGAAAATGTTTGCCCAGGTCCCAATCAACATTAAAGACGGCCCTGAGTGTATCCCCCCTGCTCGCCCCCCCTCCCCTCTCTTGTCAGCAGAGCACAGCTGTAATCTCATTTGGCTGCTCGGGTTGTTGATTTGTTTCTGTACCCCATGGGCCAATCAGAAGAGGTTAGCCATGCATCATGGGACATGTAGTACTGAAGGAGGTAAGCCGCATTGTTATCCACAGGCAGCAGACTTCAGCCCCCAGCATGCACTCTGCTGGGGGAAAGAGAGCCTGGAACCCAGGAAGAAGCTGAGTGGACTACTAAAGGAAAAAGAGAGGACTGTGCCATGGGAAGCCAGAGAGAGAGCCATGCTGCATCCACACCACCAGAGAGAGAGCGCCACCACCAAGCTGTACCCACACTTCCAGAGAGAGAGAGCCATGCTGTACCCGCACCACCAGAGAGAGCCACACTGTACCTGCACCACCATAGAGAGCCACACTGTACCTGCACCACCATAGAGAGCCATGCTGTACCCACACCACCAGAGAGAGCCACGCTGTACCCACACCACCAGAGAGAGCCACGCTGTACCCACACCACCAGAGAGAGCCACGCTGTACCCACACCACCAGAGAGAGCCACGCTGTACCCACACCACCAGAGAGAGCCACGCTGTACCCACACCACCAGAGAAAGCCATGCTGTACCCGCACCACCATAGAGAGCCACACTGTACCCACACCACCATAGTGAGCCACGCTGTACCCGCACCACCAGAGAGAGCCACGCTGTACCCGCACCACCAGAGAGAGAGCCACGCTGTACCTGCACCACCAGAGAGAGAGCCACGCTGTACCTGCACCACCAGAGAGAGAGCCACACTGTACCTGCACCACCAGAGAGAGCCACGCTGTACCTGCACCACCAGAAAGAGAGCCACGCTGTACCTGCATCACCAGAGAGAGCCACACTGTACCCGTACCACCAGAGAGAGCCACACTGTACCCGTACCACCAGAGAGAGCCACGCTCTACCTGCACCACCAGAGAGAGAGCCACGCTGTACCTGCACCACAAGAGAGAGAGCCACGCTATACCCGCACCACCAGAGAGAGCCACACTGTACCTGCACCATCAGAGAGAGCCACACTGTACCTGCACCACCAGAGTGAGAAACACGCTGTATCCGCACCACCAGAGAGAGCCAAGCTGTATCCGCACCACCAGAGAGAGCCACTCTGTACCGGCACCACCAGTGAGAGCCACGCTGTACCGGCACCACCAGTGAGAGTCACACTGTACCGGCACCACCAGTGAGAGCCACGCTGTACCCACACCATCAGGAAGAACCACTCTGTACCCACACCACCAGAGAGAGAGTCACGCTGTACCCACACCACCAGAGAGAGAGCCACGCTGTACCCGCACCACCAGAGAGAGCCATGCTCTCCAGCACCACCAGAGAGAGAGTGCCATGCTGTCCAGCACCACCAGAGAGAAAGAAGGTCAGTGTCACTGGGCAGTGTGGGCACAATAGGAGACAGACAGTACAAGCATTGTATGGCCACAATAGAATTGGGACATTGTAATATAAAAGGGGACTGCACTGTAATCATTGCAATGCCCCTTTACAGTGCAGTCCCCTTTATATCACAGTGTTCCTGCACATTACAGGTGGAGGAACGATACCAGCCACCCCGCGAATGTCTACTGACGACACCCCCCCCCACCCAGTCCCTCTGGAAAAGTTGGCTGCTCAATGTAAAATGCCCGGGCCTATTTTTTGTCCCAGTCCGGGCCTGGACACACTCCTAAACCTTGTGGACGGCCTTCTCAGAAGAGTTGAAGCTGTTATAGCTGCAAAGGGTGGGTCAACTCAATATTGAACCCTACAGACTAATGCCCCATATACACGGTTGGACATTGCGACGACAAAATCCGTCAGATTTTTTCCGACAGATTTTGGCCCAAACTTATCTTGCATACACCCGGTTACACAAAGTTGTCGGAAAATAAGATCGTTCAGAACGCGGTGACGTAGGACACGTACGACAGGACTATAAAGCGGCCAGTAGCCAATAGCTTTTGTCTCGTAATTTATTCTGAGCATGCGTGGCACTTTGTCCGTCAGAATTGTCTACACACGATCGGAATTTAAACTCGGATTTTGTTTTCGGAAAATTTTAGATCCTGCTCTCCAACTTTGTGTTGTCGGAAATTCAGACGGAAAAAGTCAGATGGAGCCCACACATGATCGGATTTTCTGATAACAAGATCTGATCGCACATTTTCCGTCGGAAAGTCCGACCGTGTGTACAGTGCATCAGACTGGGATGCCATTAAAGTTCATGTGCATGTAAAAGCAGACAACCCAATACTTTTGAAAATATATCATTTGTGCAACATGATCCAGGGCCACACTCTAAGCAATACTAATGCTGAGTGAGTTAATTAACCAGTTGCCGACCGCCGCACGCCGATGTACGTCGGTACAATGGCACGGGCAGGCATAAGGACATACATGTACGTCCCTTGCCTCCCGCGGGTCGGGGGCCCGATCGGGCCCCCGCCCGGTGCCTGCGGCGGTCGGTTTTCGTCCGGGAGCGATCCGGGACGAGGGGGCGGCCATTCATTCATGGCCACCCCCTCGCGATCGCTCCCGACGAATAGAAATCCCCGGTGACATCACTTCCTCTCCTGTAATGTAAACACAGGAGAGGAAGTGATGTATTCTCTCCTCCGTGTCGGTATTTTCCGTTCCGACACGGAGGAGAGCGGATCGGTGAGTTGCACCAACACTCTACACACACAGTAGAACATGCCAGGCACACTCACACCCCCCCTTTACCCCCCGATCACCCCCCCAATTACCCCTGCCCCCCAGTCACAGTGACACCAATGTCATTTTTTTTTTTTTTTTTTTTTTTGCATTGGTGTCATTTGTGACTGTAATAACTGTTAGGGCAGTTAGAGTTAGCCCCCTTTAGTTCTAATGTACCCCCCTAACCCCCCCAATAAAGGTTTAACCCCGTGATCACCCCCCGTCGCCAGTGTCACTAAGGCTGGGTTCACATTGCAGCGGTTTATGAGAACGAATGTGATTCGCACCGCACTGCAGTGCAAATCACATCCGATCTCTGTGCGATTCGAGTTCAGCCATTCGCCGCACCCGCCGCACCCGCCACACCCGCCGCACCCGCCGCAAATTCGCACGGGACCCTTTTTTTGGCCCGCAGCAGAATCGGATCGCATGGGTGTTCACACCATGCGATCCGAGTTTGCAGATCGCACTGCGATATGCGAACTGATCTGGGGGTGTCAGTAACATTTCACTGACACTCCCAGCAGTTCGCATAGGGCAGTGTGAACTGCCGCCGGGAGGCATGCGATGCGGGAACCCGCCGCGGATTCGTGCGTTCCCGCATCGCTCCAGTGTGAACCCAGCCTAATAAGCGATAATTTTTCTGATCGCCGTATTAGTGTCACAGGTGACGCTAGTTAGGCAGGTAGGTATTTAGGTTCGCCGCAGCTTTTTATAGCGCCAGGGACCCCCATATACTACCGCATAAAGCCCCCTGATTGCCCCCTAGTTAACCCTTTCACCAGTGATCACCATATAACTGTTACAGGTGACGCTGGTTGGTTAGTTATTTTTTTATAATTTCAGGGCACCCGCCATTTATTACCTAATAAAGGTTTAACCCCCTGATCACCCGGCGGGTGTCATTTGTGACTAATAACTGTTAGGGCAGTTAGGGTTAGCCCCCTTTAGTTCTAAGGTACCCCCCTAACCCCCCCAATAAAGGTTTAACCCCGTGATCACCCCCCGTCGCCAGTGTCACTAAGGCTGGGTTCACATTGCAGCGGTTTATGAGAACGGATGTGATTCGCACCGCACTGCAGTGCAAATCACATCCGATCTCTGTGCGATTCGAGTTCAGCCATTCGCCGCACCCGCCGCACCCGCCGCAAATTCGCACGGGACCCTTTTTTTGGCCCGCAGCAGAATCGGATCGCATGGGTGTTCACACCATGCGATCCGAGTTTGCAGATCGCACTGCGATATGCGAACTGATCTGGGGGTGTCAGTAACATTTCACTGACACTCCCAGCAGTTCGCATAGGGCAGTGTGAACTGCCGCCGGGAGGCATGCGATGCGGGAACCCGCCGCGCATTCGTGGCGTTCCCGCATCGCACCAGTGTGAACCCAGCCTAATAAGCGATCGTTTTTCTGATCGCTGTATTAGTGTCACAGGTGACGCTAGTTAGGCAGGTAGGTATTTAGGTTCGCTGCAGCTTTTTATAGCGCCAGGGACCCCCATATACTACCGCATAAAGCCCCCTAATTGCCCCCTAGTTAACCCTTTCACCAGTGATCACCATATAACTGTTACAGGTGACGCTGGTTGGTTAGTTATTTTTTTTATAGTTTCAGGGCACCCGCCATTTATTACCTAGTCTCACTAGTGTACCCCTAAATTTAGGGGTGTCTACTTTCCAAAATGGGGTCATTTGGGGGGGGTTTGTGCCATCTTGGCATTTTATGGCCTTCAAAACTGTAACGCCCTTAGAAAGCCTGAAGGCGGTGCTTGGTTTTCGGGGCCCCGTACGCGGCTAGGCTCCCAAAAAGTCCCACATATGTGGTATCCCCGTACTCAGGAGAAGCAGCAGAATTTATTTTGGGGTGTCATTTCACATATGCCCATGGCATGCGTGAGCAATATATCATTTAGTGACAACTTTGTGAAAAAAAAAAAAAAAAAAAAAAGTTTGTAATTTTCCCGCAACTTGTGGCAAAATATAAAATATTCCATGGACTCAACATGCCTCTCAGCAAATAGCTTGGGGTGTCTACTTTCTAAAATGGGGTCATTTGTGGGGGTTTTGTGCCATCTTGGCATTTTATGGCCTTCAAAACTGTAATAGGTAGTGAGAAGTGAACTCAAAAATTTACGCCCTTAGAAAGCCTGAAGGCGGTGCTTGGTTTTCGGGGCCCCGTACGCGGCTAGGCTCCCAAAAAGTCCCACATATGTGGTATCCCCGTACTCAGGAGAAGCAGCAGAATTTATTTTGGGGTGTCATTTCACATATGCCCATGGCATGCGTGAGCAATATATCATTTAGTGACAACTTTGTTAAAAAAAAAAAAAAAAAAAAAAGTTTGTAATTTTCCCGCAACTTGTGGCAAAATATAAAATATTCCATGGACTCAACATGCCTCTCAGCAAATAGCTTGGGGTGTCTACTTTCTAAAATGGGGTCATTTGTGGGGGTTTTGTGCCATCTTGGCATTTTATGGCCTTCAAAACTGTAATAGGTAGTGAGAAGTGAACTCAAAAATTTACGCCCTTAGAAAGCCTGAAGGCGGTGCTTGGTTTTCGGGGCCCCGTACGCGGCTAGGCTCCCAAAAAGTCCCACATATGTGGTATCCCCGTACTCAGGAGAAGCAGCAGAATTTATTTTGGGGTGTCATTTCACATATGCCCATGGCATGCGTGAGCAATATATCATTTAGTGACAACTTTGTTAAAAAAAAAAAAAAAAAAAAAAAAGTTTGTAATTTTCCCGCAACTTGTGGCAAAATATAAAATATTCCATGGACTCAACATGCCTCTCAGCAAATAGCTTGGGGTGTCTACTTTCTAAAATGGGGTCATTTGTGGGGGTTTTGTGCCATCTTGGCATTTTATGGCCTTCAAAACTGTAATAGGTAGTGAGAAGTGAACTCAAAAATTTACGCCCTTAGAAAGCCTGAAGGCGGTGCTTGGTTTTCGGGGCCCCGTACGCGGCTAGGCTCCCAAAAAGTCCCACATATGTGGTATCCCCGTACTCAGGAGAAGCAGCAGAATTTATTTTGGGGTGTCATTTCACATACGCCCATAGCATGTGTGAGCAATATATCATTTAGTGACAACTTTGTGTAAAAAAAAAAAAAAATTTTTTTTTTGTCATTATTCAATCGCTTGAGGCAAAAAAATAAAATATTCAATGGGCTCAACATGCCTCTTATCAATTTCCTTAGGGGGTCTACTTTCCAAAATGGGGTCATTTGGGGGGGTTTTGTACTGCCCTGCCATTTTAGCACCTCAAGAAATGAGATAGGCAGTCGTAAACTAAAAGCTGCGTAAATTCCAGAAAACGTACCTTAGTTTGTAGATGTGACAACTTTTGCGCAAACCAATAAATATACAATTATTGACTTTTTTTTTACCAAAGACATGTGGCTGAATACATTTTGGCCTAAATGTATGACTAAAATTGAGTTTATTGGATTTTTCTAATAACAAAAAGTAGAAAATATCATTTTTTTTCAAAATTTGCGGTCTTTTTACGTTTATATCGCAAAAAATAAAAATCGCAGAGGCAATCAAATACCATCAAAAGAAAGCTCTATTTGTGGGAAGAAAAGGACGCAAATTTTGTTTGGGTACAACATTGCATGACCGCGCAATTACCAGTTAAAGCAGCGCAGTGCCAAAGTGTAAAAAGACCTCTGGTCATTTACCAGCACAATGGTCCGGTCTGAAAGTGGTTAATCAACTGACAATCAGAAAACATATGCATAACATAATGCATTCTATGCATTAAGATAAAACAACCTTCTGTGTGTTACAGCCCCCCCTTAGGCCCTAATACTTACCTGAGCCCCCTCTCTATCCAGTGATGTGCATGAGTGCCTCGGCCGCCTGGGACTCTCCCTCCTGTTTGGCTGAGACACCATTGGCTCCATCTGCTGTCAATCAAAGTCAGTTAGTAAATCAGGAAAGGGGGGGGCAGGAGCAAACCATGGCTCCATGTCTGAATGGACACACGGAGCTGCGGCTTGCCTCGAATGCCCCCATAGCAAGCTACTAGATGTGGGGGCACTCGACAGGAGGGAGGGGCCAGGACCACAGAAGAGGGACCCAAGAAGAGGAGAATTCAGGCTGCCCTGTGCAAAACCATTACTCAGAGCAGGTAAGTATGACATGTTTATTATTTTTAAAGGGAAAAAAATAGACTTTAGTATCACTTCCACATAACCAACAAGTGCTCAGTGCAAAGTCCATGACCAAAAAGGAATTACGTGCAATTACAAGAGCCCATATTGTGACGGAACCGATCCCACACTCCGATTAAGTGTTTCCGTCTATATACCGCTTCCTAAGTCCTGGAACACAAGTCCAATGGATCTGGCTATAGGAACCCCCAAGAACTAGACGACACCAGTCTTGGAGGACATCAGGAATGACCTTTATTTGAGAGCTCACACAAAATATATACAGCGGGTTGACTAAAACCTAACCTAATTAGGATGAGCTAATTATCTAATCAACACTCAGACTAGTTGACTGAGGGATAAGACTTTTCGGCTCCTAGCTCATTAACAATTCAATAAACATTACCATGAACATCAACACGGTTAATTAGCCCAAACAACAATGTGCCAGACTAGACTCATTTACATTATACAAGCCAACATACAGGTGGCTGGAGTTCATGACATTAGCATCTAACAGTGTATGTCCCAACAGCATGAGACAACACACATTATATATACATATATACAGCATTGAATCTGACTAGCACAGATTATAGTGGGGTTCTCATTCACCCTGTGCCCCTTAAAATCCAGGGCCCATAATCGGTCGGCAAGAGACTCGCATTCAGTCCTCTCAAAAAGCCTGTGTCCCGGCTAGGTCTGTCACACATATAATCCGGCGGACAGATAAAACTCTTCACTACTTGTGTATACCTCCTGTCACAAACTGCTTAACAGATCCTCAGACTTCAAGGGGAAAGAGGTCTGGCTACGCTTTAGGGAAAAAACCCAAATGGGTGGATGGAGGCTTCCAGGTATATCAAATAGAGCTCATCTCACCACTGCCACAATCCTCCATACAGTAAACTGATTTGGATTTATATCAAATGACAAGCAAGAAGAAGAAGAAGGGAGGGGCAGAGCTACAGCGGCGATATCATCACGCCTGCCGAGGCATTGATTGGGATATACTATTAGTTGATATGCAAATTATCATTTACACTTGGGAGTAGTCTTCTTATTATAATAAAAGCTGGGTTTTAATAATACAACACCATGAGAGATCATTTTCTTGTATTTTGATTTTGGTTAGGTTGGTATTTTAAGATGAGGTTGGTGATGTAGCTGGGGGAAGAGTTGAAAATGGCTTTGTAGGTTGTTGTTACTATTTTGAATTGAATTTGTTGTGTAAGTGGAAGCCAGTGGAGGGATTGACAGTGAGGGGTAGCAGATTCTGAACGGTTGGTAAGGTGGAGGAGTCTGGCAGCGCCATTCATGATGCACTGAAGGGGAGATAGCCTATATGAAGGCACAAGGTGGGAATAGCAACAGTTAAGGTGAGAAATAATCAAGGAGTGAATTAAAAGCTTTGTGGTGTTGATGGTTAACACTGGGTATATTGGAGATATTATGGAGGTTGACGCAGCAAGATACTTATAGGTATTAAACCCTATCACCTTGCAATTTGGTCAGAATCAGATCACATTCATGGTGCTTATGGGGCAATGATACGATTCAAGATAAGAGCAAAAAGTTATCTGGAAGGTTCACATAAGCATGCAACTATGTAGATACATACAAACATTCAAGCTATTGGGTCGTTGATGTGATAGATAACCGTTGTTAAAAAGCACAGCCTGTTTGTTTATTTGGCAAGCAGCTCTACCAACCTGCCAGCATAGTTGATTTGCTCTGCCACTTCTAACAAGGTTGATTTGCCCTGATTGATGAGGTCACCGGAATAGGCCTTGCATGACCTTGTTGGAAAACCACACACAGAGGACACAAGGACACAAGTATCCCTTTCTAAAAAAAATAGAAAAGGTCACATTGCAACTGCACAATAGAAAACTAAAGCTGCCTGTAAGTGACTCAGCATCCCACAGCATAAGTGACACAGCATCCCACAGCATAAGTGACACAGCATCCCCACAGCACTGTTTGGAGAACACTGAGGGCCCAGTTACACTTGTATGTTGCAGCAATGCATGTTCCTGCATTGCACTTGCTCTGTGCATAGTGCAATGCAGTACTATTTACTGTGAATTGCATTAAAAACACACTTGTTGGAAGGGCGGTGTAGGTTTGTGGGATGGTCATCACATCCATGTTTTCCTCCTGTTGGGTGCCAAGTAAGGGCCACATAAGAGGCCTACCACAGGGTGGATCCTTCGGTGTTACACTAGGCATCTGTAACAGATCACTTACTGTACTACACATGGGATACCTATACTTTTGTGTCATCTTCATCAATACCCCAGGACAAGGCTGAGGGGGGAATACTCAGATCTAATGCAGGCCTCTACTTTTAGAGATGAAAGTAAGTGTTCTCCACTTAACTCTCGGATCCCTGTGGCAGTGTACACCTTCTCTAAACTTTGGGAGACACTGAGCCTTGTCCACATCCACCTGTCCTGCGTATCTCTGCTACCTCACTCCCAGTAATGGTATGGGGTCCCACCATGCACATAGCGTGGACTCCATGCATCCCATTGCTATGGGAGACAGTGCGCTTACGAAGAGAATGCCAACAAAAACTCCTCTTGCAAGAGTGTATCCCATCTATCTCAGGCACACGTTTAACAATGCGCTGCTTGTAGCTTCCATTACTCTAGATACCCTTATGTATCCACATGTTTTTACTCTTCTATTGTTGTCTTTGTACCCTAAAGTACTTTCTTGACCTGAGCTATGGAATGATGCCGGTTACTTGCATTACACCCCATTTCAACTTCAGACTAGGCAGGAACAAGGTTTCAAAACTTTACTTGGGAGAGTGCAAAAGACATTACAAAATCCAACAAGTGGAAACTTTATTCTTTCCTACATCCCTAATCCTAACTTAAGCTATTCGCTGCCCCAGCATACCTGCAAAGGTAGAGTCCATGTATAATAAAACGTACATCAGTGGCATACTGCAATAGCTGGTGTCCTCAGGGCAGATCCCAAGTTCAGATGACTTTTACATCCCCTCCTAGCCTCTTTCTTGCTTCAGATCACCATCCCCTTTATTAGCTCTTGTACACACGGTCGGACATTCGGGCAACCAAATCCATCGGATTTTGTCCGAAACTGTTGCATACGCACAGTCGGACAAAGTTGTCAGAAAATTCGATAGTACCTAATGTGATGACGTTATTTCATTAGGATGGGACTACGTTCAGGCTAGTAGCCAATAGCTTTGGTCTAGGAATTTGATCTGAGCATGCGTGGCACTTTGTCCGATCGGAATTCTCTACACATGATCGGACAAAGTCCGATCGAATCATGTTGTGGGAAAATTTTATAGCCCAGCTGGAAAACTTGGTCCGTCGGAGTATCAGTCCGATGGAGCCCTCACACTGTCGGATTATCCGACAACACGGTCCGATTGGACATTGTCCATCGGAATGTCCGACCGTGTGTACAAGTGCTAACACAGGATCAATGGGTCAGACCCAGAGAAAAAACCTGCGTAAACCAAAGAACTGGGAATGTATTAACTGTCACCCTCACATCTGGGACAGCACCTAACTGGCTATTTCCAACCCACTTACGCACTGTACAGTAGAATGCAACACACAACGTACTGAAGTCAACCACAATGCACATACCGTACATTGCAAAAAAAAAAGGTCATGTGCAGTTTTTAAACCATTCTGATGCATTATATAAAGTAATGACCCACAATGGAACATTTACATGTAAAGTGGCTCTCAATGGTTTGCTTGTTCACTGGGATGATATTTATTTTTTAATATATTGACTTTAAAAATACAATGCAGTGTATTTTATATGTATATTACAAATTGCACATTTTTTTAATTGAGACTATACTTGCTATACACAAAGGCCAATTCAGATAAGGCAATGGTGTGTGTTATTGATCTTGTCCTGTTATCCCAGATGTGGTGGAGGTTCTGCTCCTTAGCTATCACAGAAGCCTTTCCATATTACTCTAAACCTGGCCATACACCAGAAGAAATTTCATTAGAAAATTTCCATTTTCAGAACATCCATTCAATTTTCTAAGGGTTAGTGAAGTCAAATTGATTTTTGTTTTCGAAAACAAATGAAAAAATTTGAAGGAGCAGAAAATGTTTTGCGAAAGAATGAAATTCTAACTGTGAATGTGGTCTTCATTGGGGAGAAAAATCATACATATTGTGATTTTGTTTAACCACTTCAATACCAGACACTTATACACCTTCCTTCCCAGACCAATTTTCAGCTTTCAGTGCTGTTGCACTTTGAATGACAATTGCGCGGCCATGCTACACTGTACCCAAACAACATTTTTATCATTTTGTTCCCACAAATAGAGCTTTCTTTTGGTGGTATTTGATCACCACTGGGATTTAGATTTTCTGCTAAACAAATTAAAAAAATTTTTTTTGTTTCTGTTACAAAACTTTGTAAATAAGTAATTTTTCTCCTTCACTTGACAGGCACTGATAAGGTGACACTGATGGGCACAGATGAGGTGGCACTGATGGGATGGCACTGATGATGGGCACTAATACGGGGCACTGATATGCAGCACTGAAAAGCAGCACAGATGGGCACTGATAGGCGGCACAGATGGGCACTGATAGGCAGCACAGATGGGCACTGATAGGCGGCACAGATGGGCACTGATAGGTGGCACAGATGGGCATGGCTGGGCACTGATAGGTGGCACTGTACACTAATAAATGTTACTGATGGATGCCAATCAGTGCAAACAATATTGCCTGCCAGTTAGGGATGCCCATTGTGGGCACTGCTTGGCATCCATTGTGGGCACTGATTGGCATCCATTGTGGGCACTGATTGACGTCCCTGGTGGTCTAGGGTGGCATACCTAGTGGTGACTAGGGGTGGCATCCCTGGTGGTCCAGTGTGGGCATCCTGGGGGGGGGGGGGGGCTGTGCTAATAATCGATCTGCAAAGACCCCCCATGTCAGAGGAGTAGCCGACGATCGGCTGTCCTCTACTCGTGTCTGAC
This sequence comes from Lithobates pipiens, assembly GCF_037356315.1. Classification (NCBI taxonomy): domain Eukaryota; kingdom Metazoa; phylum Chordata; class Amphibia; order Anura; family Ranidae; genus Lithobates; species Lithobates pipiens. The sequence goes on from NW_027507686.1 coordinate 204,853,891, forward strand.
ACACGCGAGTAAGGAAAAGCCAATCACCGGCTCTTCCTGATTACACTGTAATCAGCCGTGATTGGACATGGCTGATCACATGGTAAAGAGTCTCTGACAGAGACTCTTTACCTAGATCGGTGTTGCGGGGTGTCAGACTGACCCAGGGGCGCATGTCAGACCCGGGGGTGTGCAGTGGCTTGATATCCTGCTATGATATCCAGTTACGGGGATGTCAATGGTCCCAAAAATGTGTCAATGCCATAAATCTTTCGCATAGTTTGTAAACACTATAACTTTTGTGCAAACCAATCAATATACACTTATTGCGATTCTTTTTACCAAAAATATGTAGAAGAATATATATTGGCCTAAACTGTTGAAGAAATTAGTTTAAAAAAATATATTTGGGCATAATTATTTTAGCAAAAAGTAATAAATATTGTGTGGAAAAAAAAGGCCGCAAATTTTGTTTGGGTACACCATTGCATGACTGCGCAATTGCCAGTTAAAGCGACGCAGTGTCAAATTGTAAAAAGTGCTCTGGTCAGGAAGGGGGTAAAATCCGGGGCTGAAGTGGTTCAAATCCATACCAGATATGAAGGGCTTGGTATGCATCAGGGATTTTCATAATTTTTTATTGTCGCCTTTTTTTAAATTTACCAACTGACAGTTGATGAGTCATCAGTTGACAAGAAAGCAGCGGCCGGCTTCCTGGCCCACTCCTTAGCAACCAGCCATTTGTCAAAAAACAGCGTGGGAGTCCCCTTAACCCCCACACAGTTTTTTGACAAATACCACATATGATACCGCCGGCATAATCCTGGTGGTAAATATTGCATGCTTTTTACTCTCTGGTCCGTTTGTGAATTGGACTTAAGAGTTTTTAAAGCAATATTTACCAGCACATTTTTTATTCCCGCATAATAGTTATTTTTTTATGAACTGGACTTTATTTACCGTGTGCGATAATGTATGTAAATGAGTAATATGATACCCTTATCTCATGCGGTGAACGTTAGTGAATTTACCCTGTAGTGCTCTGGGAGTCCTTTGTTACGTAGTAATATAAAAGATTAAAAAAAATTTGTTTTAACCACTTCAATACCGGCACTTTCCCTTCTTCCTGCCCAGGACAATTTTCGGCTTTCAGCGCTGTCACACTTTGAATGAAAATTGCGTGATCATACAACAATGTACCCAAACAAAATTTTTATAATTTTTCCCCACAAATAGAGATTTCTTTTGGTGGTATTTGATCACCACTGGGGTTTTTATTTTTTTTGCTAAACAAACTAAAAAATACAGAAATGTAAAAAAAAAAGAAGTTTTTCTTTGTTTCTGTTAAAAAAATTTGTTTTCTCCTTCCCTGACGGGCACTGATGAGGCGGCAATGATGGGCACTGATATGTAGAATCGAAGGGGCACTGATAGGCGGCACTGATATGCAGCACTGATGGGCACCGATAGGCAGCACTGATGAGTACTGATAGGCGGTACTGATGGGCACTGATAGGTGGCACTGATGAGCACAGATAAGTGGCACTGATGGACATGGACAGGCAGCACTGATGGGCACTGACCGATGGCACTGATTGGCACAGATGGGCACTGATAGGTGGCACTGATTGGCACTGACAGGTGGCACTGATGGACACTATGAGATGGCAGTGATGGGCAGCACTGATGATGAGGTACTGACAGTTGTTACTGATGGGCGCTAATTGGCACTGTAATGGACACTGATTGGCGCTTTGATGGGCACTGACAGGCATTTATGTTGGGGCACTGACTGGCAGCTGATGGGCACTGATTGGCATTGTTGGTGGCATATCTGATGGGGCTGTGCTGATAATCAATGTGCTGATTATCAGCACAATTGATAATCCCCCTCCCGCTGCATTCCGGTCGTCTCTGCCGCTTATCCAATCCGTCGGTAGCAGCTGAAACGATCTGATCCTTTCCCCTGAGAGGCAGGAAGTTGAATGAGGGAATGCTGGACCCCACTCGACTCAATGCCATTGGGTGATGGAAGCAACGTCAAACGTCACTTCTGGCAATGGCCTTAAAAGGAATTTTTTTTTTAATTGAAAAAAAAATACTTTTTTTATTGCATTTTGTCCTGTCATGCTTTTTTTTTTACATACCTTGTAATAGGAATAAAAGTGATCCAAAATTTTTTTTTAAAGGAACAGTGTAAAAATAAAAAATAAAATAAATAAAATAAAAATGTAAGCGCCCCACCCCCGCGTGCAGAAGCAAACGCATACGTTTTAGCAAAAGACCTCCTCTGTAACTCAAAATCGGTGACCTGTAGAAATTTTTAAACGTCGCCTATTGAGATTTTTAAGTGTCAACGTTTGACACCATTCCAAGAGCGAGCGCAATTTTGAAGCGTGACATGTTTGGAATCAATTTACTCGGCGTAACATTATCCTTCACAATATAAAAACAAAATGGGCTAACTTTACTGTTTTCTTATTTTTTTATTTAAAAAAGTGTATTTTTCAAAAAAAAAAAAGCGTTTGTAAGACCGCTGCGCAAATACATACATAAAGTATTGCATTTTATTCTCTAGGGTGTCTGAAAAAAATTAATATAATGTTTGGGGGGTTTTAAGTAATTTTCTAGAAAATTTTTTATTCTAACTTGTAAACACCAAGTGTTAAAAAAACGGCCTGGTTCTTCAGTGGTTAATGCAGCAGGTTTTCAAATAAGAAAGGTAAAAGTCTGTAAGCCTGCTTAGGGACTACTACAGGCAAGTCTGAAGTGCCGGATGTGACTCACAAGCCACTGGATGGAGCTCACTGTTTGAGAATGCAACAGCTACTGTATGTCTGTGGTATGAGATTTAAACTAATTTCCATGCTGTTGATAAAACAATGTGTTAAATAATATATGAAGGAACATAGCACAGTGGATACAGACGAATATGTTTTGAAAATCTGTAAATAGACAATTTACTTTCTGCCACAAAACACGAATGTAATATTATATGGAAACTGGAGTAAACAAAAACAGAGAGCAGAGAAATGAATGTAGAGCCTGGAACCAAACAAGTAGAATTAGCTGATCATTATTTCAAGTTAATGAACCTTTCTGCGGATAGAAGTGATAATGCATTATAATATTGCATGTGTCATGCTGTGTGCGCTACTTCAATGGTGTGTTTTTGTTTTCCTGTATTAATAAAGATTATACCATATCTCACAAAAATGAGTACACCCCTCATATTTTTGTAAATATTTTATTTTATATCTTTTTATGTGACAACACTGAAGAGCGAGGTTTGGGTGTGACGATTTGCGATGAGAAGCCGCTGCAAGATGAGCCGCTTGTTTGGATTTTTTTATTCACACAGTAAGGCATTTGATTTATAGCCAGACGTATACATATTTTGGAGGGTTGACCATTACACGGGGGGCTTGTTTTATGACAATACACTTCCGGAACGTGAGACTGGAAGTGATGACCTGTGGAGTCTTTCCGGCATCATTTGCTGCTTGGGGTCACTATTTCTTTTTAAGCAATTTGGGGCTTAGCCCTTGTACACACAGTCGGACATTCTGACAACAAAATCCATCGGATTTTGTCCGACGGATTTTGTCCGAAACTTGTGTTGCATACACACGGTCGGACAAAGTTGTCGGAAAATCCGATCGTACGTAACGTGACAACGTTATTTCGTTACGACGGGACTACGTTCAGGCTAGTAGCCAATAGCTTTGGTCTAGGAATTTGATCTGAGCATGTGTGGCACTTTGTCCGATCGGAATTCTCTACACACAATCGGACAAAGTCCGATCGGATCATGTTGTCGATAAGTTTTATAGCCCAGCTCTAAAACTTTGTCGGTCGGATATTCAGACGGAAACAGTCCGATGGAGCCCACACACGGTCGGATTATCCGACAACACGGTCCGATCGGACATTTTCCGTCTGACCGTGTGTACAAGGGCTTATAGACATTGCTGTTTCTCTGTTTATGCTATTAACGATCGTCCGAAATGTGAGTGTTCATTTTTTATTTATTTTAAATAAACTATTTGTTAAACGGTTTCACACTATGCCAGTTTTTCATTTGCATGGTCTATGATACCTGAGCTCCTTATTCCCGTCTGACGATTGAAAATCCTATGATGGTCACTACTGATGAATAGATGGTTTGAGGTTTCCTGGGAGACGATATATGGGACTCATTATCCTCATTGGGTTCTTGATAACCAACAGGCCTGTTCGACTTGAGAGGCGTAAGCCCCTTTAAGTCCACGTCATCTGGTAAGCCTGCTACAATGTAAAGTAGTGAGTGTACAGCTTGTATAACAGTGTAAATTTTCTGTCCCCTCAAAACAACTCAACACACAGCCATTAAAGTGGTTGTAAACCCTTACAAACCACTTTGACCTACAGGTAAGCCTAGATTAAGGCTTACCTGTAGGTCGAATAAATATCTCCTAAACCTATACGGTTTAGGAGATATTTGCCCGAAGACAGGCACCACTGTCTATGGCGCATGCTCCGTAGACAGCAGCGTGCAAGCGCACTGAGTGCGGCATCGTCAATCACGAAAATGCCGCGCGATGCCGCTCGTGTCGGCTCCCGTGCGCATGCGCGGGAGTGACGTCATCGCGGCTTCGCTGAATGACAGCGGCGGAGCTGCGAGACCCCACTGAGAAGATGGATGCGCCAGACTACAGGGGACAGCGGTGACATCGCTGGCTCCTGTGTCAGGTAAGTGACACATAATGGACTACTATGCAATGCATAATAGTCCATTATGCTTTGCCTTTGCAGGAAATGAAAGAGGAAGTAAACTCATCAGGGTTTACTTCCTCTTTAAGGTATTCACGTGGTTTGTGGTTTTTGCAACTTAAGCGCCACACTTTTTTCGTTTCAACTATTGTATTTGCTGTTTTGTCTATAGCAGTGCTGGCAGCTAGGTTGCTCATATTTCCATAAAAAAAACACTGAAGAAATTACACTTTGCTACAATGTAATGTAGTGAGTGTACAGCTTGTATAACAGTGTAAATTTGCTCAAAATAACTCAACACACAGACATTAATGTCTAAACCGCTGGCAACAAAAGTGAGTACAACCGCTGCCATCTGACGCTCCATAGAGGTCTACGGAGCATCCGTTCAGGTCTGCCTAAAAAACTGACAGGCAGACCTGAACGGAGCGTCCGTGTGAAAGAGGCCTTAATGTATACGGAACATTTTTACAACCTCTCCTGAATGATTTAACTTGACAGATAATAACCCACGTTTAAAACGTCCATTTTGCTGCATTTACATGCTGCGTTTAGCGGCGTTTTGCCACATTTGAAAAAAAGATTTATTTTTTATTTTTTAAAATAGCCAAAAATAAAAAAAAAACTGTAAATGAAACAAAGTAAAGCAATTAGCCGCGTTTAAAGTCTGAAATATCGGACACTTCGGCGTCTGAATTCATTTTTTACCATCAACGAAAAGCCTCTAAACGCAACTGCCTAAAAACCACATTAAAAGAACCTGTGTACATGTACACATAAGATAACATTGGATGAGTTCAGGGGCAGCTGAAAAAGCATCCAACTGCCTCTGAACGTCTGTTTACCAGCAGCAGTGAACATGAGGCCTAACAGCAATGTGCTGTTTGTTTTTCTCCCTGCTTAATAAATACAGAACATGCAGTGATACACACATTTAACCCTTAAACCCTTTGATCACCCCTAGATGTTAACCCTTTCCCTGCCAGTGTCATTAGTACAGTGACAGTGCATATTTTTAGCACTGATCACTGTATTGGACATCTAACTGTTAGTTAGGTGTCCGATTTGTCCACCGCAATATTGCACCTCGATATAAGTCGCCGATTGCTGCCATTACTAGTAAAAAACAAAAAAAATTATAAAAATTAGGGCTGATTAAATTTTTCGTGATTTTCCGTTGATTAATTAATTTTTTTTTTAATCAACTCATTTCGATTAACCACTTTCTGACCAGCGCACGACGATGTACGTCGACAGAATGGCACGGGCAGGCATATTGGCGTACAGGTACGTCCAATATTCAATGCCGCCCTGCCATCGGGAGCGCTCCCGCGCTGGTCGGGACCCCCGTGAGTCCGGTCGCAGGACCCGCGGACTCGATCGCCGCGGGCATCCCGGCGATCGTCTCACGGAGTGGCCGAATGGAGGAAATGCCGTGTAAACAGCATTTTTACATTCTGCATAGCAACTAGTGACGCTGATCTCTGCTCCATGTGATTGGAGCAGAGATCAGTGTTCACTAAATGAAAGCCCAACCCCCCCACAGTTAGTAACACACCCCTAGGAACACCTAACCCCTACACTGCCACCCACTGGTTAACCCCTTCACTGCCAGTTACATTTACACAGGAATCACTGCATTTATATAGCAGTGATTACTGTATAAATGACAATGGTCCCAAAAATGTGTCAAAAATGTCCGATGGGTCCCCCACAATGTCGCAGTCACAATAAAAATCGCTGATCGCCGCCATTACTAGTAAAAAAAAAAAAAAAAAAATTATTAATAAAAATGCTATAAAACTATCCCTATTTTGTAAACGCTATAACTTTTGCGCAAACCAATCAATAATCGCTTATTGCGATTTTTTTTACCAAAAATATGTAGAAGAATACGTATCGGCCTAAACTGAGGGAAAAAATTTTTTTTTTATATATTTTTGGGGGATATTTATTATAACAAAAAGTAAAAAATTATGCGTTTTTTTCAAAATTGTCGCTCTATTTTTGTTTATAGCGCAAACAATAAAAACCGCAGGGGTGATCAAATACCACCAAAAGAAAGCTCTATTTGTGGGAAAAAAAGGACATCAATTTTGTTTGGGAGCCACGTCGCACGACCACGCAATTGTCAGTTAAAGTGACGTAGTGCCGAATCGCAAAAAGTGGTCTGGTCTTTGACCAGCAAAATGGTCCGGTCTGCAAGTGGTTAATTATAACGCACATACTGATCCAACTACTTTTAGCTGATCTCCTTGCATTGCAGCTCTGCATTAGTCAGTGGTAAATGTGGTATACACTATATACAATCACATACTAGTTAGCTTCCACAATCCATGACTTAACTTAACACAAATTTGAAATTTTAAATTCAAACTGTAGCACTGATGTAAGTATTTTTTTTTTCCACAGTAGCGTGACAATCCCTCCACCTCCAGTCTAACTAATAACTCTCGACCTTATGGCATGGACCCCTGTGCAAACAGGTGGTCATGCAAGCGGGTATCAAAAGGGTTAAAACGGACCATAAACTTCTCTCACGTCTCAACAAGGACGCCAGGTCATGGGTAGAAAGAAAAGATCACCGCTTCAGTATAAGATTACATTTTTGTGTTCAAACACAAACTACTCACATAAAGATGATAAAAACACAGCATGTAAAGCCGACAATCATGTTAGTTCCGTAGGGCAGCAGCGGGTGACATCATGCGTAGCTCCTCCCCCGTATGCATTACATTCAATCAGAACTTTGACGTCACCGGACTCCTTTCCTTTTGTTAGCAGATGGAAAGCACTTGGGGAAGGAGGGAGGAGTCCGGTGACGTCGATGTCCGTGACAAACTCCCTGAAGACCCGGAAGCCGGCGGAGAGGTGAGTACCGATCAAATTTTGATCGATCAAAAAAATTAACAAATAATCAAGGAATTAATCTTTAGTTTTCACAGCCCTAATAAAAATTCCATAAATACAGTATATCCCATAGTTTGTGGATGGTATAACTTTTGCGCAAACCAATCAATATACGCTTATTGGAATTTTTTTTTTACCGAAAACATGTAGGCCTAAATTGATGAAGACATTTTTTATATTTTTTTATTGGATATGTTTTATAGCTGAAAGTAAAAAATATGATTTTTTTTTTTAATTGTCTGTCTTATTTTTGTTTATAACGCAAAAAATAAAAAGCACAGAGGTGATCAAATAGTAAATACCCCCAAACCAAGCTCTATTTGTGAGAAACAAATGGCATACATTTTATTTGGGCACACTGTCACACGACTGAGCAATCAGTTAAAGTAACGCAGTGCCATATGGTAAAAAATGGCCTGGTCCAGAGCTGAAGTGGGTATAAAAAAAAATTAAGCTTTACAATCACTTTAACTGTGGCTGAGAAACAGACAGAATTATGAAGTGTGGCAAGTCAAAGCACGGAATGAACAAAAATCCAATAATTTGGTAAAACTCCCCTATGGAGAGGCTTTCTACGCTTCACTAGTTTTTCTTATTTTATGTCAGTGTGCTGCATGGGAGTTAGCTTATGCCGCGCCTGTACAATGTTGTGCATGTGCGGTTCAGCGTACTTTCAGAAGAAAATTCCTAGAAGACAAGGCAGAAGGGTTTACGGCAGAAGAGACATACAGAGTCTCTTCTACAAAAAAAAGCCTATCCTGCTAGCAATTTAAAAAAAAAAACATGAGTCCCGATACCTTTGATAGTATCTAGAAAGTAGTTAAGTATGCTAGAGTTAAAATTCCCATGAAATCAACTTCCCATGCTATCAACATTTGAAATATATATAATCCCTTGCATGCTTAATTCACAAAGCTTTTCCCAATGGCAGAACTTTAGTTTCTTGTCTCAGAAGTTTGTTTTCGAAAATATTCATTTCACACTCCAAGGTTTGTGAAAGAGGCCACAATGGCCTGAAATAGAGGGATCTCATTGAACTGATGACCATGGCATCTTCTCAGATTCAGGGCAATTCTGGAGACCAAGGATTGGCAACTACAGGAAATCAAGCCAGGCTTCAAGTTGACATTTCTTAACCACTAGAGATCCGCGCTATAGCCGAATGCTTTGCCGGGACTACGTCTTTGCCGGGACTACGTCTATTGACGTCGTCCTGTGCATGAGCGGCCCGCGTGCCCCCTGAGGGGTGCGCGCGGGGCGCTCTGTGATCAGCAAGTCTATGAGACTCGCCTGATCACGGATCAGAGCAAGGGGTCGATCCCAACCCCTTACCACGTGATCAGCTGTCAGCCAATGACAGCTGAGCATGTGAAACAACAGAGCCGGTAATCAGCTATTTTTCCTCCTCACGCTGACAGCGCGAGGAGAAAAAAAAAAGCTGATCACCGGCGGCCGTGAGAGGGACTTCATTTCCGAACACGGCCAGCTCATCAGTGCCCACCTGCCCCCTGCCAGTGCCACCTACATATTAAAAAAGCACCCCCCATGAGTGCCACCCATCAGTGCCCACAGTGCCACCCATCAGTACCCACAGTGCCAGCTATTAGTGCCCACAATCTGCCTCAACAACAGTGCTGCACCCCAGTGCCACATATCCGTGCCCATCAGTGTCATCTACCAGTGCCCATCAGTGCCGCCCATCAGTGCCCAGCAGTGCCACCCATCAGAGCCACCTATCAGTGCCACCTATCAGTGCCCATCAGTCCCATCTATCAGTGGTACCTATCAGGGCCCTTTAGTGCCACCCATCCGTGCCACCCATCAGTGCCACCCATCAGGGCCATCTTATCTGTGCCCATCTTTGCCCATCAGTGCCACCTTATCTGTGCCCATCAGTACTGCCTTATCTGTGCCTATCGGTGCCACCTTATCTGTGCCTATTAGTGCGCCTTAACTGTGCCTATCAATGCCCACCAGTGCAGCCTATCAGTGCCCACCAGTGCAGCCTATCAGTGCCCACCAGTGCCGCCTCATCAGCGCATTTCAATGAAGGAGAAAAATTACCTGTTTGCAAAATTTTATAACAAACTATGAAACATGATTTTTATTTTTATTTTATTTTGCATATTTTTTTGTTTGTTTAGCAAAAAATAAAACTCCCAGCTGTAATTAAATACCACCAAAAGAAATCTCTATTTGTGGGAAAAAATGATAAAAATTTCATTTGGGTACAGTGTTGTATGGCCGCGCAATTGTCATTCAAAGTGCATCAGCGCTGAAAGCTGAAAATTGGTCTGGGCAGGAAGGAAGTGCCCAGTAAGCAAGTGGTTAAAGTGTGGGAAAAGCCTAGTTATATCTATTCTTAAAAATGTTCCCTACCCCATCCTCCTGCCTATCCTACCTATATAAAAAGATTTGTGTACTTACCTATTATCTATCGGCTCCAGTCCAGACATGTGACCCCACAGGTCTATGTAAAGAAGATGTACAGTGCTTTGAAAAAGTAATCACATCCCTTGAAATTTTCCACATTTTGTCATATTACAACCTAAAACTTAAATATCTTTTATTGGGATTTTATGTGATACACAAAGTTGCACAGAATTGTGAAGTGGAAGGAAAATGAAAAATGTCTTTGAACATTTTTTAGTAGTTCGTTTACGGAATTTTTATCGTTTTGTTTGTTAGTTTTAAATTTGATTTGGATTCAAATTGGCATTCAAATTCTAATTTATTCTTTTCAAAATTTTAATTTATTCTATTCGAAATTCAAATTTATTCTATTTGAGATTTGAATTTTGGAAGATGGTTATTTTCTATTTTATTCTATTCTATTGTTTTTTTCTATTGAATTATTTTCTATTCTATACTCTTATTTTCTATTCTATTCTTTTCTATTCAATTCAAATCTATTCCATTCGAATTCGATTGTATTCTATTCAGAATTAAAATTCTACAAGATTGTTATATTCTTTCTATTTTATTCTATTGTTTTCTATTCAATTATTTTATATTATGTTCTTTTCTCTTCTCTTCTATTCTGTTCTATTCTAATCTATTTGATTCTAAGTTTAATTTATTCTATTTGAAATTTGAATTTTGGAAAATGGTTATATCTTTTTTATTCTATTCTATTGTTTTCCTTCTCAATTATTTATATTCTATTCTTTCTCCTCTCTTCTATTCTGTTCTATTCTAATCTATTTGATTCTAAGTTGAATTTGTTTTATTCGAAATTTGAATTTTGGAAAATGGTTACCGTATATACTCGAGTATAGGCCGACCCGAATATAAGCCGAGGCCCCCAATTTACCCCCAAAAAACTGGAAAACTTATTGACTCGTGTATAAGCCGAGGGTGAGACATGGCTGTCCATCCCTGTGTGTCCGTCCATCCCTGTGTGTGTGTCCGTCCATCCATCCCTGTGTGTGTGTCCATCCATCCATCCATCCCTGTGTGTGTGTCCGTCCATCCATCCCTGTGTGTGTATCCATCCATCCATCCATCCCTGTGTGTGTGTGTGTGTGTGTGTGTGTGTGTGTGTATTCATCCATCCATCCATCCCTGTGTGTGTGTGTGTGTGTGTGTGTGTGTGTGTGTGTATCCATCCATCCATCCATCCATCCATCCATCCCTGTGTGTGTGTGTGTGTGTGTGTGTGTATCCATCCATCCATCCATCCATCCCTGTGTGTGTGTGTGTGTGTGTGTGTGTGTGTGTGTGTGTGTGTGTGTGTGTGTGTGTGTGTGTGTGTGTCCGTGCAGCCTTGTGTGTGTGTCCAGCCTACCTGTGTCCCAAGCCTCCGTCCCGAGCCGCCGTCGTCCCGAGCCTCCTCTGTCCCGTGCCTCCTCTGTCTCGTGCCTCCTCTGTCCCGTGCCTCCTCTGTCCCGTGCCTCCTCTGTCCCGTGCCTCCTCTGTCCCGTGCCTCCTCTGTCCCGTGCCTCCTCCGTCCCGTGCCTCCTCCGTCCCGTGTCGTGCCGATGGATCGCCGCTCCAGGATCGCCGCTCTTCTCGGCGGCCATTCTACAATTCAAAAGCCGCGCCTCCTTCTCCGCCTCCGCCTGTGATAGGCGGAACACTCAATTTCCCAGCAGCCTGTGTTCCGCCTATCACGGACATCCTCTCATACTCGTCCGTAGTATGAGAATGAACGGATGTCCGTGATAGGCGGAACACTGACTGCTGGGAAATTCAGTGTTCCGCCTATCACAGGCGGAGGCGGAGAAGGAGGCGCGGCTTTTGAATTTTAATGTCCGCCGTCTGTCTGCTCGATACGCTGATCGAGCAGTCAGACAGCGGTGACTCGAGTATAAGCCGAGGGGGCACTTTCAGCCTCAAAAAAGAGGCTGAAAATCTCGGCTTATACTCGAGTATATACGGTATATCCTTTCTATTTTTTTTCTATTCTATTCTAGTCTACTGCAATCTAATTTTATTGTATTTTTTTATACAAACATAAAGTTCAGACATGAACAAATTCAAACATAAACACACTAACAAAACATTAAAGGGGGGAAAAAAAGAAAAAACACAGACAAAAAATAAAATAAAAATAAAATTCTAGTCTATAGTTTGTTTGTTTTTTTCTATTCTATTATTTTCTATTCCTTTCTTTTCTGTTCTTTTCAAAATTTTTTTTTTCAATGTCTTTATTGATTTTCTTTATATCGGATATATATCAAAAGATAAAAAACAATATAATCTTAATATCTAAATTTACTAGAGTTTTACCACCCCCTCCCACTCTCTCTAGCCGCTCTCTTCCAACCTATTCTTGCTTGATGTCTCCCATTTCTCCCTGCCTCTCGCCTTCTTCAGCTCCCATCACTTCTACATATCTCCTGGTTAAACTCTGTCCAAACTTTCCACTTATTTTCAAATCCTTCCATTCCCACCTCTCTGCTAAACCTAAGATATTCCATATTATATATTTCCTTTATTTTTTGTACACCAACTCCCCATCATGGGGCTTTCTGTCTCCTGCCACTGTCGAGGTATTAAACCTTTAATATTTTAGCCAAATACTTCCCTGTCTTATTCCCCCATTGATACCTCTCCTTCTTAGCTGTATTAAAGGTCCTTTGAGTTTTCTGTTTTGTTAATTCTTCTAATTTGTCCCTTTTTAGGGTGACCGCACTTTTGCTTGCCTCTTTTTTTGTGAAGCTGTTCTAACTCGTGAATTTATTTCGTTAGTACTTCTCTTTTTCTTCCTCTCTCCTTTTTTCCGCTTCCATAGCTATGAGAATTCCTCTTATATAGGCCTTATGGGCCTCCCATAACGTTGTTTCTGATATTTCTCCGGTATAGTTTATTTTGAAGTATTGCTCTAATTCTTTTTTTTTATCCTATCCACCGCTTCTTTATCCTAGATTAGTTCTTCATTCAATCTCAATATATTTGCTCTATTTCGGACCCCGGCTATGTTCATTTTCATAGTCACCGGGACATAGTCTGAAAAGATTGTAACTGCTATATTTGTACTAATCACTGACTAAAATAATCAATTCTTGAGTACTGTTATGCACTGGGGAGTGGAATGTATAATCTCATATTTTATCATGCTGTATTCTCCAAACGTCCAACATCAGTTGATTCTGGTGTAACTTCTTTTTTAACATCTTTAGTACATTCCCAGCCCCATTTTCCCAGGATGTGCTATCTATCATAGGTTCCAAGCAGAAGGTAAAATCTCCTGCCATGATTACTCTTTCTTAAACTCCATTAATTTCTCCGTAACTGCTTTAAGGTATCTTCCCCTTAAGAACGGAAAGCGCCCATCAGGGTCTACTAATCTTTCCTCCAGAGTAAACCTTACTCCTCTGGCAAAAAGTGGCCTTTGCCCGTTTTATTGTGGAGTCTCCGTAAATCCATTTTGGGAATTCTTTTGAGTTTCATTTTAAGTTTGTTTCATGGGAGATATGTGTCTCCTGCAGGAAGACTACCTTTGCATTGAGTCAATTAATTTCTCTTAATATGTTATATCTTTTTATAGGTGTAAATTTAGCCCACGCACATTATATATCAAAAAGTTTAATGATGTCATCCTTGCCTCTTGTAGTCCCCACTCCTAATCCTGTCCACTTTATTCAGCCTGGCCACTGGGTCCAGTTGGTTATACCCGCTTACATGGGATGTTTGTCTTGATGGGAGTTCAGTGAGCAAAGAGTAGTCGTCAAGTCCTCGGTAGACCTTTGTTTGATTTTGGGAGATTCCCCTTCTATCCCCCCCTCCTTCCACCCCTACCCTCCCTCCCCTCCACCTTTTGGGGAATTATGGTCAACCCATGACCAATGGATCCAAGGCAATCCCACCCAATCTCGCCTTCCGATTCTCTCCCCTTGAGGTTGAGCTCTGATTTTGCACCCCAGTCCGAGCCGATTCCCCTTCTACTTTCTTTTCCACCCAACTCCCCCACAGTCCGGCTCCCCCCTTTCCATTATCGCTCATCTTTTCCTTCTATGTTTTCTTCTTTGTTGATGCCTTCTTCTTCTTTAGGACTGGGTGCCATTGTTGCTGTTCCTCGCTATTTGATGTTTTCTTGTGTTTTCCACCAGCCAGATCTCACACCTTGGCATATCCAGCCTGTTACAAAATTTATCAGTTTCTTCTGGGAATCTTAAAGTTGCTGAACGGCCCTCCTTACTCCCTATTGGACAGGCTGGGAAGCCCCATGAGTACTGGATCTTATGGGTCTTCATTTGTTCCAATAAGGGTTTTGGTACTCTTCTTCTTGCCAGGGTTTCCAATGCCAGATCTGGGAATATCTGTAAAGCTGTTTCTTCATACTTTACAGAATGTTTGATTTTTAGGCCTTCCCAAATCTGTTTTTTGTCTTTGTAATTATGGAATCTCGCAAACACATCTCTCGGAATTTCTCCGGCCATATGCACAGGTTTTGTAATTCTGTGTATTCTTTCAAACTTTATTTTTTCTATCATTGATCTTCCCAGTAGTGGGCCAAATACTTTATTCATTTTGACTTGTAGATCTTATCCCTGTGTTTCAGGTAGACCCCGGAATCTTAAGTTAAGTTAAGGTAAAGTTGCCATATCTACTTTTAAGGCTTGTTCTAAACTAATCTGCCATTTCACTTTTCGTTGGAAGTTGATTTTTTGTTCTTTATACTTCTTCATTTTCTTCCTCATATTCTTAGTTTACATGCGTTGAACTGTTTGCTTCCACAGATTGTCTGCTTTGCCCATTCTTGATAGTACCATCTATCTGTTTACTCTAATGACGTGTACACACGGTCAGACTTTCCGGCAGAAAAAGTCAGACGGAATCATTTCTTCTGATATTCCGATCGTGTGTGGGCCTCATCTGACTTTTTTTTTTCTGAAAATCCTGACAGACCTAGAAATAGAACATGTTTTAAATCCTTCTGACGGAATCAATTCCTATCGGGAAAACCATTTGTCTGTATGCTGTTCCGACGGAACAAAAAAGATGCAAGGACAGCTATTGGCTACTGGCTATTGAACTTCCCTTTTCTAGACCCGTCGTACGTGTTGTACGTCACCACGTTCCAAACAATCAGACTTTGGTGTGATCGTGTGTAGGCAAGTCCGTTTCAGCAGAACTCCATCAGAAAAACCATCAGAGTTTATTCTGACGGAATAAAAAAGTTGTGTGTATGTGGCTTTAGTCTCCAGTTGTTTCCCAGGACTTTCCTTTCCCCCTTCTTGTGTCATGTACTTCTAAATTGTATCTGGGCTGGTGTTTACTTTAGGGGGGTTTGCTCCTGCTTCTCTGGCTGGTTTGCCCCTCATTTTGGTCTGCATGTCAGGAACTGTATATATACTATCAGCGGTATCAGGTTACAGGTCTTTGGTTTCTTTTTTTTATTTATAGGAGATGTTACAAGCACCACTTAAACCAGAGCTACTATACAGAATATTACTTTCATGTATTTTTAGTTGTTAACCCTGGGCACCTTGCTTCTACACTAAGGCTCCCACACCTTCTTTATTTTTACTTGATTCTGGTAGCTTCAATGCCTCAGAAGTTCATCACTAATTTTTTAGCATGACTTAATACCCCAGTTCAAGCTTCTTTGCCATCCATTTAATCCTCTGCCCCCCCTTTTTTTTAAAGAATAGGGGTGAGAGGGTGATCCACAGGGTCTCTTACAGTCTCTTACAGTCTCTCATTCAGGACAGTCTTTCTCACAGATGGTTTCTTGTTGATAACTGAGCGTATCTTTAGGGGTATATCACAGTTCCAGAATATACTATAGAAAAAGCGAGCTTGACTCACCCTTTTTTTACGGTTGAGATCTTGCTGGTACACAGCTCAGGGCTTGCTGCCAGTGAGGGCAGAAGACATGGAAGATCACTTAGCCACCCAGAAGTGACACCCTGTGAGATTTATCTGCGTACTTGAGAATTTTCCCAGGAGAAGTTCCAGTCAAAGTTGATGGGGAATCTGTGATCCATCTGGCAGACTAATGGCGCGTACACACGTATCAGACTATCCGGCGGACTTAGTCTGGCGGACTTTCCGCCGGACTGTCCGCCGGACTTTCCAAACGAGCTACCTGCCCACACACGGTACTTTTGCGGCGGACTAGGTACGGTGGACTAAGTCTGCCGGACTATCCGCTGTACTTTTGAAATGAACAGATTCTCCCACACACGCGCAGGAAAGTCCGCTAATTTTGAGCGCGTCTCTAGGTCACCTGGTATGGACTTAAAGGGGAACCCCTACGCCGAAAAATCGGCGTGGGGGTCCCCCCCTAGGTCCATATCAGACCCTTATCTGAGCACGCTACCCGGCCGGCCAGGAAAGGGGGTGGGGACGAGCGAGCACCCCCCCTCCTGAACCATACCAGGCCACGTGCCCTCAACATGGGGGGTGCCTTGGGGAAGGGGGGCCACGCAGCCCCCCACCCCAAAGCACCTTTTCCCCATGTTGATGAGGACAAGGGCCTCTTCCTGGCCGTTGGTTGTCGGGGTCTGCGGGTGGGGGGCTTATCGGAATCCATGAGCCCCTTTAATAAGGATCCCGGATCCCGGCCCCCCACCCTATGTGAATGAGTATGGGGTACAGTGTACCCCTACCCATTCACCTGTGAAAAAAAGTAAAAAAAAAAACACAACACACAAGGGTTAAAATAGTTTATTGCACAGCTCCGGGGGTCTTCTTCCATCTTCGGGGGTCTTCTCGCTGGACTCTTCCGCTATCTTCTGCTCTTTTGCTAGCTCTTTCACTAGTGGAGTAGCCCGGCTTTCTTCTTTGCCACCGCCCTCTTCTTCAGACTTCGGAGGTCTTGTCTCCCTCTTCGGTTCTTCTTGCCGGGCCACCGCGCCTTCTTCTAGCTCATTTACAAGAGGTGGCCTGGTCTTCTGTTGTCGCTGTCACCGTCTTCTGTTCTTGTGTTCTTCTCTTCTGGAGATGTTGCCTCGTCGCTGTCTCCGGTCACTATGACAAAACACGCGGTGTGCGGCGACTTATATAGGGACATCACCGGATGATGTCCCCGCCCATTATAATGTCACAGTACCAGCATCCTCTGATAAGCAGAGCCATCCTTCGTAGGGGAGTCACGAATCCCCGAAACGCTGGGGAAGCGGGGGGGGGGGGGCACTTACAGGCGGAAACCAGGGTTCTTAGCCTGTTAGCACATACAGGAAAGAGCTTTACGAGCTCAGTGTCAGCTCCTAGCTGGCCCCATCATCAGGCTCCTCCCTCGTTCTTTTCTATTTTATTGCATTATATTTTCTATTCTATCTATTGTTTTTTTTTCTATTCTATTCTACCGTATTCTATTAGAGTTCAAATATATTTGATTTAAAATTCAAATTTCGGAAGGCGGTTATAATCCTTCTATTTTATTCTATTCTAGTGTTTTTTTTCTATTCTATTCTTTTATTTTCTATTCTATCCTTTTCTATTCAAAGCCATTCTTTTTGAATTTGGAGTTTGGAAGATGGTTATATTCTATTTTATTCTATTCTATTGTTTTCTTGATTTGATTATATTCTTTTATTTTCTATTCTGTTTTCCTCTATTCTATTCTTTTATTTTCTATTCTAGTCTTTTCTAGTCCATTATTTCCTATTCTATTCTAATCTTTTATTTTCTGTTTTATTCTGTCAAGTTTTACTTTATTGTATTATTTTCAATTGTATTCTTTTATCTTCCACTCTATTTTATCCTATTTTGTTTTCAAATTCGACTTTGAATTTGTTTTCTAATTCAAATTTCATTTGAAATGAGTTACGTTACTTCAATTTCGTTTAATTCGTTACTATTGCAATTCGGGTAAAGAAAAACTCATCTGAATTTCGATTCAGGAATGAAAGGAATCGCACATGTCTACCTTGAATGTAGCTGTTAAATTGGTGCGTTTAGTTCCACTTTAACAGAAGCATATGGTTACTAAAAATATAATGAGTTTCCCTATAGTAGTCTTTTAAATCTACTGATATTCAATGTTCTATGACAATAAAGCAAGACAACTTACAAGGGGTGAACGGTTTTTTATAGGGACTGTATGGTCCCACAATGCAGACTTATGTTACACACAGGAAAAATAAGCTTACAATGGTTTCTGATTTTAGCCTTTTGCTCTGGAATTCAAAGCTGGTGGAATCTTCAGTTTCAATAACCGAACCTCTAAAGCAGAAATAGCTGTCAAAAAGACACACAGCCTCTTCTATACACCATTCTTCAATATTTGGGCAGGGGGAGAAAACTATAATAGGAAAATGAAAGATGCCTGGAAAAGTCGGGATTAACCATGTAATTGTACAATGAAATATTAGACGCTGCAGGTAAATCTGATACAGGCCTGCATCTTTCACTACTCTGACCCTGGCCTGATCCTGCGGAAGTTCACTTGGGCCCTAGCAAGGTGAAAGCGCATTATCCACTTGTAGCCCGATGTAGTGTCACTAATGCAGCTAGGGAGAATAGCGCACTTGCTAGATACATGACACTAATTATGCCACACTTAATGATGACACTTGTGATACTGTATACTGCCGCTGCTTACCCAGAACAAAAGAAGGAATCAATAGCTGTCACACAGTAAGGCTTGATATTGCTGTTTATAGGACAATGGGTATTCCTTTTAATTTAAAGCATTGTCCATTGAGACAAGGATGCTGCAGGTTATTGTGTCTAATCTGTTCTGTAATGATGGATAAACCTGTTTAATTACATGAGGGAGCTAATTTCGGACTATAAAATTTGCGCACAAACCCAGAGTTGCAGTAATGTCAGATGGGAGATTTGTACACTGATTTTCTTAAAGGTAAACTCCGATGCTTATATACAGGCCATTTTGTCAGTTTAACTACTTAAGGGCCGGAAGATTTCCCCCCTTAATGACCTTTTTTTTTGCAATATGGCACTATTTCACTTTAACTGACAATTGCGTGGTCCTGCGACGCTGTACCCAAACAAAATTTACGTCCTTTTTTTTCCCACAAATAGAGCTTTCGTTTGGTGGTATTTGATCACCTCTATGGTTTTCATTTATTGCGCAAAAAAAAAAAAAAGACCAACAATTTAAAAAAAATATATATATTTTTTACATTTTGATATAATAAATATCCCAAAAATATTAAAATAATAGCTTCTTCATTAGTTTAGGCCAATATGTATTCTTCTACATATTTTTGGTATAAAAAAAATGGCAACAAGCGTATATTGATTGGTTTGCGCAAAAGTTATAGCATCTACAAAATAGGAAATAGATTAATGCCATTTTAATTTTTTTCATTTTTTTTACTAGTCATGGCTGTGATCAGAGATTATTAGCAGGGCTGCGATATTTTGGCAGACAGATCAGACCCTTTTGACACTTTTTTGGGACCACTGTGCTATAAAAATGCACTGATTACTGTATAAATGTCACTGGCACGGAAAATGCGAGTAGGCGAGTGTAAAATTTGAGGGCTGCCTTTATCATTTATTTTCTTTTTCTTTTTCTTGGCCACCCCCCTTGGGAGATTCGTTTTGTTCTGACCCTCCTTTGTGGCCTGGTAGCTCCCTTTGAAAACCAAACCCCCAGTGTGAGATGTTCCTGGATGGTTATAACTGTATGGTGATACATATTATATGGTTATATTGTTCATGTTCCCTTTCCATGTTAACATAATGTGTGTTGTATATTTCATGTGGGTAATCTTCCCTAAGGGGAGAAAATCGATTGTGGGTACATATAGGTGTTCTTTGATCATGATATTGATCACGATAGTAATTTCCTTGGTTGCCATACCAGCCATGTGGGGATCGTTCATATCTCTGATGGTCATAATATTGAGAGCCTTCCTGTTTACCATGAAGGTGGCCTGGCCTCCACCTCTATTCCTTCTACCTCTTCCCCTCCTATGAATAGACTGTGTCCCTCTATAGTAATGACTGGGAGTGTGGACACTGGGATGTCTACTTCTAGACCCACTCGGAGTGGTAGGATAATCAATTCTTACTGGTCTAGATGTATGGATAGGAGGTGGTATAGGCCTAAATTCATTTGTTAATGTAGAAGGAATGGATGTCTCCATTTGTGGTGGTTCATTACTGGCATGGGAAGGTATAGTATCCTTCTTTTTCCAGCTGAAGACCAAATTTGATTTATAATAATTGACATCTCTGGTATATATTTTTTTTGTTGCTTTGTTCTCTGTTCCCTCTCTTCCTTCTCTAAATGATTCTTCAGATTGGTTGAGAGGGATATATATATTCAGATTAATGTTTACATGGGAGGAGCTGTTCTCTTAGGCCGCGTACACACGAGCGGACTGTATGGCCTACTTAATCCGTCATACAATCCGACGGACAGTCCGTCATACTTTCAAATGAACGGACTTGACCACACATGGATGCACAAACAGTCCGTCGAAAGCTTGCGCGATGACGTGTACAGCACGTACGACGGGACTAGAAATAGGAAGTCCAATACACAGCAATGCACCCTTCCGCCGTGTAAATCCTTTCTGAGCATGCGCCATTCTTAGTCCGTCGAACTAGCCTACTGACGAGCGGATTGTCCGCTGAAACCAAAGTATGACGGACAGAATTTCGAAAAATCCGAAATACTTAGTACGCCAGACTGCACGCTGAAAAAGTCAGCTGAAGCCCACACACGTGCGGACTGTCCGCTGAAATGTGTTTCGATGGACTAAGTAGGCCATACAGTCCGCCCGTGTGTACGCGGCCTCAGATCTTTAATTTCTTTATCAATATAATATAAGAAAACTGATACCTGCTTCGTTGAAGTAGTGGAACCATGAGTTTCAGACTCCTTGTTGAGGGTGTATATCCCATTGCAAACCTCTGTGAACCATGCGTTCCTTGGAATATTGTCCCATTCTAGATGTAGTTCCGTTACCATGAGGTTCTTAAGCCTCATAAAAAGATCGCCTAGTTCTCTATCTACATTTAAGGTAACAAATACCCTGTGTGTTAATAGAATGGGTTGTTCTATACTCAAATACATCCATTCTATTTAAGAAATGGAAAATATTGTGATATCAAGTAGCTGCAATAATGAGTGTCAAAAGAATATATATAATAATATAAAGAATTATTGCACTACTAATATTAAAAGGTAAGCTGCTAGCACCAACAATAATACTGATTGTGTGTAAATGTGTAATAGGGAAAGCAGCGCTAGAAACAAGAATGTATCCCAGGTATAAACCTAGGGGAAAAAACAAACATCACAACTGAATTTGTGGTGAAAATAAGCAAAACAACTACTGCAATAAAAACACCAATGTAATATACACTGCAAGTGAATACAATTATCAAAAATCAGGTAACACTATATGATCAGAAAATAAAAATACATATAACAAAATACCAAGTGCACATTTTATATCAATGAAAATTAAACTTTAACACAATATAACACAGTGTGAAAGTCCATCAATAGTGGATGACATGATGACATGATGTATTCCTCTGAGAAAGCTCATGATGGTGTAGATATCAGATGTTTAATAGATCTCAAATGAACATCAGTAGTGATAATCCGATTTTCACATGACACCCAGGACTGTGTTTCCACCAATCAGGGGAGGAGTAGATACTCTTACCCTAAGATGTGGACACACGCCAGCGGCAGTGGGTCAAACGGGCATGGATAGAAGTCTGAATCCAGAGACACGTGTTAGGATCTCCTATGGTTAGAAAGATGTTGACACACACCTGCGATTATGCAGCAGACCGGTATATGGAGCCTAGCAGGTGTTTCATCCTATGGGACTTCAACTATTGTGTAAGCCTGCTGTTACACACTGTGCTATATATATATATATATATATATATATATATATATATATATATATATATATATATATATATATATACCAGCTTATAACTCAATTAGATCAATTAAATCTTAACCACTTGCTGCCTGCCATATAGCAAAATGATGACGGCAAAGTGGTTTCAATATCCTGACTGGACGTCATATGACGTCTTCAGGATATTAAGCCGCTGCACACCCCCAGGGGTGTGCATCGTGGCGATCATTGTTGCAGTGTGTCAGTCTGACACACCACAACACTGATCTAGGTAAAGTGTCTCTGGCAGATCTGATCACGATGTAAACAGGAAGAGCCTGTGATCAGCTTTTCCTCACTCGCGTCTGTCAGACGCGAGTAGAGGATAGCCAATCGGCTGCTCCTCTGATATGGGGGTCTGTGCTGATCGATTATCAGTGCAGCCCCCCCCAGGATGCCCACACTGGACCACCAGGGATGCCACCAGACCACCAGGAATGCCCACCACCAGGTATGCCACCCTAGACCACCAGGGATGCCAATCAGTGCCCACAATAGATGCCAATCAGTGCCCACAATCAGGGCCGTCTTTAATATTGATTGGACCCTGGGCAAAAATTTTCTTAGGGCCCCCCTCCCTCCATGCAATTTCACTCTCCACCTTCTCTGAGACATACAATAAATAGCAGCTAGACTTAAAATCAGTTTACTGTATTAGATCATGCAGCGATTGTGATTGGTTGCCAGAGGTTACAGCATATCATTACTGCTCACTGACTGGTTGCTAGAGGTTACAGCACTCCTTAACCACTTGCCGACCGCCGCACGACGATATACGTCGGCAGAATGGCACGGGCAGGCATAAGGGCGTATATATAAGTCCCTGCCTTCCCGCGGGTGGGGGGCCCGATCGGGCCCCCCCCCCGTGCCTGCGGCGGTCGGCATTCATTCGGGAGCGATCCCGGACGAGGGGACGGCCATTCATTCATGGCCACCCCCTCGCGATCGCTCCCGACGAATGGAAATCCTTCGTGACATCACTTCCTCTCCTGTAATGTAAACACAGGAGAGGAAGTGATGTATTCTCTCCTCCGTGTCGGTATTTTTCGTTCCGGCACCGAGGAGAGAGCATCGGTGAGTTGCACCAACACACCACACATACAGTAGAACATGCCAGGCACACTCACACCCCCCCTTTAACCCCCGATCACCCCCCCAATTACCCCTGCCCCCCCAGTCACAGTGACACCAATTGCATTTTTTTTTTTTTTTTTTTGCATTGGTGTCATTTGTGACTGTAATAACTGTTAGGGCAGTTAGGGTTAGCCCCCTTTAGTTCTAATGTACCCCCCTAACCCCCCCAATAAAGGTTTAACCCCGTGATCACCCCCCGTCGCCAGTGTCACTAAGGCTGGGTTCACATTGCAGCGGTTTATGAGAACGGATGTGATTCGCACCGCACTGCAGTGCAAATCACATCCGATCTCTGTGTGATTCGAGTTCAGCCATACAGATAGTATGGCTGAATTCGCATCACACCCGCCGCACCCGCCGCAAATTCGCACGGGACCCTTTTTTTGGTCCGCAGCAGAATCGGATCGCATGGGTGTTCACACCATGCGATCCGAGTTTGCAGATTGCACTGCGATATGCGAACTGATCTGGGGGTGTCATTAACATTTCACTGACACTCCCAGCAGTTCGCATAGGGCAGTGTGAACTGCCGCCGGGAGGCATGCGATGCGGGAACCCGCCGCGGATTCGTGGCGTTCCCGCATCGCTCCAGTGTGAACCCAGCCTAATAAGCGATCATTTTTCTGATCGCTGTATTAGTGTCACAGGTGACGCTAGTTAGGCAGGTAGGTATTTAGGTTCGCCGCAACTTTTTATAGCGCCAGGGACCCCCATATACTACTACCCCTGATAGCCCCCTAGTTAACCCTTTCACCAGTGATCACCATATAACTGTTACAGGTGACGCTGGTTGGTTAGTTATTTTTTTATAGTTTCAGGGCACCCGCCATTTATTACCTAGTCTCACTAGTGTACCCCTAAATTTAGGGGTGTCTACTTTCCAAAATGGGGTCATTTGGGGGGGGGGGTTTGTGCCATCTTGGCATTTTATGGCCTTCAAAACTGTAAGGCCGCGTACACACGCGGGGACTGTTCGCCCAACTTTGTCCGTCAAACAGTTTCGGCAAACAGTCCGCTCAAACTTAGCATGGACGGACATGGCCACACACGACGGACGAACAGTTTGCTGAAACCGTGCGCGATGACGTGAACGGCACGTACGACGGGACGAAAAATATGACGTCCTATACACTGCATTATAACTTTCGGCGTGTAAATCCTTTCTGAGCATGCGCGGAACTTAGTTTGACGAACAAGCCTACACACGGGCGGACTGTTCGCTCAAACAAGGTTTCAGCGGACAGTTTTACGGAATTTCCGAAAAACCTTGTTCGTCAAACTGTCCGCTGAAACTGTCCGCTGAAAGCCCACACACGAGCGGACTGTCCGCCCAAACACTGTTCAGCGGACAAAGTTGGGCGAACAGTCCGCCCGTGTGTACGCGGCCTTACGTCCTTAGAAAGCCTGAAGGCGGTGCTTGGTTTTCGGGGCCCCGTATGCGGCCAGGCTCCCAAAAAGTCCCACATATGTGGTATCCCCGTACTCAGAAGAAGCAGCAGAATTTATTTTGGGGTGTCATTTCACATATGCCCATGGCATGCGTGAGCAATATATCATTTAGTGACAACTTTGTGAAAAAAATAAATAAATAAAAAAGTTTGTAATTTTCCCGCAACTTGTGGCAAAATATAAAATATTCCATGGACTCAACATGCCTCTCAGCAAATAGCTTGGGGTGTCTACTTTCTAAAATGGGGTCATTTGTGGGGGTTTTGTGCCATCTTGGCATTTTATGGCCCTCAAAACTGTAATAGGTAGTGAGGAGTGAAGTCAAATATTTACGCCCTTAGAAAACCTGAAGGCGGTTCTTGGCTTTCGGGGCCCCGTACGCGGCTAGGCTCCCAAAAAATCCCACACATGTGGTATCCCCGTACTCAGGAGAAGCAGCAGAATTTATTTTGGGGTGTCATTTCACATATGCCCATGGCATGTGTGAGCAATATATCATTTAGTGACAACTTTGTGAAAAAAAAAAAAAAAAAAATTAAAGTTTGTAATTTTCCCGCAACTTGTGGCAAAATATAAAATATTCCATGGACTCAACATGCCTCTCAGCAAATAGCTTGGGGTGTCTACTTTCTAAAATGGGGTCATTTGTGGGGGTTTTGTGCCATCTTGGCATTTTATGGCCTTCAAAACTGTAATAGGTAGTGAGGAGTGAAGTCAAATATTTACGCCCTTAGAAAACCTGAAGGCGGTTCTTGGCTTTCGGGGCCCCGTACGCGGCTAGGCTCCCAAAAAATCCCACACGTGTGGTATCCCCGTACTCAGGAGAAGCAGCAGAATTTATTTTGGGGTGTCATTTCACATATGCCCATAGCATGTGTGAGCAATATATCATTTAGTGACAACTTTGTGTAAAAAAAAAAAAATAATTTTTTTTTTGTCATTATTCAATCGCTTGAGGCAAAAAAATAAAATATTCAATGGGCTCAACATGCCACTTATCAATTTCCTTAGGGGGTCTACTTTCCAAAATGGGGTCATTTGGGGGGGTTTTGTACTGCCCTGCCATTTTAGCACCTCAAGAAATGAGATAGGCAGTCCTAAACTAAAAGCTGCGTAAATTCCAGAAAACGTACCTTAGTTTGTAGATGTGACAACTTTTGCGCAAACCAATAAATATACAGTTATTGACTTTTTTTTTACCAAAGACATGTGGCTGAATACATTTTGGCCTAAATGTATGACTAAAATTGAGTTTATTGGATTTTTCTAATAACAAAAAGTAGAAAATATCATTTTTTTTCAAAATTTGCGGTCTTTTTCCATTTATATCGCAAAAAATAAAAATCGCAGAGGCAATCAAATACCATCAAAAGAAAGCTCTATTTGTGGGAAGAAAAGGACGCAAATTTTGTTTGGGTACAACATTGCATGACCGCGCAATTACCAGTTAAAGCAGCGCAGTGCCAAATTGTAAAAAGACCTCTGGTCATTTACCAGCAAAATGGTCCAGTCTGAAAGTGGTTAAGGCTCACTGATTAGTTGCTAGAGGTTACAGCACATTTCTGCTTGTTGATTGGCTGCTAGAGATTGCTTTACAGTAATACTGCTCACTGGTTGCTATAGGTTACAGTACATCTTCTCCTCACTGCAGGGGGACATGATATACCTATGAATGCTGCCTTTATTTACATATCAATGCAGTTGGCCTCAGCTATTTACATATGCATGTCACTGCTATTTACATATGAATGCCAGTATTTACATGTAAACACAGGTCTGCAGGTGATTCATCTGTACACAACAAAAGGGCAGAGCTGGGCAGCATTAGTAGCAGCACAGGACTAAAACTTCAAGGGAATGTAAACTGGGATAGTTGGCAAGTATGAGACAGCTGCTTTGGGCCCCACAACAATGACAGGGCGTCCCCTTTTGCCCTGCCTTAAAGACGGCCCTGCCCACAATGGATGCCAATCAGTGCCCACAATGGGCATAACTGATTGGCAGGCATTATTGTTTGGCACTGATTGGCATCCATCAGTACCATACATTACAGTACATCAGTGCCACCTATCAGTGCCCATCCATGCCTATCCTTGTCACCTATCAGTGCCCATCCATGCCGCCTATCAGTGCCCACCCGTGCCACCTATTTGTGCCAACTATCAATGCCCATCAGTGCCACCTATAAGTGCCCCATCAGTACTGGTTATTAGTACCCATCATCAGTGCCCACCAATGCCACCTCATCATTGCCACCTCATTGGTGCCACCTCATCTGTGCCCATCAATTCCACCTTATCAGTGCCCATCAGTGAAGGAGAAAACATACTTATTTACAAAGTTTTGTAACTGAAACAAAAAAAATATTTTTTTTTCAAAAATGTTGGTCTTTTTTTTTGTTTAGCAGAAAATCTAAATCCCAGCGGCGATCAAATACCACCAAAAGAAAGGGAGCCGACACTCGCGGCATATCGCCCAGTGTGCCTGCGCCGCAGACAGGGGTGGCTGTCTTTTTGGAAATATCTCCTAAACCGTATAGGTTTAGGAGATATTACTTGGACCTACAGGTAAGCCTTAATCTAGGCTTACCTGTAGGTCAAAGGGGTTTGTAATGCCGCGTACACACGTAGCCGACTATCCGGCGGACTTAGTCTGGCGAACTTCCCGCCGGACTGTCCGCCGGACTTTCCGAACGAGCTACTTGCCCACACACGGCACTTTTTCAGCGGACTAATACGGCGTACTAAGTCCGCCGGACTATCCGCCGTACTTTTGAAATGAACGGACTCACCCACACATGTGGAGGAAAGTCTGCTCATTTTGAGCGCGTCTCCAGGTAGCCGGGGCCAGCGAAGGAGGCGCCGCTGGCCCCGTCACTTGGTATGGACTTAAAGGGGAACCCCTATGCCGAAAAATCGGCGCGGGGGTCCCCCCTAGGTCCATATCAGACCCTTATCCGAGCATGCTACCCGGCCAGCCAGGAAAGGGGGTGGGGACAAGCGAGCGCCCCCCCCCCCCCTCCTGAGCCATACCAGGCCGCGTGCCCTCAACATGGGGGGTGCCTTGGGGAAGTCCGCCGAACTTTTCCACCGGATTGTTTAATCGTGTGTACGAGGCATAAGGCTTTACAACCACTTTAATGAACATTATTAATTTTAGACTCTATAAACTTTAGACTTTGTGGTGCACGACCAGCCATATTATTAGCCTTGCTGGTTTTAGTTCCATTCCAATGAGCAGTTTTTGCCCTTTCAGTGAATGATTGCCGTTGGTCTTCTGATGAACCCGACTAGTCTTATGTCTGTGATACATACGGGACTCAGTTGTTGTGAGTCAAAACGTAGTCAACGTCGTTCATGTATCACGCTCCGTTGTACGTTGCTCGTGAGTAGGAAATATTAATCTATAGTCACAACGAGGCTTGGATGTTCACCACAACGTTGTTCAAGTGATGATGCTTATCACATGATCACAGGACGATGGTGACATAGACTCGATTCCGCTCACCCCTGATTGGTGAGCAGAGTCAAGGCAAGATACGCATGCCATACGTCGTGATGACATGACCCAGATGCTACACTTTTGTGATTGGTGAGCCAAAGCGAGGGGAGATGCGCACGCCTTGCTCCGTGATGGATTTTCAATTAGGCATTTGATTAAGATTTATTTGATCTAATTGAGTTATTAGGCTTTATAATATATTTATGGTCGGAGCCCTCCGCTGTAAGAGATATGAAAGAACACATAAACACGTCACAAGACTAACAACATAAAATAGACCTGAATTGTGCCCTTGGTCTGCTGTAAGGTAAGCCCTGGTGAGCTGGGCGGTGAGCCCTGGTCTGCTGGGCGATATGCCAAGAGAAGGCCGCATACCTTAAGAAAGTAAATGGATGTTTCTGTAGAGAAACGTGTTTTAAGTGAAGTAATCAGAGAAGGGAAATGGGTGGGTGGGTACCTTGCACTGGAACCGACACAGACCGTTGTGGGTGGTCTGATTATATACCCTCCAGGCTCCTCCCATAATTACGGGCCACCATACTGGCCCTCTTATTTATGGTCGGAGCCCTCCGCTGTAAGAGATATGAAAGAACACATAAACACGTCACAAGACTAACAACATAAAATAGACCTGAATTGTGCCCTTGGTCTGCTGTAAGGTAAGCCCTGGTGAGCTGGGCGGTGAGCCCTGGTCTGCTGGGCGATATGCCAAGAGAAGGCCGCAAAAGATTTGGTTTAGGGAGGTAATTATTAATTTATGTACAACAAGACACTACGGGGCAAAGTTGCTGAAGGCTCAGGACATTTCCACTTGTGGATTGGAGATGTATCGATCGAGTAAAGCAGGTGGATTCCCGCCTGCCCATCTTTGATCGCGTGGACTGGGACCCCGTTTCGTGAGGCTGCTGATGCTGCTCCAATGCGAAAGAATGTCCAAGAAAATGACCAAGGTCCTGGCCTAATTTGCTCAAAAGGAACCTGACGTGACTAATGAACTGGTTGCTGCCTGGGGTACTAATCGGGAACGGTAGTAATGGGCCGTCCTGCGAGGGATCAAACATATGGGCCAAAAATTGATCTAGGATGGACACGGGGCACCAGGCTTTGAGAGTTTGGAAAGGTTTGATGTCAACCCCTGGACCGGACTATTGTGTTTTGGACACCCTGAGGAGCAAGATGAAGTAAGTCTGATGGCGTGTGAGGTGGCGTCTACGTAACACTTTACAACTGGGATGGTGACAGTATTCACTGGGGCGTAAGAAGCTGTAGAAAGCCAGGTAGATGGCTGCTTGAACGACCAGGCTGAACTTAGCCAAAGGGGAATGTGACAGGATGAAAGACACGTCTCGGAATATGGCGCTGGTGACGGGTAGCAGTTTGATACTGATTTGGGGTCATTGCCTGTGAATACCACACAACATGGTCTTGACCGTATGGGCGGCAAACAAGACGATTGTTAGGATCTCATAAGGAGATGAAATACTGGATGTCAGCTGAGTGGGGTCTAAGGTATTGTGTGACAATGCCAACTGTGTGTGGTGGCATAATATGAAGACCAGGATGTGATGGAGAACTCTTGGTATTGCTCTGGGGTTTGAGGCTAGTGACCTGACATAGAACCTCTAGGCTGCACGGTAGGCCTTCAGGGTGTTGTGAGATGGTGAAAGATGAATAAGGCAGGTAGCGTCGTGAAAGTGTTGTTTGAATCCGAGGTTTAGCTACGACCAGTGTGGGATAAGAGACATGGTCGGGTCGGTTCCAGGTTCCTGCAAAATAACGAAGCAAAATTAACGGGTAGTGCGTCGGCCAGATTATTGCGTTTGTCTGGGATGTGGACACATAGGACGTTAGATTGGTGCTGTGGGCATAGTGGCACCAGCCTGCGCAGGAAGGCCACGATGGCAGGCTACTAGGACCTCCTTTATTCATAATACTGGCTGTGGCTTGGTTGTCTGTGGCGAACGTCACTGTTTGTCCTGCCCAGTTGTTGCACCAGACTTGAGCTGCTGCGACAATGGGGTAGAGGTCGAACAAAGAGGAGGACTAACTGAACCCAGGAATCAAGAGGATTTCTGACGACCATGGCCCTATCAACCCAATTTGGCCAAAATTGAGGCGAGGACCTGTGGAGGCTGTGGTGACCATGACTACCTGAGATGAAGAGAGAGATGCTGAGGGAATACACATTGGCATGCCATTCCAATTTGTGAGAAATTCGACTCCCATGGGCAGCTCTGCTATAGCTGGAGCATCTTAATTTAAGGATTTAGTCAGGGTCTTAACCTGGAAGAGAAACACTAAAAGATGGGAGGTAAAGGATCCCCTTGAGTCTGGCTGCTGCCTTGGCTGAAAATGAGCGGTGATAGTCAAAGGATGGGCACCCTGCGTACTTGTGACCTGCTGCATGCAGATACGGGTCCAATTCTACACTCCTGTTGGGGTTGCTCTGCCTAGCATGTCTCTGACTGTCCCCATGGCCAGCACAAACTCTGTGACAGTGAGCTTGCGATTAAGTAAAGGGTCTCTGGCCTTCAGGATGATAGAGACATCTCCCCGCGAATATGATTTGTTCTAGGCCAAGTTGTGTACTGCTATGAGGAGGGATGCTAAGTTAACGTCGTTGTCATCCAAGATGTCCTCCTAGATGCCCTGCTAGGGCAAGGTGTGCAGGGAAGACGATGGTGCAGAAGTTGGGTGTATCTGTAAGTGAAGGTACGGGAATGACGGTGGTGACTGGAGCTGGTAGGGGCACGGCTGGGCGTACCTCCAGGGCTGTCACTCTGCTTGGACTTCAGCGACTGCTGTTGACAGTGTGATTACCCAGGAGTGCAGCTGAGTAGTCGCAAAGAAGATAGACTGAAGTGGTGCCTGGAAGGGCTGCCACTGGCGGTGGAAACAGTAGCCTAAAGGCTTGGTTTCCTGGCTGCGGCAGGGTAGGATTTACTCCTGCGACACCGTTCTGCTATAAATTTTTTTTTTTTTTATTGGTCCAAGCTCTTGTGAGACTGTAAACCGCCGCTTGCTGAGCCCGTAAAGGGTGATGGCAGGGCTGAGGCAAAGTCCTCACTGTCTGCCTGCGACATGGCGTCAACTAAAAGCAAGGGGGGGGTGTGTATGCTTGAGGTAAGTTGCAAAGGTAGGAGGGGATAGTTGCATTTGGGTAGATAAGATGAAAGGCGGAAGGAAACAAGAAGAATAGGACAAGGAACGACAGCCATAGTGACAGTTGGTTTGCGTTCGAGCGCTGTTGAGTGTGACTTTAGAAAACTCAAAAGAGGTGAGCCAGGAGGTGACTGGCTAGGTAACCGATAGCTCGGGTGTCAGTCTGTGCTCGGCACAGACTAATGAACCAGAGCGCCCCAGGGTGGACTGGGGTGGGTAGCTGAAGTCTGGTATACTAAGTAGGAATGTTGCGATCTGTAGTTAATTGACGTGGGTTCGGTTTACTAATGCTTGCACTGCCAGCAAGTATGGAGATTAGGCGACCTTGTCTGCGTATTGAAGGCTTGTGCTTCGAAAACAGAGTGAAGTGCACAGAAGTATGTGACAGTTGCTAACGCCTCAGGAGCAGGTCAAATTCTGTATGTGAAGTATACATATGTAGTGAAAGAGTGTTTAAGAGAAAGGGGGAATCCCATTGAACTAAACACCTGACTTTATGCCCTAGTTGTGAAGTCGACTGGTTGGGGTCGAGAACTGAGTTGACTGGGAGCCTGTAGTAAGGTGACATGAGAATTTGTTTTGACAAGGGGGATTGCAAAGAGTTGTTTGTGGCAAAGCTGGCCCCCTGGTGAAGATGCAAGCCCTCGACAATGGGGTTTTTTTTTTTTTTTGGGAGATACTGTCCAAACCTGGTGCAGGGTGGACTAACTGGTGTTCTAACTGGCCTAAAAAGGGGAAAGCGACAGAGAAAATGATGAGCAGCCGTGTTGCTACTGGAGACGATGAGTGGCAGTTTGAGCCACTTGCTGAAATGCTTGCAGCGATTGCAAGGAAGCGGCCTTATTTGAATTATGAGGTATGAATGAATGGATGAATGAGGTGAGCAGCTGTGTTGCAACTGGAGATGAGTGGCCGTATTAAGCTATTGCAGAGATGCTTGCAGCGATTTGCAAGAAAGCAGCTTTATTTGAATCTATAAATTAAATTATAAGTGTGTAGGAATGAGGAGGCTTTGTTGAAAGTCGAAAGAAAAGGTTATAGAGGAAATGTGATTATGTAGGAATGACCGTGCGCGACACTAAGCAAATTGGTGGAGAAAATTGTGTATGATCATGTATGGATAGACTGAGAAAGTCAAACGTAAGTACTGCTGAATTTGTACTGTTGATGTGACTAGTTTGAACAGAGTTATAGCTATGGAATAGTCTGCAAAGATTTGACTTATTTGAGTCGGTGATGCAACAGGATTCGGCTTGGTTGTTAGAGTTGCGTTTGGCAAGGACTGGAATCGCTGCGCCGATGCTGCGACTTAGACTCGAATGTTCCGTAGATGCGACTGAGAGGCTCGTATATGGGATCCGACCGTATCGCTGAGGACATGGCTGGGTTCGGATTGATTGAATTGTGATGGTGGTTGAAGGGGTTGGTGATTGCCAATGATCCGAAACATAGAAGCGAAGTTGCGACTAGATTCAAATCAGCCGTAGATGCGAGGTGACTACAGGGCTCGTATGACAGATCTGCCCGTATTGCCGATGATATGGCTGGGTTTGAATCGATTAAATGGTGATGGTGGTTTGAAGGGGCTTGCGATTGCCGAGGATTCGAAACATAGAAGCGAAGTTGCGACTAGATTTCGAATCGGCCATAGGTGTGAGGTGACTACGGGGCTCGTATGACAGATCTGACCGTATTGCCGATGATATGGCTGGGTTCGAATCAACTAAATGGTGGGGGCGGTTGAAGGGGCTTTGTGATTGCAGAGGATCCAAAACATAGAAGCGAAGTTGCGACTAGATTCGAATTGGCCGTTGATGCGAGGTGAGTAAGGGGCTTGAATGTCAGATTTGACCGCATCGCCGTGAAGTGAACGGCTCGAGTAAACCCGCGTTGGGTAGAAAGCATGAAATACATGAAAGATGACAGAAAGACTTACGGTGGCGTAAGTGCGACTTTTTGCAAAACGAACATGATAACGTAACTACTAGAGTTTAGAAGAGCGGTAACAACAAAGTCCTACCTGTGACAGCGAGTGTGTAGCGGTCCGAGCGTGGGACAATCGATGAAGATATACGACCGATCTCGAAAGTACAACTACGTGGACACGCAGTGAGTTGGCAGAGTCAGCCTGTGCAATGCATTTGACACGAATCAGCTTAAAAAATGTATGAGATGAATCTGATATAAATTGGCAGTAAGGAGTATCTGATACGAATTGGTTGTAGAGTGTATGCCATTCCTTACTGGGAAACCAAACACCTATGAACCACCCATCCCCCCAGGCTAGTCAAGTGCAGGAAAAACATCAGGTGGGTTTAATTTACACCTCAATCAGCCACAGAAACCCATACAAACAATACCTGTTTATCTCAAAAAAGGATGAGAACAGTGAATCTTATAACCAGTGAAGCCTATGGCGAGTGATAACGACCGACAGCAACTCGGAGGCTTGGATCTATGAATGAATCATATGTTTGGTAGAAGGAATTTACGAATGTACTATGCCTGTGCCGAAAGATGTCGGGACATGAGTGTCAACAACTCAGAGGTAGGTTTTGCGAAAGGGGTGCAGGATAGTAAGCATGATAAGCCGCAAGTTTGCACATGATATGAAAAGATTCGGATACTACTTATCTGCGACCATGAGCGGGAACCGCCGACGAAGACCACGAATGAAGAAGCCGAAGTGCACCTGCGATTGGACGCACATATAGTCGACCGAGAGGGAGCTGAGAAGAGTCGGCCACTTGATGTGCAGTACCTTGCACTGGAACCGACACAGACCATTGTGGGTGGTCTGATTATATACCCTCCGGGCTCCTCCCATAATTACGGGCCACCATCCTGGCCCTCTTATATATATATATATATATATATATATATAGCGCAGTGTGTGACAGCAGACTTATACTCCAGTTGAAGTCCCATAAGACGAAACGCGTCAGATTTTGCCTGCTAGGCTCCATAGACTGTTCCTGTTTTATTATTTTCGTGATTACATTTTTAATGTACACATCTTGGGTGATGTTCGTACCATTATTTTGTTAATAAATCCATACATTATTGATCTACACCATATGGAAGCCTTCTTTTTTTCTTTTATGATCAACATTTTCCCTCGGTGGAAGGAGTACTTTAAGAAGTTCATACATACGTTTCGTCCTATGGGACTTCAACTGGGGTGAATGTCTGCTGTCACACACTGCGCTATATATATATATATATATAAAAGCGTATAACTCAATTAGATCAAATAAATCTTAATCAAATGCCTAATTGCAAATCCATCATGGAGTATGGAGTGCGCGTCTCCCCTCGCTTTGGCTCACCAATCACAAGAGCGTAACATCCGACTGAATCTCTGTTTCCTGTGTCACCGGTCTGTTGCATTATCGCGGTTGTGTGTCCACATCTTTCTAACCATAGGAGATCATGACCTGTGACTCTGGATTCCGGCTTCTATCCATGCCCGTTTGACCCACTGGCGCTGGCATGTGTGTCCACATCTTTGGGTAAGATTATCTACCCCTCCACTGGTTGGTGTAAGCACAGTCACTACTGATGTTCATTTGAGATTTATTACATTTAATAATAATTAATTAATATTAAACATTCGATATCTACACCATCATGAGCTTTCTCAGTGGAATACATAATGTCATCCACTATTGATGGACTTTCACTCTGCGTTATACAGTGTTAAAGTTTAATTTTGTTATATGTGTTTTTATTTTTAAGGTGTCCCCTAATCATATGGTGTTACTTGATTTTTGATATATTGCACTTTATTCCCTTGCAGTGCACATTAAGATAACAAAAGGAAAAAAGCAGCGCACAAACATACCGTATATACTCGAGTATAGGCCGACCCGAATATAAGCCGAGGTCCCCAATTTACCCCCAAAAAACTGGAAAAAATTATTGACTCGTGTATAAGCCGAGGGTGAGACATGCCTGTCCATCCCTGTGTGTCGTCCATCCCTGTGTGTGTCCATGCATCCGTGTGTGTGTGTGTCCATGCATCCGTGTGTGTGTGTGTGTGTCCATGCATCCGTGTGTGTCCATGCATCCGTGTGTGTGTGTGTCCATCCATCCCTGTGTGTGTGCATGCATCCGTGTGTGTGTGTGTGTGTGTGTGTGTGTGTCCATGCATCCGTGTGTGTCCATCCATCCCTGTGTGTGCATGCATCCGTGTGTGTGTGTGTGTGTGTGTGTGTGTGTGTGTGTGTGTGTGTGTGTGTGTGTGTGTGTGTCCGTGCAGCCTACCTGTGTCCAGCCTGCCTGTGTCCGTCCAGCCTGTGTCCGTCCCGGCCTGTGTCCGTCCCGGCCTGCGTCCCGTCCCGGCCTGCGTCCCGTCCCGGCCTGCGTCCCGTCCCGGCCTGCGTCCCGGCCCGTCCCGCAGCTCTTCGTCGGTGGCCATTCTAGGATTCAAAAGCCGCGCCTCCGTCGGTGATAGGCGGAACACTCAATTTCCCACTGACTGCTGGGAAATTGAGTGTTCCGCCTATCGGATGTCCGTGATAGGCGGAACACTCAATTTCCCAGCAGTCAGTGGTCCGCCTATCATGGACGTCCGCTCATCCTCATACTACGGACGAGGATGAGAGGACGTCCGTGATAGGCGGAACACAGACTGCTGGGAAATTCAGTGTTCCGCCTATCACAGGCGAAGGCGGAGACGGAGGCGCGGCCTTTGAATCCTAGAATGGCCGCTGTCTGTCTGCTCGACACGCTGATCGGGCAGACAGACAGCGATGACTCGAGTATAAGCCGAGGGGGGCACTTTCAGCCTCAAAAAAGAGGCTGAAAATCTCGGCTTATACTCGAGTATATACGGTAAATACTAAAAATAAAACTAAATATAAACACCTATGAGTGATTAGTTAATTGATTGCAATAGTAATGAGAAAAGTTGATCTACCCCTCTAATAAATCAAACATACCATAATTTATAAAAAGAAATATAAATAACAAGTGTTAATACTGAAATTAGAAAAATCCCAGTGAAGTGTTAATAATGAAATTCGATTTTTCAATTTCATTATTAACACTTGTTATTTATATTTCTTTTTATAAATTATGGTATATTTAATTTATTAGAGGGGTAGATCAACTTTTCTCACTACTATTGCAATGTGTGCAGCTTTTTCCTTTTGTTATCTTATTGTGTTTGCGCGTATCTTGTAAAACTGAGCTGCAGCGATTTCTAGTTATATTAGTGTAGATTTACTGTAGGTTTAGCGCGGTATTTATTTTTATTTTTGATGCAGTGCACATTACTTTGGTGTTTTTTATTACACTAGTTGTTTCATTTATTTTCACCACAAATTCAATTGTGATGTTTTTTTTTTCCTAGGATTATACCTCGGATACATTCATGTTTCTAGCACTGCACTTTTTCCTATTATATATATATCAAATACACTGCCACTAACGGAATAACCTGTCTGCTTAATCTAACTCAAGCTATCTCTCTGTCCACACCAACAACACTACACATGGCCGCTGTGCAGGCAGCCTTATATAGTGTGGGATGTGGACTTAGTCTCCCTGAGACATTATTGGCCAAAGGCACCCTGCCTTTGGCCAATTATTGCTCTCTCAGCAGAGCGTGCTGTGATTGGCCAAAACATGCAGGTGCATGCTTTGGCCAATCACCATACAGCAATGAACTCCAAACATCGAGCTCATCCCTAGTCACTATATAAGATTGTTTTGTTTCATTTGGTAGCGCAGCAAAGCATTTATACTCTATTGTTTGCAGAGTGCGTCTGACTGTGTTTTTGTGCCAGCCGCTATGTCTTACAACCTGCTAGCACGATTTTTTGTGAGTTTTTGGATGCCCTTTTACTTGACAGGTAAGTCCATCGATTCCTGAGATTGATCAGCCCTACCATACAGCACAGCCTGGTCTAGCAAGCCAAAAAAAATGGTTTTACACTGCTGCAGTTAAAGTGATACTATTGCATTGTACACACAGTCGGACTTTCCAACCACAAAATCCGTCAGATTTTTTCTGACGGATTTTGGCCCAAACTTGTCTAGCATACACAAGGTTGGACAAAGTTGTTGTAAAATCCGATCGTTCTGAACGCGGTGACGTAGAACAAGTACGACCGGACTATAAATGGGCCAGTAGCCAATAGCTTTCGTCTCGTAATTTATTCTGAGCATGCGTGGCACTTTGTCTGTCGGAATTGTCTACACACGATCGGAATTTAAACAATCAGATTTTGTTGTCGGAAAATTTTAGATCCAGCTCTCAATTTCTGATGAAAAAAGTCAGATGGATCCCACACACGATTTTCTGACAACATGATCCGATCGCAAATTTTCCGTCAAAAAGTCCGACCGTGTGTACAGGGAACAAGCCTTATTTTTAGTTTGGTTGAGGAACTCCAGATGTATGTAATATGTATAATCGGCTTCTTTGTGTCTTTTTGTTTCTCAACCAGTCCCTCAACTGCTGCCCAAATCACCCAACCTGTTTACAGGTGTCTCTTTTAGCTAGCCAGCTGCTAAGGGGACTCCCCTGTGTGCACTCTTCTGTCCAGGGCTTTGTGCATCCATTCATGCACACAGTAATCAGCAAGCCAAGACCCTGCTCCTTCCTCCGGAACAGCTGAAAGAGCCAATCACAGATCATGGAGGATGCCGTGTCGGTGACAAGGGACAGTAGTTAAGTGTTGGAGACAGGGGATTGAATTCTGGGATGCCTCCAAATTAAGGCCAGAGGTAGGATGTAGCACCTATTCAGGCTGAAATCTAAGAAAGTCTCAGATTTGTGACTTTCTGAACAGATGTTGAAGAGTTGCCTCTGGCATTTTATAGATGAACCGGGACACGACTAAATGATATTATGTCTACTGAAAAAATGATAGTGAGCCAAAGTTCTCGAAGTGCTGTTTATTAGTTCTGTCAGCAGAAGCAGCAGTTGACATTGGAACACTTTTTGTTATGGTTTATTCCACTCTTTGTAGCCCTAGTTAAAATCATTGATAAGTCCACAGATAATAGGCTTGAAAAAAAAGAACATACTGTATAGGTACATGTTGATGTAGTGCCTCCCTCAAAGTAGTTGGTGGTTGTTTCAAGTTTTTCCGTGCCCTGGCGATGACCCACCCTGGTGGACCCAACTCACCAGCCCACCTTGAGCCTGAAAGGGCTTACTCTAAATGGGCGACAATGCCCAGCAAAGGGAGATGGTACAAACTGCAACAGAACAGCAATAATATTTAAAAATGTACCGTATATACTCGAGTATAAGCAGAGATTTTCAGCCTCTTTTTTGAGGCTGAAAGTGCCCCCCTCGGCTTATACTCGAGTCATCGCTGTCTGCCTGCTCGATCAGCGTGTCGAGCAGACAGACAGCGGCCATTCTATAATTCAAAAGCCGCGCCTCCGGCTCCGCCTTCGCCTGTGATAGGCGGAACACTGAATTTCCCAGCAGCCTGTGTTCCGCCTATCACGGACATCGTCTCATCTTCGTACTACGGACGAGGATGAGACGATGTCCGTGATAGGCGGAACACAGGCTGCTGGGAAATTGTGTTCCGCCTATCACAGACAGGGAGGCGCGGCATTTGAACAGGGGAATGGGTGCCGACGAAGAGCGGTGATCCTGGGACGGGACCGGACGGAGGCTCGGCTCGGGACGGGACGGGACCGGACGGAGTCTCGGGACGGGACGGGACCGGACGGAGGCTCGGGACGGGACGGGACCGGACGGAGGCTCGGGACGGGACGGGACCGGACGGAGGCTCGGGACCGGACGGACGCTCGGGACACAGGTAGGCTGGACACACAAGGCCACACACACACACACACACACACACACACACACACACACACACACACACACACACACAGGGATGGATGGATGGATGGACACACACACAGGGATGGATGGATGGATGGACACACACACACACAGGGATGGATGGATGGATGGACACACACACAGGGATGGATGGATGGATGGACACACACACAGGGATGGACAGGCATATCTCACCCTCGGCTTATACACGAGTCAATAGGTTTCCCAGTTTTTTGGGGGTAAATTGGGGGCCTCGGCTTATACTCGGGTCGGCCTATACTCGAGTATATACGGTATTCATTATTTGACACCACTATAAAGAAGAGAAATTACAATTACCATAGAGATAGGAATGACTTTCAAACCTCATTGTCTCTTGATGCCTGACTATGGAAGAGTCCCTCCCTATTCAATTGGCCACCAGTTGCCATAAAGTCTGCAGGTGTTTGGGCCCTTACGGTAGTGTACTTACTGCCCAGTGGGAGTACTTGTAATCCTAAAGCAGATACATCAAATGGCAGTAGACCTCTCAAATGAGAACGGTAGGGAAAACTTTTTTTTTCATTTTGGATAGAGCAAGGAAGGGTTATAATCCCTGTCAGATTTTTTTAGTCATCTGTTTCCCATTGCAGAGATTTCACTTCACGTCCTGTCCCATAGCTAAACAGGAAGTGGGAGGAAATCCCTGCAAATTTAGGGAATTCCTTTGGGACCCCCAGGTCACCAGAACTAGTGTCCCCATTGAAAATTTCCCCTCTATTACTTTTCTGGGGATAACCCAAAATTTGGGACTTTCTTTTACTTTCACTTTAATTGATAATGGTAAACAGGACAAACAGAGAGGGAGGATCTCCTTAACGGGGGCACAGACAGCAATAAAACCAACAAGCATTCTAACCCTTCTGCACTCTATCCAAAACTTAAAAAAGTTTTGCCTCTATGCCCCGTACACACGATCAAACAATCTGGTGGAAAAGTTCAGCTGACTCAAGTCCGCCGGACAATCCCCCCGTGTGTAGGTTCCAGCGGAGTTTTGCACTCCAATCTTTCCGTTGGACTTGCATTTCGGCGGACAATCTGGCCGCGTGTGTGCCAGTCCGCCGTACTTTTAAAATGAACGGACTTTTCCCGCCCGGAGAAAAGTCCGCTCATTTTGAGCGCGTCTCCAGGTAGCCGGGGCCAGCGAAGGAGGCGTCTCTGGCCCCGTCACCTGGTATGGTCTTAAAGGGGAAGCCCAACGTCCCTCCCCAGGTCCACATCAGACCCTTATCCGAGCACGCTACCTGGCCGGCCAGGAAAGGGGGGGACGAGCGAGCCCCCCTGAGCCCACCCTGAGCCGTACCAGGCCGCGTGCCCTCAACATGGAAGGGTGCCTTGGGGAAGGGGGGCCGCGCGGCCCCCCCACCCCAAAGCACCTTGTGCCCATGTTGATGAGGACAAGGGCCTCTTCCCGACAACCCTGGCTGTTGGTTGTCGGGGTCTGCGGGCGGGGGGCTTATCGGAATCCGGGAGCCCCCTTTAATATAGAATGCTGGGACTGTGACATCATAATGGGCGGGGACATCATCCGGCGATGTCCCTATATAAGTCGCCGCTTGCCGCGTCCCTGCCATTGTGAGCGGAGGCAGCGACGAGGCAACATCTAAAGAGAAGAACGGAAGACGGCGACAGCGGCGACGGCGGCGACAGAAGACCGAAGAGGGGGACAAGACTCCCGAAGAGGGGGGGAAAAGTCGGAAGAAGAGGGCAGCGGCGAAGAAGAAAGCCGGGCTCCTCCGCTAGTAAAAGAGCTAGCAGAAGATAGCGGAGGAGTCCGGCGAGAAGACCCGCAAAGACGGACAGAAGACCCCCGGAGCTGTGCAATAAACTATTTTAACCGCTGTGTGTTGTGTTTTTTTTCACAGGTGAATGGGTAGGGGTACATTGTACCCCATACTCATTCACATAGGGTGGGGGGCTGGTATCCAGGGGACCCTTAATAAAGGGGGCTCCCGGATTCCGATAGGGTTGTCGGGAAGAGGCCCTTGTCCTCATCAACATGGGGACAAGGTGCTTTGAGGTGGGGGGGCACCCCCCCATGTTGAGGGCACGCAGCCTGGTATGGCTCAGGAGGGGGGGTGCTCGCTCGTCCCCCCCCCTTTCCTGGCCGACCGGGT
Source organism: Lithobates pipiens (assembly GCF_037356315.1). Taxonomy (NCBI): domain Eukaryota; kingdom Metazoa; phylum Chordata; class Amphibia; order Anura; family Ranidae; genus Lithobates; species Lithobates pipiens. Next base: position 204,895,050 of record NW_027507686.1, read on the forward strand.
AGCGTGCTCGTATAAGGGTCTGATGTGGACCTAGGGGGGGACTCCCACGCCGATTTTTTCGGCGTTGGGGTTCCCCTTTAAGTCCATACCAGGTGACGGGGCCAGCGACGCCTCCTTCTCTGGCCCCGGGTACCTGGAGACGCGCTCAAAATGAGCAGACTTTCCTCCGCGTGTGTGGCGAGTCCATTCATTTCAAAAGTACGGCGGATAGTCAGGCGGACTTAATACGCCGTATTAGTCCGCTGAAAAAGTGCCGTGTGTGAGCAAGTAGCTCGTTCGGAAAGTCCAGCTGACAGTCCGGAGGGAAGTCCGCCAGACTAAGTCCGACGGATAGTCCGCTACGTGTGTACGCGGCATTAGTCATACTTTCAGTCGTTTTGGGCTTGTACGGTGAGGATCTGTGAAACAGACTTCCTGGGTTGTTAGGTCCACTCTGCAACACAGTGGATCAAAGCTCCTTCCTGAAGTTCGGAATCATACACTTGTTGTATTCATAAAGCAATGCTCTATTGAGTGATGCCATTCTTTGGCATCTAAAGAGTCAGAACACAAAAGTCATAGTGTCCTGTAGCAACTGTCCAGAGATCCCGTGGTGTCTTCATCCCAGTCGATTTTTCCATCGGGCGCTGCCGCTGTTATTGCTTGTAGGGGAAACCTTCATAGCTGGTTCCCTACTGCTCATGCGTGAAGCACGCTGCACTTTATGAATGGCGGGAGGGGGAATGAGCAGGGGGGAGGGAGTGAGGTGGGGGAAGGAGCATGGGTGCCAAACTTCCTGGGGATGATCTTGTTGTGACGAGATCACCCGGAAGTAGGAGCGTGCACCTGTCAAAGCAAAAACAAGGTAGACGTTCCCCCCCGAAAGGTTCTAAATGTGGCACCGGAGGGGGAGAGGAGGCAGATAAGTGGAGCTTCCCATTTTGGGTGTAGCTCTGCTTTAAAGTATCGATAAGGAACACAGAAGAGAAATGGTACCATTCTATAATAGCATTCCAAAAACAAAGAACACAGATTTACCAATTGCCCAATTTACTCAAAGCAACGTTAGCTCTAATAAATTATTTCATAGGCCTAGCGCATCCTTGTCAGTGGAAACCAATGTCCAACTGCAACTTAAAAGTAAAGGAACTAACACATCATCTAGGAAGGATTTTGCAAAATTTAGAAAGTTAACCTAATTTTGATTAACTTAAAATGAAAGTCCAGTATTTATTTTTAATAATAGCTCAGCAGGGGTTAAACAAAAATACAGCTTTTGATGCAACACTCTCCACCTTAAGCAGTGCCCCTTGCACACTTAACTCTTCCAATTGTCTAGCAGCAGGCCTTTTCCAAATTGATTATGCTTTGTCATTCATGCCACCTCCTGTGAGCATCAAGGATTCCATCACCAGGTTGCCCTGGACTGACAGCAGAATACTGTAGCGAGCATTGCCCCTCCATCTTCCATTACATAGTAGCATTCTCACCAAGATTTCAAACCCACCCATGAAAAGAAGAGGAAGAAGAGAACCTATAACATCACATGGCCAGACAGAAGACACCTTGAATTAAAAAAATTTACGCATAAAGGTTAAAAAAAAAAAGCTGTCAGGATGCTCTAGTGGGGTTTGGAGCTGAAAGAAGGGGGGAGAGAGAGAAAAAGAAACCTGGATATAGAGTTTAATAAATGTCCCACTTGAAAGCTAACCAGGGCTTTCAAAAATTCCTTGGGTGGGACTCCAGTAACTTGTTCCCCAAGCTGCCTTTCTCAGGTCTTCTTCTCTATGAGTAATGTTTCTTGTAGGAATTAGTTGGAGGAAAACAGTACCATAAATTCATTTTATCTAAAAGAGAAATGTGATGAATGAAGCTCCTAAAAGCTATATGGTGGACAGCCTTAGTGGTTGTAAAGGCTCAAAGTTTATTTTACCTCCATGCCTTCTATGCATGAAGGTAAAAAACCTTCTGTGTGCAGCAGCATCCCCAGCCCCCCACCACTAAAATTTATCAGAGACCTATCTTGATCCAGCAATGTGCACGAGAGCCATTCACTCTCCCTGATCTCTCCCTACTCCAGTGGCAGCTGGTGGTATATTTTTTTGGGGGGCGCCAAACACTCCACTTCTCTGCACCCCGAGCCCACCCTTTTTTTAATCCTATTAGAGTCTCTGGCTCGAATAACGTTTATTGATTAGGGGGCCTGATGCATTGATTAGGGGAGCAGCGCCCCTGGGGGCCGCCACTGCCCTCCTTATTGGCTGAGACTTTAGCGGGCCCCCTAATCAATAAACGTGATTCAAGCCAGAGACTGTAAGACTTCAGTGGGCTCGGGGCACAGAGGAGCTCCAAAATGAGTTCACTACTGCTACTCATAACCAATGAGCCAATGAGGAGAGAGTGTATATGGGGCCCAACCACGCTGCATGTGTGAATAGACACAGACACTCCAGAGCAGTGGCTTGGGAGTGAACCTTCTCCGGTGCTCCCATAGCAAGCTGTTTGCTATGGGGGCACTAGGTAGGAGGGAGGCAGCAGGAGCGCTGGCGGGGGACCTGAGAAGTGGAGGATCGGGGCTGCTCTTTGTGAAACCATTGCACAGATCAAGTAAGTATAACATGTTTGTTAAATAAAAAAATTATGAACCTTTAATATCACTTTAACATTGTTACATATAGTTACATAGTGGATGAGGTTGAAAAATAGGCACCGCCAATAAGTCCATCAAATCCAACCTATGTGTGTGATTATATGTCAGTATTACCTTGTATATCCCTGTATGTTGTGGTCGTTCAGGTGCTCATCTAATAGTTTTTTGATTGATGCCCCCCTGCTGAGACCACCGCCTGTGAAAGATGAAGGATCTTTCTTTCATCTTTAAAGTGGTTGTAAAGGCAGAAGGTTTTTTTTTATCTTAATGCATTGAGGGAGGGCGGGGGGGAACCTCTCCCACACCTATAAAAAGTGATCATGTGGCGCTCGTGGGACCATTTTTATCCTGTAGAGAATCACCCACAGTAAATAATGATACCGGGGTTAAGGCAGCTAGCTGATAACACCGGTATTTAACGTCAAAGTAATGACGTATATTTACTGTGGGTGGTCGGCAAGTGTGGTCAAGTAAATGGGGCCATGCCATGACCGCCCTGCAGACATATTAAATTCATGTGGTTGCAGCACAGTGGGTGAGTATTTTAGGCATTAAACCAGCTGTCAAAAATAAGTAAATGTTTGTGTTTGGGATGTATCTATGATTCTCTAATGTCTGTTATTTAAAAATTAGCAACCAACTTTAAATTCTGAGCAATGAATGTATTTTGCATTTTACTTCTTACCTTCCATCAGAAATGAGAGATCTGTCAGGCCTTCTTCCACTTTTCCATAAAAGAGATTAAAATCCATTAAGGTCAATATTTATTAAGTTGGTCAATGCATTTGTAATGAATAAATTATATTCCCTCTACAGGCAGTTTTACATGTAAGTGATTAACACACAAATGTGCTTTGAAACATTATCCAGATGAACGTCCAAGCCCTCTAAAGGTTAATGCCCTTTAGGCTACCGAAAGATCATATACAATGTATGCATATGGAACACTACCATTGAAATGGTATCTCTCGCCAATGGCAAGTAGATAGCTAACCTGTTCATTCAACCATAGAACTAATCCAATAGCTGAATTCAGCTGGATTTCAGGAAGAAGGATACAAAGAGTTTATAATTAAATGCAAAGTAATGAAATGCAATGTAGTAAATGGACTAAACATAACGTATTCTAATAAAGAGGAAACGAGACAGTACTTAATACCACAAAGTCATCATTATTAATTTATACAGCCAACTAGCATCAGTGTGAGGTCTAGGCAACCTTCTGTGATCAAGTTACAAGACATTTACTTAAAGTAACATTGTCAGGAGGCTAAAAGAAGAGAGGAGTCACACAAAAGCTTTTGTCCTTTGTTCTTAAAATAGACATAAATGGCAAAACATGTTACCATAGCATAGCATAGCATAGCATGTTAGCAAAGTCCATAAAGACATAGATGAGCGAGTTTGGGGTGGAGAAACTTGATTGCCTTGCACAGAGTCCTGACCTCAACCCAATAGACCACCTTTGGGATGAGTTAGAGCAGAGACTGAGAGCCAGGCCTTTTCGTCCAACATCAGTACCTGACCTCACAAATGCGCTTCTGGAAGAATGGTCATACATTCCCATATACAATGTAGATTGTGTCCGATTACTGGTGAAACACCCGATTTAGTTGGCACCACATCCCATAAGAGAAAATATGAATGGGAGAAGGAGAGCAAGGAATTTTAACGGTGCAAAGGATGGGAGAAGATTGCAGTAAGAAATTGGTTTTGTAATTTTTAATAAATTCAAAGTTAAAAACATATAAACAAATGTACACAGTGATTTACAGAGTTGGTGGTCAAAGCAAACAGGCTGACTTGAATAATGCTGCTGCACATTAGCCCGACATGTTTCAAACTATGATGTGAATATCAAGAACTGCACGTACAAAAAGAAGGAGCAAAAGCACAAATAAACAATAGTACAGAATGCAAGGGTAAGGTTGTTGTTAACCATACAAATTATATAGAAAAAGCACAGTGTATGCTAGGCACTACAAAAGCAGACTTACCCCAATAACAATGTTCACCCAAGGTCAACAACCACCTGAACCCGCAACTAACACAATCCCCCAGAGGGAAACATCTCAAATGCGCTCACAGAGGACAGAAAGCAAGCTATAAAAACAGTAAAAAGTAGAAAATACAAATATTTTGTATTGTATTGTATTTTCTACTTTCTACTGTTCCTATAAGATGCAGTCACCGTTCGACAGTGCTACTGCATTTCCCACAGCCGCTAGAAGTTAGTGTAGTGTGTGTTAGCAGTTAGAGTACGTAGAACATAGTTTAGCTCAGGACTCAGGGTTTACTAAGTACTTAGTTCAGGGCTGGGTGACTCTTCCTGGCAGCTCTCTGGTGCCTCCCCCTGGTCTAGAAAGTTGAAGAATATTTTAGAATTAGTGGGTCAGTTTATTGGTCAGTGACGTAGCTATCTCTTCTTTCACCATATATATATATATCCCTATAAATCACACCAGTACACTGCGGGACCTTTATCAACCATCATAGCCCTCCAGCTGTGCCGCTCGGAGACACCCCCTTTTCCCGCAGTGCAACCACCGGTATTCACCAACCATTTTATGAATACACCGGAGGGGCCATACTACCGATGAGCCCCCACCCCCATTTTGTCACCTCCGTTACCGCTCCCATCACTGACCAACAAACAAAAACACCGCCAAAGCTCCCCCTCAGCTGTCATGACGACCTTCCATACCCATACCTGCAAGAACAAAAACAAAATAAAGGTTAAACAATCCAACACAAAGGGAGGGTGGGTGGGAAAAACCGCCTCCTCGCACGCTGTCCTGCCGACTGGCTTTTCTCCAGCTCCGCCCCCTCTAATATACGGCCGCTCCTCCCGGAACTCCTCCCCTGGGCGTAACTGGGCACCTCGTCATGCCCAGCCCTGCACTACGGTTCCCCTGCGTGTCACCACGCTCCGGGCTTCCCTGTACAGTGATTCAGCTGAAGCAAGCATGTGCAGGAGGCAAGAGAAGGTGACTGTATATAGACTGTATATAGGACGTTCTGCTAAAGTCAAATGGGCATCCCATAACCTCCCATCCCTATCCAAGTTTTTTAACCCTCTAATAAAAAAAAAAAAACAAAGCCACAGACTATTCTCTAGCTCTGGGTGCTGTGAAAATTCGGTATGCCTGGTAATGCCTGGCCGTGCAGGAGTGGGGGATCCAAGTTCATCAGCAGTCCCTACGGGGATTTGCTACAATAAGAACCATGACTGGACTCAAAATAGAGCTTTCCTGGGTGAATCTCTGCAGGAAAGATCATTTCTAGATCAGGAGAGTTAAAGGCCAGCAGTATCTGCGTGAGCAATCAAGAACAGATCTTGAAAGATCTCGATTAACTAACCTGAGCCAGTAAGCTCTTCAAATGTTTTTGCCCTCTTACTACTTTGTATGAACTCATAGAAATGTCTTAGCACCTCTTGATGTTTTTTTCTTCATTGGAGTAAATACAATGGCCGGCAGCGAAGACATCGCCATCCATGATGTTAGGGAGGGTGAGAGAAACAATTGATTTTCGATCTGTCTGTGGGCTCGGAGAAGAGAATATCGACTTGTGTATGGTTACATTAATCCCCTCCTACCTGCCCTATTGTAATACGATGGGCAAGCAGGAGCCTTGTTATCCTGGGGGGGGGGGACATCATATGATGTGTGCTCTAGCACGATTTGTCACCTGATTTGTCACCTGCTGGGTCCACCGCACAAGGCTGATGACAGATAACTGTACGGGCCTAATACTGGTACCATGTGATCACTGTGACCAATCACAGCAGATCACATGACAATTGTACACAATGAAAGGCTTTGATTCAAGTGGAAGGGGGTAAAAGTGTCAGGTATTGAAGTGGTTAAAAGCTAGAAGCTGAGATCTATGCCACACAATGTACTGCATTGAGCATTGTATATGCAAGGAGCAATCATCCATGTGCCAATTGCTATTGATACCCCAGTCCCCTGTAGAGAACCATTATCTTTATGATGGATGCTTTTGCACACCATGAGCTAGCAAACAAGGTAGATGTAATAAGGCTTGTAAGTACCAGCACTATCTTTCTAACTGTTTGGCTTTGTCTAGGCTTGAATTACACACTGTTTAATCATAATATGGCCACATTATCAAACCGTTCTGCAATATTTCTACCCGTCTTCATCTGTGGCTGGGATCATGAGTGGGTGTATGACTAAAGGGGTGACTCACATTGTTACATGACTATACAACTGAAAAAGATGTTTCAGGTTCAGTCAAATACAGCAAATACAAGACAGGTTTTTTTTCTTGCATCTCAATGGAGATGCTCTGACTGACTATATGCTGAATTTTATTGTAGTCAAATGTCAGAAAAAGTATGTGATCAATACAATTCTATCCTTTTTTTCAAGTTGGCAATTCTGAAATGTCAGTTTAGGAAAACTAAAGAAAAAGTGTTATAGTCGGAAAAAGCAAGCATCTTGGTTGATATGTGGATTCTTAACAAATATTGTTGTGTAGACAGTAACGGCTTATTTACATCTGTGTTGCCTCTGAAAAGCAATCCACCTCTTTGTTTGACAGGAGACTGGGAGGATATAAGTCACCTTCCTTCTGCCTGTTTTTGCTCTGTAAAGCTTGCACCATGACGCCGCAGCTGCCTGCATTGCACATAGTTGCATTTACATACCTCCCAACTTTTTGAGATGAGAACGAACGACACCTATTGGCAAAAGTATGTAGGTATAGGGCACACACCCCGTGCCACGTCCCCTTAAAGGAGAATTATACACAAACAAATGATTAGTTAAACCCACAAGTACTTTTTATTACCATTACTATGCCTTTATATTGACTTTTGACATTTAGAAATGCAGCAATTTAGAAATTAGATGAAAAGTTTAGCACTGGGAAACACCTTTTGAATGATAAAAAGTGCATTTTATATAGAGCTATATAGTTCAGACTAAAATGAGGGACAAATGGGGAGGAAAGAGGGAGAGAGGGACTTTGTTCCAAATCAGGGACAGTCCCTCAAAATCAGGGACAGTTGGGAGCTATGCATTTGACATCAGTACTGCCATCCAATGTACCTCTGAACCCGTTAGAGAATTCAACTACTCCAGAAAGTCCACAGTTCCCTCCCTCCATGCATATTATTCTCTTCTAATGCCCTGTACACACGATCGGAAATTTGGCCAGCAAAAGTCCAATGAGAGCTCTTGGTTGGAAAATGTGACCGTGTGTATGCTCCATCCGACTTTTGCAGGTTCTCAATTTTTCGGTCGGAAAAAGTTCTAATCGGAAATTCCGATCGTCTGTAGCAATTCCGATGCGCAAAATTTCTACGTATGCTCAGAAACAATTTGAAGCATACGCTGAAGCATTAAACTTAATTTTCTCGGCCCATCGTAGTGTTGTACGTCACAGCGTTCTTGACGGTCGAAAGTTCAGCAAACTTTTGTGTGATCGTGTGTATGCAAGCCAAGCTTGAGCGGAATTCCATTGGAAAAATCATCCAAAATTTTTCTGACGGAAAAATCCGCTCGTGTGTACGTGGCATAAGAGTGGCTGATTAATGTCTTTGCTGGCCCTGCTCCTCCACTCCCTCTCCTTAAAGTGGTTGTAAACCTCAGACATGAAATATGAAGAAAGCATATCCTTCTATAGTGTGTCTATAGTGTCATTTAAGAGCATCAAGGGGGTTATTTACTAAAGGAAATTCAATTTTTTTTTTCACTGAAAGTGCACTTGGAATTAAACTCGTATGCCCTGTACACATGGTCGGACATTCCGACAGCAAAATCCATCAGATTTTTTCCAACGGATTTTGTGCCAAACTTGTCTTGCATACACACGGTCGGACAAAGTTGTTGGAAAATCTGATCGTTCCTAGCTAGCGGTGGCTTCAGGTAAGAAGAGGGAGCTCCAACAACAAACGAGCCAAAGTAAGCCTATGGGTGATGTCACAACTCAAGCATTTCAGATCTTCAACAGGTTAGTTGGTATAGGTGTTTTTAAGATTAGTTAGCTCTATCCCAGAATTCTACTTTAGCTCCCTGTAAAACCTTGAATGAGCTGCCATAGAAGGAGTGAAGGAGAGTTCTATAGCATGTCTCTTGTGTGACAACTTAAGGTCTGGTGGGGCTGTTGACATCACATCCAAGGTGATGACACCCATCAACAGTCTTAGGACTTTTGGAAGTCTACCCAAGGGAAGCTTTTATAGGTAAATACAATATGTTAAAGAGGAGCATAAAGGTAAAGCATAATAGCCCATTATGTGTCACTTACCTGAAACTGAAGCCTGTGATGTCACCACTAGCAACGAGCGTCCATCTTTACCCTTCTTCCTTCCGGGGCCACGAACTCTGGCTCTGTGACTGGCAGAAGTCGCGTGACGTCACTCCTGCGCATGCGTGCGGGAGCTACCAGTCACGGCATGACCCCTATTAGAAACAGCACAATCTGCCCTTTATAAAGTGTGTGTGCGACGTAGACATCAGCACACTGCTTTTTTGTAAATATCTCCTAAACCGTGGAGGTTTAGGAGATATTTCCAGCACCTACAGGTAAGCCTTAATATAGGCTTACCTGTAGGTAAAAGTGGTTGTACAGGGTATACAACCAGTTTAAATGCACATATAATTTTATGAGAATTGTTGTTGAAATATGTACACAGGGTCTCTTTGAAGTGAACCCACCAGTGGGAAACCCAGGACCCTGCATTCACTATATATGGTCTCCCACAGTACACAGAACATGGAAATGCAATTATTTTAGTAAATATAAACTGCTAAATACATTTTCTCATCATCAGTTAGAGCAGTCTTGTGACTTCTATCAGTGTTCAGCCAAGCACTTGTTAAAGCTTGTTGAAAGAGTTTTCATTCTTCTCTGATTGTCCTATGAGGCTGCATAACCCCTGACCCTCTGTCTGGACAGTGCTGATTGGCCCTGTGCTGATCACATGCACCCCCAAACAAAATGAAAACATTTCTAGCAATACACATGAAACTGAGCATGTGCAGAGTGCCTCAAAGGCTCTGTACAAGGGGCGTTGCTAGGTCAACAAAAGATCTGAGGCTAGAGCCCATAACAGCGTAGTAAAGAGTCATACGTATATCCCCCAAGAGCCTCCCCCTTAAATCAGGGTCCCCAGAGAGCCTCCCCCTTAAATCAGGGTCCCCAGAGAGCCTCCCCCTTAAATCAGGGTCCCCAGAGAGCCTCCCTACTTAAATCAGGGTCCCCAGAGAGCCCCCCTCCCCTTGGGAACCCCTGCAGAGACTCAGGGCTATGGGCCCCAGATTCTGGGCTATGGCACCTAGCCCCAAAAGCCACCCCCTAGCGATGCCACTGCTCTGTACTATTAGCAGATAGATGGGGGCGGGGCGATAAAAGAAGGGGAGGATCAGAGAGGACAGGAGCCTTTTTACACAATGTAAAGGATTAACCCCTAAGGTTCCATAGTGAGAATAACAAGCATGCTTTACTGCATATATAGACAGATTTTTACTGTTGTGGGTTTAGTAACACTTTAAATGTCAGGTTAGTATCACTTTAAAACAGCTTATATTTCATCAGTGTATTAGCTATTTGCCTGGAGTTTTGCGTTAAAATAATTTGTAAATTAAACATATACTGGTACATTCTTTCAAAAAACAGAACTTTTGATTTTTATTTATTTGTATTTGTTTTTAAAACTAAGGAATCTATGGCTTGACTTTATTTGCCACCAACAAATGATTTATGGGCTCCTATACTCATACTGGTCCATGTTTTGTCCTTCTGTGACTGCAGGTTATTGTAATTTGTTTTTTAACCTGCAGACTCTTGGGATGCAGCAAAGTCTGATTGCGCTCCCCTGCTGCGCCCAGACCTGAAGAAACGGAATCGTAAACACGGACATCCCAAGGCATGAATGAAAGATGCTACAAAACCCAACAGCCGATGTATAATTTATAATCCCTCGTCCATGCTTACCCACCTGTGCATCCACTGAACTTTCCTCATGATTTACTCAAGGTCAAAATAAATTCAGTGTATAATGGATCAAAAAGCACACTGAATTCATGTGTTGAAAATAAACAGGCCATTAATTCATTTTCCATGAGCAGCAACAGATAAAATACTGCTTTAACGTTGCACCGTGAGCAAATACCAAAAGGAAATTTCTCAGTGTAGCATATAAAGTTAGCGTTCTACAAAGGTCTTTATTTCCCAGATGTCACCGGGGCCTATAGGCATGGCGTGTTTAGGCAGGAAAATGTGTATTTCTGTTCAATTTCTTCTTTAGCTTTTTTCTCTCCGCTGTTTGAAACTTCCAATGCATTGCATGAAAAAAACGCTAAAACATAGGTGGAAAACCACTCCACTATGCAGAATGGACACGGACACAGCCCGCTGCTCTTTATGGGGCGGTCGGATGGAAACAGACCACCTGTCCCTTTCCATCTGCCGATCATTTGATCCGATCCACTAGACAGATGGGAAACTGATCACCATCTATCTGTTTTTGGTGGCCTTGGATCAGATGCAGGCGGGTGTAAAATGGACACATGTCCATTTACATCCCCCTCTCCATAAAGAACAATAGGTGGTTCGATCGGTCTGCTGGTGTGAAAGGAGCTTAAAAGAAAGCAGCAACGGCGTGCTCAATATTTTGGCCGCTTATCCATATTTTAGGCGGACCCAATCAGTCTGCTGGTGTGAAAGTAGCCTAAAAGAAACCAGTGACAGCTGGTGCTCAATATTTTCCCCCAAATGGGAGATGGACAGGAAGGCGGTAGTCAGTGGCATCACCTTAGAAGGCCAATTATGAGCTGGTGCTGGATAGGGGTAGGGCTCCTGGAAGCTTAAAGAAGCTTTTTCTGGCCTTCTGCCCCTCCATCTGCTGCTCCTTGCTCCAGCTTGCCGAGAAAAGAGCCGGGGCTGTTGCGTCTCCTCCCGGCTAAACAGGCATTGCTTCTCCTCCCGGCTAAAGATGAAGTGGGTCCAAAGACCCGATTGGATGGGAGTACTCCCTGGCCAATCGGATTTCAGGACCCGCTTCCTGATTGGCCTGGAGGAGTAGCAGGAAAACATTAGTGAATATTAATTTGCTAATGTCACACAACTGGGTGGGCTAAGGGCATTTTGCATCTGTTGACAGGCAACATGGCAGGTGATGGGGCAAGTAACAACCCACATCTGGTGGCAAGTGGAAATCCACATCTGGTGGCAGGCAGCGTGGCAAGTGACAATCCACATCTGGCGGAATGTCACTTGCCACACTGCCTGCCACCAGATGCGGATTGTCACTTGCCACCACATGTGGATTATTACTTGCCAAGTCAAGTAACAATCCACATGTGGTGGCAAGTGACAATCCGCATCTGGTGGCAGGCAGTGTGGCAAGTGACATTCCGCATCTTGTGGTAGGTGACGCGGCAAGTGACACGCTCAGGGCCCCCACTGATTCTGCATTATGGTGAGTTGAACTATTTAATTTATTACTACAATGTAATAATAGAAACAATGTGCTTCAATCACCCTGACACCATATCAAGCATGGTGCTGTGATGATAGAGGCACTAATGCCAGCCATTGCCGAGACAAATTGGCAGCAGAAAATCACTTGGCACAATTTTATTCTATGCAGCTGGTCCCGGGTGCCAAAAAGGTTGGGGAACTGCTGCTTTAAAGTATATGTGAACCTTGTAAAACAACCCATTCAGTTAAAAATAGAACTAGAACTGTCTATAAAAAAACGATAAAAATACCTTTTCTTAAAATAAATAATCACATAATCTCTGTTCTCAGCTGCATGAGGGGGTGGAGAAACAGCAGAACACAAATCTTCCCGGTAAATGGCTGTGTACGGAGAATGTCAGCAGTTTGATGATTGGAGGACAGGTAGACTGTTCACAGCACAGCCAGAAAACTGACCACACTGGGGTGGATATGCTGTCATGCCTAGTTTGGTCAGTTTGAAATAGCATGAAAAGGGAAAGGAAAACAGCGGGGACTGGTTGGATCACCAAGTATTTCACACAAAGGAAACAATGCAAAGAGAACAAGATACTTTTCAACACAAGGTTACAACATGCACATATCGGGAATATAAAATGTTGGGGTAACATATTCTTTTGGCAGATTTTATCATGAATATACATTTTTCATTCTTTTTTTTGCCCCTATTTACATCCAACTGATATTCAACAAATATTCACCTCTTTGCACAACAGCCTGCCCTGGCTTGTAAACTCATATAGTAAGACATTTTAAAATGAAATATTAATTGTCAACTACTGTCATCCTGATCATGTGAGACTGAAGGACATAAACAGATAACATGTTACTATCATGCTTTATTCTCTCACAAAGACTAATGTACTTGTTGGGTTCTTCCATCTGCTGAAAATCAAACTTCTTTCCCAATGAACTCTCCGCTACAATGCCAGAGCACATACATTCAAGGTAACCAGTCATTTAACTCACATAAACAGCAGAAATGATCCTAGATTTAAATACATTTTATTGTTTCTGACAATGGGATTTGAAATAACATATTTTCTTGCTCATGTTTTGAACCACTTACGAACTTTTACAATGGAATTGGACAAAATTTAATAATTACAATGTTCTGTTCCAAGATTAAATTCTCAATGTAGACAGGCAGATTGCAGATCATACATTTTTAACTTTAACACTGATTAATAAGGCACTTACATTTAATTACCAGCTCCTCTTTTTGTCGTAAGACAAGGGTAGGAAAGCATGGATACTTAAGGCCCGTACACACAATCGGACTTTCCGACGGGAAATGTTGGATGTCAGGCTGTTGGCGGACAATCCGACCATGTGTATGTTCCATCGGACAATTGTTGTCGGACTTTCCGCCAACAAATGTTGGCTAGCATGTTTTCAAATTTTCCACCAACAAATGTGTGTTTTTCCGAGCGTGTGTACACAAGTTCGTCGGACAAAAGTCCAAAGTACGAACACGCATGCTCGGAAGCAGAAGCAGTCGGTCTTGTACACTAGTGATCGTAATGGAAAATTAGCATTCGGGACATGGAAGATTATGAAATCTCGAAATGCAGCGCACAATTCTCTTCTTCTTTAATGGGATAATAATGAAGCTGCTTTGCTGGTGATACTGATGGAGTTATTATATGAAGATAAATACAGTGCTCGCAAACACAATAAGTGAAAAAAACATAAAAAATATTCATTCTATGTTACACCCACGTCAATCACAGACTTTTATACCAAGTATAAAAAAATCATCAGGAGAATTGACATCTGATCCACGTGAGCTTCAACAAACTTTTAGGGAATACTTCTCAGCCCTCTATAATTTGACCCCATCATCATTATTGGAGGATGAGGGAGTTGGAGACAATATTATTGGGGAATATGTACGGGAAAACGCTATTCCGACAATAGATAGTGTTACTGGGGAATCTTTGGATTCTCCATTTTCACTTGAAGAACTACTAGAAGTAATTGCCAATACTCCAACAAATAAGAGTCCAGGTCCTGACGGGTTTACATCAAAATTTTATAAGACATTTAAAGAACATATAGCCCCGTTTATGCTTCAAGTGTTTAATTCTATCTCTTTTACGAACCAATTTCCAACACAGACTTTGGAATCTCATATTACTTTAATTCCCAAACCAGAAAAGGATTTAACACTTTGCTCTAGTTATCGACCCATATCGTTGATTGGGATAGATTTAAAGATATATGCTAAACTGATTGCACTCCGTCTTCAACCATTGCTTCCAAGCTTAATACATACAGATCAGGTAGGATTCATTCAAAGTAGAGAAGCACGCGATAACACGATTAAAACTTTTTTGTGGATGAATTATGCACAAAGGGCTAAAATTCCAGTATGCCTTCTTTCAGTTGATGCAGAAAAGGCATTTGATCGGGTGGGATGGCCCTTCCTTAAACATTCTTTAATACAAATAGGACTGGGGTCAAATATATTCCATAAGATCATGGCATTATATACTAAACCGGTAGTTAGAATAAAAATTAATGGTCCATTGACAACAAGTTTTAATATACAAAATGGTACCCGTCAGGGATGCCCGTTATCCCCTTTACTCTATGTTATAGTAATGGAATATTTAGCGACGGCTATTAGACGGAACTCTTCCATTTCTGGTGTGCAGATAAAACAGAGGGAAACAAAAATGGCTTTGTTTGCTGATGATCTATTACTTTATATCACTAATCCACACATTGCAATTCCCTCTGTGTTATCTGAATTCCAGCGGTTTGGGAAACTGAGTAATTTTAAAGTAAATGTATCAAAATCAGAAATCCTTAATGTGTCGCTCGTACCCGAACAGGTTACAATGTTGAGAGCTAATTTTAAGTTTAGGATTTGCTCTACAGCTGTAAAATATTTAGGTGTTAAAATCACCCCGGATTCAAATCATTTATACTCAATGAACTATGTTCCTCTTCTGCAACGTACCCTACAAGATCTAAAAAAATATGATGTTAAGCAATACTCATGGTTTGGGAGAATTAATATATTAAAAATGGATATAATACCGCGGTTTTTGTATTTTTTTCAAACTATCCCAATTGGTGTCCCTAGATCATTTTTCTCCACTTTACAATCGGCTTTTATAAAATTTATTTGGGGACATAAAAAACCAAGATTACAAAAGAAATTATTATCATTACCAAAAATGAAAGGAGGTGTGGGTGCACCTGATCTATATTACTATTACGTCTCGGCTGTTTTGACTAGACTGGTGGACTGGTTTTATTGTTCGGAAACCAAACAATGGGTAAAAATAGAACAAGGGTTGAATCAATTGGATCTAAAGGTGTTGCCATGGTTAGACTTGTCTGGTAGTAATTTAAATCGAGAGCTGTTAGAATCTATGCCTTCCCTCACATCTCATGTGTTGAATATATGGGGCAAAACAGCTATAAAATTGGAACTTTCTTCCTATGTAGGACCTATGACACCTTTATTTGGCAATCCTTTATTTCCACCGGCATTAAATAGGACAAGTTTTCTTATATGGAATAGGGAATCCCATTATAGACTGAGTAATATTTTATGTCAGGGGACAATTCCGTCTTTATTAAATTTATTCCCTACTCAGCGACCATCACTTATGCAAATGTTGGAGTTTTGGCAGTTGCAGTCATTCTGGTGTACAATTCATTCAAGTAAGTCTCTGGGTAGAGATTTAACACAGCTTGAAACTATCCTGACACAAGATCAAAAACCAAATCATGTTATATCAGTACTGTATAAGATGTTTATTATTAAAAATCACCCGGAGCCCCCAGAAGATATAAATAAATGGGTTAATGAGATCAACGCTCAAATTGAGGTTGGGGAATGGGAGAAGGCATTTAATTTCTCTCACTGTTTATCACCATCGATTAAAGCACAAGAAACGAATTACAAACTGCTCCCAAGATGGTACTGGAGCCCAGTGACACTCCACCGTATATACCCAGAAAAATCAGATATATGTTGGCGGTGCCATAGAGACAAGGGCACATTGCTCCACATTTGGTGGGAATGCCCCCTAATGTTTAGATTTTGGGAAAAGCTTATGCAATAATATACAACAGTCACTGGGGAGGTAATCCCGAATATACCACAAATCACCCTTCTCTCTATGTTACCAAGAACATATAAAAATGTTAAAAAGAATCTTTTAGGATACTGGTTGACGGCGGCAAGAACTGTGATACCGCGGCACTGGCGATCAACCCAGTCGCCTACGATAAATGAATGGGCTCTAGAAATGGATAATATAGAGAGAATGGAGATACTCTTAGCACAAGAATTAGATACATATGAAAGGTGCCTCTTGGTTTGGACTCCCTGGAGACAGCATAGGAAATTGGTAAAAAATTAAGGAACTAGGAGGGAAGAGGGGGGGAGGGAGGGATCCGTGGAGGAGAGAGGAGAGAGAAGCGGGGGAGGGGGAGAGGTTAGATGTACATTTCCCCCCTTTCCTCCTCTCTGTTGTTTTTTTTTTTTTTTTTTTTGGGGAGGGAGGGAAGAGGAAATAAAATAAAAAATTTGATTATTATGCATGTAAGAAATATATATGTTTGAAAATTGTTTAACTATGTGTAATGCTTTATAATAATTGAAAATAAAAATAGAATTGGATAAAAAATATTCAATGAACAAAGTCCAAGAAAAGTGACTGTAAGTGCTCCAATCAAAAGTGAAGGAAATATTAGGTGCTTCTGAGAAATTCAGGTGTACAACTCCCCCTCGTGTATCCTCACTTACCAGATCGAAACGACCCCCCAGCTTTTTAGTCTGGTGGGTCACTTAAAGCTTGGTAATAGTATCCTGGGATGGTGAATATGGTGTCAAGTCATCAGGTCCAGGATTCATTTAAGAAGTTTCTCAGCCAAACAAACAGGTACACAGAAGTAAAACAGAAGAACAGAACTGATAGTGAATTACCATTAAAAAAGATTTTATGCCGCGTACACGACTTTCCGAACGAGCGGCGTTGCCCACACACGACCACACAGTAATGGACTTTTCCGGTGGACTAGGTCCGGCTGACAATCCGCCGGACTTTTGGCAGAGGTCCGCCGGACTTTCCAAATGAACAGACTTGCCCACACACAGAGTAAAGTCCATTCATTTTGAACGTGACTTCAGGTATGATGGTGCTAGCAAAGGAATTCAATTTCGCTGCCTCCGTCGGCGAGATTGACACCCTGCTAGCCCCGACCACCTTGTATGGATTTTAAGGGGAACCCCTATGCCGAAAAAACTGCGTGGGGGTCCCCCCAAAGTCCATACCGGACCCTTATCCGAGTACGCAGCCTGGCCGGTCAGGAAGGGGGTGGGGATGAGCGAGCACCCACCCTCCTGAGCCATACCTGGCTTGTGCCCTCAACATGGGGGTGGGTTCTTTTGGGAAGGGGGGGCCCTGCGGGCCCCCCACCCCAAAGCACCTTGTCCCCATGTTGATGAGGACAAGGGCCTCTTTCCGACAATCCTGGCTGTTGGTTGTCGGGGTCTGTGGGTGGGGGGCTTATCGGAATCCGGGAGCCCCCTTTAATAAGCGGGCCCCTAGATTCCGGCCCCCACCCTATGTGAATGAGTATGGGGTATGATGTACCCCTACCCATTCACCTGGGGGGAAAAAGTGTAAATAAAAAAACACACAACACAGGTTTTTAAAGTAGTTTATTAGTCAGCTCCGGGGGTCTTCTTCCGACTTCGGGGGTCTTCTAGCTGGGCTCCTCCGCTATCTTCTGCTCTTTTGTCCCTCTTTTGCGAGCAGAGGAGCCTGGCTTTCTCGTTCGTCGTTGCACTCTTCGGTTCTTTTGCTGGGCTCCTCTGCTATCTTCTTCCAGCTCTTTTACTATCATTGGCCTAGTCTTCTCGTTCGCCGTTGCCACTGCCTTCTTCTTCTTTCTTCTTCTCTTCTTCTCTTCTTCCGATGTTGACACGACGCTCTCTCCAGCTGTAATGCCAGGGACGCGTTGCTTGGTGACTTATATAGGCATAAGGTGACCCCACCCCGTATGATGTCACTGTCCCGGGGATATATATATATATATATATATATATATATATATATATATGTATATATATATATATATATATATATATCACAGGTAACACACATAAGGTTTGGAGCGTGTAGAGTGGTATAAATTCAGTGGTTGTTTGGATATATGGATATATGGAGAGGTTGAGTCCTGTTACGCGTATTGATGCGCTTCTTCAGGAGATTGCATCAGTTTTTTCCAGATATTTTGATGTATTCTTATAATACCTTCCTTCCTACGTGTCTATATGTTTTAATATGTTGGTATACAATAGTTTTAACTTTATCCTATTAAAAACTTTACATTTTTTACCTAATATATATGTTTGCCTATAAAGTCCATGTTTCTGCTCTAATTTCTTCCGTTAAATGAAGTCGCAGGCTGCAATGAAATTGGCACTGCAAAACGCACTGATGTGAGGCTTTGAAAGTGCACTGAAGTAGCATGATTTCAAAGTCGCACCAGTGCGAATGGTGCTAAGTCTCCGTTTTACTCATTGAGCTGCTTAGATGAAATTTGTTTACAGAAAATTACTTATTAAATTATTTAGGGTAAATTAGTTTTTGCTTCTATCAGTGTTCTTTGCATTTTTGTTTTTTCCTTTTTTGTGTATCTTATTGTTACTTGAGTACTGCACCTTAACAATTTTTATTTCACTGTTTTAAGTTTCTGTGAAAAAAATTAAGATAAACAGATTGATGGGTAATTTGACATATCAAACACCACTAATTCCTTACAAAGGGGAACTTTTTAGGTGACAAAAATACATATTACAATTGCATTTTCATGTTAAGAAAATACACATTTTTATTGCTACAACGCCAGGTTGATAACTCCCATGAAATCCATGTGATATCACAGCAGAACAGCAAGAAGAGAGAAAACCCTATAACTCATCGGAAGCAGTGATCGCTGTCATGTGAGTAGTAGCCCATCCTGCCCACAGTTAGAACACCACCCTAGAACACACTTAACCCGATGATCGCCCCCTAGAGTTTAACCCCTTCCCTGCCATTGTCATTTACACAGTAATCAGAGCATTTTTATAGCACGGATCGCTGTATAAATGACAATGGTCCCAAAATAGTGTCAAAAATGTCTAATGTGTCTGCCATAATGTCGCAGTCATGATAAAAATCACAGATCGCCGCCATTATTAATGAAAAAAAAAAGAATAATAAAAATGCCATAAATCTATCCTCTATTTTGTAGACACTATAACTTTTGCACAAATCAATCAATATACGCTTATTGTGATTTTGTTTTTACCAAAAATATGTAGAAGAATACATATCGGCCTAAACTGAGGAAAAAAATCTTTTTTTTTTATGTTTTTTGAGGATATTTATTATAGCAAAAAGTAAAAAATATTGTTATTTTTTTGTTTATAGCACAAAAAATAAAAACTGCAGAGGTGATCAAATACCACCAAAAGAAAGCTCTATTTGTGGGGAAAAAAAGGACGTCAATTTTGTTTGGGTGTAACATCGCAAGACCGTGCAATTGTCAGTTAAAGCGATGCAGTGCCGTATCGCAAAAAAGTGCTCTGGTCAGGAAGGGGGTAAATTCTTCTGGGGCTGAAGTGGTTAACCTACTTGTGTCAGAGATCATAGTTGCATAGTTGCATAGTAGATAAGGTTGCATAAAGACAATCGTCCATCCAGTTCAACCTGTGTAGGTGTACGTGTGTCAGTGTCAATAATCGTTTCTCATTTTCACATTTGCCTGTATGTCTTCATTAAGATGCATGTCCACAAGTCTTTAAAAAATATCCATACTCCCCACGATCACCACCAATTGTGGAAGAGAGCTCCATTATTGCCCTGACAGCAAAAAAACCCCTACTCAGCTTAAGGTTAAACCGCTTCTCCTCCAATCTCATTGTGTGGCCCTGTGTCCTCTTATGCCGCATACACATGATCAGAATTCTCGTCAGAAAAAGCTCTGATGGTTTTCCCGTCGGAATTCCGCTCAAACTGTCTTGCCTACACACGGTCACACCAAATTCCGACCGACAAGAACGCGGTGACATAATAGCTAATAGCTTCCATCTCATAGTTGAATCTGAGCATGCATGAGTTTTTGCGCGTCGGAATTGCATACACATGATCAGAATTTCCAATAGAGCGTTTTTCCATAGGGAAAATTGAGAACATGCTATCCAATTTTTGCTGGCGGGAATTCAACCAGCTAAATTGCGATGGAGCATACACACGGTCACATTTTCCTATGAAAAGCTCTCATCGGTCTTGCTGACCGAAATTCCGATCGTGTGTACGCGGCATTGCACTCCCTGAGACTGAATAGTTTTTTCCCTATACTATCATATCTCCTCTCAAGCGTCTCTTCTCCAGGGAGAATACATTTAGTGCTTGTAGACTTTCCTCATAATTGAAGTCCTCCGGTTCCCTTATTCATTTTGTTGCCCTTCTCTAGACTCTCTCCAGCTCCAGCACATCTTTTCTGAGGACTGGTGACCAGAACATAATGGAATACTCCAGATATATTCATTTCATATGGAATAGTCATTTCATCCAGCATCTGTGAACCCTGATCATCAAATGCCCTTTCATCCCTGAAAAAGATTGACTTTGGATTTGTATGATGAAATAAATATATGTGAATTCTCAGCTATAAGTTTGGCCCCCGTGTCTTATACCCCATGGATTTAATTTAAAGCACATCACTAGAGGCTTCTTTGTGTTTAAGACTGGAATTGGGCTTTATTAAAAATATACACAAAATCAGATTTGGGCTTTTCTTTTCTTAGCCTTCTCGATCCTGTATTCCAAACCCTAGCAAACATGATCGGTGTGGTACTATTGTTCTTTATATAAAGTACAATGGCATTCCTAGTAACTGAGTAGGTATCGTTTCTTATGTATCACTGACTTCTGTGTTTTGCCTGTAGTCATCCTTTAAATATTCTGTTATTTATCATAAGTCAATATGGTTCTGAGATGGGGACCTCCTAAGAGGCTACAAATCAAAGAGATTGTCACCATTACTTTTCAGAACTACATCCTTGAGCCATCCCAAAGCTGACATAAACTCCCAGCACATATTAGAAGCTATCTGTATTCTGTGCACTGTGTAAAATGATTCTTACTAGTCAACAGTGTACTAGATCAAGCGTGATGACCCTGAGGCAATGTAGGCATCAAGGAAATACAGATCCCGGCAGGGTCCTGTCAGCCAGCAGCTGGGACTTGTAGTTTTCCAGTGGTCGCAAGTGCGGGTTGTCCATCATTATTATAGACTGAGAGGCATATTTTTCTTCTTTGCAGCTTGTTATCCCGGTTGACATAAATCACATCTGGTGAAAAGTATTTCATGAGGCAAGTTTTCAACATAGGGCTGAAATAAATGTATTCTATTAAGAAACAGATATTTTTTAAGTTAAAGAAACCTGTGTTGACAGAAATATGGGAGCTGCCATTACTGACCTCCTACTGAGAAATCGAATTGCTGATCTTCTGATTCCAGTGCACCTGTGCCCAAGCTATGGACATTTTCATAGTTTTCATAAAATGAAAAATAATGGACATTTAAAATACAGCCTCACTAATTTCTATAGCTGGAAGCACTATGGAGCAATCCACCCTCAAACACTATGACAGGAACTCTGAAATCAAAGCTTTTCTCTCCTTGTTTTCTCTATCAGCAGTCTGCCATCCTTCTAATTTAACCCAACCACAGTTGCTATAAACCAGTAGTTCTCAACCCTGCCCTCAAGTACTCCCAACAGGCCATGTTTTGGGAATTTCTCTTAATCCGCGTATACACAAGCGGACTTTTAGACGGACTAGGTCCGACGGTCTTTCCGAAGGACTTTCGGCAGAGTTCTGACGGACTTTCCGAATGAACGGACTTGGCCACACACAATCACACCAAAGTCCGACGGATTTGAACATGATGACGTATGACCGGACTAGAATAAGGAAGTTCATAGCCAGTAGCCAATAGCCACCCTAGCGTCGGTTTTTATCCGTCGCACTAGCATACACAGGAGCGGATTTCTCAATAGGAACTGGGTCCGGCGGAGTTCCGGCGAAAAAATTTGAAACATGTTCTATTTCTAAAGTCCATCAGATTTTTGGACAGCAAAGGTTCGATGGAGCCCACACACGATCGAATAGTCGGACGGATTCGCTCTGTCGGACCTTTGCTGTCGAAAAATCCGGTCCTGTGTACATGGCACTAGATTAAATATCTGTCCAAAATACCAAGCCATTGACTCTGATTTAAAGCACCTGTGCAAGATAAAGGAAAACAAGCAAACATGGCCTGTTGTGGGTACTGGAGGACAGGGTTGAGAACCACTGCAATAAACAAGCTGAAATCTAACTAACTTCTGTACATGTAGCTACAGAGGTCAGTGAAGGACTAATTTAAAGGTCTTTTACTGCTTGTAAACAGTACATTTGAGCTTCCATAGTGCGGGTGTCGGAAGAGGTTCATGTGCCTCTATTAGTTTGCCTGTTGCCTCCAGGGAAGTGATGCTTCAGTTCTGCCTCAGTCCCATATAAATTAGCCAAGGGAATGGAGTGTTTAGTACAAGTAGCAGTATGGAGTGTTAGCCCTTGTACACATGGTCGGACATTCCGACAACAAAATCCGTCAGATTTTGTCCGAAACTTGTGTTGCATACACACGGTTGGACAAAGTTGTCAGAAAATCCGATCGTACATAACATGATGACGTAATTTAGTTACGACGGGACTACGTTCAGGCTACTAGCCAATAGCTTTGGTCTAGGAATTTGATCTGAGCATGCGTGGCACTTTGTCCGATCGGAATTCTCTACACACAATCGGACAAAGTCCGATCGGATCATGTTGTCGGAAAGTTTTATAGCCCAGCTCTAAAACTTTCTCCGTCGGATATTCCGACGGAAACAGTCCGATGGAGCCCACACACAGTCAGATTATCTGACAACATGGTCCGATCGGACATTTTCCAATGGAATGTCCGACCGTGTGTACAAAGGCTTAGGACTGTGAGCTGCTTTCTTGGCTTCCCCTATATGGTCCTCCCTGGAGCAGGGTTCTCCCTGAACTTGGCCTTAATGTACTGGAGCACATCCTGACCTTCGTAACAAGACGATTTTCCAGTGCCACTGCAAACTGCATGACGTCCCAATTTGCCTCGTGGTGCCAATGTGCTCTCCATCTTGGCTGGTCCACGAGTGAGGTAGCAGGGTACCATCAGCGCATTTCGCTCTGGCAAAGACCTCTCTCCTCATTCACCATGGTGAGCCTGACACTGGGAGGAGCCTGCAGCCACGCTGGGCTTATATGGGAGCCCCCCCCTTGGGTTGAGGTGTTTTCTCATTTGGCATCTGGGCACAATGCACATCACTTCTTGGTACATGGCTCTATGTGGCAACACTAGGTAATACTTTGGGGGACCCTCCTAATGTTTGGGCTCTTCCAGCATGATGTGTGTTTTTCTTCTCAATTTTTCCATTCCCTCTTTGAAAATTGCTTGGAATCCATGCAATATCTGCACCCTGTTTGCACTGTTTCGCCTTCATTCCTGGTTATGGTTTCACTCTCCATGTACCTCTATTCACCTTGCACTGTGCCTCTTTATCACTCACCTATGGGTAGTAACTATATTCACTAACCTTATCAACATTTACTTTATATTAATACTATAGTTATATATTACTCATTAATTTATAGTGATATTTGAATGCACTTTTCTGTACCATTAATAGCTACAATGTGGCAGCCCTCTCTGCCCTGGGGTTGTGTTTCTGCACCTGGCTTCTTCACGGGTCTCCTTACCTCGGGATAGACATTCCTAGCAGCCCTGTGTCTATGGTACTGCATCTTTTAATCTGGGGGGGGGGGGGGGGGCAAGTACTAAGTAGAAGTCTTTTTAAACAAAACAAATTGTGCCAAACTCATAAAGACTGTAAAAAGGAAGAGCTATGTGTTGCTCATAGTAATCAATCAAATCTTTAATTCTATTTTCTCGGGTCCTCTTGAAAATTGAACATGATTTCAGTTTTGCCTTCTTTCAGTCTTTATGAACGTTGCTTATTGTCCAGTCTAAAGCCTGGTACTCACGGAACGAAAATGGAAAAACCTGACAGATCAGTGTACTAACACACACAGTGTTAGTGCAGCAATCTCCCCAACTGTGCTATTGTGTCCTGGCAGAGAGACTGGGGGGGCTGGGGGGACTGAGGGGGACCCCCACCCCAACCCACCAGAACACAGCAGTCAGTGCTCTCTGCCATTGGGCTACCTATCACAGGGTAGTGCACTGTAGTAGCCAATCTTACTGGGCGGGTGCAAAGGGCACATCTTACCATCTTGTGGAAGGCAGCACACTCGCTGATTTTTTGTTAACCCAGCATACTACACAATAGAATCAGTACTGTGCAGACACCATACATACAAAACATACCTCACAAATGAGAATGAGGGGCATAACATCGAGGCAGTGACCCGCGGCACCGCTGCAAAAAAGTGGATGTGGCCAAACATGATAGTGGGAGGGTCTTAAGAGACACGGTTAAGCAAAACCTGGGCTTCCTTGTACATATAAAATATGCTGAGGCTGAGTCGTCCATAATTTCTGTTGTGTTAACTTATTGGGCCCTGACTGTTCACATGAATTGCCATGATTTTGCCCACAATTCCAAATCACACTGCAATGCTGGCAAAACGCAGCACATGTGTTTGTGTTCCATTCATTTTTAATGCCACCAAAACATGGTGTGGTTTTGGATGCCTGTTGTGGGATAAAGCTCAACAATCACAGCAAAAAGACACAACATTGTGGTGCCAGTAAAAATGAATGGACCACAAACACATGTGCTGCATTTTTCCAGCACTGCAGTGTGATTTGGAATCGGGCGTGGTGGCGGGCAGAATCATAGCAATATTCTGCCCACGATCCCAAATTGCTACATCTGCCTATCGGGCTAACACAACAGCAATTATAGAAGACTCACTTTATTTTTTTCTTGTTTTTTTTACGTAATTTTTTTTTAATGTCACTTCTGGTCGCGACCGAGAGCAGAAGCTCTAACACGATACTACGCTGTTTGTTCCCAGCTTGAACTGTCAGTTATTTTTATTTAATAAAATTTGTATTGCTTATACTGCACCATGGAGCCCTCCTCGATGAGCCTTAACATCCCGTGATTATGCTGAGGATGTCCAGGGAATCAATTGATCAGTGTGGCATTAACAGTGAGGCTTGCTGACTGTGCCTATGAGGTGAGAGGCTGGGAAAACGGTTTACACAGTGGATAGTGCAGATCCTTCTTTGGATGGTGGCACATTGCACTTTTATTTTTTTGGATGTTTCCTGTTGCACAGTTTGGCTTGGACTGTTTTTTGCACTGTGTATGCGATTTTATTCACACTTATGTAAATTTGTAGCTTCAAGGGGTGGGCCATCTCAAGCTGGCCCATACATTATACAATTTTCTTGTTCAATTTCCTTTACATTTACCTTCAACTATGTAGTAGAAGGGCCTGTCTGACTGCATACAAAGTGAAAGTGTTTAGGTCTGACTTCATATTATATGGTTTTGGTAAATCTAAAGGAAAATTGTATAATGTATGGCCAGCCTAAGACTGGGATGCCATTAAAGTTAATGTGCATATAAAGGCAGGTGTCCCAAAACTTTTGGTAATATGGTGTTTATATTCAATTTAGAGACGTGTATTTAGATGTTTGTCTGGAGTTAGTAAGAGAATAATAAATGGTAGGTTGATTGACTGATTTGCTTATTTATGTGTGTATGATTGTTGACTAACCATGTATGTGGTGTGCTGTTTTGTTTTGTTTTTGGCAGGGGGAGGAATAGAAAAAGATGCATTTTGGTAATTTTGTTTAGATGCATTTCATTTTTGTAAGAAACAGGCACATAATATATTGTAGTAACTATCACAGAGTATGCCACATTGCCTGAAGGAAGTGATGTGTCTGGATTTATTTCTCAATCAAAATTATGTCTGACCTGAAGTCATGCAGGCTAAATTTAGTGCTGATTGGTTAAAGAAGAACTCGGATGAAACAATTAATTACATAGATTGGAATTATTTTATTAGGCAAGATATTTGTTATTTAACTGCTACAATATAGCAAGTGACATGATCCAGGGCTTGCAGCTCTAAGGCCTCCTTAAGTTATAAATGAGTATCCCCCCACAGGCATGCCCACCCTGAAAACCTAGTTATTACATAACTTCTTGATATGTTGTCGCCATGAGAAATTTAACCCTGAGTAACACCATTCAGCCAATGACTGCATGCTAGGAGACAGGAGGTGGCTGCAAATAGGCTGGAGGAAGTCTGAGATGTAACACAATCTAAATCTAACATAATCTAAAAAAGGTAAAAACAAGTATTTTTCTAAAGGTCGCTGTATGCAAAAACATGCCATCTGAGACTCAGACCGTGCTCACACTCGGGAAACTTACTGACTTAACAGGATCCACAGACAGTAGATACAAGTAGACTCAAAGAAGAATTCAAAATACAACGTTGTAGTTAAAGGGATTGTAAAGTGATTTAAAAAAATAAAATAACAAACATGTTATACTGACCTCCACTGTGCTGCTCGTTTTGCACAGAGTGGCCCCGTACCTGCTCTTCTGGGGTCCCTCGGCGGCTGTCTCAGCTTCCTCCTGCAGGTGCTTCTCACGTTCATGCAAGCTCCCTCGCATGGTGAGAAGCATCTGTGGGTGCGCTCCCGTGATACAGCCGGCAGCTATGGCCGCTCACTGTATCACACGGCCCCGCCCCCTGGTGCTCCGCGTCAGTGGATGTGATTGACAGCAGCGCGAGCCAATGGCTGCGCTGCTTTCCATCCATCCACTCCAGCCAATCAGCGGCCAGGCTGAACAGTGGAAAGGACGTCGGGGGACGAGTGCGGGATTTTCGAGGGGTGAGGTAAGTAAAACGGGGGGGGGGGGGGGGCTCGGGGCGCAGACACTGTCAGGTGTTTTTTCACCTTAATGCATTGAATGCATTAAGGTGAAAAAACATTTACCTTTACAACCCCTTTAAATACAGACTTTGCAAAACATAGGATGTTTTCTTGTCTTTCTTATGCCGTGTACACACGTTCAAATTTTCCGGAGGACTTAGTCCGCCGGACCGCATTACGCCGGACAATTCAATTGTGTGTGGGCTCCAGCAGACTTTTTCATCGTAAAGTGTGGCAGACTTAGAAAGTAGTTTTGACTCAAAATGACGCATGCTCAGAAACAAGTACGAGAAGGAAGCTATTGGCTACTGGCTATTGAACTTCCTTTTTCTAGTCCCGTCTTCATGCAACTTTTGAGGTTTTACATTAACCCTTTCCCGCCGAGCGTACGCAGATATGCGTACTCGGCTTCCGGGGGTTATACCGGGATGATGCCCGCACCTGCAGGCATCATCCCGGTACCGTTTTTTGCAGCAGGCGATTGGCTATCCAGGCATAACAACCGATGCGGCTAAAAGCCGCTCGGCTGTTATGCCGGAGGAGCGGGAGGGGACGTCCCCCCCTCCCGCCGCCTCTCGCCGCTGTTACCGGTGCTCCCGCTCGATCGGGAGCACCGATTCGCAATCCGACGCCTCCGGCTGCTGCGGAGGAACTGGAACGAAGCCGTAATCAGCTTCGTTCCAGTCTCCTCATCGTAAACACGGAAGCGACGTCATGACGTCACTTCCCGTTTACTCGGCTGCCAATGGCGCCGGTTTTAAAAAAATATCCGGTATTCAAAATCGCCGTTTTCGGCGATCTGAATACATTGAAGTGTAAAGGAGGGGTAGGGGGTCTTTTAGACCCCCGATCCCTCCATAAAGAGGACCTGTCACCACCTATTACTGTCACAAGGGATGTTTACATTCCTTGTGACAGCAATAAAAGTGATCAATTTTTGTTTTGTTTTTTTAAAACAATTTAGTCATTTTAAAATAAATAAAAAAATAAAAAAAATTTTTTTAAAGCGCCCGCCGTCCCCGCGAGCTCGCAAAGCAAAGAAAACGCATACGGAAGTCGCGCCCGCGTATGTAAACGGTGTTCAAATCACACATGTGAGGTATCGCCGCGATCGTCAGAGCGAGAGCAATATTTCTAGCACTAGACCTCCTCTGTAACGCTAACCTGGTAACCGTAAAAAATATTTAAAGCGTCGCCTATTGAGATTTTTAGGTACCGTACTTTGTCGTCAATCTACAAGTGCGCGCAATTATAAAGTGTGACATGTTTGGTATCTATTTACTTGGCGTAACATTATCTTTCACATTACGCAAAAAAATTGGGCTAATTTTACTGTTTTGTTTTTTTTTTATTCATGAAAGTGTCCCTTTTCCCAAAAAGTTGTGTTTAAAACACCACTGCGCAAATACCGTGTGACATAAAATATTGCAACAATCGCCGTTTTATTCTCTAGAGTCTCTGCTAAAAAAATATATATAATGTTTCGGGGTTCCAAGTAATTTTCTAGCAAAAAATATGGATTTTAACTTGTAAACACCAAATTCCAAAAATAGGCTTAGTCATGAAAGGGTTAAAGTCTATGGCCCTCAAGTCGCATGAAAGTTGGACCAAAGTAGTGTAGAACCTGCTTTAAAGTCTCTGTGACTTTAAGTCACACGGATATGAATGGTACTCAAAGGGAAACATGGAGTACGACTTGTCATGCGACTTTGGGGTCCAAAATGCATGACAAGTCACACAAGTGCGAATGGGGCCTTAATAATAAAACAGGTCAGTGTTGTCAGCACAAGCAAACTAAATGTAATTTAGTAATGGTTTACATTTACTTTAAAAAGCAGTCATTGAACTCCAGACAAGTAACTTTTCATTTCTGAGCTGGTTTAATCAACCTGCTGCAGGCTGGAGGAAGCATTTCTTTAGTCTTCTCCTCCCTGCTGATCAGGCTACAACATTTGAACTTTGCTAGTCTTCCCAACTTATCGGGGCTTCCACCCTGTTGCATGTGAACATTCGAAAAATCAAAAAGAGCTCCAGTTATTATATGTATATAAATTACTGCATGGGTAACTAACCGCAATGCCTTGGAAACAAAAGCTGTTTATATCAGCAGGCTTCAAGCCCTGCATAAAAAAAGTGACACAACAGATGAAGACAGCAACGATTACTCTACAACTCATCCTTTCCTTGAAGAAAATGTGATTTGTGGTAATTTGTTGAGTCTTGTCACACCAAATAATGTCATGGTTATGGAAGGTTAAGGTCATAATATTTTAAAGGAAAAAATGGCTTTTGGAACAGTCTTTTCCCATTAAAATAACACAGTTTAACCGCTTAGCGACCACCCACAATAGACATACTGCGGCAGGCGAGGTACCTAGTACTTGATCTGGCACTTCCGTGTCTTGGGTGTGTGCGTGCGCCACCGACGACCCGTTCCCACTTTGATTGGACACAGCATAAGCCAATCAGCGGGTCCGGCGGACGCAAAATCCGCCAGTACCGGCCAAACGTTCAGGAGTAATTCAGAATGGCAGTCTTTCTATGTAAACAAGGCAGATTGCCATTCTGTCAGAGGGGAATGAGCTGATCTTGTGTTCCTGCTAGGCAGGAACAAGGCTCTTTATATTCCCCCAGTTAAAGCAAAAGGGAAGGATTGGTATGTGTATAACAAAGCACTTGGTCTGTCCGATCTGGAAATTGAATAAAAATAGAAAACCTGGTGCTGTTCGGCACGGTTGAAACCCCTATTGGATCTATTATAGGCAGACCAAGTATTTATGTAAAACAGTACATTTTTATTTAAGTGCAAATACACATAGAAAATTGTCTAAGAACAATGGTGACTTCATAAAAACAAAATACATGGTACCCAATATTGCAACTGTATGTGTATCATCTGCCCTCAGAAGAGACAGGCTGGAGACAAGTGGTGGTAGTGCATACTGGCATTGACACCTTACATGTTACGGACAAACAGTCCTTCTTCAGAGGTTTTTAAGGTCAAAATGAGTATGATATTTCTACAATGCAAAATTTAAAAAATGTATAATTAGTATTATATAAACATTTGTTACAAAGTTTTCAAGAAAAAGTAAATATATATATATATATATATATATATATATATATATATATATATATACAGATCTCTTCTCATTATATGTGTATGAAATGGCTGTACTGTACTGGAGATGATGGTAAACCCCTCACATGGAAGCAAACAATCCAGCCCCAAGATGAAAAAGGGGTGTCAAAACTGCATGGCATCAAAAGCCTCACTACAAGGACATATAGCTTGTGGCGCACAAAGCTCCTGCTAGTGGTGGGCCAGCAAAACTGTATGAATAAACCAAAAAAAAGGAGATTAGTTAAAAGTAATTGGGCATGGCTAGATAGAGACTGATAATCTCAGCAACAGCCTAGATATGTGAGTCCTGTATGGATGATGGTGAGACAATAACATACCTTCAACCATGCTTGTATAGGAAAACATAACTTCCACCATGCACTTCCAAGGTACATGACATGATTGCCCTGGGTGCAGGTAGATAAGGCTGTGTCCAAATAAGTGTGGCCTATCGCAATCATTGATTGCGATGTTAAACAGCTGGTACAGATAGAGCGCCAGAACAGACCCACTGAATCCCTCAGCGCAAGCCTGTCTGGGGGTGGGGTCACATCTCGGGTCATCGCGCCACTGATGCGCGTGCAGCTGCCGCCTGCGCTCCAAGCTGGAACTCAGGGGGAGGGGACCAATGACACAATGTCAAGGAAACCAAAGTCGAAATGTATAGTGAGTCACTGCCCGAAAGGGAGTAAAACAAAGGACCCACGCGCGCCGGGCAAATGGCGCCAAGTGATACTCCCAAATCGCAAGGGCCTAGAACAATGTGTGGGAATCCATGGAACAATAGCACAATGAAAATCAAGACAGCAACAATTGGAAAGATGGCATCTAGCGGAGATACATGAAATTGCAGGCAGATAAAGATTAGTAATAAAACACAGCATAGACACAACTATGTTACAAAACCCAGTGCAATGTAATAGTGAAATAATCATGAGTTGAAGAATAAAGATATACCCAACCCATGTCCATTCAGTTAGGATAATGCTTGGACATACAGTGTGTATTTAGAAATATGAAAGTTTTGGGTCCAATTCACACTCCTGACTCGAATCCTAGCAGATATGGCCTAAAGTTGAAAGCCTAATTGAGGCCGGGTGCCGCTTTAGCTCAAAGATCCATCTAAGTTTGCTTTGCAAAAGTGATTTATTGAAATCCTCCCCTCTTGGATTCACATAAATGTGATCCAGTGGCAGGAACCTCACCTTAGTAGTGACGTCCCCGTGCACTAGCAAGCTATGTCTTCCAAGTGGTAGGGAGGGGTCTTTCTTCTCTATGCTAACTATGTTTTGATAAATACGACGCCACGATTCTAGTTTTGTTTTCCCCACATAGTAGCAGCCGCATTGGCAGGATAATAAATATACCGCCCTGGGAGTATGGCAGTTCACATAATGTTTTGGTTGGAAAGTATCTCCATTTGCAAAGTAATATTTTTACATATATCCATATACTGGCAATAGTCACAATGGCCACAAGGAAATGTTCCCTTGTATTTGGCCCTACTGTTATGCTCTCCCTTAAACTCACTATGAACCAGATGATCACATATAAAAATAGGCCTCTTAGCCCTTGTACACACAGTCGGACATTCTGACAACCAAATCCGTTGGATTTTGTCCGACGGATTTTGTCCGACGGATTTTGTCCGAAACTGTTGCATACACACGATCGGACAAAGTTGTCGGAAAATCCGATTGTACATAACGTGATGACGTTATTTCATTACGACGGGACTACGTTCAGGCTAGTAGCCAATAGCTTTGGTCTAGGAATTTGATCTGAGCATGCGTGGCACTTTGTCCATCGGTGTAGGCTACACATGATCGGAGTATGTCCAATTGGAGCATGTTGTAGGAAAATTTTATTGACAAGTTGGAAAACTTGGTCCGTCGGATATTCCAACGGAAACAGTCCGATGGAGACCACACACAGTCGGATTATCCGACAATATGGTCCGATCGGACCCATTCCGTCGGAATCTCCAACCGCGTGTACAAGGGCTTATACATAATTAACCACTTCCCACCTGGCCACTGCATATGTACAGCCGGGTGGGTGCTCTCTCCTTCTGAGTGGATGTTCAGGAACGTCCCTCAGGAGGAGTGGGATCGCGCACGTGTCACCCTGACACGGCGAATCTGTGATTGGCCCTCCTGATCACATGACGGCCATGTCCAATCACTGCCATCGTGTGATGTAAACAAACAGCCGGTTGTAAACAAACAGCCAGTTGTCGCTGAGGAGAGGAAAGCAAATCTCTGCAGCCGGCTGGTGATCAGTGAGTATGAGCTGTTCACTTTTCATCCGTCTGTTCACTGTTCACCAGTTTAGTGTCACCACAGTAAAACACACCAAGTAAACACACAAAGTAAACACACGTCCCCAAAACACATCTCCCCACATAGTAATGATCCCCAAAAACATATGTCCCCCACATATATAACAGTAAGATCACATGTCACAATGATCATTTGCACACATATGTCTGTGATCACCTGCGTACATCTGTACATGATCATTTGCGTACATATGTCCGTGATCATACAAACCAATTATTATACACTTAACGGGATTTTTTTTTTACCAAAAGCATGTAGCAGAATACATTTTGGCTTAAATTTATGGCAACATTCGATTTTATTGGATTTCTTTTAAAATAGAATAAAGAAAATATTGTTTTTTTTTCCAAATTTCCGCTCTTTTTTTGCAAAAAGAGTCGTGAATAAATACCACCAAAAGAAAGCTCTATTTGTGTGAACAAAATGATAAAAAATGTATTTGGTTACAGCATTACATGACCGTGCAATTCTTATTGAACGTGCAAGACCCCTGAAAGCTGAAAATTGGTCTGGGAAGGAAGGGGGTGAAAGTGCCCAGTATTGAAGTGGTTAAAGGATGATCTGTGACTAAAGGTGCAAGAGTGGCATCCATACACAGAATATGCCAGTGTTTGTTCAGAATATTTCTTATTTCTTTATGTTGACAAGAGTATTTGGTAATACCGTAACTCTCGTGGTGTTGTTTTCCTGAACCTTCCTTTGTGAAAACAATTAGTCAGTACCTGATTTGTTTTTTGCCTTTTTATAGGCCTTTTTAAGAATTTTGTTGGAATATCCTCTGGCAAGTAATTTGGCTCATAATTTCAGAGCTTCCTTTTCAAACAAGACCTCACTTGAGCATTTGCGCCTTGCACGGGTATACTGCCCATAAGGGATGGCATATAGCAACGGTTTAGGGTGGAAGCTTGAAGCTTCCAAGATCGTATTACCTGCTGTTGGTTTGCAAAAGAGTTCGCTGTATAGGTAGCCATCAAGGTGTTTATATATGGTCGAGTCTAAGAAAGTTATGGCTTATGGGATATGGGCCATTATAACCTTTAGATTGAACATATTATTACAGTTCATATATTCAAGAAATTGATCAAGAAGTCTAACTGGCCCATCCCTCAGAATCAAAATGTGATCTATATATACAGTGGTGTGAAAAAGTGTTTGCCCCCTTCCTCATTTCCTGTTCCTTTGCATGTTTGTCACACTTAAGTGTTTCGGAACATCAAACCAATTTAAACAATAGTCAAGGACAACACAAGTAAACACAAAATGCAATTTGTAAATGAAGGTGTTTATTATTAAAGGTGAAAAAAAATCCAAACCATCATGGCCCTGTGTGAAAAAGTGATTGCCCCCCTTGTTTAAAAAATACTATAACTGTGGTTGTCCACACCTGAGTTCAATTTCTCTAGCCACACCCAGGCCTGATTATTGCCACACCTGTTCACAATCAAGGCATCACTTAAATAGGACCTGCTTGACACAGTAAGGTCCACTAGAAGATCCTTAAAAGCTACACATCATGCTGAGACCCAAAGAAATTCAGGAACAATTGAGAAAGAAAGTAATTGAGATCTATCAGTCTGGAAAGGGTTATAAAGCCATTTCCAAAGCTTTGGGAATCCAGCGAACCACAGTGAGAGCCATTATCCACAAATGGCGAAGACATGGAACAGTGGTGAACCTTCCCAGGAGTGGCTGGCCGCCCAAAATTACCCCAAGAGCGCAGCGACGACTCATCCAAGAGGTCACAAAAGACCCCACAACAACGTCCAAGGAACTGCAGGCCTCACTTGCCTCAGTTAAGGTCAGCGTTCATGCCTCCACCATCAGGAAAAGACTGGGCAAAAATGGCCTGCATGGCAGAGTTCCAAGGAGAAAACCACTGCTGAGCAAAAAGAACATCAAAGCTCGTCTCAATTTCTCCACAACACATCTTGATGATCCCCAAGACTTTTGGGACAACATTCTGTGGACCGATGAGACAAAAGTGGAACTCTTTGGAAGGTGTGTGTCCAAGTATATCTGGCGTAGAAGGAACACTGCATTTCAGAAAAAGAACATTATACCAACAGTAAAATATGGTGGTGGTAGTGTGATGGTCTGGGGCTGTTTTGCTGCTTCAGGACCTGGAAGACTTGCCGTGATAAAAGGAACTATGAATTCTGCTGTCTACCAAGAGATCCTGAAGGAGAATGTCCGACCATCTGTTCGTGTACTCAAGCTGAAACGAACTTGGGTTCTGCAGCAGGACAATGATCCTAAACACACCAGCAAGTCCACCACCGAATGGCTGAAGAAAAACAAAATGAAGACTTTGGAGTGGCCTAGCCAAAGTCCTGACCTGAATCCTATTGAGATGTTGTGGTATGACCTTAAAAAGGCCGTTCATGCTCGAAAACCCTCTAATGTAACTGAATTAGGACAATTCTGCAAAGATGAGTGGGCCAAAATTCCTCCAGGACGCTGTAAAAGCCTCATTGCACGTTATTGCAAACGCTTGGTTGCAGTTGTTGCTGCTAAGGGTGGCCCAACCAGTTATTAGGTTTAGGGGGCAATCACTTTTTCACACAGGACCATGATGGTTTGGATTTTTTTTCACCTTTAATAATAAACACCTTCATTTACAAATTGCATTTTGTGTTTACTTGTGTTGTCCTTGACTATTGTTTAATTTGGTTTGATGTTCCGAAACACTTAAGTGTGACAAACATGCAAAGGAACAGGAAATGAGGAAGGGGGCAAACACTTTTTCAGACCACTGTATATTGATACCATGCTAACGCTGATGTTTTTTTGTTTGTGCCCTTAGTTGGTCTAAAGAAATCACCAGTTGGGAACCTCCCGATAATGGGGTAGACAAAGGGGTGCTTGATTTGTATGAACCTCTAGAGGTACAGTAGGTGACCGCGATATTGTGTCAATCTCGCCGCTTCTATCGGTGAGATTGACACCCTACGAGCTCCGTCGCGGGAGCCAGCGCCGAGCTGGCTCGCATCGGGAAAGGAAAAATGTTTCTTTTCCTTTCCCGATAAGCAACAAGCATCGCTGGCCGGGTTGACACTGGTGCGGGGATCCGAGTTGGATTCCCGCCAATACCAGGCACTGTGTTTGGTATGAATCCTAAGGGAGAACTCCATGCCAAATAAAAAAAAAAACGGGATGGGTTCCCCCTTGGGAAGCATACCAGGCGTGGGGTCCCCCCCAAAATCCATACCAGACCCCTATCTGAGCACGCAGCCCGGCCGGCCAGGAAAGGGGGTGGGGGCGAGCGAGCGTCCCCCCTCCTGAGCCGTAGCAGGCTGCGCGCCCTCAACATGGGGGGTTCCAAAGCACCTTGTCCCCATGTTGATGAGGACAAAGGCCTCTTCCCGACAACCCTGGCCGTTGGTTGTCGGGGTCTGCGGGCGGGGGGCTTATCAGAATCCGGGAGCCCCCTTTAATAAGGGGGCCCCCGGATAGCGACCCCCCACCCTATGTGAATGAGTATGGGGTACAATGTACCCCTACCCATTCACCTGTGGAAAAAAATGTAAAAACAAAACACAACACACAAGGGTTAAAATAGTTTATTGCACAGCTCTGGGGGTCTTCCGTCTTTGGGGGTCTTCTCACCGGACTCCTCCGCTATCTTCTGCTCTTTTGCTAGCTCTTTTACTAGCGGAGGAGCCCGGCTTTCTTCTTCGTCCCCGCCCTCTTCTTCCGACTTGGGGGGTCTTGTCCCCTCTTCGGTTCTTCGGTAAAAGAGCTAGCAAAAGAGCAGAAGATAGCGGAGGAGTCCGGCGTAGGGGATTCCCCTTAAAATCCCTACCGGACCTAAGGGCCTGGTATGCCCCCCAAGAAGGCATGCAGGCTTCATGAGAGAGGCGACATTATCGCCGCTCTCTCGCTACTATAGGAAAATTACATTTTCCTATTGCAGCAAGCGCGAGAACCAGCGCAACGGGATCGCGCTGGTTAGAGAAGCCTGTCGCCGGGAACCAGTGCGACAGTATCGTGCTGGAAACACAATATCGGCGGCACCTACTGTGGGAAGTCAAAATTTTTGATTGTGTGTAATTCTTTGTGGTTTCTCATTGTATGTGAGGAAGAAGAATCTTCCATATCTGAGCAATTGTCTTTAGACATATTGCCCCGACGTGATCGTTTGGGATGACAACGCTCCCCAGAGTTTACTAGTGCAGATTGTGTTCAGTTAGACAACAGGGTTGTATGTTTAGAGATATTAGGTCCATTGTCTGATACTATGTGATGAGTATTATTCCTATAGGGTACTTTGGACCTATCATTACATTTGTACCCCCGTTCCTCTTTAAAGGCCTTCTTGTCCCGATACATTTTTTGATCTTTTCAGATTTTTTTATTACATTTTGCCAAGTGGTCTTTTAACTTTTTTTTCCAAAGATTCATATAGAGTATGCGTTTTAAGCTTTTAAGCTTAATCAATTGCGTATTAAAGATGTCAATCTTTAAATCCTTTTTTGGTATTCCGAAGCACCTGCCCCGCAGTTAGTAATCACTCCTAGGGAACACATTTAACCCCTTGAGCGCCCCTGCTGTTAACCCCTTCCCTGACAGTACCATTAGTACAGTGACAGTGCATATTTTTTAGCACTGATCACTCATAAATAAATAAATAAAAATATAAAATAGTTTGTAGATGCTATAACTGGTGCAAATCAGTTAATATACACATATTGGGATTTTTTTTTTTACCAAAAATTTGTAGCAAAATACAAATTGGCCTAAATTTATAAAGAAATTTGATTTTTTACATTTATTTATTGGGAATGTTTTATAGCAGAAAAAAAAAGATATATATTTTTTTTTTCAAAATTGTCTTTGTTTGTATATAGCGCAAAAAATAAAAAACGTAGAGGTGATCAAATACCACCAAACAAAAGCTCTATTTGTGGGAAAAAAAGGAGATCGATTTGTGCCGTATCTCAAAAAATGGTCTGCTCATGAGGGGGGTAAACCTTCCAAGGATGAAAGTGGTTGTAAACCCTTTAGAAAAAAAAAAAAAAACTGCAAATTATAGGCTTGCCTGTAGTATAAAGTGGTTGTAAAGGGTTTACAACCACTTAAATGGGTTAAATAATACAGTATGGGCAGAATGGGCAGTTCACAAAGGCAGAACTTAAGGTAAACATATTTATTTTATGTTTTTTGGGGGGGGTGGGTTGTTTTTTTCTTTTTTAGAAAATTGTGTTTTCACCATTTTTACCTTCTTTGTATCTCATTGTTGCTGGTTCCATCCAGTCTCCAATTTATTTGTATAAAAAAAAAAAAAAAAATGTACTTTTATGTTACTTCTATTTGATTTCTTTAACACCTATACCTAAAAAAAAAAAGTAAAAAGACAAGAATTCTTTTACAATCTGCATCTCTGTGTCTGCACAGTCCTGCATTCCCTGTTGACTGCACTTTGAGGTATAGTAAAGGAAGGCTGCTGTGGTTAATCCATTTTTGCATTGTTAATGGAGAAAACTGAGAAAAAGACTGGAAAGTTCTAGCTTATACTATTGTAGCACAACCTCAGGAGAGTTCTCTCCAACAGAGATGATACAATCAGGAAAATAGTGAACTGCACTTTTTGATCCGTCTGAATTTTTCTACAGAGCTCTGCCTGATCTACACAAAATTACACCATTTGGGAATCCAGAAAATCCCAATTCATGTATTGCATGTATCTCTGTAATACAATGCAATACATATTCACAAACTGCTTGTTTTTAATAAGAAAGCTCACAGTCCAAGTATTTTATTCATATATATATATATATATATATATATATATATATATATATATATATATATATATATATATATATATATATATATATATTATATGTGGTCTTTTAACCACTTAAGGACCAGGCCTCTTTTTCAGATTTGGTGTTTACATGTTTACATGTTTTTTTTGCTAGAAAATTACTTAGAACCCCCAAACATTTTATATTGTTTTTTTTCTAACACCCTAGAGAATAAAATTACGGTCATTGAAATACTTTTTTTTCACACCGTAAAAAAGCGGTCTTACAAGCGCACTTTTTTTGGAACAAATTCACTTTTTTGAATAAAAAAATAAGACAACAGTAAAATTAGCCCAATTTTTTTATATTGTGAAAGATAATAGTACGCCGAGTAAATTGATACCCAACATGTCACGCTTTAAAATTTCGCCCGCTCGTGGAATGGCGTCAAACTTTTAGCCTCAAAAATCTCCATAAGCGACATTTAAAAAATTCTACAGGTTGCATTTTTTGCGTTACAGAGAAGGTCTAGGGCTAGAATTATTGCACTCGCTCTACCGATCGTGGCGATACCTCACATGTGTGGTTTGACCACTGTTTTCATATGCGGGCGCTACTCACGTATGCGCTCGCTTCTGTGCGCAAGCTCGTCGTGACGGGGTGTTTTTAAAAACCTTTTTTTTTCTTATTTATTTTAATTGATTTTATTTATTTTTACACTGTTTTAAAAAAATAATAAAATGGATCACTTTTATTCCTATTACAAGGAATGTAAACATCCCCTGTAATAGAAAAAAGCATGACAGGTGCTCTTAAATATGAGATCTGGGGTCAAAAAGTCCTCAGATCTCATATTTGGACTAAAATGCAACAAAAAAAAAAGAAAAAATTACATTTAAAAAAAATATACCTTTAAGAGGTATGGGCGGAAGTGACGTTTTGACGTCGTTTCCGCCCTCCTATGGTATAGAGATGAGTGGGGGCCATCTTAGCCTCACTCGTCTCCATACCTAGCTAGCAAAAGGACCCGATCACCTCCGCCGCTACCGACGGCTCCGGTAAGCGGCGGAAGGTGCGGGAGGGTGGCGGGAGGGGGGGTGTCACCTCTCCCGCCACCGATAGCGGTGATCTTGCGGCGAATCCGCCACGGAGACCACCGTTATCGTACAGACGACCGGCGCCTGAAGAGATGGATATCCCGGTTGTGGCAGCAGCTGCTGCCGTTACCGAGATATCCCTCTTCAAAAATAGGACGTACATCGTCGTGCGCTGGTCGTTAAGTGGTTAAGTGCCCATGTTTTGTAGTGCAAGATTGCACAGGAAACATTTATTGTAATTTCTTAGCATGGACAGGGCTATCTTTAATATCGATTGGACCCTGGGCAAACAATTTCTTGGGACCTCCCCGATCCACTTATCAAATATTTGCAGGCAGTGCGGGCTCAAGGGGCAGCTGTTTTGGTCCCCACAACAGTGAATGGGCTCAAGGCAGCTGCCCTTTTTGCCCTGCATTAAAGACAGTCCTGAGCATTGATATAAATTAGAAACACCTATTGCCATTATATGGATGGAGCGAGCAAATCAAAGCCATTTAGTGTACACACCCAGGGTCCTGCCCCCTGGAGGATGCTGCCAAGCTCACTATGCCTTCATGGGTCCTCCTACTCCTGAAGAAGGAGCACATGCTCCGCATACTCGTTGCCAAAAACCCATCATCATATCCAGGAAGTAACAACACACCAAGCCTTAAACATGCTCCCACCCCCTTTTAAAACCTATACTAAGATTCCTGTTAATGGAAGATACTTATACTTACCTATTTACAGAGTCCTTTGGTCTGGTTATGTGATCTCCCCAGCGGCAGCTTCAGAAGGGAGGAGAGATAACCAATATTGGCTGTAATGCCTGTGCCATGATGCCACCCATAGGCTTACTGTGGGGCATCCTAGGTCCTTGGTCCCTCATCTCCCCTGAAGCTGCTGTTGGGAGCTAATCATGTGAATGGACCAGATAACTCTGTGAATAGGTAAATATAAGCATCTCCCTTCTACAGGGTAATTAGAAAGGGATTTAGAAAGGGGTTGGGAGCAGGTTTAACCTTAGTAATACTGAGCTTCTACTTTACCTTTTACTTGGTAGCTAAGATTGGATAAGATAGCTCTGGGAAAGCTCCAAACCAACTTATTGGAGCTGACACAGGAATATTGATTCTTTCCACACCCCCATGTGAAAACACTGGACCAATCACAAAGTCCATATATATTGGCAAGTAGGGTGAGTGTGTCATAATGTCATAATGTAAAAATATATGTAACATGTATTGCGTTAAAGTAGCCAATGCATTTTGAATGGGCTGCCACTACACAGGAATGGACCAAAAAAACTGACATGCAGCCTTTTTTTGATGCAGTGTACTACAGTGCATTGCCCTGTGTTATTGTGCACTGCAACCCATGTGTGTTGGAGCTACATTGACTGAAAACAAATAGCACCATAATGTGCCTATTGGCAGGTGTAAGTGCCCTTTATTTGTTGCCCCTCCTTTTGTAATGTAGGGGATGGAGTAAGTGCCCTTTTATATGGAATCTATTGGTGGGCCCAGTGGAGTTGGGGTATGGGAGCAGGACAACCCTGATCAGCAAGATGTAGTGCTGTGCTAAGAGGAGAGAAAGCCCTCTGCCAGGCTGGACTGCCAGGGTGGCCAGAGGAGGACACATTTGGAAAATTGTGTAATGCCTCCACAGACCCCAACATCAACCCCTTTATTTATTTTTTAACCAAGAACACCACAATCCAATAAAATAATCCAGGGTGCGTGGGCGGGAATTTCGGATCTTCTGTGCTCCAGCACGGGTCTGCTGCGGTGTGGGTCCTTCCATGTGTCCCCCTAACAGCAGCCCACACCTTCCTGAGTCACCAGCCAATCCCATTAAGTGGCCTCAGCCTGCTCCCTTGTTACCATTAACCCATGTTGCCTGTTCTGCCCTGTCCCCCCTTATCACAAGGCCCTGCATCTATTTTTTTGCTTCAGGCCTGTCTTTCAATGCTAATTGCAACCTCACTGTTCAATATAGTCTTTCTATATTGCCTGTTATTGCACCCCTTTGGATAGTGCAGCATAGTAGTGATGGGGGAGTAGGATAGAAGCTCAATTTCTTGTTTACAGAGTGTGGCCAGGTATAAGAGCCCTCATACTATACAGAAGACAATTTTAGTAAAAAAGTAAGGTTCATGCCATCTTCTTGTGTTACCAGCTTTCTAGCACTTTTGTTACTTTGTTCTTTGCCATGTACATAAAAAAATGAACATAGTGTGTTTCTGTCATTCCAGTAAATCCCATTTATTTCCTGTCCCTGAGACACAACAAGAAGTAGGATGAAATCTCTCCAATTTAAGGGGGGGGGAGGGTAATACAACTGTGACGGGTGTACCAATGCTACCCTACTCTTTCCAAACAGTAATGCCGCGTACACACAATCTGACTTTCCGGCGGACCAGAGTCTGTCGGACAATTTGATCGTGTGTGGGCTCCAGCGGACTTTTTCTTCCCAAAAGTCCGGCGGACCTAGAAATAAGACTGGCTTCAAATTTGTCCGCAGGACTCGGCTTTTAGTGGACAATTCGTTTGTCTATGTGCTAGTCCGACGGACTAAAACCAACGCTAGGGCAGCTATTGGCTACTGGCTATGAACTTCCTTATTCTATGTCATCACGTTCAAATCCGCCAGACTTTTGGAGTGACTGTGTGTGGCCAAGTCTGTTCGTTTGAAAGTCCGATGGACCTCAGCTGCAAAGTCTGTCAGATTGTCCGCCGGACCAAGTCCATCGAAAAGTCCGGTCGTGTGTACGCGGCAAAAGAAAATTTTTGGCTAAAGATACACTTTAATAGCACATTAAATGTCCTTGATTATTCCTCTTTAATGCTAATTACAGATGACTTCTTGCCTTGTCATTCCCTTTTGAAAGAGCAGTGACAAACAGGCCATTAAATCAATTGACTGTCAAATCACAAAGCGCTAAGGACGTCTTGCTGATCTGCTGGGAATGCCACTTGTCCGGGACGGTGTTGACTAAATAAACTTGGACATGTTCGATAGCCTGCACACCTTGGCTTGGCTTCTGTCTTCATATACTTATGATGAGGAGATGACAACATTTTTTATTATTTTTTTATAAATCTTTTTATTAAATTTCTTAAACAAACAAAATAAAACACCAAAAGACATAAATTGAACCAAAACTAATAAAACAGTTTCAAAATCCACTATAACAATTATTAATCCAAAGGGGAATTCTTTCCCCAATGACCCCAAACATTTCTCATTTGGGAACACCCATATTATAAACAATGGCTCCCATGGGTATTCAAAGCTGTATACCGTTTGTCCAGCCACTTTGCCCACACTTTATCATACATACATACAAGGACAACCCCTATTCATACAAGTATCTCTATACAATGGAAGATTATTATTTACCAATTGTTTCCAATACGAAAGTGTAGGAGACCGAACTTTCTTCCAATGCAATACTATAGCTTTTCTTGCGTAAGAGGTGATAGATCAATAAATCCACCACTTCCATTCAAAAAATAACTATATATGGGCAGGTCCAAAAAATATGTGTAAAATCCCCCTGGATTGCTCCACATCACCAGCACTCTGAAGAACATGCAA
This sequence comes from Lithobates pipiens, assembly GCF_037356315.1. NCBI lineage: Eukaryota > Metazoa > Chordata > Amphibia > Anura > Ranidae > Lithobates > Lithobates pipiens. Next base: position 204,938,081 of record NW_027507686.1, read on the forward strand.
GATTTATCTTTTTAAGTCTGTGTGGAGTGATATATGCTCTATGTACCAATTTATACCGGATCATACGATCTATCTCAGAGATATAAATAAAATAAAAATTGGGCTAACGATAAACTTTAATAGCACATTCACTTTCCTTGATTATTCCTCTTTAATGTTAATTACAGATGACTTCTTGCCTTGTCATTCTCTTTTGAAAGAGCAGTGACAGACAAACAAGCCATTAAATCAATTGACTGTCAAATCACAAAGCGCTAAGGACGTCTTGCTGATCTGCTGGGAATGCCACTTGTCCGGGACGGTGTTGACTAAATAAACTTGGACATGTTCGTAGCCTGCTCACCTTGGCTTGGCTTCTGTCTTCATATACTTATGATGAGAACAACACTTATTTCAGGAATTTAGCATCAGATTGGATTAATACACAGTGGTCACATCAGTCAGCAAAAAGCTGAGTCCACATCTTGCTCCAGAAGATATTCAGGCCAGCTTAAGTGCTGGAGAAGTAAAGATTTTGTTCCTGCCATTACAAACCACAAGATATAGCAATATCCCTCACCTTGTTAATCTATAATTACATCTATATTTCAACATACCCACAACCTTTTCAGCATCCAGTAATACAGACAGGGAAAAGCTCCTGTACCAGTAAACATGGTGCTGAATTAGAAATCCAAACAGCTGTGCCTTAAAATTAATCCCTCAATTCCAGAAATGCTATATGTAAATAAATACGTCGGAAAAAGTTTTTCTACCTGGAAATGTTATCTGATATCTCTAGCAGTCCATTAGGATAATAAGTACATGAGCATATGCACACTCAAGGATTCATTTTAGGGGTTGTTGATGAATTTGCTTTGAGTACTTACAATGAATGGTTTTCCAAGGATACTGAACAGGAAAGGTATAACATCACTGTGATCTTTATATTATTGACCACAATCTCAGTGTGTGGATTTTTTCTTACCACCTGTCAAACTTGCCTATTGAAGTCATTGGGATCAAGCTGCAAACGTGCACACGCAACCATGGAAATTGTGGTGTGTTAGTTCACATAACCTCCCAATTGGGCAATCAGGAGGCAGCAGTATCACCTCCCGAATGTTGGTGAAGTGCCTTTCATCTGTGGTCTTTTTAGAGGGTGGTCAAGTCTGCTGCCTGTGTAAAAGAAGCCTTAAAGTGTTTGTAAAGGCAGGTTTTTTATGTTAATGATTTCTATGCATTAGGATAAAAAAAAAACCTTCAGTGTGCAGCAGCCCCCCTTATACTTACCTGAGTCCCTTCTCGATCCAGCACTAGAGACTTGGCTGTCTGGGACTCCCCTCCTCATTGGCTGAGACAGTAGCATGGTGTCATTGGCTCCCACTGCTGTCAATCAAAGTCAGTCTGCCAATGAGGAGAGAAATGGTGACGGGGTCAGGCCAAGGCTCCGTGTCTGAATGGAGCTGTGGCTCGGCTCGGGTGCCCCCATAGCAAGCTGCTTGCTGTGGGGGCACTCAACAAGAGAGAGGGGCTAGGAGCACAGAAGAGGGACCCGAGAAGAGGAGGATCGGGGCTGCTTTGTGCAACCACTGCACAGAGCAGGTAAACATAACATGTTTGTTATTTATAACGAAAAAAAGGAGTCTTTAGTATAACTTTAAGCAGCCCATACATGGAGCAAATTTCTTTCCTGCAACCGCAGAAAGGGGAATCTCTCCCACAGAGACATTGTATTCTCCCAGTTCACACTACTAATAATTGCAAGCAAAATCCGGCAGCCTGGTTGTACCCAAGTTGATAGATTGATCAACTTGGTATATTCAGCCTGCCCATACATGTTGCGAATCTCAGCTGGTTCCTGCCGAAGCATCAATGGCCGGCCTTACTGTTTGAACAGCAGGTGAGTGAAAGTGAGATTTTCCTAACAGAAAAAAGATGGGAAAACATTTTATGTAGACTAAGGAAAGGTTGGAAACACTTGTTAGTTTTTTTTTTTTGTTTTTTTTGCCATGCTTTCTGTTCTGAGGATGGTTGTCCCCTGGAACGAAAGTCAGGGAAAGCTCTACAGTGGGGGAGCAAAATCTGACAAAGCCTGTTAGTGCAGTGATGGTGAATCTTGGCACCCCAGATGTTTTGGAACTACATTTGCCATGATGCCCATCCACTCTGCAGTGTACTTGAGCATTATGGGAAATGTAGTTCCAAAACATCTGGGGTGCCAAGGTTCGCCATCACTCTGCCTGTGATCAGCGCAGTCCTGACTTCTTGGCGGGCTCTGCACGTGGGCTTTGCGAACACGCCTGAGCTCATCCATAGTTGGGAGGTCTGAAGAAATGTCATCAACACACCAAGGATTCCTCAAAAGGGTCCAAAGCTTTATTTTCCTGGTCACATAGTAAACATACGGCAATGTTTCGGAGCTACGCAGGACCCCTTCGCCAGGCTCCAAAACATTGCCGTATGTTTACTATGTGACCACGAAAAAAACTTTGGACCCTTTTGAAGAATCATTGGTGTGCAGGTGATGGTCTGTTGTCAGTTTCCTATCATGTGTACACAAGTCCGTCACACAAAAGTACAAACGTGCATGCTCAGAATCAATGCTTACCAAACACAACATTAGCAGAAGGTGCCCAAAGGGTGGCGCTCAACATCGGTGTGATGTTGCAGAAGTCTTCCTTCTGCTCTAAGCCCAACAACTGAGCCATCACATGACCGCTGATCGCACAGTTCTCAGTAAGCTTTGAACAGAGAGCGATGACTGTCAGTCACGGCACTCTGCTCTGCCTCTCCTGAGCTCACTTGAATGCCAAGCCAGAGAGGGGGCAGGAGCAGCTGGCTCAGGCTCTCAGCCATGTGCTGAGAGCCTGAGCCAGCTGCTGATCAGGCATATGGGTGGATCCCATCATTATTTTCTGTATCCTTCAAGAGCCTGGAGCATCTCTGTGACATCAGCCAAGAGCAGACTTTAGCCCTCTGTTGGTTGATTTTGGGCCACAAGAGAGCACAAGTGAGTGCACTCCTGTGACCCAGAAGACAAGTATGGACAAAAAAGTTTTGACCATGCTTCTCTTTTAAGGAGTTTTTGTTCTGTCTAAAGGGTATGTAAACCCTAACAGAGAATGTTTCTTATTTGCTGCATTTTGATGTCATATATACACTTGAAAGTGTTTTATTATACCTGTTTGATAAGTAAAAAAAATCATAAATGTTTTCAGATGCTAACTTCCTGTGCTCTCTGTCTATGCTGCATTATTATCAGTTACATTGTGTTCATGTATCTCTAGAGACTATAGAACACCTCCAGTGGACTGGAGAATATGAGAGGTTGTTTGCCTATGGAGAAGCATTGCAGTAAACACTTTATATTAAAATATACAACTGTGTGGACTTCCTTCACTCCTACAGCATAATAAAGATGACCTAAAATAATGAGACAACTGCAGGAAAGGGACTTCCAAAAATCAAAGAGAGAGATTGCAGAGACTGTTCAATACTAGAAGAGAGCAGCAAGGATGTGGGGAACTTAGGGTTAGCGTCAAACAAAGCTGGTGACCTTCTGATGAAAATTATTTCCCTCCATGAGGCCCTTAGAAAAATGATTTGTAGTTTATGTTTGGAAACTGGAGAGGCACGAGGTAGGAGCTGTGTTAAGTCCTAGTTAGGTTCCATCCTTGACAGAATAAGTAGACTTGTATAGGTGTATTGCGTAGAGTGTGGCCCTGGGCCATGTTGCACCTACACTATATTTTCAAAAGTAAAGGGACACCTGCCTCTACATGCACTAATGACATCCCAGTCTTAGTCCGTAGGGTTCAATATTGAGGTGGCCCACCCTTTGCAGCTATAACAGCTTCAACTCTTCTGGGAAGGCTGTCCACAAGGTTTAGGAGTGTGTCTATGGGAATGTTTGACAATTCTTCAAGAAGCGCATTTGTGAGGTCAGGCACTGATATTGGACGAGAAGGCCTGGCTCACAGTCTGCGATCTAATTCGTCCCAAAGGTGTTCTATTGGGTTGAGGTCAGGACTCTTTTTAGTTCAATAATTTTTATTGAATATTTCATAGAAAACAGAGAACATAATACAAGTTGTGTTAGATATTTTGATATACATCAAATACATTCAAATACTACTTTGTGCTTGTCTCGTAGGAGGTCAGGACTCTGTGCGGGACAGTCAAGTTCCTCCACCCCAAACTCGCTCATCCAGGTCTTTATGGACCTTGCTTTGTGCACTGGTGTACAGTCATGTTGGAACAGGAAGGGGTCATCCCCAAACGGTTACCACAAAGTTGGGAGCATGAAATTGTCCAAAATGTCTTATTATGCTGAGTTCCCTTCACTGGAACTAAGGGACCAAGCCCAACCCCTGAATAACAACCCTACACCATAGTCCCCCCTCCACCAAATGATTTGGACCAGTGCACAAAGCAAGGTCCATAAAGACATGGAGTTTGAGGCGGAGTAACTTAAATAGCCTGCACCTCAACCCGATAGAACACCTTTGTGATGAATTAGAGGATTTGATTTATCTCTGTGTATCATCTTAAATAAATGTGAAAGAAAGTCACTGAATACATTTGCCCTACTTAGGTATGCAAGTCGCCACCTGTTATCCCACCACCTTACACTTCTACACCCAGACTTGCTCAAGACAGCTTAAAAGCAACCAATCAGGACAGGAATATGGGAAATAGTAATGCTTAGACAAGCAGAGACTTAGAGGTCACTTGAAGGCTGACCATTACTGGCCTGTCAAATGCTTGACTTCACCTCATGTTCCACCTTCTGAGTTTGCATATGTGAGGTCAGGCATGTGACTAGCAGCAACTGTGCCCTCTGACCTCCTAACCCTACGTCAGAGGCCAGGCTCAGGCAAAGTTAAAAAAGGACAAATATAAGTATATGGTTATACTAATTTGAGAGACCCTGTACCAACTCCACACTTTTATGGAAGGCACACATCTCACACTCACAATAAGCATCACTCACGAGTTACAAGCACCGCCCTGGTTCCCAAACATCCCTCATTTGGAGTTACTATCCCAATTTCAAAGCCCTCTTTTACTATTTAACAACAAAAATTGTTTTACTGCATTAAAATTTTTATTTCATTTAACCTTTAAATTATTTAATTTGTTATTTTAAAAAGCCAATATAAAGAAAAAGTAACTATGAAAACATTTACTTGGGTTTAACCAATATTTTTTTTAATATGAATTTGTCATGGCCCACATACCTTGGGGCATGGCTGAGGTATGTAATTTTCATAAATACTTTGAGTTTACAATTGTCCCTCTTTCCCAATGTAGAAGATTTGAAGGTATGGGCATAACTTGAATCACCTCAATCCCAAATTTTGCTAAAGCGGAAACGTTTGATTCCCCAAAAGGTCTAGTAGAGAATTTGATGCTTGCATGTTCCCCAGTAGTGATCAAACAAAGAAATGAGAATGGGTGACAGGATTTCCATGAAGAAATAATAATTCAATTTTCTGGCATCATCTCATTCACAATGGAGTCTCTTTATGAGGCCAATCATGACTATGTACCAAACAACACAAAGCAAACCCCAACTGGGCATTAGACAAACAGAACACCTTTGAGGACCATGAAGTTTGAATAAAGTCTGGAGTGACTTTGCAAGCTGTGGTAAATGCTAAACATTTATTGCATTATAAAAGTGGTCTCTAAACTGCGGCCCAGATGCTGGGGGCCAGGTGCGGCCCTTTGCTTGTGTTTATCCAGCACTTGGGGCACTATTTCACCCACTGATACCAACAATAGGGCATAATCCCCCCTCCCCCATTAACACAAGTGAAGGGGCACAATTCCTCTCAATACTTCAATAATCCAGTAACACCAACAATTGTTAACAATTACACTATTGATGGGGCACAATTCCTCCCACTGACACCAATGATGGGTTACAATTCCTCCCAATGTCACCAACAATTGGGCCCAAAGACACCACAGATGGGGTGCAATGCCTCCCAATGACACCAACAACTGGGCCTAATGGCATCACTGATGGGGCATGAATCCTCCTATAGGCACTAACAATGTGGCACAATCCCTCCCACTGACACCAACAATGGGGCACAATTCCTCCCACTGTTTTTTCCTACTGACATCATGACCTTTTCTACTCCCACAGACACAGTCTGGGCCCTCTAAAAGTCTGAAGAACAGTAAACTGGCCCCTTGTTTAAAGAGTTTGGAGACCCCTGCTTTATGCTCCTTTTTTGCTATATGAAACTATGTGCTAACATTTTTATACCTACATTCACAAATGTTCAAGAGCTATGTTTTATTGTAATTGTAAGCTTTTACCTGGAGTTTTTACAGACCTATGCTCTACAAAATGGATTATTTATCTTTTTTTCCCATGTATAATGGAGGATTTTGACAAGCAGGAGGTGAGACTTGCCCCATTTAGTCATTCTCGGTCAATATTCTGATATCCAATAGTCTTGCCCAAGACCGCCCACTACCGAAACAGCAATCAACTGGGTACGTTTTAAAACCTGTCTTGGCTTTTTCGTGACAAGCAATGCAAGAAGCCTGTGTAAACCTCGCTCTCCAACTCCCCCTCAATGTCCTGGAGGACGGTCAGATCTTGTTTGCACGGCCAACTGCCCTCCTTTTTCTGTGGGCACCTTTAGACTGAAGTTCTTCTCCAAAGCCTTAGGCAGCAATAAGATTTGTAAAATATTAATATATACTGACAATGTTAATTACATTCAGATGACTGTGTTCAAATATAATCGCCTGAAACATGATTCCCATTATCCTTATCTCAAGTTTCAAGTGTTTCTGAGAGCCCCAGATAGTAGCACAACACAAAGTAAATATTTGTATGCCTTTTACATGCAAATACTTCATATATGTTAATGTCCTTTTTTTTATCAAGCTGTTGAAGTTCAAACGCATACATATTTTTAGAGGTCTCTCTTTTTTTTGGTATTACAATATGTTTCAGCAAGGGACAGCCACATCTAAAGTTTCCTGTCATTTTGGATATCCTTCCTCTCTGAATAGAAGCAGTTTCTTGAGAATTACAATGCTGGGTTCAGTGGTCTGCTTGATATAATGCACTTTTTCAGAAGTAAGTATGGAAGTCCAGATTGAAATTCTAAATGATTTGGATGTCACTTGTGAAAATGTGGACTGTCTGAAGATGGCTCATACATGTATAAACATTGTTCAGACTTGGAAATATATATTTTTTACAAATCCCCAAGAACAGAGTTGCCTTGTTAAAGGGGAATTGCAAAGAAATGTAATAAATATGTAGCGGAAGGCAAATTTACTTTTTTTTATGGTAGGAAGGGCTCCCTGATTTAGAGGGGCTGTCCCTCTTTTGGAACCAAATCCCTCTGTTCCTCTTTTCCCATTATGTGTGCAGGGGGTTTGCCAGGTGTGCCTGGGCCCCCCTTTGCCCCCACAGTGCTGCTGACTTCCCTCCTCTTCGCTCCTCTCCCCTTAGCTGCTGCTGTTTCAGGATGGAGGGCAGGGGAAAGGGCTAGTTAATATGTCATTTACCCGGCCCTTCCATTTCTAAATGAACACAGTGAACACACTCACTGTGTTCATTCATAACTGAAGCATAGGCAACTTTGTCTCCTATGCTTTGATTTGTGGATGAACAGGAAGTCACTCAGCACAGAGCACTTCCCATTGACCACATGCCAACCGACGCATGGCGATATACGTCGGCACAATGGTACGGCTGGGCAAATAGGCGTACAGGTATGTCCCCTTTAAGAAGCATCCCCTTTAAGAAGCGGTATACTTCTGCTCAGTATACAGTACCTGTACGCCTATTTGCCCAGCCACACCATTGTGCCGACGTATATCGTCGTGCGCTGGTCGGCATGTGGTTAATGGGAAGTGTTCTGTGCTGAGTGACTTCTTAAATATATGCCATTGTGGGTGTGCACGTTCTCCGTGACCACGGGTCCCACGGACTCAATGTCCATTGGGTGGCTGCGATTGTGTCACAGAGCAGAAGAATACCGCATCTTAAAGGGGACATACCTGTACGCCTATTTGCCCAGCCGTACCATTGTGCCGACGTATATCGTCGTGCGCTGGTCGGCATGTGGTTAATGGGAAGTGCTCTGTGCTGAGTGATTTCTTAAGTATATGCCATTGTGGGCATGCACATTCTCCGTAACCACGGGTCCCACTGACTCAATGTCCACTGGGTGGCCGCGATCGTGTCACAGAGCAGAAGAATGGGGAGAGGCCTTTGAAAACAAGGCATTTCCCCGTTTTGCCTAGTGACATGACAGAGATCACTGCTCCCTGTCATCATTTTTTTATTTCTGAAAAATATTTTTATGTATATATTTTTCTAATTTTACTTCACCAACTTAGACTATTGTGTTCTGATCCATCACATATAATTCAGATTAAAAAAACATTGAACTAAAGGCTGTAATGTAATAAAATAGGTAAAAAGCCAAGGGAGTGAATACTTTTGCAAGGCACTGTAGATAGCAGAGCTCCCAGGTGCTCCATCCACAGTGGCTGGTAATGTAGGATAGATGATCTGCGCTCCAGTTGTTGCTCTTAAAAAATCATAATTTTATTGAAAAGCCACAGTGTAAGCGCAGATAAAATCAGTTGACACGTTTCAGCCTATACTAGTAAATCAACCCCTATGTTACATAGTTACATAGTAATCAAGTTGAAAAAAGACACAAGTCCATCTAGTTCAACCAATTAAGTAAAAAAATGTGTCCATGCAAACATAGTTATATAGCGAGTCTGGCTGAAAATGTCCATCTAGCTCAACCAATAAAAGGGAAAAAAAGAAAAGTATACAAAAAAAAATCATATATACATAATCCTATACCCACAGTTGATCCAGAGGAAGGCAAAAAAAAAAAAAAACACCAAAACATGAACCAATTTGCTCCTTCCTGATCCTTCAAGAAGCAATCGGATATTCCCTGGATCAACTTTACCTATAAATTTTAGTATCCAGTTACATTATATACATTTAGGAAATGATCTGGACCTTTTTAAAGCAATCTACTGAGCTAGCCAGAAATCTCCTTTTCTCCAGACATAGGTGTTTAGAGGATAGATACAGAGAAGTTTTTTAGGTGATTTTTAGGGTGTCATAAACACAATAAAACCAGAATTTGTATGTATAAGAACACATTTTTATTTGTACAAAGTTAAAAGTTGTTATAAGACAAAGAAAAGAAGCAAAAACAACTTTTTTTTTTTTTTTTGGTGTGATACACATTGAATTGTTTTCTTTTTCTTTTGACAAAGGCGGTGAAGGTTAAAGAGTAACTCCACGTTTGTTGAGAAAAAAACATTCCCCTCTGGGTGATCTATGTACATTATAAGGACTGTAACAAACTTTGTTGCAGATTCCTACCTTTTGTTATTCTGAAGAAATCCCTGTGTGTTTGTCTGTATCTATGTGGAAAAGTGTAATGGGAGTGGTTTCATAATTATCAATCAGCTTCTGCACCTGCAGGGCACTAATGAGGAAAGCTGCTGGGCCTGCATGCCTTTAGACTTGATTTCCTATTGGAAGTACATTACCAAAAATTATATTTTTGTTGCAGGGATACCTGAAATCTGACTTATATCTTAAGCCAGGCTTCTGGGAAAATGAGTGAGCCAATCACACAAGCAGGAAATTATGTTTCTGGAGAGTGGTCAGTACACATTCTGTGTAAAGAACACCTCCAGGTAGCCATATTGCATTGCATGTTACAGAAAATTACAGAGCTGCAGATTGAAAAGGAAAGGGACTTTTTAATAACATTAAATTACAATATGACGTGTGGTGCAATTGTATATGCTATATTATTTTTTCTTTATTTGCTATTTTTTCCCCCGTGAAAGTGGAGTTACCCTTTAGGTGTCTATCCCAACATGTTGCACCACCAATGGCTTCCTCAGGGGATTTTTTAACAGTCACTATTTAACCACTTTAAGACTGGAAGAATTTGCCCCCTTAATGACCAGAGCACTTTTTACAATTTGGCACTGTGCTGCTTTAACTGGTAATTGTGAGGTCATGCGATGCTGTACCCAAACGAAATTTGTGTCCTATTTTTCCCACGAATAGAGCTTTCTTTTGGTGGTATTTGATCACCTCTGGGATTTTTATTTTTTTGATATAAATGAAAAAAGACCACAAATCTTGAAAAAAAAATATTTTCTACCGTTTGTTATAAAAAAAAACAATAAACAAAATTTTAGCCATACATTTAGGCCAAAATGTATTCAGCCCCATGTCTTTGGTAAAAAAAAATGTCAACAAGTGTATATTTATTGGTTTGCGCAAAAGTTATAGCATTTACAAACTAGGGTACATTTTCTGGAATTTACACAGTTTTTAGTTTATGACTGCCTATCTCATTTCTTGAGGTGCTAAAATGACAGGGCAGTACACCCCCCCCCCAAATTACCCCATTTTGGAAAGTAGATACCCCAAGGAAATTGCTGAGAGGCATGTTGAGCCCATTGAATATTACATTTTTTTGTCACAAGTCATTTTTACACACAGTTGTCACTGAAATGATATATTGCTCACACATGCCATGGGTATATGTGGAATTACACCCCAAAATACATTCTACTGCTTCCCCTGAGTATGGGGATACCCCACATGTGAGACTTTTTGGGAGTCTAGCTGCATACAGGACACAGAAAACAAATCATCGCTGGCAGGATTTCTAAGGGCATAAATTTTTGATTTCACTCCTCACTACCAGTTTCGGAGGCCATGAAATGCCAAGATATCACAACAAAATATTGCTCACACATGCCATGGATATATGTGGAATTACACCCCAAAATACATTCTGCTGCTTCTCCTAAGTACGGGGATATCACATATCAAAAATACCAAAATACATATAAAAGTGTGAGACTTTTTGGGAGTCTGGCTGCGTACAGGACCCTCAAAACCAATTCAGGCAAAATATAAAATATTCCATGGACTCAACATGCCTCTCAGCAAATAGCTTGAAGTGTCTACTTTCCAAAATGGGTTCATTTGGGCTATCTGTTTTTGTGCTATCTTTACATTTCAGGGCCTCCAAAACTGTGATAGGTAGTGAGGAGTAAAATCTCAATTTTACACCCTTAGAAAGCCTGAAGGCGATTGGATTTCGGTGTCTGGTACACAGCTAGGCTCCCAAAAAGTCTTACACATGTGGCATCGTAATACTCAGGAGAAGCACCAGAATGTATTTTGGGATGTAATTCCACATATACCCATGCCATGTGTGAGCAATATATCATTTAGTGACAACTTTTTGTGTAAAAAATAAAAATTACTTTGAACCACAAACATATATATTTTTAAAGCAAAGGCCCTACAGATTAAAATGGTGGATGTTGCATTTTTTTCCACACAGTATTTGCGCAGCGATTTTTTAAATGCACTTTTTTGAAAAAAAAAAACACTTTTTTAAATTTTAATGCACTGAAACATACCATATTGCCCAAATGTTTGGTAAAATATAAACAATGATCTTATGTCGAGTACATAGTTTTCAAACACAACATTTTTTAAAATTGCGCACAACCCCACAGCTGCGACAAACTACATACTTTTTAAAAAGCCTTTAAAAGCCTTTACAGGTTACCACTTTCGATTTACAGAGGAAGTTTATTGCTAGAATTACTGCTCTCGATCTGACATTCCTGGTGATACCTCACATGAATGGTGCAATTGCTGTTTATATATGACTTGAGACCAACACCTGCGTTCGCCTTTGTGCGCAAGCACGGGGGTAGGACAGGGGTGCTATATATTTTTTTTTTTTGTTATCATTTTTATTTTTTATCACAGGGAATGTAAGTAGTGACAGGTACTCTTTTGTGAAAAAATTGGGGTCTATTAGACTCTAGATCTCTCCTCTGCCCTCAAAGCATCTGACCACACCAAGATTTGTGTGATAAGATGCTTTCCAAATTTCCCATTGGGGCTGTTTATATCCGGCAAAACCGAAGTCATAAAATGCTCATAGCTTACGGTTTCTTAGGCTATAGAGATGATTGGATCCCTTCTGGTCTCTGATTAGCTCTATGGTCAGCTGGCAGAAGAGCCAGAGAAAAATATGGAAGATGGCGTGGGAGGGGAGTTCCCTCCCACTGCTTGTAAAAGCAGTCTGGTGGCTAATTAGCTGCTAGGATTGCTTTTACATAAAAACCAACCGCCAGCTGAAAAGAATGATACCAAGATGATACCTAAACCTGCAGGCATTATTCTGGTATAACCACTCAAAGTCCAGCAACATACCAGTATGTCGCTGGTCCTTGTTGGGCATATATTGTTAGAAACAACTGTGGTCTCTCCCAGTATTATCAGTGTGTCTATAGCATTTGAAAATGTCAAGGAGGCTTCACACCCTAAAGCTCATGAGCTCTATAATATATTATTAGAAAATACTGCTACCTGTAATTGTAGTGTTTTTGCACTCTGTATTTTCTGGATTTGACTTGCGTTTTATATATACGAGGGGGTGCTGATAAGTATTGAGTCTTCCCCAGAAAAATTGAGATAGGAAGCTGTAACTGCCACACTATTCTGCATATTCCCCCAGGAAGTCAATGCACTTGCGATAGCTGTCCTGCAGCTTTTTAAGTCCCTCCAAATAGTTTTTTTCTGACTTCTGGTGACCACTCATTTGCAGCATTAGTTGCCTCCGGAACACTCCCAAATCGCTGTCCCTTTAGATGTTTTTTAGATTGGGGAACAGATGATAGTCAGAAGGAGCCAGGTCCACTGGATAGGGTGGATGGGGCATTACTTGAAAGCCTAAGGAGGTCAGTTTTGCCATTGTTTCACCTGCATTGTATGTGACAACGGGATGACACCTTTAGAGAGCTTTCCTCAAAGTTTTTACTTGATATTTTGCCTTAACTTCATCAATAAATCACAGTAATATGTTGCATTGATGGTTGAACCCTTTTGGAGGTAGTCCACCAGCAGAACTCCCTTCTTATCCCAAAAAACTATTGCCACTATTTGCTTCTGCACTGACCTTTGCACACATAATTTCTTTGGCCTGGGGGGAACCACTGTGCATCCATACCTTAGACTGTTCCTTTGTTTTCCTCCTCAGGATCATAACAGTAGATGCATGTCTCATCACCAGTTACCAGTTTGTCCAGGAAATCTGACTTATTTCTTGTAAAATGTTCCAAAACAGCCACCAATGTCTCTACACGTTTCCTCTTTTGTTTGTTTGTCAAAAGTTTTAAGATTAACTTTGCTGCAAGCTTTATCATTTCCAAGTCGTTGTCGATAATGGCACCAACTCTCTCATATGATATTCCCAGATATGTAGCAATACTTTTGGCTGATATTCAGCGGCCCTCCGTGATCATGTCATGGGTGGCTTTCAAATTTGCAGGCACAGAGACAGAAACAGGTCTTCCACTGGGGTTCTTCCTTTCAACACCAAAATGGCCAGTTTTAAAATTGACAACCCAACGTTTAACTGTTGCATATGAAGGGCCACTGTCACCCAAAATTTGGGGCATTTCATCATGGACCTGCTTTGTACCTCTCCCTTGGAGGAACAGGAACCTGATTATGGTCCTATGCTCTACCACATTGAATTTTTCTGGAGGTGATGCCATGTTAACTTTGGACCTGAAAAAGAAAGATAAGTTAAAATCATAGGTAGTTGATTTTTTCACCATTGAATATCGACAATTGGCCAGTACACCCTGTAATTTACAGCTTCTTTTCTCAATTTTTTTTTGGGTAGGGCTCAATACTTATCAGCACCCCCTTGTATATATATATATATATATTAATACTATATCAATACCTGTTTACAGTCTGAGCCCATTTGGGGTAACATACCGGAACAGATTAGAACGAGGAGCTGAATCAGGACTCACCAAAGTACTAGGATGGTCTTATATATGGTGCCATGGTAGGAGCAAGCAGGTAGCATGGAATCCCCAGGGTGCAGAGTCTAAGGGTCAGCCAATATTCATCAGGGACACCCTAAGCCCTTGTACACACGGTCGGAGATTTCGACGGAATGTGTCCTGTCGGACCGTTTTGTCGGATAATCCGACTGTGTGTGGTCTCCATCGGACTGTTTGCGTCGGAGTATCCGACGGACCAAGTTTTCCAACTTGTCCGTAAAATTTTCCGTCAAAATGCTCCGATTGGACATACTCCGATCATGTGTAGCCTACTCCGATGGACAAAGTGCCACGCATGCTCAGATCAAATTCCTAGACCAAAGCTATTGGCTACTAGCCTGAACGTAGTCCCGTCGTAACGAAATAACGTCATCACGTTATGTACAATTGGATTTTCCGATAACTTTGTCCGACCGTGTGTATGCAACAGTTTCAGACAAAATCCGTCGGCCAAAATCCGACAGATTTGGTTGTCAGAATGTCCGACCGTGTGTACAAGGGCTAATGGGTGTTTGGACTTAGTTGCGTGCTGACCCCAGGTTGTTGCCCCTGGATTCACCCTGCTTTTAGCATCATGAACTGCTTTGGACATGAGTCAGGAAGATAGCAGGAAGTAGGTCTGGAGCAGATGAGCGAACTGAAGGTAAAAACGAAGCAGGATAGGTCTCAAGGGTGCAGGGTTCAGGACACATATTGGATGAAGATGCAGCATTCAGGCAGAGGAAGGAAGCTGCTCTGATTGGATACATCAATGAGAGCGAACACAAAAAGTGGACATTGCATCACTCTGATTGGCCTTGGCAGTGACAGATGCATCGCCCTGATTGGATGTGGCAGTGACAGCTGTGCTGTTCTGATTGGATACAGCTGACATTGCAGTTAGAAGCTGAAAGTTTGGGTAAAACCCTAAAGTGTGCACGTGGAAGGTCATAGAAGCAGGTGTGCTGAATTAAGGAAAGTAAGTAATGCTGATATAAAAGCAACACATTGATTTAAAAATATACCACATGAATAACCTCTTACTGGGTCTCCCTTTTACACCATCTGTCAAAAAAAACAATAATCAACATCATATTTTGGCATATTCTAACAGTAAAGGCCTCTCGGTACTATAAGATCTTTAGTAAGCCCCACTGTGCAGCTGCTTCAACAGAAGTAAAATGGTCTGATTAAATATCTATTTCTGTGACTTAAATTGTTCTTTCACTATTATGTAGGCAATCTTAACTAATGCAAGGTTATTGAGGTGTTTTGGTTGGACTGAAGCTATCCTTTGAAATTTTACAATGAGTAGCTTCAGAGTCCCAGTATGAAACCCAAAACTTTGAGAGCGGCAAATACCATCTGATGTTTTGCTACATGATTAATTCCCTTTAAGTGAAATTTGACCTTTTCACTGCAGGAAAAGTCAAATCAAAAATGCTTCCCATTTATTCATACTCTTTAGGTATAGACCATATTTTAAAATTATACTGAGCTTTTATCGTTTTATTCTACAAATCATTGATACGTTGATAGGACCTTAGACGTCTCTGCATGCTCTGATTTTGATTTTGACGTTGTGTTGTTCACAACCTGCAGCAAAAGGTTAGTGGGTCAGTGTAAAAATGCCCCTTTAATTGGTGGCCTGTGTAAAGACTGTCCTCTTTCTAGTGGTGGTCAGAATGCTCTCCTTCTAGTGGTGATTTTAATGCATCCTTGGGGCTTGTTCGCATGGGCAGGGTGAATCGCTGCTAGTGTGCTTTTTTTACTACCACTGAACTATGTGTAGTCAGAGCATACAAAGTGAATTAGTACACATCTTCTGTACAGGGTCATCTGCACAGCCAAGTTTGACAGTACACCAGGACAGGTGCATGGACCCAGATACTCTGCATCCAGGTCTGTGCACCAATCCCTGCATATCAGTCAAACTTGGTTGTGCTTGGTTTCTATCGCCTGCCTACACGCAGCTCTACAGCAGTAAAAAGTAAACAAATGGCTGTGCACACTTCATGGGGCTGAGCTCCCAGGGGAATGAGCCCTCACAGATAGCTAAAAAAGATCATTGGTGCCCAGCAGATGACTCTTATGCCCCGTACACACGATCGGATTTTCTGACAACAAAACCATGGATCTTTTTCCGAATGATGTTGGCTCAAACTTGTCTTGCATACACACAGTAATGCAAAATTCAGAACGTGAGAACGAGGTGACGTACAACATGTACGACGAGCCGAGAAAAAGGAAGTTCAATAGCCAGTGCGCCTCCTTCTGCTTGATTTAGAGCATGTGCAAATTTTGTGCGCTGGACTTGTGTACACACGATCAAACTTTCCAACAAGTTTTGTTGTCGGAAAATTTGAGAACCTGCTCTCAAACATTTGTGTGCAGAAATTCGGACAGCAAATGTTTGATGGAGCATACACACGGTCGGACTTTCCGACAACAAGTTCTCATCGAATATTTTGAAAATCCGACCGTGTGTACACAGCTTAACAAGTTGCCTTGGAAATATGCAGACACCACACCATAAAATGTTTGGTCAATCAGGCACAGCTCAAGGAACCTCTAGCAACCTCTGGAGGATCCCAAGGAATCAATGAAATCTTGGTTTTGAATAGATGGGTTAAAAAAAATTGGTAGCCTTATTTTATTTATTTTTTCAAAAAGATTTCACTGGATAACAGTCAGGTTTACAATATTATCATACAGTTGTTAAAGGAACAAATAACATAGTTATATAGGAAAGATATTTGAATACAAGAACATGGACTTTATAGGCACCCCCGTACAATTGTATAGAAAAAAATATGTACATTTTTATTTAAACATGATTAAAAAACAACATTGTTGACATACATTTTAAAAAAACATAACATGATTAGACCTATACAGTACTCTCACCACCTACATAACCAAATATTACCATAGTACTAGTATCAAATGATTCCGTTTAGGTGATAGTATTGGAAAAGAAGATGGTTGGTGGCAGAGGCATAATGGAGAAAACTCTACATGTTGCACACATTTAAGAGCTTCTTCAGGAACTTGCAATGGTGCTAGTTAGCAAGGGTAGTATAGGCAAAGGGCCTGGCTGAGAAATCCACCAATCCCAAGCTTTGTATGCCTTAACCGAATTGTATAAATCCCGGTCTCCTCATATATTACTCAGGACGGGGGTAACCACCAGAGTCTAATCATTCAGCCTCAGAACCCTTCAAAAATAATAGTCACACTAGGATAATAGCATATACAATAGTTTCAAAGAGTGGCTCAATTTGGACTATCCTTATTTTATATCCAATATGAATATAAAAATCATGTGGGGATCCAAGAGCCTTAAGGCTAATCCTGGTGGATACGGTAATAAACCCACCATCTGTAAGCTTCCAGCCTCCCTGCCCCTGCCTCTGGCACACCCCTATCCACCCCCTCCGTGCCAGAGGAGCGAATGTGACGTGTGATGTCCCATCACCCAGACGCAAAACAGACGATGTCAGATGACATTGTGGAAATGAGAGGCGGCCAATGCTCCACCCCACTGGAAGCCAGCAGCACGTGCAGGGAACCACATTGCTAGAGTTCCGGCCCTTGCATTCTCATGCCCTCAGGTGCGCGTGTGGGCACTGGGGATCAGGCAGGGTGGTGTCACTGCCTTTGGCACCTCCCTGTGGGTGTGTCCCTTGTTGGGTATCTTTCTCCGTGGTTTCTGGGAGCCACGATGTCCACACGGCTGTATACAGGTATTACCTTATTCTTCCAGGGAGTCTATCTATGTTAAACTTAGGTTCAAACTAGTGAGGTACTATACCTCAGCCCTTTTCATCCTTGGAGGGTAATAGTCTTCCCTTACTTTTTTTTGTGTCCATTTGCAGATCAGATCATCTTGGTCCCTTTAGTGCTCCATCTTGCCTAAGACTTCTCAACATACGCACTTGATACATATACACAGGCAAGCAATTACTTTTTACTTAAGACTGGTCTGCACAAAGAAGTCTTTCTTCCCCCCCAGGCTTTTGCAAATGATATGTGGAATATTCTTCATATCATTGCAGAACATTTGGTGTGGATTTCCAAAGCTGGAAGTAGTCACACTGTTGCAGCTGTGTTTGGGCTGGACGCCTAGGCTTCCAGTTTGTTCATTTAACAGTAACTTTTCATGTAAGCTTATCTTATATATTGTACTCTATATGTGTAAATGAGAAGGCTGTACACATAGACTTAGTTATTAGGTCTATTCAGTGAGATATATTGTCATTAATATATTATATATCATTATCTTTTGATCATTTCATAGGTAATAATAATTTTCAACTATACTCAAGATTACCAACGACACTCCTCCCAGTGGGATATCAGGCATTGGTCGGTGTGTTGCTTTCCAGTATGGATTTTGGTGCCCAATGGTTCGCCCTGATACCATTTAATACAGATTGATCTCGGAATCTCATAAACATTAGAGTCCACTGGTTGAGAGTTCCAGTCATATCCCATGGATGCACCCATTTATGTATATCTGTATTATGTTCAAATTACTTCTTGTAAAATTCTTTTTCAGAATTTGAGATCTGTATAATTAATCTATCCATTTGTACTTACTTATTAGAGAAAAATGTCCACGCATGTTCCCTAGGAAGCCACATGGCGAAACATGTTGAATTCATGTGTGGAAAACTGAACACTAATGGATACACTGTACAGAATAAGCTACGTTTGTCCCTTTTAGTGTGATCACTGTCTCCCTTTCTTATGGTGTAGTAAAAAATAAAAATAAAAAATTTCATACTTTGTTGTCATATACTAATTTATTATTCAAAGTCCCACACTGTCAAATTTGGCTTTTCTTTTGCTTTTCTTTAAAAAGGGACGTTGGTGTCAAATAATATATCTGTGTTTTGGTCACTCTAATCCACCATTTCACTTGTTGCTTCCACTGTCCGCACATCTCTGCCCCCTGCACCTCCCCCTACCTCGCTCATCAGCAGTTTCCCTGCTGCTCTCCAGCAAGACTAAGGGCCATCCCTGTGGTGGAGCCTCCAGGCTTCTGCTGTTGAGTGGGCTGGATGAGTTGAGCTCTGAGATCATGCCCGCTTGGAGAAGGGTGGTGTGACAGTAGCTGTGAGCAGAAGGTGCCAAGTGAGTGTGTACAAAGAAAAAGGGGAAAAAAACTGCGCTAAGGTGAAAGAAATATGTGAAAAATGAATGTGTAAAATATATAAAATATAGGTGAATTTCTTATATAGTAAAGATATTCAGCTGCGGCTTCACTGTGTCACATAAATACAGAATAGGTAAACGAAAAATCATAAGCCGCGCTAAACAAATACAAACAACTACTTGTGCAGTAATAATAGAATGAATATTATACAGGGTATAGCAACCCTATATACATAGATGATACAAAACACACATGTGTTGATATTTCAAAAAACCCAAAATCTAACCACTGCAATTTAACACATACAATAAAGTTCCATGGCATAAACCTATAAATACATAAAAAATATATAAAAATGAAAAACATAAACACCCAGTGTATAAACAATAAGTCCGTGTATAAAAACACCAAAATAGTTGACGTAGAGCTGTAAATGAAAATCCTCTAAAGATAAACCGCAATAATCGCAGGGGTCCAAAATGGAAAAAATTGTGTTCAATCCACCACCAACATACGATAAAGTTTGCTGCTTACCAGATAGACATGACCCCCCACTACAGAGGGTCACACGAGACTTAGACACCACTTCCAGCCAAGGGGGGATTCCTCAATGTCCTCCTGATTTCACTGCTTCAAAAGATCTTGGGAAGGAAACTCACTCCCGGACACTTAACTCAAAGGTCCAGAGGAAGGACTCAGAGGCAGGGGCATCAAAATCATAGAGGGAAAAATAAAACTCAAAATAGTTTAAAACCCTTTTATTGTAAGGATAAAAGAAATAAAAATACACTTACAAGTGTGTAAAAGAAAATAAGCCTTAAGTCCGTGGCGCCGGCCGGACGCACGCGGACAGACCCGTTCTCCTGGAACCCGTCACAAACACGAGGTGATAAGTAGCGTACCGCTCAGCCAAGTGAGTGTGCCTGAAGGTAAAATCACCTATGGGTTCATTGTGGCTTAGCTTGCAGGCACCTCTATGCTAAGTCTGCTGAGCTACTGCAGTATAGTATAGAAGTTCCGGCTGTTAGCTGAAAAATTGAAAGATGTCTTTTTCACGTAGCATTAACTAAAGCATTGTCCCAGCCCCCAGGTTTTCACTGTCCCGACACCCCCCGGTCTGTGCCCTTCCAGACCTCTCTGGTGTGTGCCTTCCCACCCCCCGGTGTGTGCCCTTTCAACACCCCTGGTGTGTGCCCTTCCATTTCCCCCTGGTGTATGTCTTCCTGACTGGTGTGGGCCCCCCTACCCCCCCTGATGTGTCCCCTCCCTACCCCCCTGGTGTATGCCCTCCTGACCCCCCCGTCACAAGCACCCCTGGCTGAGCATACACGCAGCAATACCGACACACCCTATATAGGAACAGTACATCACTGTCACACATAGTAAGCCAAACCAGAGCAATGATGTGCAACCGATGCTGGAGTAAGTTCAAGTAGGCAGAAGTGTCCTCCCTACCTCCCCGGTGTGTGCCCTCCTGATCCGCCCCCCCCCCCCCGGTGTGTGCCTTCCCACCCCCTCTGGTGTGTGCCCTTCCAACCGCCACTGGTGTGTGCCTTCCCAACCCCCATGGTGTGGGCCCTCCCTAACCCCCTGGTGTGTCCCCTCCCGACCCCCCCCCCTGTCGCAAACACCCCAGGCTGAGAATATACGCAGCAATACCGACACACCCTATATAGGCACAGTCCATCATTGTCACACTCAGTAGGCCAACCGAGAGCAATGATGTGCAACCAATGCTGGAGTAAGTTCACGTAGGCAAGAAAGTGCCCAAAAGAGGCTGAAAGAGATCAGTGTTACCAAAAGATGAAAAAGGGTGAAGGCAATTGTTTTATATTTAAAACATTTTAATTGTTTAAAAATCACAGTGCCATAGCAAGCTAACTATTGTCTAGTTAGGGTTTTCTCATTTTAATGGCCTGACTGATGGAGGTGATGGCTTATGAACTTGCTAGATCTGGAGTTGGTAGAGCTTCATACTCTTCCAGCTAGAAAAGAGACTGAGTCCAGAAGCTAAGAACAGTTCACAGAGATGCTAGAAAATTGTGAAAAATGTGAGCAGATGACATAAAAGTTATGGCCCACAGTGGGTTTTCTTTGAGGGGTTAGAAGATGAAATGTCAGTGAGATAACGTTTGCCATTGGCTCACGCATGTACAACTTGTTGGCCCGGAGAAGCTCAATCACTGCTTTTACTCTTTTTGGGATGACAAACGAACTGCAAAGCATGAGAAAAAAGGTGATATTGCACTTCAGGGATGGTAGGTTGAGATGTGCAAATCATTTCTTTAAGCCTCCGAGGCCAGCTGCGCTTCCAACACTGTTGGCTTTTGGTGCCAACATGGCCTAAATATAAAACCATATATCAAACTGGCATGCGGCCGTATCAATCTTGTTAGCTTTCATCAGTGAAGGTTATGGACACAAAAGCTTCTATGCAGAGCAGCTATAAAATTAATCATTAGCATTAGTCACGTGGACCGAGAAGGAAAAAAATGCCATTCATTGGAATGAAGATTAAAAGATCAGCACTGCCTTCCTAAAACAGAATATATATATCCTAAAATACATTCAGCAGCAGTTTTTCTTTTTCAATCAATCACTGACTTTTACAGTCACCCGTCTGATAGATTCTCTCTTTTTCTACTGAATGTCATGCTTGACAGCTCGAGGCATTAAAGGGGTATTTAATTTTAGACATAAAGTACAAAATATTTTGAAGTTGCTATTGAGACCAAACCAGCCTCCTAGGGTTACAAAATTGCTTTGTGGCTGTCTGTGAATGTCAGTGTGTTTCAGAGTTGACATCTATGTCACTCGTGCTACAGTGGATCAATTACAGCTACAAATGTCTCTCTATGGTATTATCACCTTATTCTGTGTATGCCTGAAAAGAAAGCACACTAATATTACCAACAGGGTATCACAGGATCACCAAGAGGAATGTTAAAGGGAAACTGTCACTTCAGGTTATGCCGATACAGAGTTTTATACCGTTCTTTTAAAATATTTTATTATGTTTTTCAAAATATAGTTTTATACCTTTCTATCATATAATATGATGTGCTATATTTAAAAAATATGGTATAAAAATGTATTTATATATATATATATATATATATATATATATATATATGTGTGTATATACAATGCTCAGCATAAATGAGTACACCCCTTTTGAAAAGTAAGATTTTAATCAATATCTCAATGAACACAAGGACAATTTCCAAAATTGTGACAAAACTGTTTTATAGAGCATTTGTTTAGCTCATTACATGAAAATAAGGTCAATAATATAACTTGGATTGCAAAATCTTCAGTTTTACTCAAATTACTTCAAATTAAACCTCACAGCAAAAACTACAACATCTAGTGTTTTGAATGACCTTCATGATTTGATTTCAGGACAGCACCAAGTCTTGGAATGAACAAGCTGGAGACATATTGCAACATCTATCTTTTTTCATTCTTCAAGAATGGCCTCTTTTAGAGTCTGGATGCTGAATGGAGAGTGATGCTCAACTTGTCTCTTCAGAATTCCCCATAGGTGTTCAATTGGGTTCAGATCAGGAAACATACTTGGCTACTGAATCACTTTCACCATGTTTTTCTTCAGAAATGCAACAGTAGATGTGTGTTTTGGATCATTGTCATGTTGGAAAAGTGCACGATGACCAAGGGCATGGAGTGATGGTAGCATCTTCTCTTTCAATATAATAAGCATTACATTTGTGAATTCATGATACAATCAATGAAATGCACCTCCAGAGAAGAACACTGCCACCACCATGTTTCACTGTAGGCACCATGCATTTTTCTTTGTACTCCTCACCTTTGCAACTCCATAAAGTTTTGAAGCCATCAGTTCTAAAAACATTTACAGTATCTTGGTCTCATTACTTCAGAGTACAGAGTCCTAGTAGCCTTATTCTTGGGCCCTGGAAAATTCTAGGTGGTCTTTTTTGTGCATGAGCTTTAGGAGAGGCTTACTTCATGGATGACACCCATGCATGCCATTCCTCTGCAGCGTATGCCGTATTATGCCATAGAAACAATCACCCCAGTTTGGCTTTCTACTTCTTTAGCTAACTGCAGTGAATTGCATGGCGATTTTCTTCAACCCTTCTCATCAGAAGACGCTCCTGTCAAGGTGTTAACTTCCATGGACAGCCTGGGTGTCTCTGTGAGATGGTTGCAGTTCCATCTTTGTTTTACTTTTGCTACAGTATTTTGACTGATAATTGGGGTGCATTCATTTTTGCAACATGGTCTTGATTGTTAGGAAAAATACTTTTTCCTGTATGCAAGTTAACAAATATTGGTTGCAATTAAAGATGAGCCGAATACCCCCCAGTTCGGTTCGCACCAGAACTTGCTAACAGCCAAAAAATTTGGACGAATACGCGAACATTGTTAAAGTCTATGGGACACAAACATGAAAAATCAAACGTGCTAATTTTAAAGGCTTATATGCAAGTTATTGTCATAAAAAGTGTTTGGTGGACCAGGGCCTTGCCCCAGGGGACATGTAATAATGCAAAAATTTTTTTTAAAAACTGCCATTTTTTCGGGAGCAGTGATTTTAATAATGCTTAACCACTTTCAGACCACTTGGCTTAAGACCAGACCACTTTTCGCGATTCGGCACTGCGTCGCTTTAACTGACAATTGCGACGTGGCTCTCAAACAAAATGTATGTCTTTTTTTCCCACAAATAGAGCTTTGTTTTGGTGGTATTTTATCACCCCTGCGGTTTTTATTTTTTGCGCTCTAAACAAAAATAGAGCGACAATTTGGAAAAAAACGCATAATTTTTTAGTTTTTGTTATAATAAATATCCCCCAAAAATATATAAAAAAAATTTTTTTTCCCTCAGTTTAGGCCGATACTTATTCTTCTACATATTTTTGGTAAAAAAAAAATCGCAATAAGCAATTATTGATTGGTTTGCGCAAAAGTTATAGCGTTTACAAAATAGGGGATAGTTTTATGGCATTTTTATTAATAATCATTTTTTTTTTACTAGTAATGGCGGCAATCAGCAATTTTTATTGTAACTGCTATATTATGGCGGACACATCGGACATTTTTGACACATTTTTGGGACCATTGTCATTTATACAGCAATCAGTGTTATACAAATGCAGTGATTCCTGTGTAAATGACACTGGCAGTGAAGGGGTTAACCAGGGAGTGGCAGTGTAGGGGTTAAGTGTTCCCAACTGCGTGTTACTAACTGTGGGGGGCTGGGCTTTGTGTTAGTGAACACTGATCTCTGCTCCAATCACATGGAGCAGAGGTCAGCGTCACTTGTTGCTAGGCAGAACAGGGAGATGCTGTTTACAACGGCATCTCCCAGTTCAGCCTCACCGCTGCGATCGAGTCTGCGGGACCCGCGTCCGGACTCGCCGCGTGCCCTCAACATGGGGGGGTGCCTTGGGGGAGGGGGGGCGTGCACACGCGATTGCAGGGCAGCATATAAAAATGGACGTACCTGTACGCCAATATGCCTGCCCGCGCCATTCTGCCAACGTACATCGGCGTACAACAACTGGTTAAAGTGAAACAATGAAAAGGAAATATTCCTTTAAATATTATGCCTGGGGGGTGTCTATAGTATGCCTGTAAAGTGGCGCAGTTTTCCTGTGTTTAGAACAGTACTGCAGCAAAATTACATTTCTAAAGGAAAAAAGTAATTTAACACTGCTTGCGGCTGAATTGTTAGGTCTTGACAATATAGATCAAACTCATTGAAAAAAACGGCATGGGTTTCCCCCCCCAGTCCATTACCAGGCCCTTTGGGTCTGGTGTGAATAAGAAAGGGGAACACTGAACTAAAAAATTAATTGCGTGGGTGTCCCCCCAAAATCCCTTCAGGCCCTTCAGGTCTGGTATGGATATTAAGGGGAACCCTGCGCCAAATCCATACCAGACCCTTATCCGAGCACGTAACCTGACGTCACACCACATGACATCAGAGGAAGGCGGCGGCGCCCATTTACGTCACCATATGGCCCCACCCTCAGCTATATAACAGCTGTCCCCGAGAAGAAGCGTAATTCGGTGGGAGCCTTCCATGAAGGCAGAGCTGTTGCAGCTTTTTTTTTTCAGCTCGTCGGCGGCGTGAGATGGATCTATATCGCAGGACATTTTTATTTTTTTATCTTTTACTAAAGGACTTGTCCCAAAGTGTCTCCTGTCTTTTTTACTATTTTTGACTTTTTTTTGTGAAATGGAAGGGGTACAATGTATCCGTTAATAATTCACATGGGGGGGAGGCCGTGATCTGGGGAATCCCCTTGTTAAAGGGGGCTTCCAGATTCCGATAAGCCCCCGTCCGCAGACCCCCACAACCATCAACATGGGGACAAGGTGCTGTGGAGGTGACTCCAAAGCATCCACCCATGTTGAGGGCATGTGGCCTGGTATGGTTCAGGTGGGGGGCCACTCTCTCGTCCCCTCTCTTTTTCTGCAGCCTGCCAGGTTGCGTGCTCAGATAAGGGTCTGGTATAGATTTTGGGGGACCCCAACGCCATTCTTCTAAAATTTTGGTGCAGGGTTCCCCTTAAAATCCATACCAGATCTGAAGAGTCTGGTATGGATGTTGGGGGAACTCCTACACCATTTTTTTTTTCAGTTTGGTGCAGGGTTCCCCTTAATATCCATACCAGACCTGAAGGGCCTAGTATGGATTTTGAGGGGACCCCCATGCAATTTTTTCTTTAATTTTTGGTTCGGGGGTTCTCCTTAATATTCATACCAGACCCAAAGGGGCTGGGTGGAGGGGGGACCCCTGCCGTTTTCTTCGATGAGTTTTATCTATATTGCTGGGACCCAACAATTCATTACAGCCGCAATCAGTTTTAAATACCGTATATACTCGAGTATAAGCCGAGATTTTCAGCCTCTTTTTTGAGGCTGAAAGTGCCCCCTCGGCTTATACTCGAGTCACCGCTGTCTGACTGCTCGATCAGCGTATCGAGCAGACAGACAGCGGACATTCTAAAATTCAAAAGCCGCGCCTCCGCCTCCGCCTTCGCCTGTGATAGGCGGAACACTGAATTTCCCAGCAGTCAGTGTTCCGCCTATCACGGACATCCGCTCATCCTCGTACTACGGACGAGGATGAGACGATGTCCGTGATAGGCGGAACACAGGCTGCTGGGAAATTCAGTGTTCCGCCTATCACAGGCGAAGGCGGAGGCGCGGCTTTTGAATTTTAGAATGGCCGCCGAGAAGAGCGGCGATCCTGGAAGGACGGAGGAGGCTCGGGACGGCGGCTCGGGACGGCGGCTCGGGACGGCGGCTCGGGACGGAGGCTCGGGACGGAGGCTCGGGACGGAGGCTCGGGACACAGGCTCGGGACACAGGTAGGCTGGACACACACACAAGGCTGCACGGACACACACACACAGGGATGGATGGATGGACACACACACACAGGGATGGATGGATGGATGGACACACACACAGGGATGGATGGATGGATGGACACACACACAGGGATGGATGGATGGACACACACACAGGGATGGATGGATGGACACACACACAGGGATGGATGGATGGACGGACACACACACAGGGATGGACGGACACACACACAGGGATGGACGGACACACAGGGATGGACAGCCATGTCTCACCCTCGGCTTATACACGAGTCAATAAGTTTTCCAGTTTTTTGGGGGTAAATTGGGGGCCTCGGCTTATATTCGGGTCGGCCTATACTCGAGTATATACGGTAACTTTTTTCCTTTAGAAATGTAATTTTGCTGTGGTACTGTTCTAAACACGGGAAAACTGTGCCACTTTACAGGCATACTATAGACACCAACCAGGCATGATATTTAAAGGAATATTTCATTGATGTGAATGTACAATGTCTATGTAAAGTGCTGCGTAAATTGATGGCGCTATATAAGTAACTGAAATAAATAAATAAAAAAAATAAAAAACATTTACTGTTTCACTTTAAGCATTATTAAAATCACTGCTCCCCGTTTTTTTTGCATTGATACATGTCCCCTGGGGCGCAACCCGGGTCCCCAAACACTTTTTATGGCAATAAATTGCATTTAAGCCTTAAAAATTAGTACTTTTGGTTTTTCATGTTAATGTCCCATAAACGTTAACTGTGTTCTGCAGCTTTTGAATTTGCCAAGAACACCACATAATGTTCGCTGTTTGGCGAACACCTGATGTTCAAGTCATCCCTAGTTGCAATCAATGGCCCACATTTGTGGGAGTATCTTGTAGTATAGTGTTCCAAAGAATATGTTGATTCTGAAAGGAAAATAAGAGTTTTCTGACAAATCTGCTGGGGTGTACTCATTTATGCTTAGCAATATATATATATATATATATACATATATACATGTATGTGTGTATATATACTGCTTAAAAAAATTAAAGGAACACTTTTAATCAGAGTATACCATTAAGTACATTAAACTCCTGGGATATTGATCTGGTCAGTTAAGTAGCAGAGGGGGTTGTGGTTAATCATTTTCAGCTGCTTTGGTGTTGTGAAAATGAACAACATGTGCACTAGATGGGCAACAATGAGACAACCTTTAAAGAAGAATGGTTTACAGGTGGAGGCTACTGCCATTTTTTTCCCTACTCATATTTTCTGTCTGTTTTTCACTAGTTTTGCATTTGGCTAGGGTCATTGTCACTACTGGTAGCATGAAGCGATACCTGGACCCTATAGAGGTTGCACAGACAGTCCAACCCATCCAGGATGGCACATTAATACGTGCCATTGCCAGAAGGTTTGCTGTGTCTCCCAGCACAATCTCAAGAGCACAGATGAGATTCCAGGAGACAGGCAGTTATTCTAGAAGAGCTGGATAGGGCCATAGAAGGTCCTTAACCCATCAGCAGGACCAGTATCTGCTCCTTTGTGCAAGGAGGAACAGGATGAGCACTGCCAGAGCCCTAAAAAATGACCTCCAGCAGGCCAC
Organism: Lithobates pipiens; assembly: GCF_037356315.1. Classification (NCBI taxonomy): domain Eukaryota; kingdom Metazoa; phylum Chordata; class Amphibia; order Anura; family Ranidae; genus Lithobates; species Lithobates pipiens. Next base: position 204,966,101 of record NW_027507686.1, read on the forward strand.
TGGTGTGGATGTTTCTGACCAATCAGAAACAGACTTCATGAGGGTGACCTGGGAGCCCGACGTCCTTTTAGTGGGCCCTGTGCTCACTGCCCGACACTGTGGAGCTTGATTGGCATTTGCCATTGAACACCAGAATTGGCAGGTCCACCACTTGCACTCTGTGCTTTTCACAGATGAAGCAGGTTCACCCAAAGCACATGTGACAGACATGAAAGGGACTGGAAAAGCCACGGAGAATGTTGACAGTGATGGTCTGGGGAGGCATATCCATGGAGGGACACACAGACCTCTACAGGCTAGACAATGGTTCCTCGACTACCATTAGCCACTTAAAGACCAGCCTTGTTTTGAGATTTTGGTGTCTACATGTTTAAAACAGGTTTCTTTGCTAGAAAATTACTTAGAACCCCCAAACATTATATATATTTTTTTTCTAACACCATATAGAATTAAATGGCAGTAATTGCAATACTTTTTTTTCACACTGTATTTGCGCAGACACCAGTAAAAAAAAAATTATATTGTGAAAGATAATGTTACACAGAGTAAATTGATACCCAACATGTCATTCTTCAAAATTGCACCCGTTCGTGAAACGGCGTCAAACTTTTCCCCCTTAAAAATCTCCATAGGCGATGTTTAAAAAATTCGACAGGTTGCATGTTTTGCGTTACAGAGGAAGTCTCGGGGTAGCATTATTGCTCACGTGCTGCCGATCGCGCCGATACCTCACATGTGTGGTTTGACCACCATTTTCTTAAGTTGGCGCTACTCACATATGCATTCGCTTCTGTGCGTAAGCTCGTCGGGATGGGGCGTTTAAAAAAAAAAAATGTTTCTTATTTATTTTACTTGATTTTATTTAACTTTCCACTGTTTTTTTTTTAAATGGGTCACTTTTATTCATATTACAAGGAATGTAAACATCCCTTGTAATAGAAAAACGCATGACAGGTCCTCTTAAATATGAGATCTGGGAGAGAACCCCCCTTACATCAGGGTCCCCAGAGAGCCTTCTCTTACATCAGGGTCCCCAAAGAATCTCCCCCTTACATCAGGGTCCCCGGAGAACCTCCCTTACATCAGGGTCATCAGAGAACCTCCCTACTTACATCAGGGTCCCAGAGAGCCTCCTCTTATGTCAGAGTTCCCAGAGAGCCTCCTCCTTACATCCGGTCCCCAGAGAGCCTCCCCTTTACATCAGTGTCCCCAGAGAACCTCTCTACTTACATCAGGGTCCCAGAGAGCCTCCTCTTATATCAGGGTCCCCAGAGAGAGGGCAGGCAGTGAGAGATGATGTTATCTCTCTGCTTTCTTGAAATGCATATCCGCTCCCTGGCTCACCTGTGCTCACACCTTGAAATTTTCCACATTTTGTCAAGTTACAACCAAAAATGTAAATGTATTTTATTTGGATTTTATGTAATAGACCAACACAAAGTGGCACATAATTGTGAAGTGGGAGGAATATGATAAATGGTTTTCAAATAAATAATAAATAAATAAATATGTGAAAAGTGTGACGTGCATTTGTATTTGGCACCCTTTACTCTGATGCCCCTAACTAAAATCTAGTGGAACTAGTTGCCTTCAGAAGTCGCCCAATTGGTAAATAGAGTCCACCTGTTTGTAACTTAACTTAAGTATAAATACAGCTGTTGTGTGAAGAACTCAGAGGTTTGTTAGAGAACCTTAGTGAACAAACAGCATCATGAAGGCTAGGGAACACACCAGACAGGTCAGCGATAAAGTTGTGGAGACGTTTAAAGCAGGGAAAATGGAAAGAGTATGGCACAACTGCAAATCTAACAAGACATGGCCGTCCACCTAAACTGACAGGCCAGGGAAGGAGAGCATTAATCAGAGAAGCAGCCAAGAGGCCCATGGTAACTCTGGAGGAGCTACAGAGATCCACAGCTCAAGTGGGAGAATATGTCCACAGGACAACTATTAGTCATGCACTCCACATATCTGGCCTTTATGACAAGAAGAAAGCCATTGTTGAAAGAAAGCCATAAGAAGTCCCATTTGCTGTTTGTAAGAATCTATAAGGTGAACTTACACTGGACCCTGTCCCCATTGCACCAGGTCCTACTAACCTGGGGTCCGGCAATCGTTCTGACACATCGGATCAACGCTTTACCAGTCAGGGGATTTGAAATCCTGCGGCTTTCTCTCCTCTTCGCTCGTGGTGACATGATGGGATACGCGGGTTCTGATTGGCTGGTGCCACCCATGTGACAGTGTCGACCAATTAAAATACTCCTAAACGTACCTCCTGATGAGGTACATTTTGGAGATTAAGCAGAGGTGTGTCAGTGCGGGTGATTGCCATGCTCCAGGTCAGCGGGACTGGGGGGGATGGGGAAGGCGTCCTGTGTAAGTTAATTTTACAGATTTTTCTGTAAAGATGAACTTACCCTTTAAGGAAGCTATGTAGAGCACCCTGCTGACGCCTCCCACCAGCCATGATCTGTATGCATAGCTTAGAGAAGCAGAGAGACTTAGCGATGATATTACTGGGTCTGAAATAGCATATGCATTTTTTTTTTTTATATTATAAGCATGCTGATGGAGGGGGTCAGGAAAGGCATAACTAATTAGCAGGTTAAACTTCTTTTAATCAGTTTAGAGTGACTGTGACCTGCCTTTATTAAATGAAGTTCCTACTCGGATGTAAAGTTTCATTCTGAATTATAGCACATATCTAGAGAAAATACAAAAAAGGCAGGAATTAAGTTAGAATACAGACCTCTTGTGTAGAAAATATTGTAGACAATATCTGCTTATCCTGGATCTCAGCTGTAAAAAATCTATCTGCCATTGACTCCAATACATTTGCCAAAATTGCAAAATATTGCAGAAATGTCCAGATTTTTCCAGATTTTCTCCAAAAATTTAGGGAAATTAAAACCTTTCACAGATTCCTATCATTCACCTAGTTTGAAGCACAGACATTTTGCAATGGAGGTTAGGATCAGAATTCCAATTAGCTGATCCTCATTATTGAATACAGTACATGATATACAATAGGATTGTTCAATTTACATGCAACTACTGCTACTATACTATTACTCTTCTACTGCTAATAAAAAGAACAATAATAATACAAATAATAATAGCAACAGTTTATACAGTGACAATATGCTATTTCCCAGCACTTTACAGTAAGATAGATTACTTATGACTCATCATTCTCTGCTGTACAGAATAAGCTATAATGCTTCTACTAAAGCTTATGTAACATTATGTTGGGCGATGTGAGTTATGCCAGTGTATCTCTTTGTTATATGCTTCATTTAGCCTACGTCAAACTTTATTAGCATGCTGGAAGTTCTGACCCATAAAATCCAAGATCAATAAGTAACATGTCACTATCTGGATCACTGTGTTAATTACCGAGCTGGAGGAAGGGACAGACTATCTGTATCAGACAATAAAAGCACAAAGTGGTTTGGCTAAAGTAATTGACATGTCAGTTTAGCAGTTATTTTCCAGTTTGATTGGAAAATCTCTAGATCAGCCTTTTTCAGCATTTTTTTTAATGCAAAGGAACCCTTGAAATAACTTTCTGGTTTCAGGGAACTTCTGCTAAATATTACTATATCTACAGCTCGCCATACATGAGAAGGGTTAATCAGAGGTGACCAAGCCAATAACCTTTAGCCTACACCTCCTAACGCCACCCCCAACACGTTTCAAGAGTGGAGTTAAATGGCCGTTCTTTTATTATAAAACAAAATACGGGGCGTGGCCTAACTCCGGACGAAGATGGATGCCTGATCCCTTAGCTCCGGCACTCGGGAGAACAATCCTCCGCAATCAGGGCGAATCCTGCAGCATCCACACCAGGGAACACAAGATCTGAGTCCCCCAGCACCCCAGGCTTAGATGGAGCAGCAACAACAGCCGCCGGTAAGCATTCCGGCGATGTTCCGGACAGCGCACGGAGAAGGCCCCAAAGCTGCGGCCTCGCCTAAGCCGCCCATGCCGCCCGGCGGCTCCGTGGCCTCCGCGGACGCCGGTAATAGCGCGAACGGCGCTCAAAATCAAGGGACACACCAACATCGCTCGTTCACCCTAGCAGACCTCCAGACCAACCTGCAGACCATGTCAATGGACATAAAAGCCTCCTTTTCTGCTGCCATTAATGACATCAGATCTGACATACAGAGCATTGCAGCCAGGACAGGAGCAATAGAACAAACAGCAGTTCACCAGGCAGAAGCAATAAAGCAGATGCAAAGACATGCTGACATCCATCTCAATCACATTATTGATATGCACCGTCGTATAGAAGATTTGGACAATAGGGGGAGGAGACACAACATTAGAATCAGAGGGGTCCCTGAAATGGCTGATCAAAACCCAGTTGAACAAACGGCAGCCGCTTTATTCAATGACATCCTGGACAGACCCCCTTACTCCCCTATTGAATTTGAGAGGATACACAGAGCTCTTAGACCCAGGGGTAGAGATGATGATCCCCCTAGAGACATAATATGCTGCCTTGTTAACTTTCCCCTTAAGGAAGCAATCCTCAAGAAAGCCAGAGAAAAAGGTAGAATCATATTTAATGGAAATGAAATCAAACTGTACCAAGACCTTTCAAATATCACGCTACAGCAGCGCAAAGCTCTACGCCCGATCACAGAACAACTGCGCACCAGAGGCATTCCATACAGATGGAAATTTCCGTTCTGCCTCTCAGCTACATGGAGGGGCCACACAGCACTACTACGCACACCAGAAGACCTCCAGACTTTCTCTGAAACTCTAGATCTTCCCAGAATTGAAGTTCCGGACTGGTACAGCACCTTCACTCCGAACGAATCCTGGATTGCAATCTCTAACAACCTCACTCCAAGATCCCAGAGGAATAGAGACCGCCGTCGCAGATCACCGTCTCCACACTTCAGCAGAAGAAACGCCCACCAAAGAAGTCCCGGAATTTCTCCACCCAGACGCAGAGATCGCATGGATCACCGAGAGCAAATGGACACCTGAATACTTACCTCCCAGGATAAGTTTTTTTCCTAGAAACCCTTAATAACTTTGACTTTATTCACCTCACGCTATTAAGTCTCACCTCTTTTCTCTCTAAGTGCTATATTTCCACTTTGTCGCTCCTTACTCAGCTCCGTGCTGGCTTATTCCTTTCATTTCTCTCCCTCTCTCTTAGAAGGACTCCTTAAGCACCGACTGGTAAGAAACTCTGGGAAGGGATCAAGGGTTCTTAAGGGGGAGGCGGAGGGGGAGTGTGAGCGCATATCTCCTATACCTAACTGTTATGTTCCCCCGTTGATTAAATGTGGTTTTAGTTCACGTCACTAACTTAGTTTAGAAACATCCCCTCCCCCCCATCTGATGTGGATCTTTCGATCGTTCATGGTAATATTCACCCTGGTAGTTGAGATAATTATCTGAACAACCCAGACATGCCAAACCCCAGATCAGATAACCAATGCTTAATGGTATGCTATGATACCTAAAAGAAGTTAGGAGGGCAAGGAGAATAAAGAAAACAGGGAATACAGAGATTTCTAAGGCAATTAGATCACCTCATTGCTATGTTAATAATTCTCGTTAACCCACAGGGACCTTATTTTAGGGTTAACGGAAGAAAACAAAGGTAAAAAAAAAAAAAAAAAAAAAAAAAGAAGAGAGGGTGCATACAGTACCACACACCCTAAGGTTAACGAACATATCGCTAAGCTTATAAACTGATAGTTATATATGTGCCTTTTACGAAATGTTTTCTTTCTTTTCTTACACGTTCCTTATCTCAAAGATAAGACTGTCTAGCTAAGAAAACTGGGTATAAGTTGTTTACTATGTTTACAGTGTTGTTACGGGTTAATATTGTTGGCAGTTCGAATTTGCAATAGAGTTGTTTCTAATAGTGATAGTACCGAGGGCGCGATCCGCCCCCTAGGTAGTATGGAGGCGGTTCCACTAGTCGTTGGAAAGCAACCCCAATCCATTTTTTATCCTTTTTTTCCCTCCTGTATTCCACCAGGAGCGATACTACTTTCAGAGCGGAGCCAACACATTCAGTATCTCCATTCTGGACAGTTATTACTAGCATTTGGTAAAAATTTCTGTGACTACACATCACACACCATCTCCAATGTTTTAAAATAAACACAAAGATATGGTCAAACACTTGTTCCTAATGTTATTACGTTAATTACAAATATGGGTCACTGGAGTGGCTTAAAACGGGCTCATTGTTTACATCACGATATTCATCTGGTGTAACCATCCCTTAGACCGGACCTAGAGCCATACTCCTAAGACCAGTTTATCGCTTTATTAATCCCCTTAGGGCGCTAGTCATACAAAAATGCATCGGTAAAAGGTATACGTTTTGGTACATCTAAAAAACAAGCCTCCAAATATGTTTCTACAGGTATACACATAAGTTTGTAGCACAACATATCATTTCTAAAGCCATCCAATTGATACGAGGTTGAACACTATCCCTCTCCCTGGCCTACGTTATTGATAAATGTCCTGAACTACCCAATTTTATGTTTAATTTACCTCTCCCGAGTGCAGGAAGTTACTATCTGTTAGAAAAAGTATCTTTAAGGAAGAAAAGAAAGGAAAAGTACAACAAGAGTTAAAAGAAAACACTTCCTTTTGATTAATATTTCAATTAGTAACAAGCAAACACAAACATCCATTGAACCCCGAGTGGACCCCGAACTCACACAAAGGGCAACTATCCTTGCCCTTTGAATATACCGGATTCTTTGTTGGGTAGACTAGCAGGTCTATATCTACCCCCGGTCTAACACCAATCACATACCCCTATCCCCTCCCACCCTATCCCCACTCCTTTTTTTTTTGTTTTTTTTCCTTTTTTTTTTTTTTTGTTTTTTTTTTTTTTTATCTGGAACTGAACAGCAAAACTCCAAGATGCCTGATTACAAACAAACACTAACTCCACTAACGATTAAATTTCTCTCAATCAATGCCAAAGGTCTTAACATACCTGAAAAAAGGTCTAGACTTCTTGATGAGCTTCACAAACACAGAGCAAATATTATTTGTATCCAAGAAACACATTTCAAATCTGAAAAAAACCCCAAAATTACAAGACAAAAGGTTCCCATTCGCATTCCATGCCACAAACCCAGAAGGTAAAACAAAAGGGGTCTCGATTCTGATTTCCAAACAAACACCTTTCCAACTCCAAGACACTATGACAGATCCTGGAGGCAGATTTATTTTTCTGAAAGGCAAAATAGGACATCATCCCATAACCATTGCCAACATATATGCCCCTAATATTAAGCAAGTAGCCTTCTTTCGCCGAACCATAGACCTTCTAACAACCTTCGCGTCGGGAATTATTATTCTAGGGGGAGACTTTAACACCCCCCTTAACCCCGCAATAGACACCTCAAATGGAACATCGAGTCTCCCATATAGAGCACTGAAACAAATCAAAATTCAGTTACAAAACCTAATGCTACATGACTCATGGAGAACCCTTAACCCCCTATCCAGGGACTACACATTTTTCTCCAATGTTCACCAAAAATATTCAAGAATTGATTACTTTTTTATAACACAACCGGACATTCCCCTTCTGAGCAACAGCACTATTGAACCGATGACGATATCCGACCATCATACAATCACCATGACACTGACCTTCCCAGAGAAAATTACCAGCACCAAAACATGGAGACTGAACACATCCGTACTGAAAGACCCCAAAGATATTTCCGAGTTTAATGACACATTAAAAGATTACTTTACAAGAAACGACAACGGGGAGACCTCTTCAATCACACAGTGGGAGGCTCACAAATGTGTTATTAGGGGCGAATTTATAAAAAAACTATCCAAAATAAAGAAGGAAAAACAAGCCAAAATAAATTCATTGATATCCCACATCCACAATCTGGAAAAAACGCATAAACAAACTATTGCAGTCTCAACATTTGAGGAACTTACAAACGCACGAAAACAGCTTGCAGAGGAACTTAATATAAAAACCAAACGGCAATATATACTAAGACACAAAGTTTATTACGAACAAGGCAACAAGAGTGGGAGACTACTCGCTAAAGCAGTACAAAGCAAAAAATCCTCAGCAACGATCCATCAGATAATGGATAAACAAGGTAAATTACGATCCTCAAATGAGGAGATTGCAAAACAATTTGAACTCTACTACCAATCTCTTTACAATATCCCCTCCAATCCCAAAAGCCCACAAAACTCTGACCTAAGAGCCAACCTCATTCAGGATTTTTTAAGTAAATATAGTCCGCCCCGAATTTCAGATAAAACAGCCCAAAAACTAGAAGAACCGATTTCTGGCACAGAATTAGATAAAGCAATAAAAGAGATGAAGATAGGAAAAGCCCCAGGCCCTGACGGATTACCCCTACAATACTACAAAACTTTCATTGAAACATTAAAACCTCATTTCCTGAATTCTTTCCATTCTCTACATACGGAAAATTATCCCCCTAAACAATTATTAGAAGCACATATAACTGTAATTCCCAAAGAAGGTAAGGACTTAACCCAAGTCACAAATTATAGACCAATTTCATTAATTAATGTGGATGTAAAATTATACGCAAAAATCCTAGCAAACAGAATCTTACCTTTACTAACATCCTTAATAACATTAGACCAAGTGGGCTTTATACCCGGCAGAGAGGGTAGAGATAATACGACCAAAGCGCTAAACATTATCCATTGGCTTACCTCGAAACAAAAACAAGGATTCTTTCTCTCCCTCGATGCAGAGAAGGCGTTCGATAGGGTGGCATGGGATTTTATAGACGCAGTATTAATTCATATAGGGATTCTACCCCAAATGAGATCCTACGTCAAGGCGCTCTATTCCAATCCTACAGCACGAGTCCGCGTAAATAACCACCTATCGAACGCCTTCAACTTACGAAACGGCACCCGTCAAGGATGCCCCCTCTCCCCACTCCTATTTGTTCTTACTCTAGAACCACTGTTAAATAGGATCAGAGCTAACAATGACATCAAAGGAATAGAAATTCAGAACAACACCTACAAAATTGCAGCTTTTGCGGATGATATGCTCCTTTTCCTATCAGAACCAAACACATCCCTACCCAACCTCCTTAAAGACCTGGAACATTTCCATCTTCTCTCTAATCTCAAAATAAATCATTCCAAGTCAAATGCACTTAACGTTACATTACAGACGAGCTCAGTGGAACTATGCAAGAAAAACCACCCATTTACCTGGGCAGACAAAAGCATCACTTATTTGGGCATTGAAATTCCCTCGGACTTAGAAAACCTATTCCAGCTTAACTTTTTACCCATTTTAAAAGAAACTCGAGAAGACTTGAAAAGATGGAATGCCTTAAACATCTCGTGGTTCGGCAGAGCCTCACTGATAAAAATGACAATCTTACCTAGATACCTTTACGTTATGCAGACAGTTCCCATCAGAGTGCCCTCATCTTTTTTCACAGCCTTCCGTAAAGCATGCTCCTTGTTTATTTGGAGAGGCAAAACCCCCAGAATAAAATTTGCCAGATTAAACCTCCCTAAACACAAGGGTGGCATAGCTCTCCCAGATCTTAGGAAATATTACCAAGCTACTCTGTTAACGCGTATAGTGGATTGGAACATACATCAATCTGTAAAGGATTGGGTGACGCTAGAACAATCCCAATTTCCCCTACCAATTAAATCACTCCCGTGGATTAACCCTAAATTTCATTCTAACGATATTAGGACACATCCCCTAGTTGGACCCACTTTAGAAACCTTTAACAGTACATTCAAATCCAAAAACTCTACCCCCTGGTATGGCCCCCTCACCCCCCTAGCAAACAATCCTGATTTCCCACCAGGTTTAGAAAGAAATTTTCTCAAACAGAACTGGCCATATAAGGAAATCCTCACCAAGCACTTCTTTAAATATGGGAAATTACTCTCTAGAGAAGACCTACAGGACACTATAGCACCCTTCCAAATACCCCCTTGGTCTTATATCCAAATTAGACATTTCCTAACCAACAAACAATTATCACATCATTGGACAAAACCTCTAACGACAGTGGAAGACCTTTGTTCGAAAAATACACCACATAGACACCTCATCTCAATCATATATAACTCACTATTCGAGGATGCACCAGACTTAGCCAGTACAACATGCAAAAACTGGGAAAGAGACCTCGACATCTCGATCTCCGAAAAACAGTGGGAGAAAGTACATATCTATGCACACAAAGGGTCTCTAAATGTAGCTACTCAGGAATGCAGCTATAAGATCCTATCCAGATGGTATAGGACACCCTCCATCTTACACAAATTTTCCCCCACAATCTCAGAAAAATGCTGGAGATGCAACCGAGAGGAAGGGTCGATGATCCACATATGGTGGTCCTGCCCCTTAATCCAGACATTCTGGGAAGCGGTTCATGATACCATTAACAAGATATCCTCAGAACCCCTGAGCTTTAATGCCGCACAGTACCTCATTCATGTAAACGATATCCCTAGGAAAAAATATCTAAAATCATTACCAATGTTTATGGTCAACGCTGCACGTCATTGTATCCCCTTCCACTGGCGCTCCGAATCCGTTCCAACGAAAAAGGAATGGTTTCGGAGAATAAATAAGATAGAGCAAATTGAAGAGCTTATTAGTATCTCTCAGGAAAAAATCACCAGATTCTATGCAACATGGCATGAATGGATAGAATACAAGAATTCTCAGGATTATAAATCAACTATTACTCAGTAATGAAGCAAGGTCTTAGGAGATATACTCGTTTATTAACGTAATTGTATCTGTAAATCTCAGTGTTATTGCTTTTTTTTTTTTTTTTTTTTCTCTCCTTAACCCTCCCCAACCCCCCCCCCTTTTCCCTATCTATTTGTACTCAATTTAACAAACAGCTGTTCTCCTTTAATATGGTGTATTAATATGTCTATTTGATCTCTTACTCAATGTATTACCTATTTGAATATTGTCCATTTTTAACAATGCAATTGTACCCGACTTGTGTTACATATACAATATGCGCTTCTATGTATTTTATTACTTTAAGTTGTATTATATCCACTTTTTCAACCAATAAAAACTTGTGAAACAAAAAAAACAAAAAACAAAATACAAAATAAAAAAACATAACATTACAAATCGAATGATGTTGGCAGTCCTTGAAGGTACCATATAACAATTTTTTTGTGTCTGTAGTACTAATTAGCTAAGTTATGCCCCCAGCTGCAAACCCAGCTGACCATGGACATCTTACTGGTCTACAACTACCTGGTCACTATTAGTTGATCTGAACCAACTAGAGGAAATCACACCTAAAATGGGTCTCTACCTTTTTTCCAAAACACCAGATTTCAACAACCTTCAAGAACTACAAGATCTACCAAAACCACTGTAAGTCAGACAAGAATACCAAAACCTTAAGGAAGAAGGAGGGGACATTCATCCAACTACTTTTCTCTGAATGTTGGGTCTGTCAAACTCCTTTCTGCAAAACAGCCTCCTACCCTTTTCCCCTTCACTCCTCTTCTTCAGTCAATCATATATAGGTTACACTCATGGCCATCATCTGTATATATAGATTAAACAAAAAAAGGAAAGAGTCAGACTACATAGGCCAGACATGGAGAGTACAAATCATATAGATTTTATTATACATCATATTAATAGTGAGTCATGCTGGACCTTGTATGCTTTCGGCAATGCTGCTTTATCTCAGATTTCTTTGTTACTGTAACTTTGCAATTATATTTTTTATAGATGTTTTGGTTGACGCCTCCTGAGGAAGCGGCATTGGCCATGAAACGTGTTGAGGTCTACGACTACACCTACACCACTGTGCCTCTACATATCTATGGAGGTTCTACAACTATTCATTTTATTGTTATTGTTGCATGGAATCCTGCAACAATTACTTTGCTGTCCTTGTTGTAATTTGTGTATACATTTTTTGTATATTTTGTAATAAATGCTTTTTCCATCAACTTTCACCGGTGATTGAGGGCAATTTTTTGGAGTAGCCCTTGTCTAATCCCCTCTTTCCTTACTATATTAAAAAGAGGAAACATACATATGTATGTCAGTTAAAAAACAATGGTATGACTGTGCTTATGGCTGAGATAAGCTATATATATATATATATATATATATATATATATATATATATATATATATATATATATATATATATATATATATTGCATTCTCTATATTATCACTTAAAAAAAGCCACTTGGGTGTTTTTTTTCTTCATTGTATTTTTAAAATAGAAAGGCATTCATGTGTCTCATTCCATCACAAATAAGACCACCAAAAAAAAGAAAATGATTTCTCATTTAAGTACAGTGGATGGATCCATGCAAATCATTGCTTTATGTCCCATTGGCCAAATGCACATCCAGAACTGCTGGTGCATAGTACAAATATAGTCTAAAGCCGCGTACACACGGGCGGACTGTATGGCCTACTTAGTCCGTCATACAATCCGACGGACAGTCCGTCCTACTTTCGAATGAACGGACTTGACCACACACGGATGCACAAACAGTCCGACGAAAGCTTGCGCGATGACGTGTACAGCACGTACGACGGGACTAGAAATAGGAAGTCCAATACACAGCAATGCAACCTTTCGCCGTGTAAATCCTTTCTGAGCATGCGCCATTCTTAGTCCGTCGAACTAGCCTACTGACGAGCGGATTGTCCGCTGAAACCAAAGTATGACGGACAGAATTTCGAAGAATCCGAAATACTTAGTACGCCAGACCGCACGCTGAAAAAGTCCGCTGAAGCCCACACACGAGCGGACTGTCCGCTGGAATGTGTTTCGATGGACTAAGTAGGCCATACAATCCGCCCGTGTGTACGCGGCTTAATATTTTAGAAGCATTTACTCCATACTGCATACAGATGTTTCAGGCTGTTCAACCATCATCTGTGCAGTGTATAGCAATGATGGCTCCTATAGCCACTTGACCTTCAGTAGATTTACCCCCCTTCATGACCAGGCCCTTTTTTGCTATACAGCAGCGTGTTACTTTAAATTGTGCAGTCATGCAACGCTGTACATAAATTAAATTTATGTCACTTTTTTCCCCACAAATAGAGCTTTCTTCCGGTGGTATTTGTTCACCTCTGGGTTTTTTTATTTTTTGCTCTATAAAAAAAAAAAATACTGACAGTTTTGAAAAAAATATAGATATTTTTTACTTTCTGCTATAAAAAAACATCCAATAAAAAAATTTAAAAATTGATATTTCTTCAAAAATTTAGACCAATATATATTCTGCAACATATTTTTGGTAAAAATAAATCCCAATAAGCGTATATTGATTGGTTTGTGCAAAAGTTATAGCATCTACAAACTATGGTATATATACTGGAACTTTTGTTTAATTTTTTCTTTGGACTAGTAATGGTGGTGATCAACGACTTATAGTGGGACTGTGATATTGCAGCGGACACTAACTGACACTTTTGACATATTGTGGGAACCAGTGACACTAATACAATGATCAGTGCTAAAAATATACGCTGTCACTGTACTAATGACACTGGCAGGGAAGGAGTTAAACACCTAGAGTGATCAAAGAGTTAAATGTGTGCCTAGCCAGTGTTTTTGTGTTTACTGTGAAGTGTTTTCACTAAGGGATGTGCTGGATTTTATTCCTTGCTTTGCAGGGAAACAAAATCCACCACATTGCCGCTGACAGGACAGAGCTCTGCCTTGTTCACATAGGCAGAGCTCTGTTCTGTCTTTCTCTTCGACCAATGGATGTCTGATGGCATCCACTGATCAGCTTGTGGTGTGACTAATCACAGCACAAGCTGGGCACCCCCTACCCAGAAGAACAGAATCATGTGTATATATATATATATATATATATATATATATGTGATTCTGTGCAGCCAGCATGCACTAAATGTACAGTGCGTGTTTGGCAAGTGGATAGAGTAGGTCTTGGCTCCACAGAATAACAAACCAGCTTTTGCTGCAATACTCATCTTAAATCCAGGGATACCAGTCACAGTACATTTTCTGCCACTAGATTTCCTTGGTCTGATGGTCAGCATCATACAACCCACTTCCTCTGAAACCAGCCTGTGACTGTACAGTGAAAGAAGAAGCTTCACAATGATGAGCTAATTTCACATTCACACTATTCTCTCCTCGAATCAGTGTTCCTCTTGCCAGCACATGAAATGATTGGCTCCTTGTACTGCTTTACCCCCTCACACTTGAACTCTGCTGTAGAAGCAGGGATGTGCAGTCAGGGGAGGTAGAGCAAAACTATCAAGCTTCGAGGGTTGTAGCTTGGCAGCCTTAAGTTCTACCCCACCACTGGTCAAAATTTGGAGTTCCTACGACCTATGGTTCTGGAAATATGGGCTCCTTGCTCAGCCAGTCAAAAGCAGCATACAGAGCGGCCAGTTTAAAATACAAGCTGGCACACTCTGTTTGCAGCAGAGTGAGAGGATGAGCTCACAGTGCCTCTCCTCACTTCTTGTCAGAGGCACTGAGCTCAATGGACAGCTTGGAGTCTTGGACCAATGGTAAAGTACCATTGGCCCAAGCTGTCCAATAAAAATGCTACAGTGGAGGCACGCCTCTCACTGCAGTGTCATATAAGGGGGCATGTGTCTAAAAGACAAATGCTTCCTTCCAGCCCAGCCCTCTTAACTACAAGGAAAAAACATGGGTTTATGGGTATACGGTTTAACCACAATCCCATGTTTTTCTCACACAGTTAAGAGGGAGAATAAGAATCTGCTGCTGTTGAAAAGGTACAAGCTAAATCATATATTATTATGCTACATGTTAGTTCTAAGATAATAATTTATGATTTATCTATTTACTGTGAAACTACTGGTTGGAAGTTATAACTTAAAACTTCAGTAATGTGTCCGTTAAGCCACCTGCTTGAGTACAGTTTTTTTTTAAATATAGTAAATTACCTTAATAAACAATATATAATAATTATTTGTATATTACTTACTTATGGTAATTAACCACGTGCCACCCAGGCCAATTCTGACACTTCTCTCCTACATGTAAAGTAAAAGTTTTTGCTACAAAATTACTCAGAACCCCCAAACATTATATATATTGTTTTATCGGACACCCTAGAGAATAAAATGGTGGTTGTTGCAACTCATTCATAAATTAAAAAAAACAGACGATAGGCGCCGCAATAAAACTGTATTAATTTAATAAACAAAGTATATTAAAAACTCACATTGAAGTATCTTTACAAAGGCACAGTGAAGTCCAGTGAAAGCATCAAACTCCGTCTCAGCTATCAGTGCTGATCTCGTCCCGTTGAACTGTGTAGTGTGAGGGCAGCGTCCTGTCCACCAGGGATCTTTTGGCTCTCAGGCGGGATCCAGAGCAGGGTCTGGAGCACAGCCAGCAGGTCTCAGGAGAGGGCTGGAACGCAGCCTGTGGCGGGATGACGTCACGGATGTGATGTGACGCGTTTCAGGGCATGAGCAGTGGGAAGATGGGGACACTGCATGCTCCTTTGTCAAGCTCGACTTGAGACCTGCTGGCTGCTCTCCAGACCTCGCTCTGGATCCTGCCAGAGAGGCGCCTATCTTCTGTTTTCTTTCCATATGTTTTGGAGTGTGCTTCAACTCCCCCTGCAAGGCTGCCCTGGTTACAAAGACGTGTATGGACTTAAGTTACATTTTATATACTACAGTATGCACCACTGTTCTTTGTATTTTGCTTGAAAAAAAAAAAAAAAAAAAAAAACAGTAAAGTTAGCCCAATTTTTTTGTATAATGTGAAAGATGATGTTACACCGAGTAAATAAATACCTAACATGTCATCTTTAAAATGGCGCCAAACTTCAGTACTTAAAAATCCCCATAGGCAATGCTGTAAAAGAGTTTTGCAGGTTACATGTTTAGTTACAGAGGAGGTCTAGTGCTAGAATTATTGCTCTTGCGCTAATGTTTGTGGCGTATGTAACCTGTGTGTATTTGGCTCTGATACTAGCCAGTGCCTCACCAGCCACTGACCTCACCACACTTCCCTGTGTACAAGGACTGCAAGAGGCTGATGCCTTGTTAAATTTAGGTGTATGCACTGCTTGAAATTAAATATTTTATGTAATAATGTAATGATTGCAGAGCTACCTGTATATTAATTTGTGTATTTTATATCTGTCTAGATTTCAGCTTTAAACTTCCTTTCCATTTTCTCCACCCTTCTCCTAAAGGAGGCTCTAAGCACAACAACTGAGCAATTACACAATCACTCTAATTGGTCAGCTCTGAGCTGAGAGAGGTGATTGTCAGTCACCGCTCTCCGCTCTGCCCTCCAGCACTCACTGGAGCACCGGGCTGGAGGGGAGGTCAGACACAGGTAGCTTTGGTTCTCAGCAGCACACTAGGTTTTGGAGCCAGCTGTCAATCAAGCAGCTGGGTGGATCCTGACAAAATGGTTGAGGTCCTTCCAGAGCCTGGAGTGGTGCTGTTGGTTGATTCTGGGTCACAGGAGAGCACAAGTAAGGGCATTCTTGTGGCCCGAAAGAGAAGTATGGCCAAACAAGCTTTCCCTTTATTTTCTATCCTAATAACTATAACCGTCAAGGCAACTATAAAGTGGGAATTTCAACAGAGGTAAAACAGTCAGTGATAAAAATATGAGAGGGGTAATAAATCTTTCCTACTCTAGCCTTGCTGGAGATTCACTTTAAATAAGAACATCTTTATTACTAAGTATCAGATCCTTCTTTAGGAACCATTTATGGAGAAATCCAGAAAAATTCTGAAGTCTTACCCGTTTTTCCTCATAATTCCAGACTTCAAGTCATTAGAAATGTTTCTGGGTGAGCACTGGCAGTTGACTGATTGAGTATACTGTTTTCTAGTTATCTTCTTTATAATGTAACATAGACTCAGACTGTTGGCCAATTAGGAAGCAAAAGCTCTAAACGCAATCCATTTAACTGGTATTACTAGAGGTAAATAGATGGTGGAAAGAAGCAGGAGCTTTCAGAAGTGCAGAATAAATGAGTCTCAATGGGGTTTGACCTGGTAATCACAGGGTCGCTTCCTTGATGATGGAAACCAGGCGGTGGTAAAAAGAACATTTTGGAATATGATCACTGCCTCTCTGTGCAGCTGAATATCACTCAGAGCTCCTGAACTGTAGATGACAGCAGATTTTCTTTTGGCCAGCAACATTGCTACACATGAATGGAAGCCAAAATAAATTAGGCTTACTTTTATGTGGACCAAATAATGTAAGAAAATAACACAAGAAAAGACCGGCTTCAGAAAACAAATAAAAGATGTTGACTGAAGAGAATGTGTTTATCTGAAAATCAAAAATATATCTCTATAATCTGAGTTCACTGTAAACCAATCCTGCCAGATTTTACACAGCATCTCATATGTCTGTTTAGTGGGCTTACCTATTGCATCTACATTTATAATGTCCTCTCTCTCTGCTTCATGTACCACCAATCAGACTCAAATATCCAACTATAGGAGCGCGGAGGGGTTGTGTCTGGGTACACCCTAACCATCCTATGCGGCTCAGATTCTCCCTACTGTCTGGTGCTGATATTTCTCCAAAGCCCCCCAACAAGGCAACTCAAAAAATGTATGAGATGTTTCTTGTCTGACACCTTGGTAATGAGACACCGTTTTATAGGCCATAAGTTGAGACTGAACCAGTTGTTATTGGGCAGCACAGTGGTGTAGTGAGTAACACTCTTGCATAGCAGTAAAAAGGGTCGCTAGTTCAAATCCCAACCACAACACTACCTGCCTGGAGTTTGCATGTTCCTCCTATGCCTGCGTGGGTTTCCTCCAGGTACTCCCGTTTCCTCCCATACTCCAAAGACATGCTGGTAGGTTAATTGGCTTCTGTCTAAATAACCCTAGTATAGGAATGTGAGTGGGACCTCAGATTGCAAGCTCCTTGAGGGTAGGGGCTGATGTTAATGTACAGTGTATATGTAAAGCACTGTATAAATTGATGGTGCTATATAAGCATCTTAAATAAAAATAATATTAATATTTGCACTGACAAGGGGCAGGATTGCTTTCTAGCTACTGATACATTTCAGCTGGCTTTCCATGCTTTTTTGCCCTTTCTTCATGTGTTCATTACTTTTTCCCTGTGTCATTCCATGTTATTAACCTAATTTCTGAACGTACCGTATTTTTCCGTCTATAAGACGCCCCCATGTATAAGACGCCCCCCACTTTTGCAACCCAGAATTAAGAAATCCATATTTTAAACAGGTAAAACAGAACACAGTTTTATTTAGTAATTAATTTTTACATACCAGTATATTATGCATCATATCACTTTATTCAACCTCTGTTGCATCAATGTTCTCTTCTTCATCACTAGTTCCAGACAGAATTCTTCTTTTGCATCATTGCTGTCTTCTGAGTCAGTCAACTGTCTCTCTGCAGCTCTATTCCCATGCTCTTTTGCATAGCTAACTACACTGAGTTTAAATTTTGCAGAATAAGACAGTCTCTTACTTTTATTATTCTGTGACATCTTGGGCTCAAAACGCTCTGCTCTCTGCATCTGCGCAGTCTCCACGTCGAACGGGATCGTATCTGCGCACTCTCCACCTCCTCCTCTACCTCCAGCTGACGTCACTAACATATGGCTCGTGATTGGAGGAAGCCGTTCACAAGCTATGACCATCTAGGCACCCGCACGGCTCTCTCCCAGGCTGACTGACCGTGTATAAGACGCTGCTCGAATTTCAGGCTAACAATTTAAGGATAAAGTAGCGTCTTATACACGGAAAAATACGGTATTTGTTTTGGTTTCTTTGTGTGTATGGATTGCATGGATTATTACTGACATGTGGTGAAAATTTCATGTCAATAGCACCTTTATAAATATATTTACCTAGAAAAATGAAGATGTGTTCAATACTTCTTGTACCTGCTGCATACAGGCAGTCCCCGAGTTACTAACCTCTGACTTGCATTCAACTCGTACTTAAGAACGGAAGTAGCGTTATGTCACACTGGTCCCAAACACTGCCAAGCAGCCATCTTGCTGCTCACCGCATGCTGTCACCCACTGTCTGGTGGACCTGTCAGCAATTCCACATCCCTTCATGGCCAGTTAACCCTCTCCTATGCTATCCAAAACGTAAAAATATTTTTTGCGTTGCAGTTACATTTAAAAAATGTACCTGTTCCAACTTACATACAAATTCATGTTACGAACAAGCCTACAGAACCTATCTTGCTAATCCAGGGCCTGCCTATATTTTTTTATTCATTTTTCGTAGTGCCTAAAACATACAAAAAACCTAATGACCTTGTCAATTTCCTGTTTTCTGTCAATGCCAAAATTGGCACCAAGCCCCATAGTAACATTTACAGACTCAAGCTGTTCTTACTAGCCTTCGAAACAAAAGGGCACTGGGCAGATGCACACTGCACAGCATGCCAGCAGTTCCATATATGTTTGTGACATCATGGGCTGTCACTTCCCCTAGCATTGCTGACAGCGGCTTTTGTAATGTGTGCTATGTATTATAATATAAATCCAGCTCACAGCCTCCATAATAGTGGAGAACAGGGGCGGACTGACCATTGGGCCACTCGGGCACTGCCCGAGGGCCCCATGCTACTAGGGGGCCACATCAAGGTTGCCAGCCTCAGTAAAACCAGTATGTAAAAATGTGTGTTTTTTTTTTTTACATCTGTCTCTGAAATGTCCCTTATCGACATCATTTTGGTCTAAAAATCCTGAGATTATAGCTGCCCCACCTCCCCAGTACCTTCTCAGCCAATAGAAACATGTCTGTGTATACTGTGTGATTGTATACTGTGTGTGTGTGTTTGTGTTTACTGTGTGGCCCCATAATCTCTGATTGCCTGGGGGCCCCATAATCTCCTATTGTCCGGGGGACCCATAAGTTGTCAGTCCACCCCTGGTGGAGAAACATATGGAACACATCATTACATAGTTAGTTTGGTTGAAAAGGACACAAGTTCATCTAGTTCAACCAACAGAGAAAAAAAAAAAAACAAGATGTACACAAATCGAAAACTTCCATTTACACAATCCTATATCCACATTTGATCCAGAGGAAGGCAAAAAACCCCAATAAAGCATAATCAAAATTGCTTTAATGGTGGCAAAAAATTATTCCAGATTGCCCAAGAGGCAAGCGGATATTCTCTGGATCAATTTTACCTATAAATATTAGTATCCAGTTATATTTTGTGTAACACAGTAAAGAACAATATAAGATGCTGATTATACAGCTAGATCCGCACGGTGGTGTTTAAATACAGTATTTCTATTTTTACTGCTGCATTTTTGCTAACTAAATTTCACAGATACTTTAACTGATACATTTTCTTGATTACCACATTGATCCAGAAGTAACAAATCATATTCATCCATCCTCACAACTACAGGTAGTTGAACACTGTAAATACCTACAAATAACTATCCAATTACAACTCAAAAATACTTGGAAAATAGTCTCACCCCAGTTATTCATACTCTACAAAATAAAACTAGAGAATGCTTGAATTTCTGGGCTTGATAGGCAGAGGTAATTTTCTAAAAATCGCTATCCTGCTGCAATTTCTATACATATTCGCAAAGCCCCAATGCCTAATCCTCCGAAAACTGTAAAAAAAAGTAATGCTATTTGTGCCTCATTTCTCCGGAACCAACACCATCCTCCCAGCTTAGTGTTGCTAGAGACTTAAAGTAGTTGTAAAGTCAGTACGTTTTATGCATTAGGATAAAAAAAAACTTCTGTGTGCCTCAGCCCCCCTAATACTTTCCTGAGCCCCATCTCTGCGAATCCCTCAGCTGTCCAGGACTCTCCCTCCTGATTGGCTGAGACACAGCAGCAGCGCCATAGGCTGTCAAACAAAGTCAGTTAGCCAATCAGGAGAGAGAGGGGGCGGGACTGAACTGCAGCTCCGTGTCTGAATGGACACAGGGAGCTGCAGCTCGACTCGGGTGATCCCATAGCAAGCTGCTTGCTGTGGGGGCACTCGACAGGAGGGAGGGGCCAGAAGCAGCGAAGAGAGACCCAGGAAGAGGAGGATCTGGGCTGCCCTGTGCAAAACCAC
Organism: Lithobates pipiens; assembly: GCF_037356315.1. NCBI lineage: Eukaryota > Metazoa > Chordata > Amphibia > Anura > Ranidae > Lithobates > Lithobates pipiens. The sequence goes on from NW_027507686.1 coordinate 204,987,225, forward strand.
TGCACAGAGTATGTAAGTATAACATGTTTGTTATTTTAAAAAAAAACACAAAAAAAAAAAAACTTTACAATCACTTTAAGTTGGACATACATAATACAATTTTCTTATTCAATTGTTTTTAGATTTACTTTCAACTATGCAGTGCAAGGACCTGCCTGATTACATGCAAATTGAAAGTGTTTAGGTTTGACCTTATATTATATGGTTTTGATAAATCTAAGGGGAAATTATACAATGTATGTATGGCCAGCCTTAGTATTCCCTAACATTTATGCACATTATTTTGCAACAAAAATGGTTATATTGCACAACTGGCTAAGGCCAACAGATGATAACGTAGGCAATGCAACAGAGTTGTAATATCATGTAATGAAACCTTGCGCATTTTGCCATATAGTCACCTCGTAACAGTGTTCCACAGCAATTCAATTACTTATACTTCCTTGAAAATACTCTCCCTCATAGCAAAATCATTCTCAGAAAATGACTTGTTCAAATCCTCTAACACCATCATCCTCAAAATAGTGGTGTGATATGCGGCAGGAATAAAAAAAAAATCAGGGAACTTCATACAAATTCTTCTTTAACCTCTTCAGCTTTGGAAGGTTTACCCCCCTTCATAATCAGGCCATTTTTTGCGATACGGCACTGCGTTAATTTAACTGACAATTGCACGATCGTGCAATGCAGTACACAAATAAAATTAATGTCCTTTTTTCCTAACAAATAGAGCTATCTTTTGGTAGTATTTGATCACTTCTGCATTTTTTGCGTTATAAACAAAAAAAGAAAATTTTTGAAAAAAAAAAAAAGAATTTCTTCTTTCATTTAGGCCAATGTGTATTCTGCTACATATTTTTGGTAAAAGAAATTCCAATAAGCATATATTGATTGGTTTGCACAAAAGTTATAGCGTCTACAAACTATGGAATTTTTTAATGGAATTTTTTTTTTTTACTAGTAATGGCGGCGTTCAGCGACTTATAGCAGGACTGCAACATTGCAGTGGACAAATCAGACACTAACTGACGATTTTGAAATTTTTTGGGAACCAGTGACACTAATAGAGTGATCAGTGCTAAATAATAGGCGCTGTAACTGTACTAATGACACTGGCAGGGAAGGGATTAACAGCAGGGGAAATCAAATGGTTAAATGTGTCCCCTGGCTGTGTTTTTTAACTGTGGTGGGGTGCTTGCACTGTCTTCTCCTGTCACAGAACATTGATCTGCCTTGTTTACATAGGCAGCTCGCTGTTCTGTCTGCCTTGGGAACGATCGGCAGATCCCAGCAGTCATCGGTCCGGAGGAACCACTGATTGGTTTCTGCTGTGTCCAATCACAGCAGGAGGTGGTCACCGGTAGTGCGCGGGCAAGCCCTAGACCCATGAAACGAAATCACGTACAGGTACATGATTTCGCGCTCAAGGGCCACCCTGACGCAGTATATATGTGTGGGGCTGTCCCGAAGCGGTTAACTACCTTGATCTAAGACATGCTACCACGGCCTAATTAGACCTTACATGTGTAGAGGCACAACAAACAAAATGAGAAAAGCTCTTATTACACACCAAATATACCCAATTAATCCCTAGGTAATATAATATTAGCACTTATGTCCTTTAACAGGTTGACTTTTTTGATTCAAAGGTGGCTGGATATTATTCCTCAGAGTGAAACAATCACCTATAAAGAGTTCAAAAACACCTACGGCAATACCCTCTAAACACAAGGTAATGCAACATGAGCTCCATACCCATATATAAGGCACAAATATATTTTACTCTGTAATCATTAACCACTTCAATACAGGGCACTTTCGCCCCCTTCCTTCCCAGCCCAATTTTCAGCTTTCATCGCTCTAGCACTTTCAGTGACAATTGCGCAGTCATGCTACACTGTACCCAAATGAAATTTTTATAATTTTGTTCGCACAAATAGAGCTTTATTTTGGTGGTATTTATTCACAACTCCGTTTTTTATTTTTTGCGATATAAGCGCAAAAAAGCGGAAATTTGGAAAAAAAAACAATATTTCTTTTTCTATTTTAAAAGAAATCCAATAAAATCAAATTTTGTTATAAATTTAAGCCAAAATGTATTCTGCTACATGTTTTTGTTAAAAAAAAATTCAGTTAAGTGTACAATAATTGGTTTGTGTGATCACGGACATATGTACGCAAATGATCATGTACATATGTGTGCAAGTGATCACGTACATATGTGTGCAGATAATCATTGGGACATGTGATTTTAGTGGGACATATGTGGGGGACATGTTTTTATTATTAGAGACATGTGTTTTTATTATTTGGGGACATGTATGTTTTGGGGACATGTGTGGGGACATTGTGTTTATACTGTGTGGTGTGTTTACTGTGTGGTGATTTGTGTGTACACTAGACTGGTGATCAGTGAGTAAAAAGCTGTAAACAACAGCTCATACTCACTGATCATCAGCCGGTTGCAGCGATCTGCTCTCCTCTCCTCAGCGATGACTTCTGTGTGAAGAGAGGAGGAGCCGATTGCCTAGCAACCGGCTGTTTGTTTACATCACATGACGGCCGTGATTGTACACGGCCATAATGTGATCAGGAGGGCCAATCACAGAGCCCTCCTGCCGATCTGAGATGCGCCGTGTCCGGGTGACACGGGCGCATCGGGATCGCGCCGCTGCGCGGGCACGCACGCGCGCGATCCCGCTCCTTCTGATGGACGTTCCTGAACGTCCTATCAGGAGTAGACGGCCCCCACCCGGCCGTATATGTGCATTGGCCGGGTGGGAAGTGGTTAAAGGCTGTAAACAAAAAAAAAAAAAAAAACCTGTAGGAGAAAGGCATAATGAGCTAGTATTATTACAAGCTCATTATAAAATACTTACCTTAGAACGAAGCCTTTCAGCGACTGTATTTAATGTAAATATCTCCTAAACGGCACACATTTAGGAAATATTTACACTACCCATAGGTAAGCCCTATTATAGGCTTACCTATAGGTAAGCATCTTCATAATAAGAAGTTTACTTCCTCTTTAAAGCAGAGTTCCACCCATTCAAAAGTCATTATCTGCAAAAAGTGTAGCTGCTGACTTTTAATAAACACTCACCTGTTCCACGGTCCAGCGATGCGGGTGCCCGAAGCCACGCTCCTCTCCACGGTACCGGAATTGTAACTGCAGGCGCCCGGCTATGGCTTCACAGCCAGGCACGCACTGTGCATGTGCGAGCCATGCTGTGCGTTGTGAATGGCTGGGCAATCTTCTGGGACTTGTGACATGTCCCAGAAGATTACAGGCAGGGAGGGGGTGAACTTTCACTCCAGGAGAGGAAGTGGGTGCCTGTCAAAACTGGCAAAAAAATGACATGCCAAATGTGGCATGTCAGGGGGTCACTAGTACTTAAAGTGGAAGTTAAATTTTTGGGTGGAACTCTGCTTTAAAGCACAGTTTGTTTAAAAAATTGAACTTTCTGCCGGTGATCCAATTGAGGTCAAGTCTATTTTTTCTAAAAACATGGATTCTTGGTTCACATATACTGTATTGCAATACATATTTAAGATGCCCAGCTGCATTAAAGGAGAAGTACAGCCTGAGCTCGTTTGGCTGGGCTTCTCCTAAGGGTCACAAGAGTGCAATTAGTTTTGCACTCCTGTGAACCGTTTTCAGCAGAGAGCAATCTGAAGTCCGCTCTCTGCGGATGTCACACAGATCGGTCCAGGCACTGTGTCATCCCGACTTTGGGAGTCTGAATCCGCCAGGTGCCTGGACTGATAGCCATCTCAGCCTCTCAGCGAGCCGCTGAGACAGCCGCTCCCCGCCCCTCCACAGCTCAGCGCTCCAGTGAGCGCGGAGGACAGAGCAGGAAAGCTGCTAATTGACAGACAGCAGCTCTCTGCTCAGGAAGCTGAGAGAACCGAGCCATCTGCGATGTTGGATCGCTCCATTACCAGTGAAGAGGCACTGGGGGGACAGATGCAGTATCGGTCCGATGCTGCATCCACCTAGGTAAGTATGAATCAGAAAAAAAATAAAAACCTATACTTCTCTTTTAAAGAGATTTATCTGTGCCCAATCTCTACTCTACTTTGCAAAATGCCAAATAATTACTTGCTCATAACGTATTTTAAAGGACAAATTGTGCCAATATGGGGGAAACAGACAAAGTTTGAGGAGAACTACAGACTAGTTTTGGCCACCAACCAGTACCATGCAATAGAACTGAAACACTTAAAGTGTTAGTAAAGGCTAACTACAACTATTTAAAAAAAAGGATCTTTGTACCTACCTTTTTTTTAATCTGGTCCAGTCCAGTCACATGATACAGTAACTTTGGCTCCTCTGCGTAAGGGAGGGCTCGACAACAGCTGTGGATTCCTGGAGCCACAATGTCACCATAGGCTCCTATGGCCCACTCATTGTCAGCATTCCAACTTCTTCCCTGCAGCAGCCGCTCACTGACATAAGAGAGCAGGATCTGCTGGATTATGTGACCGGACTGCAGCAGAATAGTATAAATAGAACAACATCATGAAGGTGCACACTGTTACTTGCAAAATTAACTTTTCATAAAAGAGAATTGCAAACTTTAATGGGTAAAGTGCACAAAGTAATCAAGTAATCCTCTCAGCAAATAACTTCATTCCCCAAACACTGTTCAATAACATAAAAGAACTTAACATATAATGCCTTGTCACATTTATCCCCCAGTAGTGAAGTGATTCATTATGGGTAGACATTTTTAATTTAGCAGTTGACTTTGCTGTGCCTACATATTAAATACCAGTCTGAAATCTGCTAATACAGTACCAGTGCAGTGAGTAATTTCTGTTTTATAATTAGAGACTCATGGCTTGGAGGCTTGGATTCTGACAATAATAATATAGGTTCTATGTAACATTACTTGTCTTCCTAAAAAAAAAAGAACCAGTTGTTGTGGGTATGGCTTATTGTGGGTATAGCCTGAAAGTTTATCTTCACAATTCCAAGCTTCGCTCTTGGAAAATTCAGCTGCATTTTAAATAATGCCTAAATATTTAGGCTCATACGAGGTTACCAACTACAAAATAACTTCATGCAAATAGCAATGATGATTTTCAAAACCTAATAGCTAGTAGCAAACATATTTCATATTACTGTCATCAGATCAGGATCAAGATATCAGGAAACCTGTCTGGTTACTGCCCAGTAGTAACTAATCAGACTTCTAATTTTGGCAATTAAAGTAATTGAACAAATGAAAAATGATTTCTAGTTGTCTTTTATGGGTTACTTGTAAGTGCAGTCCACTTTCTCCACTGCAGGTGGCACTCAACCTCAGCAGCATTGCAGAGAGAGAGAAAGTCAAGACGAACATGGTTACTCTATGATTTCCTGGGTCACTGGGGAGGTGATCCAGTTGGGTGCTGGCCGCTCATGTGACTCTGGCCGCTATCTTAGGTGTGGTGGAGTCTATTTAATTCCCTAGCTCCTGTATTTGGCATGCATTCTAGTATGTGGGTAATGTTAGGGCAGGTCACCCATCTGTGTTGTGCTTTGACTTCAAGTTTTTCAACTGCATCTGGATTAAGTGTGTGTTACTACCACCACACCACGATGCACCCACCCACATACTGAACATGATAATTACTTTTTGTCCTGTGATAAAAATGAAGCCTAAATATCCTATTTGAGAAAGGGGTTTCTATACCCTGAAATATTGGTTCTTAAAACTCTTATATTTGCCTCTTGGTGGCTACTATCCTATTATCTTTGTACACTAAGTGTAGGTTGCATGTATGCTATGTATTTAGATTGGACACAATGTACACTGTATATGTATGGTACACTCTTAACTTCATGTATATATGCAATATGTCCTATATCCATTTTAAAAATGTTTGTAAGACTCTATTTTTGCATCATACAATTTATACTGTGGCTGTGCTGAATCTGTTTTTAAATGAAGCATTAAATACTGTATTTAAATGATTCATTAAAGTGATTGTCCTCTAAAAAAAAGAGTACTGCTAGCAGGTAAAGGGTGCAGGGATCAAGAGGTTCTCAAAATTTAGAGTTTGGAATGCAGATAATACTGGGATGCCGTGGAGAGCCTCTGCAGTTTACGTATGTATTTGAAAATGTGTGCAAACTAAACACCTGTTTTTAATGCATACTGTTATGCCTCGTACATACAATCGGCGACAAAACTATGGAATTTTGTCCAAAGGTGTTGTCTCAAACTTGTCTTGCATACACACACGGTCATACAAATGTTGGCCAACAATTACAAACATAGTGACGTACTAGATGTACTACGTGTTTTTTCAGCTCTTTAGTGCCCCCCTTGGGCTCCTTCTGCTAATTTTGTGTTAGTAGAAGTTTATTGAGTGTTGATTCGCGCTTTTCTTTTCACATTTTTCATTTAGCGCTTTTCAGTTTGTGCTTTTCGTTTCGTGCTTTTCAGTTCGTTTCTGAACGGCCGTTCATCAACCAACCATGTTGAGGAATCAGAGGAGATAACGTGTTATTTATTATTGGCCTTGGAGTTATTGGTTTGACATTATTGTCCTATGGCCAGTCCGTGCCTGGGCACCATACGCTCCTGCTGCTGTCAGTCAAATCCTGTGAAGTTGGTGTGGGGGGCGTGACTATGGACACACATAGCCGAGCTTAGGAGCGTGTCCACATGGGTGCCCCCTCAGCACTCGGCTTACTGAGGTGGCTCTCAGAAGAAGGGGGGGAGAGCACCAGTGGAGGACTCTGGAAAAGATGAGGGACCACTCATGACCAGGGACCACTTGCACAAAGCAGGTAAGTAGAACATCTTTTTTAAAGCAAAAAAATAAGCCTTTACAGTCACTTAGCTTTTATTGTTACCAATATGTATTTTCCAGATCAACATTCCATAGTGAGCATTGTACATTCACCAGGTGACTTTATTATTATATTCAAGGATGAAGAGAGGATTTTGTCTTAGTAGAGGACCACACATACGGTTCCAGCTCTGGTACTAGTGGTAAGGTATTGTTCAAATGAACAGGAATCAGCTTGACCCTCCTTCTCCCTCATGCTGCTCTTTTTCTACCTGTTCTGCTCTTACCTGGTTAAAGAAAAGACAGCAGAAGAGATATCTAAATACTAATAGGAATTCCTGGTAAGTGCTGCTAAAGTGCTATGATTATGCAGTGTGCTTTTAAAGCGGTAGTAAAGTCGCATGGATGATATAAAATAATGTGCCCCCCTGCAGGTTTAAGCCCTAATGTACTAGCATTCACTGCATATGAGTACACTATGCCAAACTTACTGACAAATGGAGTCCTCCAGCGATGTGCTGTCAGGGCTCTCCCAGGTCCCCGGTGCTTCCATCTTCACTCAGTCTTCATTGTGGGATTCGCATCTCTGGGTGCTTGATTGGCCGGACCGATGTGATGTCACCTCCGTGGTAGTTACATCGCTGTAGCACACAGAGTGGGTCGTTAATGTGGTCTGAGCTGCACATGTGCAGTTTAGATCACATTTCCCGCTGACAGGCAGGGGGGACATGTATGACAGAAGAGAACTCTAGGGTTAACTCATCTAACCCTAGAAAAAGTCTGTGAGGGTCTCTAAGAGGGTTGCATGGATGGCAAGGCTGTGTGCTGAGAATAACGTAATGAATGATGTTGGCCAACACTATGGAGCACAGCTCCTTCCAGATCCTAATAGTTAAATATAAATGCCTGAAATCAGTTCTTGGTAGTGTGGGAGTGTGTGGTCCGCCCAAATGGATCACATAACAGCAGCCAAAAGTCATATAAGGGGAGCACAGAGGAAGCTCTAAGACAATCTATAGTATAGTGCCCTTATACCATGACTAGGTACTCCGTGGTTTGGACTTCCATATGTGTCAATGGACTGCACTACTGGGGTGGTCCCGTGTGACATGGGTAACCACCCCCCCCCCCCCCCCCCGCATACATATACAGTCAACATGACCAGTATTCAAAGCACAATAGGGTTTCTAACACTCAGTACCCCTGGTCCATGGGTCTGGCTTTCTGGTGTGTAAATAACGGCTTTCAGGCTGATCCTCCTGAGGCATAAGTCATGCACAGTATGATGGTAAATCTAAACTGCTATCCGCGTGTGACAGGTAGCTGCGGTGGATCCAAATTACATTCTGGCCAGCTCAGGCAGGTCCAGCAATGTTGCTAGTGAACCATGTGGTAGCCCACGGAGTCAACATATTTTGTTATGCCCACCAGAACTTCGCCCAGCGATACGCTGTCAGGGCTCTCGCTTTTCCCCAGCACTTCCATCTTCACTCGGTTTTCTTTGCGGGTTTCGCATCTCTGGGCACTTGATTGGCCGGACAGATGTGGCACACAGAGCAGGCCATAAATGTGGTCTGTGTGGACCGCATGTGTGGCTCAGATCACATTACCCAATGACAGGGGGGACATGTATGACAGACAGCCTGCCTGTCACCGGATTTGGACAATTCTCAGTTAACTACCACTTTAAGAGCTCATGTACTGTACAATTGAGTGGAGCAGAGGCAGGTTGCAGATAGCAATACATTTTTTAAATTTCAAATATGCATCAGCCACTAATCAAAAATCAGCATAGCTTTCTAAGCAACCCTCAATAATAAACCTTCTTATCTATTTATTAATGGTAGCAGCTTAAGGATTTAAATTAATGTTGTTTGAGAGAGTTCAGTTCCTCTTCAAATAAATACAGCTGGCCGGGAGCACTGTTATCCATATGACGTCTTCACAGTCACGCATCTCATGCATGCCCTAGGGACCGTGCAGCTGGTACAATGTGATCGCTGTGACCAATCACAATGATGACGTCAGTTGCACCCAATGGCTTTCATTCATAGCTATTCAATGTGTAGTATTTTGTTCTATGTGATTGGTCACAGGGATCATATGGTACACGGCCAATCACAGTAGACCTATGCCATGTGATAACTGTGGTCAAACACAGCTATCACAATAGTACAAAATGGCTCATGAATGGATTCCAAGTAAAACTGTTTTATCTGAGGGAAATCCTGAAAACATGACCTGTTGGGACATCTTGGAGACTGGAGTTGAGAAACACGGGTCTAAATAATCCACACTGATTTGGTTTATTTAAAGAACTGTAGCAGAATACATTTGTCCTAGATGTATCTCTCTCTGAAGTAAGATTAGCTCTCTCTCTCTCCCAAAACAATTATAAAAATGTAATTTGGGTACAGTGATACATAACTGAGTAACTGGCATTCAAAGTGTGACAGCGCTGAGAGCTGAAAATTGGCAAAGGAAGCGGGTGAAAGTGTTCTCTATTGAAGTGGTTAACTTATACCATAGTCTCCTAATAATTTACACTTAAGGGAATATTCATCAAGGGTGGAATTGCTTTTTTAATGTAAATTCATCTTCCATGGAAACATTTTCTGTTCATTGTATTTATGAATAACTTTACCACCTTGAAATCAATGTTTTGAGGCTATCATTCAAAGTACTTCCTCAGTTTTCTATATGTTTTTCAGTCCTTCCATCATCATGCTGACAGCTCTCTGTACGTTCTCTGCATTTATGAAAGATATAAGCTTTAAAAAAATGGGGACACATTTTTCCACTAAAAAAGTCCTCTAGGTTATGTATGTAGAGGGACTTTGAGCACTTTGGGGGAGGACCTTTACGGATTAAAACAAACTCCATAATGAATGATGTCTCCTTAAGACTCCATATAATTCAGTAGAATTATCTATAATAATGAAAGTACTACTGATAATAACCTTTAATAGATATGTTAATTATTTATAGACTTAAAGCCAAACTGCAGCCATTTTTTTTTCTTTATTGTCGTATTGTGTTTTGAATAGACCGGGGAAAGGTAAGAACCCTTGACAGGTTTGTATTGCAGTAGGTGTGTCCACTGGGGAAATTTGCCTTCACTTCATGGAATCTCTCCAATAAGGACACAGATAAAAACATATTTTTAGAAGAATAGGGAAGGGTTCTGCTAATCTTTTTTTTGTTGCCTAGGACTTTCTGTGTCATTGACTACTACATCCTTCTTGTGCATGGAGGCCACAGGTACAGGGAAGTGAGTACTGACATACTGGTTGTTTATTACCGTATATGTTTATTATATGTACTGTATTTAAATAATATCTAGCAACCGCCTAGTTAGGTTGCTAGGCTGTTAGGCAAATTTTGTTTTTTGACTTTTTTTGAAAAATGTGGGCTGTTTTGAATCTCACAGGCTGCAGGTTTGATTGCTCCTGCTTCTAGAGGTTTCTGGAAACATAGGAGGTTGGGCAAAACAAGTGGGCAACCTGAATACATGTTGCGCTTTCTGGGAGGGGGTGCCCAGTAGGTGGCCAGAGGTAAATAGTAAATAGAGGTACCTATAGGTAAATAAATAGAGGTTAGTCTGAGCATTAGAGAAGCAGGGATTTCTTCCTGTTGGAGAGATTCCACCCATCTGGGTTAGGGTAATAACCCCCCTGTAGTAGTTCCACTGACTCAAGCTGTTGTTCATCGAGGTCCGAGGTGTGACATAGCTGAAGGGCCTACTTCTAAATATCTTTTTATTGAAGCTGATCAAGGGAACTCTCACCTAAGGGTGATACAAAAAGGGTATGCCACTTGCCCCCATCTATAGCTGGCTATCACGTTAGGAAGCATTGGAAGGCTAACAACAGTTATAAACAAGGCCAAGAATAAATACAAGGGAAAAAAAACAAGATTATCTTACCAACAAGCCCTCAGACAACCAAGTAAACATGTCTAACAGTATGGGAGCAGGGGTTTAGCCTGCACACATTTGCAAATGCATAAACCACAGAGCCTCAAGGTACCCTGGTATCTGTGGTACCTAACACTAACTTATAAGTGTCCCCACAGTGGAGGCATATGCATTCTGATGGATAGGTGAGAGCAGATGGACTGAAGGGAAGCCACCCCTTCTTAAACATACAGGGGCACACTGAACACCCAGCATATAGCAAAATGGCTGCAAAAGCATCAGTGCATTGCCTGACCATAAAACACAACAGTGATACAAAAAGTGTACGCCACTTGACTTCATTTATAGCTGGCTATCACGGTAAGAAGTATTGGAAGGCTAGCAACAGTTATAAACAAGGCCAAGGATAAATCCAAGGAAAAAAACAAGCTTAACTTACCGACCAGCCCACAGGCAACCAAGTAAGCCTGTCTAAAGCCGCGTACACACGGGCGGACTGTCTGTCCAACTTAGTCCAATGAAACACATTTCAGTGGACAGTCCGCTCGTGTGTGGGCTTCAGCTGACTTTTACAGCGGACAGTCTGGCGGACTAAGTCTTTCGGAATTTCCGTAATATTGTCCGTCCAACTTTGGTTTCAGCGGACAGTCCGCTCGTGAGTAGGCAAGTTGGACGGACTACGTATGGCGCATGTTCAGAAAGGATTTACGCGGCCAAAGGTTGCATTGCAGTGTATTGGACGTCGTATTTCTAGTCCCGTCGTACGTGCTGTACACGTCATCGCGCAAGCTTTCAACGGACTGTCTGTTCATCGTGTGTGGTCAAGTCCGTTCATTCAAAAGTAGGACGGACTGTCCGTCGGATTGTCTGACGGACTTAGTTGGCCAGACAGTCCGCCCGTGTGTACGCGGCTTAACAGTATGCATTAAGAGCAGGGGTTTGTTAGGTAAGTTAAGCTTGTTTTTTTCCTTGGATTTATTGTTGGCCTTGTTTATAACTCTCACCTAAGGACCTGGTCTGGAGAGCTCACTGAAAAGTGCCTCTTGGAAATTGAAAAGGGTCTGGCTGTCCTGGGCCATTGTGAGCATTCACCTCTCGCTCATTGAAGAGTGTCCGGTGGATACTGGAAGGAGGCATCTGGTGATCCTTTGAAGTTGTGAGTACTGACCTGAGCTCAGGGTCCAAGTGACTGTGTGCTGTTTCTTTTTGGTGAAAGAGTCAATGGTAGTTCTGACTGGGATAGAAACAGTTCTGGCATCTGTACGGGCTCCTGCATAGAGAGGGTTTAGTAACGCTTAGCAAAGTGGAGTGTTCTCCTGCAAATATTCAGCAAATCTAGAGTATCCCATATCACCCTACACCCTATCCAAGTTCATCAGAAATAAAAAATCCTAAAAAAAGAACATCTCCTAGGTGAGGTAATGAGCCAGAGTGAATGAACCGTTGCTGTGCCCCTGGTTGCCTCTGCACTAATCTTGGGAAGGAACCAGTTATATTACAGCGGCTCTTGCAGGGGTAGCGCTACAACTAAAATGTACATAACCTTCTTCACTCTATACATAACTAGAATTGGGTTGATTGATGTTCATCACTGGGGACAAAGCTGTCTTACTGATCTTGTAGTATATATATATTTTTTAATAGGTTTGGTACCTCCTCCCCTCAAAACAAAACAAAACAAAAAAAAGTTTTCCTTGCTAAAATACAGCCTGCAGCATCAAATTATACAGTTTTCTATTATACTGAAGTTTGACATCACTTGCTATTGTCTGCAGTATAATAAATAAAGAGAAAAGTGACTTGATATTGCAGGGCTTCTATCAAACTCAGGTGAATTGGAGATGTGTGGGTTTGGCCAGCTTTGATATATGTGCCCCTTGGATATTAAGAGCAGGAATTCTGCTTTTGATAAGGATTTTTTTTTTAGGTGCACCAGCATGAGTACTGTGAATGAAAACCTCCTATGTGAATTTTAAAGTATTTTTGTTCTATAATCAAACACTTTCAGACAAAACATAGTCCTCTATGACAAGCACCTTTTCCTCTATATCTATAGTTTGTTACCATCTTTTCATGAGGTGAAGGAAGATGAGTGATGATGATGACAAAAAATTCCACTACAGTGGGACCTTGATTTCATAACATTACAAAGAGCAATCATGTTAGTAATGCTATCAGCTAATCGCATTTCAGCTTTCAGCAACTTACTCAGATCAGTAAAGGAGGAGTTAAAGGGGTCACAGCAAAAAGACGGTAACTTTAAAATTTTCGGTTATACAGTATATCCTATCGTGTTCAAAAAAATCTGCTCATTCAATTGGTGCAAAAAGGAGGCAGCTCTAAGTTTTCATTTCCATGAGGCTGATTTACTAAAACTTGAGAGCGCAAAATTTGGTGCAGCTGTGCATGGTAGCCAATCAGCTTCCAACTTCAGCTTGTTCAAATAAGCTATGACGAAAAGAAAACCTGGAAGCTGACTGGTTTCTATGCAGAGCTGCATCAGATTTTGCACTCTCCGGTATTAGTAAATCAGCCCTGTGTGCCTCAACAGAAGGAGCTTCCTGTCTGCAACGTAGAATGTTGGACTAAGAGAAATCTATTTAAAATAATTTTTTTCACATTTTTGTTTGGCATTAGATGGACAGGAGGGTCCAACCAGAGTGAATAGCAGAATTTGAACTTGAAAAGATAAAATAATTTTATATTTCCATTTGGAAATATATTAATAAACCATTTGCTCCTAAATTTGGTGTTTGTTGTAATTATTTAATTCCTGAAACAAGGATTAAAAAAAAAAGATTTCCACAAAATGTGGTGCAAAAAGGGGTAATTCCAAAATTGAAAAAAAATCCCTGCTCTATGGAAAATATATTTTTGTATGCTGAAAGTGTTGGATCATGTGTTAATACAGTACATGACCAACAAGGTCAAACTCAAATTGAAAAAAAAAACAGTTTTTTTTCTAGTTTGCCAAAAGTTAGCAAAACTGGGAATACCTCCTTGTCATTGCAAGCCCTTTAATTCTGAATATTTGTTCCTTGGTTACTGTAATCTTCACAATTTTAAATTGTATCCAAGAAATTCTCTAAGGATGATTTATATCTACAATGGTTCTATAAATAATATAATATAATTTAAAAAAGGAAAATTACATCTCTTCCTAAAAAGTAATGGTAACCTCTAACTCCAAGAGATTGATTTACTAAAGGAAAATACAGGCATACCCCACTTTTAAATACACAATGGGGTTTATTTACTAATGCTGGAAAGTGTAAAATCAGGCTCACTTCTGCATAGAAACCAATGAGCTTCTAACCCCAGTTTGTTCAATTAAGCTTTGGTAATAAAACCTGGAAGCTCATTGGTTTCTATGCAGAAGTGAGCCTGATTTTGCACTTTTCAGCTTTATTAAAAAAAAAACCACATTGTGTACTTAAAAGTGGGGCATGCCTGTAGAGTGTGCACTTTGCAAAGTGCAGTTGCACTCTTCAAGTGCAGTAGCTCCAGAGCTTAGTAAATAAGGTAAAGCTTGACTTAGGAACTAAAACCCCATCACATACAAGGAAAATTAAAAAAACTAAATTTTTGCTTGCTCGTGATTGGATGATAGAAGTCAGCAGAGCTTCTGCTGATTTACTAAGCTCTGGAGCAACTACAACTGCACTTTGCAAAGTGCAGAGTCTATTTGCCTTTAGTAAATCAACCCTTTAGTTTAATGCATAGAAAATTATATTTTAAAATCAAAGAGAAATGCTCCTACGGGCTTTTAAGCAGCAAAACATTTATCTAAGGTTCAGTATGACCCTCTTTTTTGCTGCTTAAAAGCCCTTGGGAGCATTTCTCTTCTGTTTGTTATAACGTTTGGGGCATGAAGCACCTCTATACCCATGTGGGTGGAGTCTCTCTCTTTGTAGAAAAGGATATTTAATTTTTTTCTGTATGTGACCACTTATCCTCAGAGTGTTTTTTGTGAGTGTTTGTAATAGTCAGGAGAAAAACCTCAAATTCCATAATGTGGTGTGCTCTGTGCAGGTATTGAATCCTGCCGTACAAATTTGCTGCTCCATCTGCACAAAAAATAGATAAAGTGTTAATTTGTTATATTTTGTTATTTCATGTTATAACTTGATCATGTTTAATGTTTTTAAATAGATCAAAAGATCTTTATATAGAGGCTTGGTAGGACTAATTACATTTTGGCAATGAGAAATGCCTGGGTATCTATTTAGATGTTCCTCCTGGTGATGTGAAAAATTCAGCTCCTATAAAACATTTTTTTAAAGCAAACCTTTCCTCAAAAATAGCTTTGTTCCATTTTAATCACTCCACCCTCCACAATCAAAAAAAAATATTTTTTTTTTCTTATGCCCCAGCTCCATTCCCTGCCTCTACGACATAGACCCTACGCCTGGTGCCTCCTAGGATATGCACACCCCATATCCCAGGAGACATCAGCTTCCACTCTGTGACAGGAGGCTAACCCTGGTGGCACGTCATCATGGAGCCAGCTGGCAGAACCTGGAAGAAACACCCAGCTTCCTCTGACAAAGGAAGAAGGATGGCAGTGTAAAACATGCCATGTGGCAGCGGAGCAATCAAAACAGACCAACAATGCATTTGCTGGTCAAGTTTGCTTATAGTGGACACCTTAGCAAGAAAGGTAAGAGGGGAGTGATAACAAATAAAATTCATGGGAATGCCGTTGCTCTTTAAAGCCCATATTTAGGAGAAATAAAAACACATTCCACTCCCTAAAATCACCCACCCCCCCTTTTTCCCCATTCATTCACAGTTAAGCAATCCTGAGAGAAGGTCAGTAACACAGTTACTGAGTGATTAATCCACTATGGGGATAGTGAAATATTTTTAAAATTGTGTTACTACCATACATGTGGCATGTATTGACATCATTTTGGGTTATGCCAAGTATATTACAATGCATGCACTACACCAATGCTTGCCTCTGCATTCCACGCCACTGTACCAATGTGGACTTCTGTGCTTGTCACCACTGCAGATAAGTATAAGGGGGGCTGGGAGGAAGCTGCAACCAGAAGGTCTTTTACCTAAATGCATAGAATGTCTTTAGGACCACTTTAATAGTAGCAGATATCTGTTTGTAGGCAAGTGGCCTACTGCCTAGCTACGGGTAAGGGGTTTACACTTTACCACTTTCCCTGAGTGTGTGTTTGCAGGCTTTTTGCTGGGGTTCCGCCTCCCTCCTGTGAGATATAAAGAGAAGAGGTCCACATCCCAGGGGAGCCAGGACCTAAAGAGCAGACAGGACATCTGCATGAGTAATGTGAGACCTGTGGTCCACCACTGAAAGCTAACTCCCTGGGACATCCCAAGGACATAGTTACATAGTTAGTTACATAGTTAGTCAGGTTGAAAAAAGACACAAGTCCATCCAGTTCAACCTTAAAAACAAATAAATAAAATAAAAAATAATCGTACAATCCAGATACCCAATTTTATGCCCACAATTGATCCAGAGGAAGGCGAAAAAAAAACCCAGCAGA
The DNA here is from genome assembly GCF_037356315.1 of Lithobates pipiens. Taxonomy (NCBI): domain Eukaryota; kingdom Metazoa; phylum Chordata; class Amphibia; order Anura; family Ranidae; genus Lithobates; species Lithobates pipiens. Next base: position 205,003,449 of record NW_027507686.1, read on the forward strand.
GCATGCTCCAATTTGCTACAGCAGGGGAAAAAAATTCCTTCCTGATCCCCCAATAGGCGATCGGATTTTCCCTGGATCAACTTTACCTATGTTAGTACCTAGTTATATTATGTACCATCAGGAAAGTATCCAAGCCTTTCTTAAAGCAATCTACTGAACTGGCCAGAACCACCTCTGGCGGGAGTCTATTCCACATTTTCACAGCTCTAACTGTGAAGAAACCTTTCCGTACTTGAAGATGAAATCTCTTTTCCTCTAGACGTATAGAGTGCCCCCGTGTCCTCTGGGTTGACCGTACAGAGAACAACTCAACACCAAGTTCACTATATGGACCCCTAATGTATTTGAACATGTTGATCATATCCCCCCTTAATCTCCTCTTCTCAAGAGTGAATAAATTTAGTTCCTCTAATCTCTCCTCATAGCTGAGATCCTCCATGCCTCTTATCAGTTTGGTTGCCCTTCTCTGCACTTTCTCCAGTTCCCCGATATCCTTTTTGAGAACTGGTGCCCAAAACTGAACGGCATATTCCAGGTGAGGTCTTACTAATGATTTGAACAGGGGCAAAATTATATCTCTTTCTCTGGAGTCCATACCTCTCTTAATACAAGAAAGGACTTTGCTCGCTTTGCAAACAGCAGCTTGGCATTGCATGTTGTTATTGAGCTTATGGTCTACCAAAACCCCCAGATCCTTCTCCACTATGGATTCCCCCAGTTGTACTCCCCCTAGCATGTATGATGCATTAATATTCTTAGGCCCCAAGTGCATAACTTTACATTTATCAACATTAAACCTCATCTGCCACATAGTCGCCCAATTAGACAGAGCATTGTGGTCGGCTTGTAAATTGGAGACATCCTGTAAAGACGTTATTCCACTGCATATCTTGGTGTCATCTGCAAAGACAGAAATATTACTTTTGATCCCAGACCCAATATCATTTATAAAGATGTTAAAAAGTAAGGGTCCCAACACTGAACCTTGGGGTACACCACTGAAAACCTTAGACCATTCAGAGTAAGAGTCATTAACCACTACTCTCTGAATTCTGTCTTCTAGCCAATTTTCTATCCATTTACAAACTGATATTTCTAAACCAGTAGACTTTACCTTACACATGAGCCGTGTGTGGGGAACTGTATCGAATGCTTTTGCAAAATCCAAGTATACCACGTCCACCGCCACCCCTCTGTCCAAGGTTTTACTTACCTCCTCATAAAAAGAAATCAGATTTGTCTGGCAACTTCTGTCTTTCATGAATCCATGTTGTCTGTTGCTTAAAGTGTTTTTGTTCAGCAAGAACTCGTCGATGTGGTCTTTTATTAAACGCTCCAGTATCTTCCCAGCTATAGAAGTTAAGCTAACAGGTCTATAGTTACTTGGTAAAGACTTTGATCCCTTTTTAAATATAGGCACCACGTTCGCCCTGCGCCAATCCAGTGGGACTATTCCCGTCATTAATGAGTCCCTAAAAATTAGATACAATGGCTCTGAAATTACAGAGCTCAATTCTTTTAGGATCCGTGGGTGGATGCCATCAGGGCCAGGTGCTTTATCCACCTTTATTCTGTCTAAGTATTTCTGGACCATATCACTTTTGAGCCATTGTGGATCATTTGGGGCTGTGTCACTATCACCCCCATTATGGACATGCGCTCCCCCATGCTCTTTTGTGTACACAGAGCTGAAGAAAGTGTTTAATAAATTAGCCTTCTCTTTGTCCCCAGTCACCAACTCTAGATTGTTTTGTAAAGGGCCTACATGCTCAGACTTGACCTTTTTACTATTAATATATTTGAAGAATTTTTTGGGGTTTGTCCTACTATCTTTTGCAATCTGTCGTTCGTTTTGAATTTTTGCATCCTTGATTTCTTTTTTACATATTCTGTTAATTTCTTTGTAACATTTAAATGACACTAGTGATCCTTCATTTTTATATTTTTTAAAAGCTCTTCTCTTACAGTTTATAGCTTTTTTAACTTTGGCCGTGAGCCACATAGGTTTTGTTTTTAGCCTTTTAAACTTATTGCCCATGGGAATATACTTTGCAGTGAGGTCCCCAACAGTCTTTTTGAAGAATTCCCATTTCTGTTCTGTGCCCATTGAAGCGAATATTCTCTCCCAGTCTAAGTCCTGGAGAGTAGCCCTCATCCTCGGAAAATTAGCTCTCTTGAAGTTAAGTGTTTTTATCTTGCCCGTATGTATTTCTTGTTTAGCGCTAACATCAAAGGAAATCATGTTATGATCACTGCTACCCAGGTGTTCCTTTATCTGGACATTAGTAATAAGCTCCGCATGGTTTGAGATTACCAGGTCCAACAGAGCTTCATTCCTAGTTGGGGCCTCAATAAACTGGACCATAAAATTGTCCTGTAATAGGTTTATCATTTTTTGCCCTTTAACTGTCCCAGCAGTGCCATTACTCCAGTCAATTTCTGGGTAGTTAAAATCCCCCATTATTATCACTGTCCCAGCCCTTGCAGCCCTTTCCATCTGTGCAAGGAGCTGAGTCTCCACCTCCTCATTCACATTGGGTGGTCTATAACAAACTCCAACGATTAACTTTGAACTACACCCATCTAAATGCAGTTCCACCCATAATGCTTCGGACTCATCACACTCTCCATCCACCAGGTCCTCTTTCACACTTGCTTTGAGATCACTTCTCACATAGAGACAGACCCCGCCACCTTTCCTGTTTACCCTGTCTCTCCGAAAGAGTGCATAGCCAGGAATATTAATAGCCCAGTCATGTGAGGATTGAAGCCAAGTTTCAGCAATACCGATTACATCATAGCTCTCCTCATGCACCACAGCTTCCAACTCACCTATTTTGCTTGGCAGACTTCTGGCATTGGTGAACAAACACTTTAATGCATTATTACATTTTGCTCTGGTGTTTTTCATATTATTTTTAGTAGTACAAATTGCACTATAGTTTTCAATGGCTGTTTGCAACATGGGAAATGTCTTGTCACCTGCCATATCCCACCCCCCATCTATCCCCATTCCACCCTCCATTAATGTCTGACCCCTAACTGACCTGTCTGCCCAATGTACTTCTGGTTCATCTCCATACGAACCTTTCCAAGGATGGACTATTCCTAATATTACTTCACCTGTCCAGGTAACCTGGGCCAGTTCTAGTTAGGTGTAGTTAAGTTGAGGACAGTATTGCATGTCATACATGTTCTATTGAACTTTTAGTAAAGTTGGATCAACTACCATGAACCTGATCTGAAGTTATTCAAAGGGGTGCATGTTGGGTCTTGGTGTATTCCTAAAGAACATGGGTCTGTAATAGCACTATGGGGTATGTGTGATGACAGAAAAAATCATGGGGATGCCGTTGCTCTTTAAAGCCCACATTTAGGAGAAATAAAAACACATGCCACTCCCTAAAATCACCCCCCCCCCTTTTCCCCACTCATTCACAAATTTAAACAATCCTTTCAAAGCCCCTTTTTACTTTAATAGAAAGGTGGGAAAATCAGCTTACATACCAATTCAGCTGCCTGCTGTATCTTTTAATTTACTGATAACACTTGCAATTTTCACAAAACCCCAACTTTGCTGTAGGATTTCTTTAAGTCAAGTTTAATACTGAAAATGTAAAATAAATCAAACAATTTAATATCAGACAAGATATGTACTGCACGTAGTTCATTGTGATAAATGAGGCTCAGCATTCTATTACAGTCTGCTCAAAATGTACTTACAGTGTTTTTTAGATTCTATAAAGCTAAATTGTTTTCACCATATGGTTCACAGCAGTGAAAAGATCCTGCCTATGCATCTCTAATTTCAGTATTTCTATAACTAACAATTACAGGTGAGATAAATGTGGTGGAGTATTTAACCATATTTAGCCGTGTTAGCCAGAGATTCATGAAGAAAGTTTGGAGTTAGTGTTATCCTTTATTGAGTTATTCAAGATGCACGCTTTCAGGATGCCTTAGATCCCTTCTTCAGGCTTGATATATATCTGGAAATGGCTCTGAAACCCACATATTTATATACAGAGTTACAAGGAGGAGCAAAACAATATAAAAATGTAATAAAATAGAACCCTTTCTTTCTTGACACACTTGGGTGGTAGAGGCTATTGTAAAGAATTATGCTGTAGGGATCAGTTTAAAAGGGTTATTGGGGTAATTGACTCCAAAATAAGATAAATAAGATGTCCAGGTACACCCCTAACCTTAAGTAAGTCTTTTTGAAATGTTCTTATAGCACAAAAGTAATGAAATACAATTGTTAAAAAATTTAATTATTTTCTTGACACACTTGAATAGTAATAATTACAAATAATTAGGATGTTTCTTTAATTATTAGACCCCATGTATGCGGGACGCTGAGGCAAAGTCCTCCGGACAATTTTTTTTGACACCTTAAAACCGGCATTTAAAACGCCTGTTTAGCCGTGTTTGCATGCCGCATCTAGCCATGTTTAACCGCGTTTGCGTCTAGAAGCATTTGTTAAGATTACCTAATTTAAGACCCTCCCCAAGCTCAAAAAACATTGTAAGTTAACTATTTCAGCCATTTTGTCCAGAGTGAGTAGAAGCAGCAGAGAGAGCAGTTGTCTACTTGTATTTGCCTCTATTTCTGTGCTTTTTTTGGAAATGGATCCCATAATGAGCATATGTGAGATAATGCTCCTGACATTGCTCTTGAGGAGGCTAGAATGACGTATAAAATTGTGTAAGAGGTCCAGAGTCAGAGTTCGTTGTTATTGGACCCATCCTTTGATTGCGAAGTGAATGTCGACAGGATATTTTGTAAACGTGAACGTACAGCTGCGTACCTACTACAACACATTTTTTTAATTTTACACACATGGCCATTGCCACATTTGACCTTCTACTTGAAAAAGTATGACCCAGTCTGACACGCATGGACACCAACATAAGGAAGAGTGTGTCACAAGAGGAACGTCTGTTGGTGATGATCACCAGGTATGTGCATATCTTTATAGATATATATATATATATAGCTATATAGATGTACAGATGTATTATTTTTGTTTTTCCTTTATTTTTTGTATTTTTTCATTGTTTTCCATCATATTTTTGTCTTTTCAGGTCTAAAATATAGGGTACCTTTAAAAATGCTTATAGTAGTAGCATAATATGAAATATTTTAGTACACCATTTGGCTCTTGTTTCCCTCCTCTAAAACCTAGGTGCGTCTTATGGTCAGGTGCATCTTATGGTGCGAAAAATACGGTAATCCTCGGCTTGCAGGAGCTCTCAGCTTAAGCAGCCATCTTAGGTCCTAGCCAAACCAGGTCCCTCAAATTACCTTTCTTACAGCTTTTTGTTAATTTCTCCTTTGTGGTCCCTCTGTTACAGCTTCCAGGGGACGGTAGATAGTTTTTCTTTTCTCAATTCCTGTCTACCAGCATGTAGAGCCAACATTTGCCCGTATTTACAAAAATTATATGGTTAGTGCCTTTCATATCTTTTTATACTTTTTTCCACTCATATTGCAGATGCAGTGGCCTGGACAAGTGGATCCATGTGATATTGTGGCATTTGTCATAGTAAGCAAAAGATGTGACTCTTTAGCCATTTTTTTAAATTGCTGTATGTGGTCCTCTTTGGTAGATCATCGTTACTTCTTGTCCTGCTGACAGTATACAATAAAAATAATTTTTTGTTTATGCTACAAAACAGATGGACTTCACCAGGAACTGTCCTTAGCTACATAAAAATGGGGCAAAAGCACACAAAAGGGTAGTGAACAGCCAAAATTGATATGGTTGAGTTAGCCTAACAATGGTATAATGACATACTGTATATAGTCTTTATATATAGTTATTTAACTTACTGATCCTAAAACAAATTCCCTTAAATTTTATGCACAAAATGTATTTCCCCGACCCACGCTCTCTAGGATATGTCCAAATGTCCTTTTTTTTTCTTTTTTTTTATAATATATTAATACATTACTTCTGTGTAGAACATAAAGCTCAGAAGAATATATACATTTCAAGAGCTATACCTTTAAAACAGAATGATGAATTAATTTACTTAAGTAAAGTTAGGTTTACTCTAATAGCATTTCTAAACCTCCGCTCAGCTTAGAGAATTTAACCAAAATATCTACCTAGCAGTTAGAGCTAAGCCATTCACTTAACAGATGTGCGCTACTAAAATAAATTCAATCATATAAAGATGTCGTTGTTGGGTTCTGGAGAAGAAAATCTCCATCAGCCTGCAGTCACATTCACCTATTTCTCCTAGAAATTATGCTCTCGAAGCATGCTATCCGTACAAACAAATTGCACAATTTTTGTATTCCATTTATTACCTGGTAACGACAGCCCATGTTAGAAAAGCAGGCTTTTTCAATAAGTAAGAGAAAGTGCTGTGCCTACAGCATATGGCATCTAATCAAAATTCATCTTTCAGTAATCTGACTATGTCATGAGCTTATGGGCTCTACTAAGGGGTGCTGTGGCTGTAGAGCATTAGTTGACAACTTTCTATATTAGGGGTACGCAATGTTGGCACTCTAGCTGTGATGAAACTACAAATCCCATCATGCCTCTGCCTAAGGGAGTCATACCTGTGGCTGTCAGAGTCTTGCAATGTTTCATGGGATTATTCGTTTTACCACAATTCAAGTACCAAGGTTGGCTACCATTGTTCTAGATACAGGGGGCCACAAGCTTGCCCCCTGAAATGTAATGCTAGTCTAGATAAGACTATTAGGCCGGTCATAATGTGTGGATGTTATACAGATGTGGTTGGGGATTTGGAACATACTTTGAGGGACAATCAAGAGACTAGAAACATGTTACATAAGATTTCTAGAGATGACTGCAATTATTTCTGCTTTACGCATCAATGCTTCTACATTTGTGCTTCCCCCCTTAAAAATGTTGTCAACACATTATTCCCTAAATCAAAGTCCATCATAAAAAAAAAAATCATAGAAAAAGAAAGTGAACACATTCTTCTCTAGGTCATGTGTGGATCAGGTTTGAGTTAGCACCTAGGCAGGCAACCTGGGTCTGAAGGCCATACAATAACCACCAAAGGGCTAAAGGTTGCGCACTAGAGCTGAGTGTCTGGGTAGAACTTCCTTGAATGCAGACAACCTTTCCACCCTCTCGACTAGAGAGACATATATGCATTGGCAGGGGGATGAAAATTTTAGGCTCTAGAGGAAGATTTGAGTGCAGGCCTTGAGAGTTGGAATGCTTCCAAATGCCCTTGACAGCATGTGTCCTTGTCAGAGCCTGGTGTTGGGATCAGAGACAACATTCCTCCAGGGACCACAGAGCTGGTTGAAGGCTATCAGTTTGTAAGGCCATCTGTCAAATTTTGTGTGAGTTGGGAGGAGGCTATCCAATTCCCCAAACTTTTTATTTAGAGTTGCACTTGCATGATTACATGACTGCTTTGCACAGTTATCTCTGCGTACATTATGTGAGTGTGATATATGAACATGCTAATTACAATTGATATACTTTAAGCCCTTGTACACACGGTCGGAGATTCCGACGGAATGTGTCCTATCGGACCGTTTTGTCGGATAATTCGACTGTGTGTGGTATGCATCGGACTGTTTCCGTCTGAATATCCGTCGGACCCAATTTTCCAACTTGGAAATATTTTCCGACAAACTGGTCCGATCGGACATACTCCGATCATGTGTAGAGAATTTTGATCGGACAAAGTGCCACGCATGCTCAGATCAAATTCCTACACCAAAGCTATTGGCTACTAGCGTGAACGTAGTCCCGTCGTAACGAAATAACGTCATCACGTTCTGAACGATCGGATTTTCCGACAACTTGGTCTGACCGTGTGTATGCAACAGTTTCGGACACAATCCGTCAGACAAAATCCAACGGATTTGGTTGGCAGAATGTCTGACCGTGTGTACAAGGGCTAAGAGTTTCATTCTAGTTTAAATCTATCTAAAGACAATGATTTACTGTATTTATTAGCATATAACATGCACTTTTTCACCCTGAGAATCGTGTGCAAATAGTGTGTGCGTGTTATACGCCGATACTGCAATTTGGGCTGCCTGGGAGGGAGACGGGATGAGCGCCTTCAGATTACATACAGCGAGAATCTCCTGTTTACTCAGCAGCCTCTGTAATAGGAAGTCCCATCTCCTGGGCCACATTTTTGGTAAAATATAAAATATGATGTTGCATCAAGTAAATAGATACCAAACATGTCAAGATTTAAAATTGTGCATACCTGTGAAATGGTAATAAACGACGGTACTTAAAATTGTCTGTAGGTGACACTTTAAAAGCCTTTACAGGTGATCAGTTTAGAGTTAATCATGAATTAGCCATAGAATTTTGTTTTTTGCTCTAATGTTAATGGCATGTTATTGGATGTGCACCACATGTACAATCACTGTATATATATGCATGCTGGACCTATGGGCTTGGTGTTTGCATTTGCATGCGTAGCACCCTGGAGTTTAGGCAGGGTTGCTCCTAAATTCACCTGCAGGAGTAGTTACATAGTATGTGAGGTTGAAAAAAGACACAATCCATCAAGTCCAACCTATGTGTGTGAATATATGTCAGTATTACATTGTATATCCCTGTGTGTTGTGGTTGTTCAGGTGCTTATCTAATAGTTTCTTGAAACTATTGATGCCCTTCGCTGAAACCACCGCCTGTGGAAGGGAATTCCACATCCTTGCTGCTCTTACAGTAAAGAACCCTCTACATCAGGGGTCTCAAACTGGCGGCCCTCCAGCTGTGGCAAAACTACAAGTCCCATGGGACATTGCAGTTACAGGCATGACTCCCACAGGCAGAGGCATGATGGGACTTGTAGTTTTGCAACAGCTGGAGGGCCGCCAGTTTGAGACCCTTGCTCTACATAGTTTAAAGTTAAACCTCTTTTCTTCTCATTTTAATGAGTGGCCACATGTCTTGTTAAACTCCCTTCTGCGAAAAAGTTTTATTCCTATTGTGGGGTCACCAGTACGGTATTTATAAATTGAAATTGTATCCCCTCTCAAGCGTCTCTTCTCCAGATAGAATAAGTTCAGTGCTCGCAACCTTTCCTCATAACTAATATCCTCCAGACCCTTTATTAGCTTAGTTGCCCTTCTTTGTACTCGCTCCATTTCCAGTACATGCTTCCCGAGGGCTGATGCCCATAACTGGACAGCATACTCTTTATGCGGCCAGACCAGAGTCTTGTAGAGCAGGAGAATTATCATTTTATCTCTGGAGTTCATCTACTCCAGAGTACCTACCATGGCTAAGAAAAGGGCAATGCAAGGTCAGATGGATATATGTAGTATCTCAGCCAATGGGCAGGGGTTTTCTTGGATCCCTTGGCCTGCTGGGAGAATCTATATATTTGGATGGATTCAGGTGATTGGTGTTCTGTGCCACCTGGATGGCTGCCTGGATGGACATATGTTGTATTGCCCGTGCTTCTAGGCCGGAGATTGGACCTATCCCGGGCACATCTGGCTGCTAAGCTGTCTGAGGGCCTATACAGAAGCAAGAGAGAAGCACAGGGTTGGGATTGCAGGTTGCAGTCCAAGCAGAAATGACAGTTCTACTGGCCGGAGAACTTGTTGTGGTCGAAGGTAGAGGGAAAGCTGTCACCACTAAGGGACCAACCACCTTATTACCAGGGACCACATTGAGTAACTGAAGCAAGTACCGGAGCAGTATTTTCACCATCCGGGGACGGTGAAGAATCAGAAAAACTTCAGTGGGTATCAAGCCAGGGACCCAGCCAGCGGAGGTGACACTTCCAGCCTTGTGTGTCAAGCCAGGGATCGAGCAGGCCAGTGGGGTGAAGCTTGAGAAGTATCTTGAGTGCCAAGCTATAAGCCAGCAGAGAAGCGGGGGTGACCACTAAGGGACCAACCACCTTATTACCAGGGACCACATTGAGTAACTGAAGCAAGTACCGGAGCAGTATTTTCACCATCCGGGGACGGTGAAGAATCAGAAAAACTTCAGTGGGTATCAAGCCAGGGACCCAGCCAGCGGAGGTGACACTTCCAGCCTTGTGTGTCAAGCCAGGGATCGAGCAGGCCAGTGGGGTGAAGCTTGAGAAGTATCTTGAGTGCCAAGCTATAAGCCAGCAGAGAAGCGGGGGTGACGCTCGCTTGGGGACGATACTATAGTGAAGATTGGAGGAGCTCGAGCGATTCTGTGGCAGAGAATCATCTAGTCTAGTGAGAGAGACTGGGAGCTCAAGAACTACAAGAAGTGATTGTAGTAGAAGTGAAGAAACTGTTACACTTTGTGCTAGGAACTGTTAAAGACTGATGCCATAGGAGACAGCATTCCTATACATGCAAATGTTGCGTCTGGCTGGATGCCTTTCCCTGCATGGCTGTCCTCCTGTTGAAGTTTCAGAGTCTGACAATTAATCTTGCATCTACCTAAGGGTGTCCTGGCCCTAGCTCTCTCTCCCAAAGTTCTGTTAAGAGAAAAAAAAATCTCTTTTGCATTTTAGCGCCCAATGACTTTAACTACTTTGCACCCACTATGCTGCACAACCCACCATATACAGAAGGATGTCAGCTATATATGGCCTTGGAGGTTGTCATTAGACTGAAGGAGGCCTGGGACCTTGCTACACATGTATGCGTGGGGGGCAAGGGTGCCTTTAAACTTTCTTTTTTTTTTTTTTTATATATATTTTATTTAAAATTTCTTTTTTTTTACACTTCGAGATACTGTAAGTGATGGACATCATAGGCCTGCTCTCTGAGCCGGAGTCATCCTGTTTTAAAGTATAAGAAATTATCATTATTCATTCCAGAGTATTATGAAATAAACCAAAGGGTACATAGTCATTCTTAGTCTTAAAAGACTGTAATTCAATCAAAAATATCCATTGGTCTAAAAGAAGAAAATACAGAGCTACAAGAAAAAATAAATTGGAGGCAAATAACGCTACTCACTGTGAGGAGGCGTCATTATCAACACTTTAAGATAATAGATGTTATTTTCTTTGTCACAGTATAGACAAGTACATTTAAGATAATGTTCAAATGCAATCAGAATGACGGTGTTATAGTGACTTTAATTTACTACTGTAAAAGAAAAATATATTTTTTTTATATTTGTTAAAGCAGTATTAAACCCAAAAATGTAAATGTTTTAATTTGACAGCTCACCAATTCTTAGATGTGGTGGCTGCATTAATTTATTTTTTAGGCTTTATTCAGGTTATTTTAGGTGATTCAGGCTTTATTTTAGATGATTCAGCCACTAAGTCTATTACTTTTCAACTTCCATTACAGGCCAAACTGTCCAGCAAAATGGTCACTTTAAGGGTTGAGACAAACCATTTACCACTGACAAAGGTGCTTATAGTCAGCTTGTATTCATTTATTCCAAAAGGAATAAAAACTGTTGCTATAACTGCTTATTAAGTAATGGCTAACTGCCTTTGCAAAGAGAAGTCAGACAATTGCATTAAGTCTTTTTCCATCTTTTGTTTGTTCAGTGTGTGAGGTCAGACAGTAGACAGCTATTGTCTGATATTAGATGACCTCTGAGACTCTGACACTCCGGCTAATGTGTTAGGATCAGATCTTAATTAAACATAAATAGTTACAATAATTAAAGTGATATTAAAGGTTTATTAAAAAAATCAAAAAAAAATCATACCTGCTCTTTGCATTGGTTTTGCAGCCCCGATCCTCCTCATTTTGGCTCCTCCTCTTCAGCTAGTACCCCCAATAGCAAGCCACGTCCTCTGGGGGCACGGGCGCCTGCTCGCTCCCGAGCCCCGCTCTATGCATCAACAAGACACACAGAGCCCCGCCCCCGCTCTCTCCTCATTGGCTCATTGGCTGTGATTGACAGTAGTGGGAGCCAATGGCACCCACTGCTGTTTCATCCAATGAGGAATGCCAGACCCGGGAAAAGCTCAGCTCTTGTGTACATCACTGAATTGAGAGGGGGATACGGTGAGTATTAGGGGCATGGGGGGTGGTGCTGCACACAGAAGGTTTTTTGACCTTCATGCATAGAATGCTTGAAGGTAAAAAACCTTGAGCGTTTAAAACCATTTGTAATATTCCAGCTTCCTGAAGCTGAATTGTGATTGGTTCTTTAAAGGCTAAAATGACCTATGCAGTCAAGGGGCCCTGGTAGATATTTCAAAAACTGTACATGTGTGTAAAATCTTCATTCGTTTTATCGTCATATCGGTAGGCCATTTGGTCCACTTTGAATGCCTAGCTGAAAAATTCACAGCAACCTATGCCCTGAGCACATTTTTTGGGAAATATTGTACAAGGAAGGATATATGGATGGTTAAACAGCTGGGTTGCATGAATACCTACATAAGTAGGTGATATAATAGCTATGACTGTTTATGTACAGAGAAATATATGGATAAGTTCATGAAGGGAAGGTCAAACTAATTAAGAATACAACATATTCTGTACTCGGGACTGGATTTCTGCATATTTGAAGCAGACACTGTACACATTGTGTGGTGGTGGTAGCCCACTTGCCTTGTAGCTATGGGTTCAAGTTGACCATGGGCACTGCCTTCAGGAAGTTTTATTTATTTTTTAGAATTTTATTGTAAGAAATGATAACGAAAACAATACTTAAAGTGGAACTTCAGTAATCTTTTCATCTTTCCATCTAATAAATCTTCTGCCCTTGTTGTTTTAACTTTGGATAACATTTTTTTTTTTCTGCCAGTAAATACCTTATACAGCCCACTTCCTGTTTCTTGTCTGGTAAAAAGCCTAGGCTTATGACATCATGCACAGCTCTCTCTCTCACTCTTGTGAGAGTTTGCCAGGAAGGGAGGGGGGATGACTCATAAGAGGGTTAATGAGAGCTGCAGAGCTGGAGGTGTGCCTCTGTGTGTCTTTGTAAATCCTGGAAGTGAACAGGCAGCAGCGTCAGCTGCCCACAGTTAAAATGGTTGCAGCCAGACTCAGTAGAGGGAGATTTTTGCAACACATTTGGAAAGTACAGAATTGCAGTATATATAAAATAATATGCAATGTGGTTGGAGGGAAGCTTCAGAATGGCAAAGATGTTTTTATTACAAATTATGTGAGCAGACTGCAGTTCCTCTTTAATATACAGATTGCGCACAGCATAAAATGTACAATACATACTAATTCAATATCTGTATATAGTTTGACTTTGTTTATGTAGGATAGCCTTTCTTATAAAGGGTTCCCTGAAACTGGAGGGCTCCTCCGGAGGTTGCTAGTGATTGCTTGAATGATGGGCAACTTCTGCCTTTCAGTTAAAGTGATTGTAAAGTCTAAGTTTTTTTTTCTATAAAAATAACAAACATGTTATACTTACCTACCCTGTGAAGTGGAGAAGCCCAGATCCTCCTCTTCTTGGGTCCCTGGCTGGAGCTCCTGGCCCCTCCCTCCTGTTGAGTGCCCCCACAGCAAACAGCTTGATTTATGGTATTTAAATGTCATTTTCATTTATTATTTTTTTTTTTACTAGTAATGGCGGTAATTTATGATTTTTAGCGAGACTGCGACATTGCGGTGGACAGTTGGGACACTTTTCCCACATTTTTGGGACCACTGACATTTTTTTGCACAGCGATCAGTGCTATAAAAATGCATTGATTACTGTGTAAATGTCACTGGTAGGGGTTAAAGCGGAGGTCCACCCTAAAAAAAATATTGCATAAACAGGCTCTTTAAATAAAAAATAAAAAAAAAATTGAAAAAATAAGATTTTTTGATTTACCCGAAACGCCTGTGAACGTGGTGTTCTGGGAAATTGGGCGTGCTGTCTTTTGGGACCTGTGTGTGTCCCAGAAGACAGCCGCCCATTCACAAAACTCCGTGCAACGCATGCATGCGCAGTAGGAAACGAGCAGTGAAGACGCAATGCTCCACTGCCTGTTTCCCTTAGATAGAATGGCGGCACTGACACTTGATCTGATGGAAGGATCGGCCTCTGGGGGCCGACATCGTGGGCTCCCTGGACAGGTAAATTACCTTATTAAAAGTCAGCAGCTACAGTGTTTGTAGCTGCTGACTTTTAAAAGAAAAATGTTCAGCTGGAACACCGCTTTAACGCTAGGGGCGATCAAGGGGTTAAATGTGTTCCCTGTTCCGTGTTTGTAACTGTGTGGGGATGGGACTTACTAGAGGAGGAGCCAGAACGCTGTTCCTACTTAGTAGAAACACACGATCTGTCTCTCCTCTCCTGACAGAATGGGGATGTGTGTGTTTACACACACACATCTCCATTCTGGCTCTCGCGCCCGTGATCGCCACGTGAATTGTGTCCTCCACTGTGCAGTAAGCACGCACGCGTGCCTGCTATAAAGCTGTTTAAAGGGCTGACGGACAGCTATGGAGATTCGCTGGAACGTGCCGAACTGCTTCAGTATAATGTCGGTGGCTGGACAGCAAGTGGTTAAGGTAATGATACCTGCTCTTGGTGGGGGCTGGGAAGGCAGTGGTGTCATGCCCCTTGGGAGTGGCAACCTGCAGGTGCTGGACGGACACCATGGCTTTGGGATCCAACTGTGTGAAACAGCACTCAGGCCATGACACCAAATGTTTTTTTTTTCTGAGCTGCGCCTTATGGGCTAGGCCTTTTGACTGAGACTGATTATTTTTTTTACCAGGCCGAAGGGCCTAGCCATTTTATTATATACTGGTACTTTTTTATATATTATTCAATTATTTTTGTGTCCTTTTTTGTCCACGGGATGGTGGAGCCCTATTAATGTGCACAGGGTGTGCCACCAACCGAAAGTTCAAGAAAGATGACTTGAGGAATAAATGGGAAGAGGAAAATAGGCATAAAAAAATAAGAATTTGGGGCACATAAAAAAATATGGACCTCTTTACAGGCGTTATGCAGGCACTATTTTTAGTGATATAGCTCTTTGGTGTGAAAGCAGCCTTAACATATAGCTTATATGACATATTAGTGATTGTGTTTGATTTACTTAGATGCATTCGTATCTGACTGCTCTTTTTTAATCTAGGGTTCTCCTTTATATCTATGTATTCAGCATAACATGACAATAAACTGTCTTTTTGCACCATCATTCACACAGCATGAAAAGCAGAAAGTGCATTGCGCCCTCCACAGCAGTGAAGTATTCGAATTGCTTTGTCTCCAAACTTTTGGGCTTTTGGAATTTTCCATTGATCTGAAAGCAAAAGTAAAATTTATTTTTCTTTCAGTACATAAAAGGGAATAGAGAACCTGATGCATTACTGTGCGTTAGTGATATGTGTATAAGCAAAATCATTCATTACTGTAGCAGAGATGAAAGCTAAGGGAAAAGAAAGAGCCTGGGGTGAGCAATCTCTCTACAGCAGTTTACCAGTTTAATTAGATGTAATGTAAAATATATTTTCAAATATCCATGAGTGATAGTAAATTTAGAAAGAAAAAAAAAATAGCCAGAAAATGATTTTTTGCATGAAATACGCATGTTGTTATAATCATGACCTACCACAACCAATATGAAATCACGTTGTATTGGTCTATAAAATTTCTCAATTTTGATTGGTTGATTTTGCTTACTGCATAGTGGAAGAATAATGGATGTCTCAGGGCACAACACTGCCCAGGCCCAAAGCCAGATAGAACCAAAGCTGCAGCCTTCGTATGGGGACATGAAGGATGAGTATATAGTAAGACCCAGAGAAGAGCAAATAGACTGCACGACTAAGGAGGGACAAGGCAGAAAAGGGTTAAACATGTGAGTTCAATGCGGAGGGGGTGTAAGTCTTTCTGGATTGGTGGCTGAAGGTCAAATAGAAAGGGTGGAGCCTCAAGGGTTGTTTGTGTAAAGGATACTGAGTATTCATTCCAGAAAGTTCAGGTAAAGAGGAAGTTTCCCCACCCATCTGCCCTAGACTTGCAGCTCATTGTAAGTCAAGGACTGTAGGATGGTACTAATTAAAATGAGAAGATTGTCACAGCAGCTCGGCGGGCCAGGGGATCTTTGGAGGGGAGTTAGTGAATACTTGAATTGTTACAAAACTGTGGGGCCCATGGAGTATGGCACTTTCACTTGGTTAGTTATTGATGGTTCTCCCAGGAGCTAGGTCCCCTGGGGAAAAAAGTAAGGCCCCTTTCACATGGGCCAGATCCGGTCTTTCTCAGTATGGGGTCTGTCCAATGACCCCCCAGCTGAGCTGAGCGGGAATGGAGTGGACATGGACACAGTCCCCTTCCTTTTGTTTTTGCCAGATCGGATCAGAGGTAGCCGGGTGTAAACAGACACAAATCCATTTACATTTTCCTCTCCATAGAGGAGAATGGAGGGTTCCGAACGGGTCCACCTGAAAAGCAGACAGGCTAACTCTACCAGACCTCTCATGATAAAGGGGCCTTAGAACGTGTGAGTTTGTAATGTCTTTGAGCCAGTTGGGGACATGGGCGATTCTAGTTATAAATTGTGTCTCTTTCGGGACACGCCAAGTCCCCTTACTGGTTGCATTGCTGACCTTGTTTATCATTTGTTCTTTAAGTTAATATTATTATTTATTTTGTTTTCTAGATAAAATGGCTTCTGTAGCAGTTTAAACCCAAGTCACAAAGTCCATGGTATTATTTTGGTTGATGAGTCTTTTAGTTATAGCATTTCAATGCTACTAATTTCCTCTACCGTCTTTCAGCCACTTCCCAACAACATCTGCTTGTTCCAGCTTTGGCTGAACATCATTTCCCTGGACTGGATTTTTTATTGTGCCCTGTGTACTTGCATGATGTGTCAAGGCTATTGCAGTGTCTATCAAGGGGGCTCATGACAGAGTGACAACCTTTAATAAATAAAAAAGAAATGCAGAAATAAATATTGTTGCTACTCATGCACAGGCTTTATTATTTGAATGATTGGCCTATTATTATATTAATTAATATATGTTTCATCAATCTGATCATAATAGTCTGGAGTCTTATTGGTTGCTCTATGGTATTACACGGTGCAAAAAGAAAATGGACCTTGTAGAGCAACAAAGCCCTGGTCAGAGCTGCTTTACTAATGATCCAACCTTAGTACAGAGATCTCCCCCCACAGATCTGTTGCATTCTGAGAGGTAGCTGCCCCCCGCCAGAACACTCTGATCAGCTATTGGCTGAGAGCGCGGATCGGGAGCCAGTAGGCTGCTGGTTTTCCAGCATTCTTGTCCTACAGAAGCCGGCCAAACTTTGGCCGGCTTCTGTCGGACTTGCTGCCTGACACACGGGCCAAATGTTGTCAGGTTTTTATTGAACTAGCCAATGTCACCCTGCATCCAGCTCATGTGTATGGGGCTTTAGGCAGGAACAAATAGCCTGGAGCATGTCCAGGGGGTCCAGATTAAGCTTCATTCTTGCAGTAAACCAGGGAAATAACACAAATGGTCAAAACTTCTGCCTGTCATATCACAAGGGAGTAAACACTTGTACAATTGGTAGTTAGTATTTGATGCAGCTATGCTGGTACAAGCTGTGCAAAAGGGACAGGTTCTTTCTACCTACTTCAAATTTTATTAAAGTCATTCAAAGCAATTGGGAGGGCAAAGCTGCTGTCTTGCCAAGGGTCCAATTCTGCCAATTAGAAATAAAAAAAAAATAGGAAATTAGATTTTCAATAAGAAAATCAGTTTTATTGATCTGGTATGAGTATGATTAATTCTGATTGATTGTATTTGTATACCCCACAGTAGAATAAAGGGAGGGTTGAGAAAGAAACCTCCACCATTTCCAAGTCAGATACAGCCAGTGCTGCAGTCCCTCACTGTTGATCTTGAGGCCTATGTTCATTATTGCCATTTATGTACAGAATTTAGAATATGGACAACTGGTGTTTGAAGTCATTTGCATAAATCAATCTATCTATCTATCTATCTATCTATCTATCTATCTATCTATCTATCTCAACCAATCAAACATAATGTTACATTATTGATTACAGCGGCCTAAGTTTTGATTGGTCGCTTTGGCTTACAGCACCGGGTGAAGAACAATTGGTTCAACAATATTCAAGTCTCAAGTTGGATTAGGACAGAGAAGCAATCTCTAATCTTGAGGACTGAATATATTGTTGTTGCCATTAAAGCACATGTTTTAACAATGGTCTTCAGAATTCATACTCTTCGTCTACCTATCCACATCAATTAAATCAAATCAATCTAATTTTACTGATCTGTCAGCATTCATTTGAAGTTGCAGTATCAGAAGGTGTCTTCAAAATCCTACTCATGCTTAGATATAGGAAGGATGAATTACAAATTCTGAAGACTGAAGCAACAGTTAGGACTTACTTTCTTTCAGTGGAATTAGGTGTGAAATAAAAAAGGCTTATGTTGGGGTCTGCCACTAGAATTTACACAACAATTTTTGTTTTAATGAGTCCCTCGGGTTACATAGTCAATATGATCAATATGCACTGTAAGTAGACCTATTATTTATCTGCTTCCCTTATAACAGTGACAACACTAGTGAAAACACTGCATCATTCTTACCCTATGGACAGGGAAGTCTTAGATGGACATGTTGCTTTAAATGGACTTCACGTGGGTATCAAACAAATAAAACCCCAACTTTAGCTAGCACTTTTAAGGTCTGTGCCATTTTAGGAGGGTTTTTTTCTCATTAAGCAGGTGTCATGGTTATGCAGTGATCTTTCTGTGTTTGCTTACCTCCCCTCATGTGTTCAGACTAAGAGGTCAGCCACTTCCACCTGGTGGTTTTTATAACCTCTCCTCTAAGCATGGCTCCACCCCAGGCCCTATCAGGGAGCCCTATATTAACCTGTGCACTGCAGGCCATCAGTGCTGATCAACCATTGTGTATTCCTTTGTGTGTTAGCTTCCTGTTACCTGCCGTGTGCTCTTCTACTGTTTTCCGTTACCGACTTTGGCATGTCTTTGACTATCCCTGTTTGCCTGTGATCCTGACCTTTTGGCGTGTCCCCGACTATTCTTGTCTGCTTGTGGCCCCCGACCTTGGCTTTGTCCCTCACCATCCCTATACTCCTGTTGCCTTCTGTGGGTGTGAGCTGGGGGACCCTGGGGGTCGCGACCTGGAGCCAGTTGCAGCCAAGTCCATCCTCACCACTCGAGGCTCTGGTGAACACCTGCTGGCTCTTAGACTCCGCGCCCCAGGGAATCTTATGCTCTAACCCTGGTGGGACCTGTCTCCCGTCCGCAGCAGTCAGCCGTAGGGTCCACAACCTTGCGGTGCACTCCTGATCCCTACGGTGTGCATCTGTCACCTTGCCTCAAGGTGACCTGACAGCAGGTTTTTCATTCCCGTACAAGTCTATGGAAATGAAAAACCTGCTTTAAGCAGGTCAAATGCAAGTTAGAAGGAAGTCAACTGCAGACCATATGCAACTGTTCTTGAATTCCTAACGATCTCAAAAGCATCTCAAAATGATACCTTCAACACAAAAACAAAGCCCATCAACTCTGACCCTTAAGCAGTAAAAGCCAGAGTTTTTTGGGGGAAAAAGCTCTGTGGATAAAAGCTGACTATTCTAAGCACCCTGGTAGCATTATAAAGTTTGTCCTATCCAATGTAACTGTAACTTTTGGTGGGCAGCTTGGTCTGTTGAAGGAAGGAAGCTGAAATATAACTGGTCTATTGGCAGGATCAATGTGTAATAAAACTGGTACAGAGGGGATTACCAATTTAATTTGTCATTTTGTCCATAGTTCAACTTTACCCACCTGCTAAACGCGCACTGTAGCTTCACTGCTACAGTGCGGGCAGCTGCACAGAATCACGTATATAGACATGATTCTGCTTCTCTGAGTACGGGGTGTGTGCGTGCATCAATCAGTGGGTGCTGGCTAATGGTTGACTGTAGGCACCCACTGATGGGCGAGGAGGAAGACAGGACAGAGCTCTGTATATGTAAACAATACAGAGCTCTGTCCTGTCAGCGGGGACGTGCGTTTTTTTATTTCCCTCCAAAGCAGGGAATAAAAAACAGTGCAGCACTAAGTGAAAGCACCCCACAGTAAACACATAACACTGGTTAGGCACACATTTATTCCTTTCGCCCTAGATGTTTAACACCTTCCCAGCCAGTGTCATTAGCACATATTTTTTAGCACTGGTCACTGTATTAGTGTCAGTTGGTGCCAGATTGCCTGCATACTGTTGGTGTCCCACTATAAGTCACTGATTGCCGGCATTACTGGTATAAAAAAAATAAAAAATAAATCCACTATATTCCATGGTTTATAGACGTTATAACTTTCCTGTAAACTAATCAATATACAGTTATTGGGATTTTTATTACCAAAAATATGTAGCAGAATACATATTGGCCTAAATTGATGAGAAATTTGATTTTTTTTTTTTTTTGGACATGTTTTATAGCAGAAAGTGAAAAATATAGTTTTCTTTTTTTCAACATTGTTGATCTTTATATCATTTACAGCGCAAAAAAATAATTAAAAAAAAAAACCAGCGGTGAAAAAATACCACCAATAAAAAGCTCTATTCGTGAGAAAAAAAATTATATACATTTTATTTGGGTACAGCATTGCATGATTGCGCAATTGTCAGTTAAAGTAATGCAGTGCCGTATAGCAAAAAAAATGGCCTGGTCGCAAAGAGAGGTAAATCTTCCGGAGGTCAAGTGATTAAAGGAAAAGAAAAATTGTTCAACACAAATCAATTACAATTGCTTCCAGGGGCAACTGAAACAAGTTTGTCACCTAACCTCTTGACAGCTAGTAACTACCCACTAATAGACAGTAAATAGCAAAAGGATGTAGAGTTTGTTTGGTTTTCACTATGTGGGTCTCCATTAATGAACTTTCCCATTCACTTACTGTCATAGTGACAACAGTTTTTAGCAGACAGGAACTGAGAAAAAATCTCCAAGCAAAAATACAAATACATTTTTATAGTAGGGTAAGAGAAGGTAACTCATGTCAGATTTTTATTTCTGTCTATGTTCCTTCCCTACACTATCCAAAGGAAAATGAAACTGCTTGCCTTGAGGCTTACCTTTTCCAAATACATACCACCACCCCCCCCCCCCCCCCCCATGGCTCTTACCTAACACGCCCACTTTCTGAGCGACCCCACCCAGACCCTTTCAACTTTCTGGGTAGTCCCATCCAGATCACACCCACTTCCTGGGTGGCCCTACCCCTAATAATGTGAGCAATACCCACTTGTAACTGCAATCTCCTCAGTTAAAGTGAAACTAGAGTTTGGGTAAAAAAAAGAAATTACAAGCAGTGAGCTTTTTATTGCAGAAGAGATATGAGAGGTCTTGTTTGCAATAGAATAAACTTACCTTCCTGCTTGCAATCTTCTATTAAATGTATATTGCAGAGCTCAACATACAATCTCAGCAGAGTGGCTATGTCCTGGGAAGAATGAGTCTCATGCCCATGCGTCAAAGTCACATCACCACCGCTAGCTAATCAAGAGGCCACAAACCTGGCACTCGGAAGAAGCCCAAAGAGAAGATAAAGGATATCAGTTACCAGTAAGGGATCCTACGATCACATCTCTGGAATGGAGGTGAGTATAATAAAGGCATCAAACTCAAATAAGGGTGATGCTGTAATTCCAGGACACATCAGTTTCAGAGCAGGTCAATGGGTATGATGACGTCAGGGACAGTCTGCTGCACATGACCGCTAGCCTGCCAGGTGGCAGAAGCCACAGAGAGCGACAGAATCTACTGACAGGATCGATGTGTAATAAAACTGCTACAAAGGAGACTCAGAAAAACTGTGGTAGTAATGCTAGTAACAGACTGGATTGTACATTACCCCCAATAACCAATCTATAGGCCACAGTCCGGCACTCGAAAGAAGCCGGGGAGAAGATAGGAGATATCAGTTGTCAACAAAGGATCCAACAGTTACATCTCTGGAACCGAAGTGAGTAGAATGAAGGTATGCAACTCATATAAAGCCTAGCACACACGGGCCGAATGTCGGGTGGCATCAGTTTCCATTGAACATTCAGCCCATGTGTACTGTACGAAGGGGTATGACCGAATTTATTTTGTCTATTGGGTCTTTGATCAGTGCTCTCAGCCAATGACTGGGAACGCTGACCAGAGTTTTCTGCCGGAGGGGGGGGGGGTGTCCCCCTGTAATAACACAATAGCACAGCAGGGGAGATCACTGTACTAACGTTGGATTGTTCGTACAGTGGCTCCTTCTGAGTTGTCAGATTTTATTTGTTCAACCCTATTGGGTTGAGCAAAAAAAAAATCAACCGTTGTGTACTGGGCTTAAGGGTGTTGCTGTAATTCCAAGACACAGCAAGGGACAGAGTATTATCAGTATACAGCACCTAGATATGGTCTTTGAAAATCTGGGTGTCATCATGAATATGCAGTAATGTTTGTCAGCTTACCTCTAAATGTGTTCAGCTTAAGAGGCCAGCCATTCTCACCTGGCTGCTTAAGTAATCTCTCCTCAAAGCATGGCTCCACCCCAGCCTCTATCAGGGAACTCTATATTAACCTGTGCACTGCAAGCCAGCCCTGCTGATCAATATTGTGTGTTTGGCTTCCGTGCGTTACTTGCTGTGTGTTTCTACGTCTGATTCCAGTTACTGATCTTGGCTAGTTCTTGACTATCCTTACCTACTTGTTACCCCGACCTTTGGCTATCTCCTGACTATCCTTACCTGCTTGTAGCCCTGACCTTTGGCTATCTCCTGACTATCATTTGTTGTTGCAGTCTGCTGCTTCCTCTCTACCTCCCCGTAGTCTACCATGTGTGTGAGCTGAGAGGCCCTAGAGGTCGCGACCTGTAGCCAGACTGCAGCTAAATCCATCCTCACCTCTAGGGCCTCTGGTGAACATCTGCTGGCTCTTAGATTCCGCGCCCTGGGAAATCACATGATTTAGCTCCCAGTGTCATCCGTTGGTACTAAAGAGTACCTGCTCTCCTGTTTTACCTAGAGCTCCATCCAGAGCAGTCAGTCGTAGGGTCCACTACCTTGCGGTGCACTCCAGACCCCAACGGGGTGCATCTGGCACTTGGACTCAGGGGACCAGACACTGGGACCGTGGGTTTCATGTAATTAAAACTTCAGGCTGAGCTATCCAATATGGATTATAATAAGAATTAATATTAAAAATAAGTCACTGTGGTAGGACATCCAGTGTTATGTGTAAATTGCTGCTTGAGCTATTTATCTTTATAAACAACAGTTTTTTATCAATGGGTGATGAGGAGATAACATCTTAACAAACAGTAAGCTGATAACATATTGACAAGCTGTAAGAAGATACCATCTTAACAAGCTGTAAGGAAATAGCATCTCAACATGTGAAAGGGAACTGAAGTCTACACCTGCTAGTATACAAAAATACAAAATAGTAAGACGTAATACAGTATATTGTATTTACTTGACTAAAAAACATTTTTGTTAGTCCTGACTATAATAAATATGTACAAAACCACTATACATTCCCTTTAATGAATCTATAACTGGATTAAATTATGTATTTTATATCATTCCGGAATTCAGCATTTCATTTTTACAAAACAAAGTACACGTGTCGGAAAAGTAATAAATTCATTTTACTTTCAAGGTAAGAAGCTGCTTTAAAATGATGCCATAAAACACCAGCCAGCAGGGTCATCAATTTTTCATAAGTATAAGGTCATTTTCAAAACAGCTTCCCTACCAGATCAGAAGGCACTAAAAAAAGAAAAGGATTATTAGAAATTCAAGTCTGCTCAGACTTTTCCTCCCTGTTGCACTCCACATTGCATAAGTTGGACGGTATTGTGAATCACAAGATTTAAACCTGTCTATACTCACAATTTGGCTACCTCCTTTATTGCGCTCCATTGAAAAGACCATTAATTTTTCATCGGGACAGAAATTTAGAGAGCAGCTTTGAGACCGGAGTGAAAGCAAGCTATTCTTTTTAATTGCTTTTAACATTTTTGATTTACTAGGGTAATTATAAAGGCATTTAACACAAAAGTTGACCTGGCCTCTGTGTGCTTTCTTGGAAAAAAAGACTTTCAGCTGTTTTTTTTTTTTAATAGGAATCGCAGCGTATAAGGTATATGTGTCTACAAGCCAAGCTGCCTTGCAAACTGAAGCGGAATAGTACACTGAACAGTCTCATTAAACAACAAGGAAGCAATTAGTTGTAATTCTAGAAACTTGACTTGTCAGTGCAATCATGGCTGGTGTTGTATTAGGCAGGAAAAAGTGTTCGACTGAAATAGTGAGGGCGGTTTGGGTGCTTGCCTGAATGAGCGTCCCTCTATGTATATTAAACATCAACTCCTGCCAAAATCAAAAAAAATTCTTTGGGTGGGCAGAGGGGTGGGCAGAGGGGTGTTGAATCTCATGCCAGCATCTTCAGTTGGCCAAAGGAACGATTAGCTTCTCCTTTTCAGTCAACTGTTTTCATAGGGAATGCTGTATGGGACTGGTCTGAAAACCTTGTTTTATGGTTTTTCATTCATCAGAGATCAGTTGATGCCAAGAGCTATCTATCCTGTGTTCGCACCCATCCTCCTTTGTGTATTCATTTATTACAGGCAGTTATAACTCATATAGCACCTACAGTTGGGGTCAATAAGCTTACACTCTAAGGTCGCTATCTTACATGAATACATGCACACACATGCCAATTTGAAAAGGAAACAATGAACCTAACAGTAGGTCTTTGGAGTATGGAAGGAAACTGGAGTACCCGGGGGACACTCAAACAAGCACAGGTAGAACATGAAAACTCTATATAGATAGTGTCCTGATCGAGACCGCAGTTTATTTAACATTAGGGAATTTAAGGTGTTATTTTATGGGTTAGGATAAGTCTTGGCTGGGCATAAATTTAGGTATTAAAAGATGATACAAAGCTATCCACAACTCTACCTCAATCAACATCATCAACCTAATTTCAAAGTAGCACCCAAACCATCCTCCTTCCCCCTTCCAAGACCTCATGCTCTCAGGCTTCATCATCACTGCCTCCTATGCTCGCCTCTAGGATTTGCTGAGACCTTTCCCATGCTTTGGAACTCCCTACCTCATTCTCTCCAGCTCTCTCCTCTGTTTGCTTTTAGGTGATCCCTGAAAACGTATCTCTTCAGAAAAGCTCCACCTAATAAACTGTACTTTTACTTTTTCCATCAGCTTATCTCTCACAGTTATTACTTTTTGCAACACCCTTTTAGATTGTAAGCTCTTACAAGCAGGACCCTCTGAACTGTCTTGCAATTGTATTGTAACTGTACTGTACTCCCTTTAGTTTGAAAATGTACTGCACAAATTATTAGCGCCATATAAACCCCTGTATATTAATAATAATTGTAAGAGTCAGTTTTAGCTTTTTGACAGTACTGAAGTGCTGAAGACTGACTCTTATGCCACGTACACACGATCGGAATTCTCGTCGGAAAAAGCTCTGATGATTTTCCCGATGGTATTCCGCTCAAGCTGTCTCGCCTACACTCGGTCACACCAAATTCCGATCGTTTAGAACACAGTGACGTATGACAGGACTAGAAAAAGGAAGTTCAATAGCCAATAGCTTCCGTCTCGTAGTTGAATCTGAGCATGTGTGATTTTTGGCATGTTGGAATTGCATACACACAATCGGAAGTTTTTCCGTCGGGAAAATTGAGAACATGCTATCAATTTTTGGCTGGCGGAAATTCGGACAGCTAAATTCCGATGGAGCATACACACAGTCGTATTTTCCGATGAAAAGCTCTCATCTGTCTTTTTCTGGCCGGAATTCCGATTGTGTATACGCGGCATTAGCAAGCACTAAAACCTCAGACAGGAACTAAAGAAAAAAATGGAAGTACCCTTGAAAGTTAGAAAAGATTGTCAGTTTATACCATGCTGCTTATCACAATATATAGCCTATTATAAATTTAAAACGATAAAGATAAGATGCGCTGTTATATGGTCTGCCCAACTCTATCCACTCTTTTGAGACTTCTTAAAACCATAGAAGTCATTTAGATTTTGGTCACACCAGATGCTAACATTTTAAAGAGCAAACAAAAGACATAAGAAAAAAACAAAATCCACAGAACCCTTCATAAACAATCCATTGCATTTAGTTGCATTTAGTTGCACTAGAGCAGGGGTAGGCAACCCCTGGCATGGGTGCCGCAAGCGACACGCAAAGCCTCTTTTGCTGGCACTCGACTCCCTCCACATCAGTAGAGCAGTGCAAGGAAGTGTCAGTGAGACACTAATGCATTCCAATTTCAGAAGTCCCCACGCCTCACCTGTACTGAGGGGGAGGCATTGTGCCCCCACACATTGTAAAAGATGGGAAACATTGTTTGGTTCTCTAACTTTGCTGTAGCTGCGATCGTCAGCTTCTGTGATTGGGAAAAGATTGGGTGCAGTTCTAGTAGGGAGGGCGGTCCCTGTTTCCAGAAGGAGGAGGACTGCCATTGGCCACTGCTAAAGCCAATCACAGTCCTGCTAGACCCAACCACCATCTGGAGGAAGATGACTCGCTTGGTTGCCACTACCACTCTCAGAAGAGATTTCACTGAGTAAACCACAATCAGATGACAGTTTGTGGAATTACTGCTGAGCTTCTGGGAACTTTTTGAAATTATTCCTGAACCTTTGCGTCACTTACTACTGAACCCCTGTACCCTGTGTACCTTTAAGCCACAGCCAGTATTCAGCACAATGAAAACCACACCCAACTTTTGCTGCACCACACTTTTTCTCAGCTGCAGGGGCCCAACTTATGATTCTGCACACAGGCCCACTGCTTTCAGAAAATTCCTCAGACCTGAGCTCATCATTGCCCATCCATTCCAGATGCTTGTATGTGACATCACATACAAGCACGTGGGCTTGATGCGAGAGGTGGATCAGCAGGATGAATGTGCCGGGCAGGTAGATGTGTCTCATCTCTGCTTCCTTTCACCACTCTGCATATCACGCATATCATAGATGAGAAGAGGATACAGCGGTGGAGCAAATGAGCAGGAGGGTACAGCGGTGGGGAAAATGAGCAGGAGGGGTTCAGAGGTGGGAGAGAAGATCAGGAGGGGAGGGTAAAGTGGTGGGGCAAATGTGCAGGGAGGTACAGTGGTGGAAGAGATAAGGGGTTCGGCAGTGGGACAGAAGAGCAGGGGGTTACAGTGATGGGGCAGATAAGCAGAGGGTTTCAGTGTTGGGCCAGATGAGACGGGGTTACAGTGGTGGGACACATGAGCAGGGGGGTTCAGTGTTGGGGCAGATGAGAAGGGGGTTCAGAGGTGGGACAGAAAAGCAGGGGATAGAGCAGTAAGGCAGATGTGAAAGAAGATGTATTGGTTGGACAGATGAGAGGGTGCTACAGTGGTGGGGCAGGAGAGCAGGGGGAAAAAAGGTGGGGCAAAAGAGCAGGGGGGTACAGAGGTGAGACAGATGTGCAGGAGGTACATCTGGGGGAGATGAGAAAGCAGGTTACAGTGCTGGGGCAGATGAGAAAGGGGGTACAATGATGGGGGTAGATGTGCAGGAGGTACACTGGTGGGAGAGATGAGAAGGGGGTTCAGCTGTGGGACAGAAAAGCAGGGAGTTTCAGTGGTGGGGCAGAAGAGCAGGGGGTAAAGCAGTGGGGCAGATCTGAAAGGAGGTGAATTGTTGGGACAGATGAGCAGGGAGTTACAGTGGTTGGGCAGAAGAGCAGGGGGTACAGTGGTGAGGTAGAGGAGAAAGTAGGTACATTGGTGGGACAGATGAACAGGGGGTTACAGCGGTGGGGCAGAGGAGCAGGGGGGATACAGAGATGTGCAGAGGGGTGTAGAGGATAAAGAAGCTACATCGGTGGAACACATGAACAGGGGGTTACGGGGGTGGGGGGGAGCAGAAGAGAAGGGGGAACAGTGGTGGGGCAGATGAGCAGATAAGTTCAGTGTTAGGACAGATGAGAAGATGGTTCAGCAGTAAGCCCAACGAGCATGGGGGTACGGCGGTGGAGCAGATGTGCAGGGAGGTACAGTGGTGGGGCAGATGAGAAAGAGGGGACATTGTTGGGGCAGTTGAGCAGGGTGGTACAGTGGTGGGGCAGATATACGGAGGGTTAGAGTGGTGGAACAGATGAGCAACCAATATTTTAAAGGACATTTGTGAGTACAGACTGGTGAGAGAGATCCTAGAGACTGTGTGCTGATGCCATCCCTTGTGTGCTAGTCAGCAGGTTTAAAGGGGACATTGAGATTTATTTACTAAAGGCAAATACACTTTGCACTGCAAGTCACTGTAGATCCGAGGGGAATACGCAAGGGAAATAAAAAAACAGCATTTTAGCTTGCACATGATTAAATGATAAAATCAGCAGAGCTTCCCCTCATTTCAGATCTACTCCTTAGATTTAGAGTGACTGCGACCTTTCGTAAATAACCCCCATTGTGTCCTGTATCCTGAAGAGCTTAGTCCAGGGGTCAAGTCCTGGGGAAAAAAGTGTGGGAACTCCCATCCAAGATCCACTCCCCCACCAAAAAATAAATAAAAAATGATACGCTCATATGCACGAACGCTTCAAAAGTGGTATTTTTCATCCAATTTTTGTATTGTGTGTATGAAGCTTAACTGTTAGTACATAAAAAAAAGACAATCTTCAATAAACATAAATACGGTAATTCTCTGAATAATCAGCATTCATTCATTTGTGCTTCCATGCAAATGTGAACATCATGTTCTGATCTTTATTGGGGAATTTTATTTTGTATATAGATTGTTTATGTGGTGAGTTTACACTTTTCATTGAACAAAGTTTGGATAACACAGGGTTAAACGGAAAGGTCATAAATTAACTGCACATTATCTGGACAGAATGCTTGGGGAGATAGTGATGTGTTCCTGCTTAGGAGATGTATGTTAGCTTGGGGGGCTGCAAAATCTGCAGGGCTCCAACACACACTCTCTGCTATTCCAACCCTTCACATATTTCCACATAAACTTCCCACCTGGCATTCTTTGCCAGGTATTGTGCCCAGCTTATCACCCCAAACTGATGTTCCTCCCTCAGCTCACCTCTCTCCCTGCATGTCCTGTGAGCAGAATAGCTGTGCTCCTCCTCTGGGTTCTCTCATCATATGACACTGAAGATAGAGGAGGGGGGGATTCAGCGGGACACACAGACCAAGTATGAAGGAGAGGGGGGGGGGAGATGAGGAGACAGAAAATCAGGAGGGGCCGGCGGGGAGGAGCGCATCACAAGAGGTCTGACTAAATACAATCTCTTAGCAGCAAGGACCTGATCTACCCGTCAGCTAACTGTGATTGACAGGTAGATCGAGGCGGAAGCTGTCATGGGGCCCCCTACTGGCAATGCCTGAATGGTCAGGTGTGCGGCACTTACTATTGTGAGCTGTGTCAGCAGCTGCTGGTGTAGCACCTGCCACGCACCTCGCATACTTCAAAGTCTTGCATGACACGGCTGCTAATGGGAACTGAGTTCCTGTTGTGGAAAAAGTACAGGAACTCCGTTTCCATGCGTTCCCGCAGGACTTGAGCCCTGGCTTAGTCTATATAATTCCTAGTGAACTTACTTTGCTTGGACTGTCCACAGAGGAAGATAAATCTCTTCAAGATGCTACTTCAAATCCCAGTCCACTCTTTACTTCTATGAGGGCTTGGCTCATAGTTCTGCAGAAGAAAGATCAGTGTCCTCAAATTGTTGCTAAGGGTTACTGGAGTATCCGACCATTACCCACTACCTATCCAAGTTCTAAAATAAAGCATACCCCTAGACTGGTTAATGAGCCTGAAGATTGATGGAATTGCATGTTGTGCTGCGAGGAAACTGCTGGGGAAAGATTCTGGAGAAGCTACATAGCTGCTCCTGTGGAGGTATCGCTACACTGTGTATATTTGTTTGTGTGTTTTTTTTTTTATCTTAGAGATTGTATTGTTAACATTCTGCTAAAACTTTGGGACCTTGAAGAAGAGGGTACACCTTAAAAACTTGTCCTGAACATTTGGATGTTAGTGCTAATTAAAAAAAAGCACCACACACAGTACTCAACTGTTTTATGAGCAAGGAGTAACCTTACGGTGTATAGCACATGCAGATCTTGATACCCAATCTCTGTTATAACTAGCCCTCTAGGTTTTTTTCTTCAGCCCATCAGGCAAGTCATATGAGGCATACAGAAAGCTGTAAGTAAACAAGAGTGCCACACTAAATGCTAAGGAGTCAATTAGAATTTATTTAATGATAGAAGTCCAAAGACAACAAGCCAAAACATTTTGGAGATTATAGGATTCCCCCTTTGTTAGGGCTTGAAGTGAGAGCTGCACTGCATCAGTTTTTGGTTTGCACCACAAACCGAAAACACTATTTACTTAATTTTTTACATTTTAAAACAAACTCATCCATCCTTTTATGTCATCATGTTTTATTTTGCTGAGAAATCACTTAAGAAAAAGAAAAAAAAACAAAAACTTCTGGCGGTGGCCATCTTAAGTAAGGGCAGAAGATTCATGTAGCATTTACTTCCTGCAATCCATGTGCCTTTAGCTCAGGCATGCAAGCAGGAGGGTGTGCTTAGCTGAGAAAATCCCTTCTCCCTTCCTGAAGACCCATGGGATGTAGGGCATCATTTTTGTCTAAGCCAGAAACCAGGAAGTAGCTGAAGAAATGTAAAAAAAATGTTGTTCAAAAGAAGTAAATATGATCTAATTTGCGAGCAGCATAAGGATTAAAAATAGTCAACGTTAATCAAGAGAGTGAAGTTTTGCTTTAAATTATTTGTTTAAGCTGCCCAATCACAAATAAAATTATAGGAATACAAATATTGAAAAGCTGAAATATTTATATATAGGTGGGGTGCAGCATGGTGCAGTGGCAATAATTCACACAGTCAAGTGCAATAAAAAACTTGTATTGAAATTGTACAGCACCAGTACATAACAAACACAGTGGGAAAGGCAGACCAGCCAGTTACACTCACGGTTTCCAGTAATGTGAAGAGGGCAGGTCTTTCTTTTTTTGACAGCATTTGCTAAGAAAGCAGAATGTTGCCTGGACGTCTCAAATGGAATGGTGCCCAAAGGAGTTGCGACCCTACAATTTCCGTCCTTGTCAGTAACCTTTCGCTAACAGGCAAAGTATCTGTCCCTACTCTACCAACTTGCAAAAAGAGCACAAGGCCTGGGAGCCAAGGCCTTAAATAAGCTTTGTCTGACCCAAGATGGCTCCCAGAGTAACATGGGGTGGCAGCATCCAAACGGATTGGTTCCCCAGTGACGAGGAAACCATAGAGAGACTGTGTACCTACTGACTTCTTCTCCAGATACAAGGCTGCTGCGTATGAGAACCAGCTGCAGTGGAGAAAGTAGACTGCACCTGCCTACAAGTTCTATATGGGATTGGGTGTATTTGTGGGGGATGGGTTTCGTAGAGTGGGTTAGAGAATTTTGCAGCAGATTTGGTGGCCCTGTAGAAGATGACGTTTTTGGAAGGGGCTGGGGGGCACTTTGGGACATTGTGTGACCCACAGCAAGTTGAGTCACACCATGGGGGGCTGGGTGGCACTATGGGAATTTGGGGGGCACTGTGGAGACTAAGGGCTTTCAGGTAGCCTAGAGATTGAGGGACATTATGGGAGTTGGTAGGCACTGTGGGAGGTAAAGGGTTGTGCTGCTGGCTGGAGGCCTAAGAAGAAATGCCATGTTCTGGCAGTGGGCCACAGCCCATTGGTTGAGAACCACTGCTCTAGGAGACAACTGACCATCAATCGTTATCTCTGGTCTTATACACCTGGGCATCTGTTCATGTCAGAACTGTATATCAACACTAATCAATAGGAATGCAAAAGCAGCATGAAGCAACTCAGGAGGAGATCAAAAGCAAATTTGAAAGACTCACAAAATGATCCAAAAGGCAAACTGAAAACATCTGAAAGCAAGCTGCATTTCTGATTGGTTGCGATCAATCTTTAAACTACTATAACCTTGTTTATGTACAGGTATGTTTATTTTAGATTACTGCTTGTGTCTAATGGGGAAACGGCCATATTGAAAGATCACATTCTAAGTGTTTGACCTTTGTCCAGCACTCAGAAGCCCACAGTCCCCGCATCATTAATTGCTTTCTAGAGTCAAGTAATTTTGTTTATTCCAGTTATTCGCTGTGGCTGTACCGTGTTACTTATGATTACCCACAATCCCATTGACACTGTGTTTAATTAAAACCAATTCAATTATTGTGAGCGCTTTCTCTCCATCCTTAATTTTCACCTTTTTTTTTTTTGTACTGAACTCAGCACGATTAGTCTCTATGGATATGAATCCATTATCTCAAAGGTAGTGTGTATTAAAATGAATCCATTTAAAATAAGCCAATAATTAATGTAGTAATCATTTATATGGTAACAATATAGTAACTAGTGATGTGGTGGAATGCATATAACTGATCTGTAAAGAGAGCTATGAGGTACTTACAGCCATCACATCATTTAAATTATTGCTGGAATGGCTTATATCTGATATCTAGACAGAGAAAAAAAAAATGCAGTTGTGTATTCCATTTAAATAATTAATAGCGTTTTTACATACAGGTAGCAAAGGCTTCTGAATCTTTCTTTGTATTGGCCTCAAACAGAGGCGTAACTAGAATCTTCAGAGCCCTGGTGCAAGAAACTGTGAAGGGCTCCTCTGACCCCATCCCAGGTCCCTTTCTCATCTTCTGCAGCTGGCCCCCTTCCTGCCATCTTGGAACGCCAAGGCCCAGTCGCAAGTGTGACCTTTGGGACCCTGGTAGTTCCCGCCACTGACCTTATTATTACTAGGGGGCATTTTGGAGGATGTAGGAGTACCACCAGAGTGCCCCCTTAGATCCTCCTCCAGAGTGCTCCCTTAATGCCTCCAGAGTACCCCCTTACATGATCCAGAGTGCCCCCTTATTGCCTCCAGAGTGCCCCCTTACATCATCCAGAGTGCCAGGTTGCAAGTGCGACATGTGCGACCCTGGTAGTTTCACCATTGGCCTCATATAACCCCTATACGGTAGGACTTGGAGATAGTAAAGGGCAGCACTAGGACAAAATCAGGTGTCCTGCATGCACATATAGTGGCAGAGACCAAGCTGGCAGAAGGAGAGAGTAAGGTAGTGTAGCCCCCTCCTTGTTCCGAGTAGGCTGCTAGGAAAATTTTGTTTGGCTCCTCTGTAAACAGCGGAGGCTGATTGCTTCTAAAAGTATAGTGGGAGGGAGAGCAGGAAAGACATTCTGAATATTTATGGTACCCCAACCAATTCCTGGGGAGGTGAGTTCAGAAGGTGGAGGTAAAGCCCATAAGTAGTCTGAGGTCTGGCAGCAGATAGCAGAGTTCCTGGGTCCAGCCCTGCATGAAGTGACCCCTGTGCAGGATGTCTGCCCCTGGGGCAGAGAAAGCTAGAAGAGCCAGACTGAGGACAACAAGGTCCCAGCTAGGCTTAGCTGGGGGGGGGGGGGACTGAGCTGACTTAGGAGTGAGTTGGAGGAAGGAAGTCTGACCATCTTGGGGCTGAGTGGGTAATTGATCCCTCTTTTTCAAAGGAGTTGTGCGTAACAGCCATGACCAGTTTAATAATGCTGGAGGTTTGGCCAGTACAGCCAGGAGTTGTACATGACAGTCAAGAGAGTGCAAAGCAGCCAGAGGTTATGCAATACCGTCTGAATTTTGTACAGAGCAGCCAGAAGCCTAGCAGTCCTCAAGTTTTTCAGTTCTACAGTTATGGGAGATCCCATGCTTCCCATCCCTATCCAAGTTACTGTTCAAATAAAAAAAAACCCTAGACTGATCTTTTGAGCCAGAGGAAGAATGCTGAAAATACTGTGTGTCTGGTTGTGTGTGCTTTGAGGGAAGGGAATAGAACCATACTACCTGTAGCTCCTGCGGGGGTAGCACTACAGTAGAGAGAAGATGACTTACGAGTGTGTTGCTGCCCCTTTACTGTCAAGTCCGAAGACCTGGTGGGAGGAGCTCACACCACCATATTCCTTACTTCTAACAGAGAAAGCAGTGTCACCACCCTGACTCTGCTCTTGGGTAGATATGCATGCATCACAAAATGGCCAAGCAGAATTACTCACGACAGTTACCATGAGACAGTTTGTGTGAGTATATTTCAACTGTGTGCCTAACCATTCATCCTGGAGTTGGGCTTAAATATAATTTATGCATTTTGTGTTCAGCTTCTATCACCCAGCCTTGCATTTCGACAACTATTGAAATTAAAGTGACACTAAACGATATCCTAATTTCCCAAAATATCCATACACATCCACTTTGTAATGGCCCTGGATTCTGTTTTTTCAGGAAATCTTTTTTTACTGTTATTCTGCCT
Organism: Lithobates pipiens; assembly: GCF_037356315.1. Classification (NCBI taxonomy): domain Eukaryota; kingdom Metazoa; phylum Chordata; class Amphibia; order Anura; family Ranidae; genus Lithobates; species Lithobates pipiens. The sequence goes on from NW_027507686.1 coordinate 205,037,706, forward strand.
CCTTGTAACTTCCTCCGTGAGTTTCTGAACCTCTCCTTTCCCCCTTAATTCAGTTTGTTTGGAACAAGCAGCAAATGTTAGTCATGGTCATGCACACTGATCTATGCACACTACAAATCCTATAATCACTAGTCCATCTCGGACGGTGGCTACGTCCCTACATACAGTGAAACGGTGGAGAATGAATGTAGCCACCTTCTAACAGGAAGTCAGATCACAGCAAAAAAAAAAAAGAAAAGGAATTTGGAGGAGGCTGAGAACAATAGCAAGGACTTGTTTGAATACATACTTGAATAGAAATGTTTTTTTTAAGCCAAAGTTTAATGTTACTTTAAAGTGGGAGTATGGGCGAAGTAAAAAAATATATGATGTAGTACGCAAAAGTTTTGCTTTTCTGAGTACCCCGGTATTATAGTTCTTGTTACCTATGGATCCTGACAGAATGTATGTTACGTTTTCACTTTTTTTCTTTTTTTCACTGTTCCTTCTGTAATTAAATAACATAGCTGCATTGTCGCTCTGTGAACAAAGCGATATATATTGCTCATATAATTAAGAACATTTTAATGAATGTAATTATTTGATAAAAGATGCAGTGCAAAAAAATAAAAAAAAAAGTACAAAAGAGCTAAAATCACACATCAAATGTACTAACACCTTCAACCATGCAACATATCTAAAGCTAGATTACAGTGAAATCAAGTGAAGTTTGAACTGAGGGAGTTCTGTAGTAAAAAGGTAAGGAACGGCCTAGAACGTTAGTTGAGAAAAGAGTCAAAAATATATTGAACTCAAAAACACCTCTTGTGGCTCAGAGGAGCAGAGACTTCCCCTATATCAGGTCATCTGAGGGTGCATATGCCAGGGTCAGTGCCGGATTTAATGGGGGTAAAAGGGGAAACTGCCCTAGGCCCCCTTGACAGAAGGGACTTTCACTCTATACAAAAATAATATAAAACAATCAAATATAATATATAGATAAATATAATTATAATAAAAACAGTAAAATAATATAAAATATATAATATTAAAAATATAAAATGTATTATTATAAAATTAAATGGATCTTGGGAAGTAAGATTTTGCTTGCCATCATCTGTTAGAGATTTTAACCTGAACTGGTATATTGTATCTTTTTTTTAACATGAATTTTGACAGCTCAAGTAAACCACACATTGAGAGCTGGACACTTATCTTAGCATGCATTGACATTCTTTTTTTAAGCTTTGAGTTGCGTTGATGTGTATTTTTAATGCATTGCAGGGTTTTTTTTGTTCACAAAAGGAGACAAAGTGCATTCAAACAAACAAGAAACTCCAATAGTTCTACTCCCAACAAAAGAACCAAAAAATACCTTTATTTAAAATCCATAAGAGCAACACAATATACAGACGTACAAATAGGGGAGGAAGATGTTAATGCGCTTCACGTTGGAAACCGCAGCTTGGCATTGCATGCTATTATAGAGTTTATGATCTACTAAAACCCCCAGATTCTTCTCTACTATGGATTCCCCCAGTTGCACTCCCCTTGGTATGTATGATGCATGAATATTCTTAGCCCCCAAGTGCATAACTTTACATTTATCAACATTAAACCTCATTTTCCACATAGTCGCCCAATTAGACAGTTCATTGAGGTCGGCTTGTAAGTTGGAGACATCCGGTTAGGATGTTATTCCACTGCATAGCTTAGTGTCATCTGCAAAGACTGAAATGGTACTTTTAATCCCAGACCCAATATCATTTATAAAGGTATTAAAAAGTAAGGGTCCCAACACTGAATCTTGGGGTACACCCCCTTAGACCATTCAGAGTAAGAATCCATTACTCTCTGAATTATTTTTTTGGACAGTTTTCTATCCATTTACAAACTGATATTTCCAAGCCTGTAGACTTTACTTTACACATAAGTCCTTTCACTGTCCAATCACAGGCTGGGGGGAGGAGACCTGTGAGTGACTGTCCAATCACAGGCTGGGGGGAGGAGACCTGTGAGTGAAAGTGAAACTGCAGCAGAGAAAGATTCCGGGCCTATTTACACCATATGCCTTGGGCAACATTGCCTGATGCAGTCCAAACACATAGACAAAGTGATTTGCCTTATGTCTTATTGCTTTAGTTCATGATGTGCACTTCAAAATAGCAGGACAGAATGCATTTGGCATAGTATACCAGGTCGCAATGAACTACACAGCTGAGGTGCATAAAGTTAAATGATAGGTAACTTTGTGATGTTTCAACTAAGTTAAGATAAAAGATTGTAAACAAGAGCATAACTCGCACTCACTGATGTGAATGGGCTTCATTCCTGCTAAACAGAGTTATGCAGATGAGCAGAGCTGTTTAAATCTCAGGACTTTATGGACAGAAGTACAAATCCTTTGGCAGTTAAATCTACCTTATATGTGTTTCATCTGTGTAACAACCTTTCAGAGTAGATTAGTGTCAGGGAAATAGGCGCATACCTATGCGCAATTTTGCAAGGTTAGCGAATCAGCATAGGCAAGCTCGTGCTAACGCGCGTCAGCACACACGGAGGTGCAATGTGTTTTCTAAACGAACGCCTGGCATTGTGTGCGCCATAATAATATGTCTAAACGAAGGCATATGCGCAACAATGTCGCTGTCGTACGAACGCATGTGCGTAACGACGCACGTAAGACGTGACACAGGTGCCCTGTCTATTTAAACATTCCTCTGACAATGCTGCATTGCTGGATTATCGTCAGCTTCTCCTGTATACCTATGTTCGTGATTTCTGCTACCTGATCTGTGTTCGGCTTGTTTGACCTGCTCCTGTTTGATCTCCTGGCTCTTATTACCGGCTTGCACCCGACTTCTCCTTGTTTGCTTCCTGTATTTGACCCCGGCTTGGCTTACGGAATCCGAATACTCCTGTTTCCTGTTTTGGACTTCTGGCTTCGATCTTTGGACTGACTTACCGTGTTTGACTACTGGCCTGGCCTTGACTCTGCTTCTGGACTCCCGTTGTCCTTCCCTTGGACATCCTAAGCACGGTTGCCTCCAGAGACTTGCTCTACCCAGTTCCTGACACCAGCTGCTATTACCAGGCAACCCGTGTTTCTTTGGGCACTGCATCCCTGTGTCACCTTCAGGGTTGTGCTGCACTCGGCCGCAAGGGGAGCCCTCTCAGCATCTCATCCTCCCATCAAATCCCTGACAGTTAGGCTGTTAGGTAAGTCTAGTTAGCCCTTCTGTAAGCAGTAGAGCAAGGGTTGATTGCTTAGGCCTGCCCAGTATCTCACATGCTGCTACTCTGATTACTTCCCCCTGAATTATAGATAATTCAAGAACTATAGTGGGAGGAAGAACATAGTAAGCAGCCTGAAAATGTATCAGGCTCCAGCCAATCCCTGAGGAGGTGTTCCCAAAAAGTGGTGGAAGAGCTCATAAATAGTCTGTACCCTGAGTTCTTGGACTGAATCTTGCTGGAAGAGACCCTGTTCAGAAGCTCTGCCCTTGGGGCAGGATCTCTGAAATCTCTGAGGCTTCAGCTGGGGGGCCTTTTCACAAAAGTTTAGTCCTTGAGTTTGTCTGGAGAAGCTCACTGGAGTGAGTGTGGTGGTCAAAATGCTTGCATATGGGTGGGTGTCAGTCCGGAAGAATGGGTATTCCTGTCCAAATTATATTTGCATGCAGACATCCCTACATAACACCCACATGTGATGTTGAGACTCTATGGTTAAAAGAACTGAAATCCAATGAATTAAAGGTGTGTGGAATAGTGCAAGTGCACTGCTCACTGCTGTATTTGTGTGTTGGGATGTTAGTTGAACATTTGACACTTCCAGAAGTGTTGGATGTTTGTCACTAAACACCCCCCCCCCCCCCACCCCGTGTACTGTGGTTTCTTCCACCACCCCCTACGTCATTTTTAAGACCTGTACTGATGAAGTGTCAGAGAAAGGAGCCAAGGCAATTCTATGACCTTGATCTTTTGCTTTTAAAGGTAAAGCTATTTGGGGCCTTCTTAACCCCAGATCTCTTCATAAAGGGGACATGTCATCCTTATTTCTATTACAAAGGATGTTTAAATGGCTCTTTAACCATGTGACCGGCTGTGTCCAATCACAGCCGGTCACATGTAAACAAGGAGATGCCGGTAATTGTCTCTCCTCACCTCACATTGACAGAGTGTGAGGAGAGGAGAGCCGATCAGCGGCATCTCCTCACAGGGGGACATCTAGGAATGTAATCAGGGCACTGATCGCAATAAATAAACACAGTGTCACAAAACAGTGCCCACCATTGCCCACCAATGCCAGCATACAGTGCCCACTAGTGGCAGCAATCTGTGCCCATCACTACCGACAAATGCCACCAATCAGTGCCCATTAGCAATGCCAGTCAGTGCTGGCAATCAGTGGCGCCTATCAGTACTGCCCATCAAAGTCCTTCACTGCTGTCGATCAATGCCCATCAGTGTCACCCATCAATGCCCATCAGTGCCCATCTGTACCGCCTATCCGTGCCTACCAGTGCTGTCTATTAGTGGGCATCAGTGCCACCCAACAATGCCGCCTATCAGTGCTCATTAGTGCCACCTATCAGTGCCCATAAGTGCGGCATATTAGTGCCTCCTCATCAGTGCCACCTCATCAGTGCCCATAAGTGCCACCTCATCAGTGCCCATAAGTGCAGCCTCATCAGTGCCCATAAGTGCCACCTCATCAATGCCCATCAGTTCAGCCTATCAGTGCCCATCAGTGCAGCCTCATCCGCGCACATCAGTGAAGGTGAAAAATACTTTACTACAAAATTTACTGACAGAAAAAAAGTAAAAAACATTTTTTTTTCAAAATTGTAAAAAACAAAAATAAAACATCAGTGATTAAATACCAAAAGAAAGCTCTATTTGGCTGAAGAAAATTAGAAACAATTTAGTTTGGGTACAGTGTAGCACGACTGCGCAATTGTCTTTCAAAGTGCGACAGCTGAAAAAGGGCCTGGGCAGGAAAGGGGTGTAAGTGCCCGGTAGGCAAGTGGTTAAACTTGTAAACAAAAAGTGCCAGAAAATGAATGGCTTTAGAAGTGTGACATGTGCTTCTATAGTGTGAATGCAACCTGAAGATTAAGGGGAGCCTGGGCAAGAATGGCAGCAAGGGAACATAAGCAAACCAAGGGAAGATGACAGCCAGGGAAGAAATGAAGACATCAGTGTGACCACGGGGAGAGACCAGTAGCGGAGGGAGATATCAGCAGCCGGCGAGGACGGGGATTTATTTTTTCAGGGAGATGTTTGCAATAGAAGATTGCAAAGAGGGGAGATGAAGGCAAGACGTGTTAAACAGATTTCCCGGGAGCGCCCAAAGCACAGGACACTCCGGCTCATGAATGAAAGAAAACCCTTCATTTTGAAGAATGTATATATGAATAGGAATTCTAGAAATGGAATTTACTATTGATGTCTTAGGGCTAGATAGAACATAAAAGGTGTAAGCCTCGGGAAATGTTTTTTTTTTCTCATCCAGTAGATTGCAGTAAGAGGAATATAGTAAATAAAAAGCTATATTTAGAATCGCTGCAATTATGTCACAGTTTCCTTTGGCAATGACAGATGGTGGTTCTATTTAAAGAAACAGTCTTTCATAGGCGCAGAGAAAAAAAAAATCACTTACCTCAAATTAACTACGGTGCAAATGGTCTTTGCTATTATTTAAAGTGCAGCTATTAGATAATGTCTACAAACTGAAAACATCAAATTATATTGTATTCTGCAGGCAGGTATAAGCCTGACATTCCCCTGCTTCACTGAGAAAAAAGGTACATTACTGAAATGTTTGGATCACTTATATGGAGACCTAATATTTAAAGTAGGTCCATTTTTGTATCAAAGACAGCAGTGGGCAATTATACTAATGCCTGGTACACAGGACGAGATTATCAGACGAATGATTGTCCCTTTTTAAAAATTTTTTTAGTTTAGTCTGACATAAAAACAAAGTTTGCTAAAGTTACAAAAATTCTCGTACGATAGAATAAAAATTCAGAAATGATGTAATGTGTTGTAGTGTATTTGTATTGTATTTTCAAACGACAACCGTAATTTAAACAAAAATCGCACAATCTGGTATTGTACGAGAAAAAATTTCGTGTTTGCCCCATCGGATAATATCAGATGAACTGTCGTGATTGGCTCTCGAAAGCTGTGTAGCAACGATCAGATTATCTTACAATCGATTTGAAAGCATTATTTTGCGTACGATTTTCTGATTGTGTGTATGCGCCATTAGGGCTCATTTACACATGCGGAAAGGACTTTAAAGCTGAAACTGAATCTGCTTTTTATTTGACTTTTCAGATTTTTCCTCTGCCATGCATCAACATGCTAATGGAATGTAAAAACAACAACAACAAAAAAAAAAATCCATTACATACCCTTTTTAACCAGTTGATTTACCCCCCCCCCCCCCCCTTCATGACCAGGCCATTTTCTTGCAATACTGCACTGCGTTAATTTAACTGACAATTGCGTGGTCATGCGACACTGTACTCAAATAGAAATTTTGTACTTCTTTTCCCACAAATAGAGTTTTCTTTCGGTGGTATTTGATCACTTCTGCGGCTGTTTTTTGAGCTATAAACAAAAAAGACAATTTTGAAAAAATAGAACAACAATATTTTTTACTTTCTGCTATAAAATACCCAATAAAATGCTATAAAATACCCAATAAAAAATTTTAGAAAATCAAATTTCTTCATCAATTTAGGCCAATATGTATTCTGCTACATATTTTTGGTAAAAACAAAATTCCAATAAGCGTATATTGATTGGTTTGTGCAAACATTTTAGCATCTACAAACTATGAGATATTTTTATGGAATTTTTATTAATTTTTTTTACTAGTAATGGTGACAATCAGCGACTTATAGCGGGACTTTGACATTGCGGCAGACAAATCAGACACTAAGTGACACTTTTTTGGGGACCAGGGACACTAATACAGTGATCAGTGCTTAAAAATAATACACTCTCACTGTACTATATGCACTGGCCGGGAAGGGGTTAACAGCAGGGGCAATCAAAGGGTTAAATGTGTTCTTAGGGAGTGCTTTCCAAGGGGGGTGTGGGGGTGCTTGTACTGTAAGAAGACAGATCTGTGTTCCTGCTTAGCAGAAACAAAGGATATCTGTCTTCTCCTGTCACAGAACGGTGATCTGCCTTGTTTACATAGGCTGGCCACCATTCTTTCTGGAACTCAGGAATGCTTGGCGGGTCACGGCGGACAATGGGTCCAGCGAACCCGCTGATTGGCTCCTGCTGTGTCCATTAACAGCAGGAGCGGGACACCAGGGCCGCGCATGTGCGCCCCAGACCCGGAGCATTAAAGGGCCACCCTGCAGCAGTGAGGTGGTCCTTAAGCAGTTAAACAAAAATCGTATGAACTGGAATTGTACAAGAATTGAACTGGAACTGGAATTGTACAAGAAAAAAAACTGTCTCCGTCCCATCGGATAATATCAGATGAACTGTCGTGATCTGCTCTCGAAAGCTGTTTACCAACAATCATATTATCATACGATCGCTTCAAAAGCAGTATTTTTTCTGAGCGTGTGTATGCGAAATAAGGGCTAATTTACACAGGTGGAAAGGACTTTAAAGCTGAAATTAAATCTGTTTTATATTTGACTTTTCTGGTTCTTCCTCTGCCATGCATCAACATGCTAATGAAATAAAAAAAAAATATATTTCCATTAAATACCATTTTCAACTGATGTTAATACTGAGCCTTTGTGCTTCTCTGAGCAATGTTGGCAGAGCTTGGCTGATGGGAGGAGCCAGCAGAGTGCTGTACGCTCTCTTAAAACATCATAGCACCCTGCCCCAGTATTCTCCCAATGAGCCCTTAGTCCTTGTGCAAGCATTGGGCTGGCTCTTGGCAGGAGTTATGCCTATATCAAAATGCTCGCATATGGGTGGGTGTCAGTCCGGAGGAGTGGGCGTTCCTGTCTAGACTATATTTGCATGCAGAGATCCCTAGATAACACCCACATGTGATGTTAAGCCTCTATGATTGGAAGAGCTGAAATCCAATGAATGAAAGGTGTGTGGTATAGAGTGATGGTGCATTGTCCACTGCTGTATTATTGTGTTGGGATCAGGGCCGTCCTTAATATTGATTGGACCCTGGGCAAAACATTTTTTGCCCCCCCCCCCCCCCCCTCAATGCAGTTTCGCTCTCAACCTGCTTTGAGACATAATAAAAAACAGCAAGACTCACAATCAGTTTACTGAATCAGATCAGACAGCGATTGCGTGTGGTTGCCAGAGGTTACAGTGTATCATTACCACTCACTGACTGGTTGCTAGAGGTTACAGAACATAGTTTCTGCTTGTTGATTGGCTGCTAGAGATTACTGTACATCAACACTGCTCATTGATTGGTTGCTATAGATTACTGAACACCATGGAAAGGGGAGATGGGGCCCATTAATAGACATTAAACTCCTAGGGATCCTAGGACTCCCTGGCTCAGTGGCAGTGCAGACTTTCAAGCATGCCCCTTCATCTCCCCAGTGGGCAGCATTTAGTATAGGTAATGGTGGATATGACCTCAGGGGGGCATGATATACATATGAATACATCCTCTATTTACATATGAATACTGCCGGTCTGCCTCTATTTACATATGAAAGCTGTCATTATTTACATGTCAATGTCGGTATTTACATATAAGCAAAAGGTTTGCATCTGTACACAACAATAGGGCAGAGCTGGGCAGCATTAGTAACAGAACTTCACACTGAAATATCAGGACACAGCACTGGACTAAAACCTCAAGGAACAAGGGAATTTAAACTGGGATAGTTGCCAAGTATGAGGCAGCTGCTTTGGGCCCCACAACAATGACAGGGCCCACGGCAGATGCCCCTTTTGCCCTGCCTTAAAAACGGCCCTGGTTGGGATGTTAGTACGAATGGCTGGAATTCCAAATTCAAACTACCTTGTCATGTTTTAAAAACTACAGCCAAAAATCTCTCACATGAGAAGAAGTAATATGCTCACCTCTCTGGCAGATGATGTTTCCTACCTCCCCTACATTCCCATTCTCCACCAATATGTTGCGCATTTGACACTTCCAAAAGTGTTGGATTCTTGTGACTCTACCACCCCCCCCCCCCCCCCTCCGTGCTGTAGTTCCTTCCACCACCCCCTACATAATTTTTTAAGACCTTTACTGATATAAGAGTCAGAGGAACAGAGGATGGAGCTATGGCTTGCGCTGGGGCAGACATTTCACACTCCCAGATGTGTTGGATGCCTGTGCACAAACTGTGGTTTCCTCCTCCATCACCTACATCAATGTCAATCCCCGTACTGATGTAAGGGTCAGAGGAAGGCATTGTGGCATGCAGTTGGGGGGGGCAGGCATTTCACTCCCAGAAGTGTTGGATTCCTGTGCTCCCAGAACATGCTGTGGTTTCACCCTCTACCTCCTACATCAATTATAAGACCCATAATGATGTAGGGGTCAGAGGAAGGAGCCATGGAATGTGGTGAGAATGTTGGGCGGAGAACCCAGGCATTTCATAGTCCTGGAAGATTTGGATGCCCCAGTGTGTTGTGGTTTTATCCTCTACCTCCTAAGTCAATGTTGGGTCCTGTACTGGTGTAGGGGTCAGAGGAAGGAACCATGGCGTGTAGTGGGGGGGATATGGGCATTTTACACTCCCAGAAGTGTTGGAATCCTGTGCTCCCAGCACATGCTTTGGTTTCACCCTCTACATCAATGCTAAGCCCTCTACTGATGTAAGGGTCAGAGGAAGGAGCCATGGGATGCAGTGGAGGGGACGGAGGCATTACATACTCCTGGAAGTATTGTAAGCCTGAACTTCCAGTGTGCTGTGGTTTCATCCTCCACCTCCTAAGTCAATGCTGGGTCCCGCACTGATGTAGGGGTCAGGGGCAGGAACCATGGCATGCAGTGGGGGGGGGGGGGGTGTAAGCATTTCACACTCCCGGAAGTGTTGAATTCCTGTGCACCTAGTACATGCTGTGGTTTCATCCTCTACATGATGTTAAACTCTCTACTGATGTAGGGGTCAGGGGAAGAAGCCATGGCATGCAGTGGAGGGGACAGAGGCTTTTCACATTCCTGAAATTATTGGATGCCTGAACCCCCAGTTTAACGTGGTTTCACCCTCCACCTCCTAAGTCAATGCTGAGTCCTGTAATTATGTAGGGGTCAGAGGAAGGAATCATGGCATGCAGTGTGGGGAAATGGGCACATCACACTACCAGAAGTGTTGAGTTCCTGTGCTCCCCACACATTCTGTGGTTTTACTTCCCACTACCTATGTCAATGCTAAATCCTGTACTGATGTAAGGGTCAGAGGAAAGAGTCATGGCTCGCGGTGTGGGGATAATTCCCATTCCTGGAAGTATTGGATGCCTGAACCCCTTGTATGTTGTGGTTTCATCCTCTACCTCCTGTGTCAATGCTGAGTCCTGTATTGATGTAGGGGTCAGAGGAAGAAACTATGGCATGCACTATGGGGATACAGCATTTCCCACTCCCAGAAGTGTTGGAGTCCTTTGTTCACCTAGCATGCTGTGACTTCATCCTCCAGCACCTATGTCACTGCTGAGTCTTGCACTAACGTAGGGGTCAGAGGAAGGAACCATGGTGTGGGATGGGGTGGACAAAGACATTACATATTCCCTGAAGGGTCTCATCGATCGGAAAAACGAATATAAAATCTCTTCGCTTACAGGACACTTTTGGCTGCATTTTTTTTTCTGAAACATGACAGGGGTGCTTTAAAAGCCATAAAATCAGTGTCTGTAATTAGGATCCATCAGCAAGTTATCGATATTAGATGAAGCATATGATCTCTATATTGTAAATTGTGCTGCAGAGTATATGAAGAATGTAGTTACTAGGCAACAAATGGCGCTCTGAAAACTTTAAACTTGGTATCAATGACTGTCAGCACATTTTATTAAAGCAGCTCTGGAAGTGCTCAAAAGCACGCATGATGGCTAGCTTGTTAACCTCTTCACCAACCAATCCTTGGTGGCGATGGCGGTTTTACTTCAGGGTTTACAACCGCCATGCTGTGAACCTCCCTGAGGGTTCGGGGGGTTGCAGCATGAACGATTAGAAACCTTCTGTTTTGGCCTAGCTTTAATTTTTCACCACAGTGTCATTCTCCGTGTAATTACACACCGATATCTAGTGGAATTTTGAATTCAGGCATTAGGTGGAACATAAAAAGATAAGGCAATTTGTTACGGGAATGAAGAGGGTTTTTCACAATGATTTAATCACTGTCAGAAGAACAATTACATTGCAAAGTGTTTACATTTTCTGCAGCTTAATATGTCAGGCTGACCCTTTAGAGGCGATTAAACAACGTAATGAAATCATTTGGAAAACCGGCAGCCGATGTTCTGTTGGGTACGTAGAGAGAAAGCTGCAATAAAACTGTATTGTACCAATAGATACAGAATTTTAATAAACATTCAGTAAAGCTTAAATAAACCCAAACATAAAAATGTAATATATTGCAGCTTAAATATTCCTCAGATGTGGTGGTTGCATTCGTTTTTTGTTAGGGCCTTTTCACATGGGTGTTCAGTCTGGTTCCGTCTGTCACTTTTTTAGACAGATCTAGACTGAACCACAATGGGGTTGATTTACTGGAGAGTGCAAAGCCTGGTGCAGCTCTACATAGAAACCAATCAGCTTCCAGGTTTAATTGAACAGGCCAAAGTTAGAAGCTGATTGGCTTCTATGCAGAGCTGCACCAGATTTTGCACTCTGCACTTTTAGTAAATAATCCCCAATGCATCTCTAAGGGGGGGCGGATGTAAACAGACTATTATCCGCTTACATCAGTCTACATCTGTAACCATTCAGGTCCATTTTTTTAAACTAAACAAGGCATGCGTCCTTTTCCATCTGAATCTGGATCTGAACGGATGTAAACTAATGTAAACACATGTCGTCCATTTGTGTCCATTTTTAGGTATCATTCATACCGGAATGTGGTACTGGAAACTTGCTTTCCACATGCATTTCCTGCACTGTGTTCAAAACGCACTGGGTGTGCAATCTGCTGCGAGTGTCAATATAGTCCTAACAACATTCCATACACAAATTGCAAACACACTGCATTTGTCTGCACCAGATCACATGGTACTACAATGCATTTATGAAAAGTAGTGCATGCTCTCTTTTTTGTGTGATCCAGTGTGACTTTAGCCTATTTAAATGATTGGTCTGAAAATGGCACTTCACTGAATCGCACAGGAATGCAGTCCGCGTTCACGATTGAACTGGTCTCTAGGCAGCAAACATTTTTTTCTTGTACTTTTGTCACCTATGATTGGTTTCTGCAGCAACTAAAAAACAAACTGGTGTCAACATGGATGTAGATTATTGTAGTAATGAACTGAGATGAACTGAACTGAACTGAAGACGGATGTACAAAGTGATGTAAATTGATGTAACCTGAATCATTTTTTTCTTTGTGACTGAACAGATAAAGCTCCTGTGAAAGGACCCATGGCTTCATCCTCATACTCCTATTTATTACACATTATGATAATTATTATTATAGCAGCGGATAGCGATAATCGCAATAATCCGTCAGGCTGGTTGTACCCAAGTTGTTCGGTCTATCAACTTGGTACATTCAGCCTGCCCATTAACGGTTCCTGCTGAACTGGCTGAGATTCAATCCATGTATGGCTAGCCTTAAAGTTAAAGGGGTTGAAGGGGCTTCTCCAACGTGGACACTCGATGTGGTCAGGAGCACCGCTGAGGGACCCCGGGAGAGGAGGTTCGAGACCACGCTATGCAAAACAAACTGCACAGTGGAGGTAATTATGACATAGTTGTTAAAAAAAAAAAAAAAACAACAAGGGTTTGCAACCCCTTTAAGCTTGGTTATAAAGTTGTAAGGTAGGTACTCCTGCGCTAAAAGGAATTTGTGATATATTCAAATAATAGGTGCTGCATCCACCGTAAGGACCAAACTCGTGTCCAAATTTGTGTAAGTTGTGAAAGGGGGGGGGGGGGGGGTGGTGTTGCGCCCCTTACAATATATTTTTCTTGTGATGTGTTACCAAAATATTGCCAAAATATCAATTATATATCCGACTGTTCTTTATCAAAATTATCAGTAAAGTGCATGAGTGCAAAAATGGATAAATAATCCAAATTACTTGGTAAATATATTAAAAAAGCATAGTCGTTTTTCAATTGTGCAGAAACAGCAAAAAACAAAATAAACAATATCTAACAAAATTATGAAGTGATATAAATATTATCAACATAAAAAGTGTAGCTATAGGTGGTTATATCGCTGTGCAATATATATTAAACTTAAGTGAATGGTTCATACAGTGACTGGTATAAGCAAAAAACAGTAAGGCAAAACAATAATTAAAAATATTTAAAAATATATAAATGGCATATACATCAAAATATTTTAAATCATCTGACTAAGCAAATATTCAGTGCGGTATTGGACTTTGATCCTTAGTCCAATGTGCAATATTAGTGCAAACGTGCAAAGTGTTTCACTGGAACACTGTGTATAACTGTCTTGCCATTAAAGTGACACTGTGCCTTTAAGTGCAAAAAATAAGATAAATCTTCAGTGTCACTGACACCCATGGTAGAAGTAAATAATTACCTTACTGCTGTAAGGTAAACAGCATGTAACAGAATAATTATAGGAGGAGGGGGGGTCCCTTCAACTCGATCTTTTCCTAGGCATTCATTCACTTTTAAGTGGAGCCAGGGAAATGGGAGGGGGAAGAGGTAGGGATGCTCCTTTTCTTCCTCTCTTTCCACTGGGTGCTTCAGGTCATAGGGTTCTCAATGTACATTTAAAAGAGATAAAAGAGGCCCACCATAGTGTAGTATTTTTGAATGGAAATAAAAACTTTTATTTGCATAAGTTAAAAACACTCACATTTTGTGGGGTTACAATAGCGTTGTAAAAACGAGCGCCGAGCTCGTGTCTCAGCGTCTGAGCGTCTGTTCCGGTATCTGATTAGCCTCGGGTTGGTTATAAAGTTGTCAGGAAATTATATTTGTTTGAAACGTTAAAAACCTGTTTTCAGCACCAAAAGTTGTAGTCTAATATGCAGTATAGGTCCATTTTAGGAAGTCTCAGGACTCTACAAGCTATTTTCAATCAGGCTGCCATTAAACTCTAGGGTTCCCCCAAATGCTGCTAGGGATTCATTGAGCTGTGGCTGATTGACCTCTCATCTGATGAAGCCTTCAAAGATCCAAGACCATCGCTACTTGGAAAAACCAGAAGTATGACCCTATTATTTTTTTTAACTGTCTGCAAGGGGGACATTCTGATCACCACCATATGCAAGAGGCATTGACACAGAAGCAATTGGTTTTAGTAAGGTTTCCCCGGACCTGAAATTTTTTTTGTGATTCCTCTGGAGTAAAAAGGTTGAGAAAGGCTGCTTTAGACCACTGTCTTGACACCCGACCAGGTGATTTTTCATTGAATCATTTCTATTTTTCTATTTCTAGAAGTGCATTTTTATATAAGAACAACAAATTGAGAACTGCAGTAAATGTTTGATGCCAAATATATTTGGTTCTTTAAAGGTCATGCCCTAAAAAATGTTAGAAGAGGTCAGATAATGTTTTACCATGAAGAAGAGGTGTGGTTTACACTCCGTGAATAAGCTTATTCAGGAAGGCTATTCAGTAGCGCTTAGGCTTATGAATTTTCCATGAGAACAAGGATGTTTGGTCTTATCACTACTGCTAGAGCTAATTGAAAAAAAGAGGCGGCACTAAGACGTGTCGATAAACTACAAGTGGAATGGTTACCAACTTACCCAGCATGGATTTTCTTCCAAAATCTTCCACAACAATTTGCAGCATTTTTGTAAAACATGAAATATTTTATATGGCAGTGATGAAATAAAAAGCATATGATTCCAAGCAGATGTAACTTAAATGCTGGCAAGTTAAAGTGTATTTCCAATTTTGCAGCCAAAATGAGATAACACCTACTTTATATTTGTTGCATGTTCCCATTAACATAGCATAACAAAAACAAATGCTGATTATTGTTTTAATTGCTTTTTAAAAAAACACTTTTCCCTGCTTTTCAATGTTTCAGAGGGGGTTGTGGAGTAATGTTTACTATATTTAACCCTGTTTGTACTGTGTTCATCGTTCTTCATTATCAGCTGTAAACTAGATGTGAACATTTCTTATGCTGCATACACACGAGCGGATTTTCCGCAAGAAAAATCTTGCATGGTTTTTCCAACGGAATTCCGCTCAAGCTTGGCTTGCATACACACAATCACACAAAAGTTCTCTGAACTTTCGACTGTCAGGAACGCGGTGACGTACAACACTACGACGAGTCAAGAAAATTAAGTTCAATGCTTCCGAGCATGCGTCAAATTGTTTCCGAGCATGCGTAGGAATTTAGCGCGTTGGAATTGCTACAGACGATCAGAATTTCCAATCTGAACTTTTTCCGACCGAAAAATTGAGAACATGCTCTCAATCTTTTGCTGGCTGGAATTCGGCCAGCAAAAGTCTGATGAAGCATACACACGGTCGCATTTGCTGACCAAAAGCTCTCATCGGTCTTTTGCTGGCCGAATTTCTGATCGTGTGTACGTGGCATAAGAACCTAAGAAAAGGTTAAACTTTTAGAAACTGCCCTACTGTCCAGAAATTCTTAAAATCAGCCACAACACCTACTCCTTAGAAACATCTAAAAGGGTAAGAGATGTTAAAAAAAAAAACACACAAAGCAAACAAGTAAAGGCTATTTTCTCAAATTTGACTGAAAAAGTGGAAATACACTTTAACCACTTCCCGCCTAGCTTATTGTCAAATGATGGCTGGGAGAGACCTTTGTCGTACTGGGTGGACATCTTATAATGTCCTCCAGGAACACACCTCTCCCACGCTCCATGGGCCGAGCTGCAGCGTGATCTGTCACCAGCTGTGTCCACCTGACAGAGCCAATGACTGATCGGTGTACTGGTCGGCTGCCATTACCATGTGATTGCTGTGACCAATCACAGCAGATTACATGGCAATTGTAAACATTGGGTGGCTTCATTTTAATTGTGTACAATTGTGTTGTTAGCTGTGTTCACAGTGATCACATGGTACATAGAGGGCCAATCACAGCCCATCTGTACAATGTGATTAGCTGTGGCCAATTACAGCTAATCACAACAATATGCACTGAATGAATCAGTTTCATTCAGTAAAAATGGTTTCTTATACCAGTGAAACAGCCTGTCCATTAGGGGTGCCCCCAGGCACCGCCCCCTTTCTCCACACCACCCCCTATATGACTAATGTATTGATTCATGCATAGCATGAATATATCCACAGACGTCGCTGCTACCCCCTATTCAGGCAAACAGCCCCTTTTAGGATGCTGGGTGCCTGAATTTCAGCGTCGGGGGGTGTATTTTTGAAGCACCTGATTAGAACCATAGGCCCACACATAAAATACACTAACAATAAGGATAGCTGTTATAGATAATGTACCTATATGAGTAATAAAACTTCATTCTTAATTTTATTGTAATTTTTATTAAAAAAATTAAAAGAGGGTAACATAAAACTAGAGCCGTATTTGACGCTGTTTTTGATAATCGAATGCATCAATATCTGGTTTGATGGATGTTGTAGCAATTCTAAATGAATTCTCAAGGTGCTCATCAGATATTTTGGTTCTAATGTTGCCCTTCCTGTGCTTCATCCTTGAAAATAATTGCTCACAAATATAGGTGCTACCATAAACTGATGACATTAATAGGGCATGGTTTTGAAGAGTGGGAGATTTTTCTTTGGTAAGATAAAATTTATTAAAGTCCACAAAGGAGACACTGTCAAATTTTTCTTTGGCTGCATTTGTCCACTAAGTATACACACATTTTTACAAAAAATTCACAAAAAAATCAACATGTTTAAGTAAGTTTATGATTTTGTGTTGGCCATCTTAGGTTGGACACCCCTGTTCTATGTTTTCGTTATGACATACCAAAGCCATGCAGGTATACATGAGGCAATTTCTCTTCATTTCAGGAGAAATGTTTTAATGAGTTGTAAGGGTACCAGCAATTTTGTTCATGGTTGTATACCGAGTCTCATTATATGGCTCTGTTTAGGTCTATGGGGACACAGGCCAGCACTGAACAAAGTTTTGGAGGATGTTTTATAAAAAATGATAAAGAACTGTAGTGTTGGATCACAGTTTAACATGGGGGATGGGACTTAGCAAAGTTCCATCCCCCAAGTGGCTGTTAAAGTAAAACTAAAGGCAAAACTTTTTTTTTTCCGTTTTGGATAGAGTGGAGAAGGATGATTCACTCTCGCAATTTGTCCTGTTTACCATTATCCATGAAAGTTAAAGTAAAAGAAAATCACAAATTTTAGATTGTCCCCAGAAAGGTAAAAGAAAGAAATCTTCCAATGGGGACACTAGTTCTGGTGGCCTGGGGGTCCCTGTGTAATTCCCTTAGTTTACAGGGATTTCCTCTCACTTCCTGTTTGGCTGTGGGACAGGAAGTGAGGAGAAATCTCTGCAATGGGGCACAGATGGTGAACAAAAATCTGAAAGGGGTTATAATCTTCCTTGCTTTATCCATAATGAAAAAAATATTTTTGTCCATAGTTCTACTTTAAAAGATAGCTGTCCTTTAACAGCCACTGAGATAAGTTATTAGCCACATTAGTACAGACATTGTTTTCAGCGAGTCAGCCTATCACACATTTTCATTGTGAGAAGGCTTAAGCCTCGTACACACGATAAGAATATCAGACAAATAATTCGCTGTTTTTTTGGGGGTTTTTTGCGTACTAGTTTTCATATCAAAAAATGAAGAGGTTACTCAACTTACGAAAATTCTCATACGACAGAATACAACTTCGGAGTGAAGTAATTTATTTTATTGTATTTGTATTTTATTTGCAGATAAAAACTGTGGTGATTAAATGAAAACCATACGATCCGGTATAATACGAGAAAATTTTTATTGCTTGTCCCTTTGGATAATGTTGGATGAACTGTTGTGATCAGTTCTCGAAACCTGTGTATTAACGTAAAAGTGGTATTTTTCATGTGTACTAGGCTTTAGTAAAGTGTAGTGATTATTTAGAATTGTAAAGCAGGAAACAGTGACTGCATATGGCTGCCTCTTGTGCATATACACTTACAAATTATACATAATCTATAAACAAGATTTAAAAAATGCTAACACATAAAATGATTTAATTCAAGCTAATTCCTTTTACATTTAAATATATAATATAATATATTATATTATATTATATATATATATATATATATATATATATATATATATATATATATATATATATATATATATATATATATATATATATATATATATATATATATGGCAATAGTTTGCTTGTAAAGTGCTTTACCACTTGCAGCTTTCCCACAGCCCTGTTCACATTGATAAAAATTATTCTGTTGGCTTGTAATTTTAACATAAAAATGTTATAATTTTCAACATATAAATAAATGTTAATTAATTTACTTTGATATTTTAAGTACCTTACTTAATTTTTATTAGTTCTATAAACACGCCTTTTACATTTACAAAAATAATATATAATATTGAGCAATCTAGACAAAACTTTTAAGGTATGCGTATTTCCATATTCTAATTGAGTTACATTTACTTAAAAAAATAATCT
This sequence comes from Lithobates pipiens, assembly GCF_037356315.1. Classification (NCBI taxonomy): domain Eukaryota; kingdom Metazoa; phylum Chordata; class Amphibia; order Anura; family Ranidae; genus Lithobates; species Lithobates pipiens. The sequence continues at coordinate 205,056,430 of NW_027507686.1, forward strand.
TTTCATTTGACTGAAATTGTGGGACGTATATATTTGCCAACCATGCAACCACACGAGTTTTGATGCTGTATATTTTAAAGAGTGTAACATCAAGCCCCGCCCACTTTGCACCCAATGTCATTAAAATGTTAAAACAAAGATAGCATTCGTTTGTACTGCATCTGTGCCGATTTGTGCTGAAAAAAACAACGTATGTGCTGGTTTGGTATTAGACCTGTTTCACACTGGAGGCATTTTTCAGGTGCTTTAGCGCTAAAAATAGAGCTTGGAAAGCCCCTAAAAAAGCCTCAGCGGCAATCCCAGTGTGAAAGCCTGAGTGCTTTCGCACTGGGGTGCTGCGCTGGCAGGACATCAAAAAAAGTCCTGCAACCAGCTTCTTTTCAGTGCTGTAGGAGCGGTGAATACACCTCCCCTAAAGCGCCCCTTACCATTGAAATCAATGGGCAGTGCTGCCAACCCGCTGACAAATCAATGCTTTGTGGGCGGTTTTAACCCTTTTTTGGCCACTAGCGGGGGTTAAAAGCACCCTGGTAGTGGTCGAAAAGTGCTGCAAAAACTAAGGTAAAAATAGCGGCACTTTACCGCCGACTCCCAGGCACTGGCAGTGTGAAAGTGCCCTTATAGTTGATGAAACCTCTACCACTTTGCTCCACGTTATTACACTTTAAAAACAATTACACAATTTTTTTGTGCTGATTTGTCCCACAAAAACAAACTTTCTGTTTGGTTGGTTTTTGAGATAGTGGACATTCAACATTAGATTATGTAACCTATAACCCCACCCACTTTGCACTATGTTATTACATTTCAAAAAGAAATATACCATATTTATGCGGCATTGGCAGGAAAAACAAGCATATGGGTGTACTGTATTTTTTCATATAGAACTCTCATTTTGTATCAGAAAGAATGATTATGGGACTCATTTATGCTTTTAGCCTGAGCTACTCTAAAAACCTAAAATATACCTTTGACGTTTTTCAGAAGTTCTTTTTAGAGCTAGATGTGGGGAATCTATCTTCAAAAATTCACACTTTAAAGTGCAAATTACTTTCCTAAAAGGCTTAGAAAAACAGTTAATACATTCTGTATTCTATGTTCTTTACACATATACTGTATGTTACATGTGTGTGTTTCAGTTTGATTTGTTAGTTGAGAAAGAAGCATTTTTTTATTTTTTTTAAATGTTACATTTAAATTTGATGTTGTTTTAATAATATTACATTTGTAATCCTTTATAAATAATACATGTTAATTTGTTTTGAAAGTCTGTTTCAGGAGATTATACCCTTTAAAAAAAAAAAAACATATTATTGTATTATTTTTTATATAAAAACCTTCAAACATCAAATACATTTAGAAAATATGTTTTACCAACTTCAAAAACTCAGTAAGTTACAAGTTAACATCACTTAAAAGGAAGTAACTAAACAGCTAAGTAATATGGCAGCACAGTGGTGTAGTGGTTAACACTTTCACCTAGCAGCCAAAGGGTCATTGGTTTGAATCGTGTCCATAACACTACCTGCCTAGAGTTTGCATGTTCTACCCTGCTCCTGCATAGGTTTCCTCCCACACTACAAAGACATGCTGGTAGGGGAATTGGCTCTAGTATGTGTATGTATGAATGTGAGTTAGGGATCTTAGATTGTAAGCTCCTTGAGGGCAGGGACTGATGTACAATGTATATGTGAAGTGCTGAGTAAATTGAGGGTGCTATATAAGTACTTGAAATATATAAGTTATGTATGTGTTCCTTCCTATCTTAAACTTTTCTAGAAACTGGAAACATTTAGTTGGTTTTACTCAAACCCATGGTCTATAAAGTGAAAAATGCAGTTGGCTTTACTTAAACCTATGGTCTATAAACTGGAGAAATGTAGTTGGCTTTACTTAAAACTATAGTTCCAGACAAGTTAAGGTATATAAACAGTATGGTCTATAAACTGAAAAATATGGAGTTGGCTTTACTTAAAACAAAACGTTGAAAACATGAAAAGTCTAATGTGTCAGACAAAAATAAGTTTAGTTGACGGTACTTAAAAAGCTGATGCAAATAGTTGCCTCCATTTTTTTGAGTAGACCCAGCACAATATTTTTTACAGTGCACAATCCACAAGTGTGAATGCATGGCTGAGTGAGCTCACTGGTTCTTGCACATGAGTTATTTTTGCATTTGTTTTCACACAGATCCCAATGTGCATATCATTTCCAGTTTTCATACACATTTTAAATTAGCCTCATTCTTTATTCTCACACAAAGAAAGCTTCAATATATTGGCTTTCTATCACATATTATTTATTTTCTGTGCATGTAATTCAAAGAGTTCAACGCTTTTGATAAAGCAGTGCAAAGAAAAGTGCAATAATGCATAGCAACCAATTAGAAGACTGCAGGACACTGACATCTGTTTAACCACTTGCCGACCAGCCACGGCTCTATTGTGTGAAACAACGTGTTTTGTGTAATAGATACTGTGGGCACGTCCACACTGCTGGAGGCGTGTGCCCGATGCGCACCGTGGTACAGAGAGGCAGAACTATGTAAACAAGGCAGGGGACAACATGAACAGCTGTACTGTACGTAATAATCAGGAACAGCAATCTCTGTGTTGTTCCAGTGAACCCATCCCCACACAATTAGAACACACCCAGGGAACACAGTTAACCCCTTGATCAATGACAAAATCGCACCCCTGTCCTACCCAGACCTAACCACTTCCATCTACAACAACACGCTGTCATCCTCCCTAGATGTACTTGCTCCTCTTGCTACATGCAGAACAGGGCCCCCATCTGCCACAATCCTGGCAAACGACACCAGAGGTCTCAAGAGACACAGCCGTGCTCTTGAGCGAGCATGGCGTAAATCTAAATCCCTGAAAGACTTTACCCTCTACAAATCTGCCCTTCTCAAATACAACTCCTGCCGCAACACTGCTAAACAAACCTATTACAACACTCTCATCAAAACCCTCTCATCCAAATCTTGTCAAGTTTTTTCTACCCTTAATTCCTTGCTTCACCCCCCACTGCCCCCACCCACCAACTTGCTTACCACTCAACAGATTGTCAACGATTTCAATAGCAAAATTGACACAATTCGCAAGGAGATATCCAGTATTCAACTTCCTCCCCTACCCAACACAACACAACAAGTCCAACACCAGGCTCAATACTCTCCTCGTTTTGCCCAGTTACCAAAGAGGAAGTTCATAAACTCCTCTCCACGGCCCACCTCACTACCTGCTCCCTGGACCATGTCCCCTCACAATTACTGAAAAAGAAGGTAAAACACTGTGCTTACTTAAACAAACTTAGCTGCTAACATTCAAACAAACAAAGTTAAAGTACATGTGAAAACAAAAAATGTAGTGCTATAGAGTGATTGTACTATGGAACCTAAAAATAGTTTCCTAGTAGATAAGAACAACCTGTGTTTCAGGAAACAGAAAAATGTTCTAGACTTATAAAAAAATAAGTATAAACAGTATCATAAACAAGGTGCAGTGATTAGTGCAGTGTGGCAAAGACAGTGCCTGAATAGTAAGGCAACAGTGGGATCACATAACATGAATCCTATGTGCGCAAGCTATTATCAGTTCATCAGTATATACAGTTCATCAGTCTAAGCATGAATCTCCTTCTAAGGCCAGTCTTCCCGTATCAGCCAGGACAGTATGGTCACCAACAACAGCAATCTATTTGTCTGTAGCACTCTCAGCAGCACTTTATAAATGTAAGGTAGGTACTCTTACCAGAGCTGTTGGACCCGCATGCCCTACGACAGTGGGTCAAAAGAGCTTGTAATCCTGGAAGGATGTATCCCGGCTTCCAATAGGCTGAATCGTGATGTAGAATCCTCCTATAGATGTCCTTAGTCCCGGATGAAGGTGAGTAGGCCAAAGTTTGCCGATCGGTGTTATACTCACTTTTGAAAGTGATGATATCCCAGAGACCAAATGCGTTCAAGTGTCAGAAAAAGGCTCATAAAGGTGGCATGAAAAAGAAAAAAGAGTGCTCCGGATGGTGTAGATCAAAAAAAAACAGTTGGTTTTATTAAAAATATACATGTTGTACAAAGATAAAAAGTGATCACAAAAACAATTTATATAAGAAAAAAGGCAATATGGGGTGCAAGTAATGCTTACTGATGCATTTCGACGCGTTGTCGGGCAGCATCACTTGCAGACTGGCCTTAGAAGGAGATTCATGCTTAGACTGATAAACTGTATATACTGATGAACTGATAATAGCTTGCCCACATAGGATTCATGTTATGTGATCCCACTGTTGCCTTACTATTCAGGCACTGTCTTTGCCATACTGCACTAATCACTGCACCTTGTTTATGATGCTGTTTACACTTATTTTTTTATAAGTCTAGAATATTTTTCTGTTTCCCGAAACACAGGTTGTTCTTATCTACTAAGAAACTATTTTGCATATCTGAGGAGCAATGGAATAAGGCATACGTTTTGACACACAAGTGTTCCTTAAGCTCTAAATATCAGGAAATATCCTATAAAATTCTAGCTCAATGGTATATTACGCCACAAAAAACCAGGAGATGGTCTCCCTCCGCCTCAGACACATGCTGGAGATGTAAAACAGACACAGGTACCTTTATGCACATATGGTGGGAATGCCCACTAATACAAACCTATTGGGAAACAATCAGATACTGGGTTAAGCATATAACAGAAACTCGCCTGGAATTGAATGCGGCCGCATGCTTGATCAATCTGGTACCCATCAATATCTGCCGCTACAAAAAATCGCTGTCCAGACACCTACTCACGGCCGCTAAAACACTAATACCAATCCACTGGAAAACAACTAAAGCCCCGGCCATCACGGACTGGCTAGATAGAGTACAGTATATCTACATGATGGAGGAGATCGTGGCTACCAAACACAAGAATAGCACAAATTTTAACAAAACATGGCAACCATGGCTGGCCTTCACACTCTCCCCTGAATTTTGTGCACTCAAGGATTAATCTCGTCGGCACCTCTTGATCCTTAACACGGTGGGGGCAAGGTTTGGTCTGACATAGAGCATCTATAACAAACGGAGTTAGATACAATAGCAAAGGGCTGATCACTAGTGATGGCCGAACGGTTCGCCCGGCGGTCGTTTCGCGGCGAATTTCCGACTTTCGCCGTCCGCGGGTTCGAACGCCTTTTTCCGTCGTTCGCCCCGGCGGACTTACGTGTTTAATGTATACAAGAACTTTAACCTTTCGTGACACGTTTATCATGTGTTACAGGACAACCAATTGAGACATGACAGCTCATGGACACTTGGACATTCCCCCTAACCTATAAATACACCCGATCCGGTGGCCATTTTACATTCTTTCTTCTGTCACTGTAGGGAAAGGATCCTGTGTGGAGTAGGGACAGAGAAAACGCTAGCTATTTGGTACACAAAAGTTCTTTTCAGGACTGGTATAGGTGTTAGGTCAGCAGCCTGAGTTTCTTTTGTCAGTTTAGATAAAGGGACAGAGCGCTGTATGCTGCTATTTTAGGGACAGCTCAGCCAGATTAGTCTTTCTTCATCATCATCATCATCATCATCATTAGCTGTTACTATCAGGTCCACAAAAGAGCTGTTCCAGCTAATCGTTCCAGCCTACTCTTTTTTGCCAATTTGTATAGGGACAGGCAGGAAGCAGTGTGTCAGGCAGTGAGGATAATTTTAAAGACTTGCTGTTACTATTAGTTCCACAAAGGTTCTTTTCAGGACTGGTATCAGTGGTACGGTAATAGGCTTGTACACGTATAATATTCTTTCTTCCAAATATAGAAAGAATATTATACTTGACTGCTGCCCTTCTGCTGCAGTCTGCTAATCATTCACAACTCACTTGTTCCACAAAGCTCTTTATCAGGACTGGTAACTTGGTCTGTCTAGGGTGCTACGGTACATAGGCTTGGGTGCGGTACAGTCTGCTGTTCTGTAAGGACCGCTATCGGTCCACAATACATAGGGTTGCCGTGCACTACTGCTGACCGCTGCCCTATACTGCAGCAGTCCTTCATTGGTATAGGGACTGACGTACAGTCTGCTAATCACTAACACACAACCTGCTTGGTCCACAAAAGTTCTTATAAGGACTGGTAACTTGGTATAGGGTGCTACGGTACATAGGCCTGAGTGCGTTACAGTCTGCTGTTCTGTAAGGACCGCTATCGGTCCACAATACATAGGGTTGCCGTGCACTACTGCTGACCGCTGCCCTATACTGCAGCAGTCCTTCAGCGGTATAGGGACTGACGCACAGTCTGCTAAACACTAACACACAACCTGCTTGGTCCACAAAAGTTTTTATAAGGACTGGTAACTTGGTATAGGGTGCTACGGTACATAGGCCTGAGTGCAGTACAGTCTGCTGTTCTGTAAGGACCGCTATCGGTCCACAATACATAGGGTTGCCGTGCACTACTGCTGACCGCTGCCCTATACTGCAGCAGTCCTTCATTGGTATAGGGACTGACGTACAGTCTGCTAATCACTAACACACAACCTGCTTGGTCCACAAAAGTTCTTATAAGGACTGGTAACTTGGTATAGGGTGCTACGGTACATAGGCCTGAGTGCGTTACAGTCTGCTGTTCTGTAAGGACCGCTATCGGTCCACAATACATAGGGTTGACGTGCACCACTGCTGACCGCTGCCCTATACTGCAGCAGTCCTTCAGCGGTATAGGGACTGACGTACAGTCTGCTAAACACTAATACACAACCTGCTTGGTCCACAAAAGTTCTTATAAGGACTGGTAACTTGGTATAGGGTGCTACGGTACATAGGCTTGAGTGCGGTACAGTCTGCTGTTCTGTAAGGACCGCTATCGGTCCACAATAGATAGGGTTGACGTGCACCACTGCTGACCGCTGCCCTATACTGCAGCAGTCCTTCAGCGGTATAGGGACTGACGCACAGTCTGCTAAACACTAACACACAACCTGCTTGGTCCACAAAAGTTTTTATAAGGACTGGTAACTTGGTATAGGGTGCTACGGTACATAGGCCTGAGTGCGTTACAGTCTGCTGTTCTGTAAGGACCGCTATCGGTCCACAATACATAGGGTTGCCGTGCACTACTGCTGACCGCTGCCCTATACTGCAGCAGTCCTTCATTGGTATAGGGACTGACGTACAGTCTGCTAATCACTAACACACAACCTGCTTGGTCCACAAAAGTTCTTATAAGGACTGGTAACTTGGTATAGGGTGCTACGGTACATAGGCCTGAGTGCGTTACAGTCTGCTGTTCTGTAAGGACCGCTATCGGTCCACAATACATAGGGTTGACGTGCACCACTGCTGACCGCTGCCCTATACTGCAGCAGTCCTTCAGCGGTATAGGGACTGACGTACAGTCTGCTAAACACTAATACACAACCTGCTTGGTCCACAAAAGTTCTTATAAGGACTGGTAACTTGGTATAGGGTGCTACGGTACATAGGCTTGAGTGCGGTACAGTCTGCTGTTCTGTAAGGACCGCTATCGGTCCACAATAGATAGGGTTGACGTGCACCACTGCTGACCGCTGCCCTATACTGCAGCAGTCCTTCAGCGGTATAGGGACTGACGCACAGTCTGCTAAACACTAACACACAACCTGCTTGGTCCACAAAAGTTTTTATAAGGACTGGTAACTTGGTATAGGGTGCTACGGTACATAGGCCTGAGTGCGTTACAGTCTGCTGTTCTGTAAGGACCGCTATCGGTCCACAATACATAGGGTTGCCGTGCACTACTGCTGACCGCTGCCCTATACTGCAGCAGTCCTTCATTGGTATAGGGACTGACGTACAGTCTGCTAATCACTAACACACAACCTGCTTGGTCCACAAAAGTTCTTATAAGGACTGGTAACTTGGTATAGGGTGCTACGGTACATAGGCCTGAGTGCGTTACAGTCTGCTGTTCTGTAAGGACCGCTATCGGTCCACAATACATAGGGTTGACGTGCACCACTGCTGACCGCTGCCCTATACTGCAGCAGTCCTTCAGCGGTATAGGGACTGACGTACAGTCTGCTAAACACTAATACACAACCTGCTTGGTCCACAAAAGTTCTTATAAGGACTGGTAACTTGGTATAGGGTGCTACGGTACATAGGCTTGAGTGCGGTACAGTCTGCTGTTCTGTAAGGACCGCTATCGGTCCACAATACATAGGGTTGCCGTGCACTACTGCTGACCGCTGCCCTATACTGCAGCAGTCCTTCATTGGTATAGGGACTGACGTACAGTCTGCTAATCACTAACACACAACCTGCTTGTTCCACAAAAGTTCTTATAAGGACTGGTAACTTGGTATAGGGTGCTACGGTACATAGGCTTGAGTGCGGTACAGTCTGCTGTTCTGTAAGGACCGCTATCGGTCCACAATAGATAGGGTTGACGTGCACCACTGCTGACCGCTGCCCTATACTGCAGCAGTCCTTCAGCGGTATAGGGACTGACGTACAGTCTGCTAAACACTAATACACAACCTGCTTGGTCCACAAAAGTTCTTATAAGGACTGGTAACTTGGTATAGGGTGCTACGGTACATAGGCTTGAGTGCGGTACAGTCTGCTGTTCTGTAAGGACCGCTATCGGTCCACAATAGATAGGGTTGACGTGCACCACTGCTGACCGCTGCCCTATACTGCAGCAGTCCTTCAGCGGTATAGGGACTGACGTACAGTCTGCTAAACACTAATACACAACCTGCTTGGTCCACAAAAGTTCTTATAAGGACTGGTAACTTGGTATAGGGTGCTACGGTACATAGGCTTGAGTGCGGTACAGTCTGCTGTTCTGTAAGGACCGCTATAGGTCCACAATAGATAGGGTTGACGTGCACCACTGCTGACCGCTCACCTATACTGCAGCAGTCCTTCAGCGGTATAGGGACTAAGAGTTTTGTCACAGGGTCATTTAAAAAATGACATGCAGAGGAAGAGGCAGGCCCTTCCGCAGGGGTGGTAGGGGTAGGGCAGGAGCAACAGGCTTGAGCCAAAGTGGGAAGTTGCAGAAGGTGCGTTCAATTACTTTAAAGGATGCACCAGACTTGGTTGAGTGGCTCGCTCAGCCTTACTCTTCTGCACCCTCCTCATCCTCTCGATCTGCACCCTCTTCTTCACTCTCTGCTATGTGCACCCCCAAAGACACTACCACCAACAACACGACCACCACCACCACCACCACATACCTTCCGCTTGAGTCACTGGAATTATTTTCCGATCCATATCAAGAGGACATTTCTGATGCGCAGCCACTCTTGGTATTGGATCAGGAAGAGGAGGTAGCAACAAGCGCTACTCAGCAGTCTGACGCCAGTACCCAGATCAGCCCAAGGAGGAGGTTGGTCCCCGGTGTTGCTGCCTACTCTACTTATAGCGGTGGGGAAGGTGACGTTGATGATGACGTGTCTAGTGATGTCACGTGGGTGCCCACAAGAGAGGAAGAGGAGGGGAGTTCAGAGGGAGATATGGACCAGCAGATAGGGAGGAGAAGCAGCAATGACTTACATTGCACAGCAGGGACAAAGCAGACTGCAAATGTATCAGGAGCGAGTCATCGACCATGTACGGTCACATCTGGCGCTCCCAGGACACCGGCACATGGCTCCGCAGTGTGGGCTTTTTTTAACGTGTCCGCTGCTGACAATAGCGTTGCCATCTGCAATCTTTGCAGTCAACGCGTTAGTCGCGGTAAGCCCAATACTCACCTAGGGACGACCGCCTTAAGAAGGCACATGAGCAGCCATCACCGAGCCCAGTGGGAGCAACGGAACACACAAAGCCACACTGCAGGCTCTCACCGTCCAGCCTCGTCTTCTACTTCTCCTTCTCCTCTCTCCTCACAATTGTCCTCCACTCCACCTTCCATCACGCCAAGCTCACATTTTTCTGCAAAAAGGCAGGCTTCCGTGGGCCTAATGTTTGAGCGTAAAAAAATGATGACGCCGGATAACCCTCTTGCCCAACGGTTGGCGGCTGGCTTGTCAGAACTCATAGCCCGCCAACTACTGCCATATAAACTGGTGGACTCGGAGGCCTTTCGCAAATTTGTGGCCATTGGAACACCACAATGGAAGGTCCCAGGAAGGAAGTATTTCTCAGAGAAGGGCATCCCAGAGCTATATGGCCATGTTCAGCGGCAAGTGAATGTATCTCTGGCACACAGTGTCGGTGCCAAGATACATCTGACCACAGACACGTGGTCTAGCAAACACGGGCAGGGAAGGTATATCAGTTTTACTGCCCACTGGGTGAACCTTCTGACGGCCGTCAAGCATGTAACCCGTGGCACCCGTGTAGATTTGGTTTTACCGCCACGGATTGCATGCAGGCCTGACTCTTCTTCTCCTCCTCCTACTCCATCCTCCTCCCTCTCCTCCTCAGCTGCCTCCTCCTTTTCCGCTGCTAGCGTCTCTTCCACTGCACCGCCCAAGCTCCCCAGAACCTATTCCACATGCCAGGTGAGACGTTGCCATGCCGTGCTGCGTCTGTTGTGCCTGGAAGCAAAGAGCCACACTGGCCCGGCACTCCTTTCAGCTTTGCGTTCACAGGCAGATGAGTGGCTAACACCGCTCAATTTGACAGTTGGTAAAGTGGTGTGTGACAACGGTGCCAATCTGCTTAGCGCATTGAAACAGGGCAAAATCACGCACGTGCCGTGCATGGCACACGTCTTAAACTTGGTCGTGCAGCGATTCCTTGTCAAATACCCTGGGGTCCAGGACATCTTGCGGCAGGCAAGGAAAATCTCGGCCCATTTCAGAAGATCTTACACGGCCATGGCTCGCCTTGCTGACATTCAGCGGCGACACCATCTGCCGGTCAGACGTCTTATTTGCGATTGCCCGACGCGATGGAACTCAACCTTCTATATGCTTGATAGGCTGCTCCAGCAGAAACGTGCAGTTAACGTCTACCTGTATGAACTCTGCGAAAGAAACGGTTCTGGGGAGCTGGGTTTTTTTTCACCGCGCCAGTGGCTGCTCATGCGCGACACATGCAGACTTCTGCGGCCATTTGAGGAGATCACCAAACTGGTCAGTCGCAGCCATGGCGCCATCAGTGACATGGTACCTTATGCCTTCTTTCTGGAGCGTGCATTGCGTCGTGTCATTGATCAGGCTGTGGAGGAGCAGGAGCGGGAAGATGAGGAAGTCGCAATGCTGGATGAATTCCCAGGGGGGGCTACTCTATCTGAGACAAGTCAACAACAGGAGTCTGATGAGGAGTCAGAGGAGGATGGTGCCGGGGCGGATGAGCAGGAGCAAGAAGAGCATGCTTTAAACCTTTCTGGGATCCCTGTTGTGCGAGGATGGGGAGAGGAGAATGAAGAGGACGACATTATCCTGGATGATGAGCAGGAGCCAGGCCACCACACCGCTTCCACTTTAGTGCAAATGGGGGCCTTCATGCTCCAGTGTTTTAATAGGGACCCCCGTATAAAAAGCATGAGGGTCAAGGACCAGTACTGGGTGGCAACGTACTTAGACCCCCGGTACAAACACAAAATGGCGGAAATGTTACCGCCGTCGCAGAGGGCTGTCAGAATGCAGCACTTCCAGGCCTTGCTTCGAGAAATGCTGCATTCTGCTTTTGCGTGCGCTGGCAGAGGAGCAATTCCCACTCCCAGAGAAGGATTTGCGGGTACCAATCCAACAGCGCCTGCAAGAAGAGGCCGGTTTGAAGATGTGTTGGTGACTTCGGATATGAGGTCATTCTTTCAGCCGACCCATCGACAGGTGTCATCCGGATCCAGCATCAGGGAACGCCTAGACCGTCAGGTGTCCGACTACATTGGGTTAACGGCCGATGTGGACGCTCTGAGGAGTGATGAACCCCTAGACTACTGGGTGGGCAGGCTTGACCTCTGGCCAGAGCTTGCCCAATTTGCAATCGAACTGTTGGCTTGCCCCTCATCCAGTGTCCTGTCCGAAAGGACGTTCAGCGCAGCAGGGGGGATTGTGACCGATAAGCGTACTCGCCTAGCTCACCACAGTGTTAACTACCTCACATTTCTAAAAATGAATGAGGCATGGATCTCGGAGGAATTCAACACATGTGATCAGTAGACCATGTATATGTCTATAAACAATTTTTGGAATCAAGCACACAGACCTTCTTAATTCATTTGGCTCACTTCCCTGACCCAAAAAAGCACACCGTACTATATGCCCCTACCCTCCTCTTTGAAGAGGTTGAGCGGTGTCATATTTCTACTGGGGCTGCTTATTATGAGGGGTTCCCACCATCCCTGTGCTGTGCTGACTTCCTCCTGGGTGTTCTTATTATGAGGGGCTCCCACCATCCCTGTGCTGTGCTGACTTCCTCCTGGGGGTTCTTATTATGAGGGGATCACACCATCCCTGTGCTGTGCTGACTTCCTCCTGGGGCTGCTTACGGTGCTGCTGTCAGCGCTGTATGTCACGGAGCTGCTGTCAGCGCTGTATGTCACGGAGCTGCTGTCAGCGCTGTATGTCACGGAGCTGCTGTCAGCGCTGTATGTCACGGAGCTGCTGTCAGCGCTGTATGTCACGGAGCTGCTGTCAGCGCTGTATGTCACGGAGCTGCTGTCAGCGCTGTATGTCACGGAGCTGCTGTCAGCGCTGTATGTCACGGAGCTGCTGTCAGCGCTGTATGTCACGGAGCTGCTGTCAGCGCTGTATGTCACGGAGCTGCTGTCAGCGCTGTATGTCACGGAGCTGCTGTCAGCGCTGTATGTCACGGAGCTGCTGTCAGCGCTGTATGTCACGGAGCTGCTGTCAGCGCTGTATGTCACGGTGCTGCTGTCAGCGCTGTATGTCACGGAGCTGCTGTCAGCGCTGTATGTCACGGAGCTGCTGTCAGCGCTGTATGTCACGGTGCTGCTGTCAGCGCTGTATGTCACGGAGCTGCTGTCAGCGCTGTATGTCACGGAGCTGCTGTCAGCGCTGTATGTCACGGAGCTGCTGTCAGCGCTGTATGTCACGGAGCTGCTGTCAGCGCTGTATGTCACGGAGCTGCTGTCAGCGCTGTATGTCACGGAGCTGCTGTCAGCGCTGTATGTCACGGAGCTGCTGTCAGCGCTGTATGTCACGGTGCTGCTGTCAGCGCTGTATGTCACGGAGCTGCTGTCAGCGCTGTATGTCACGGAGCTGCTGTCAGTGCTGTATGTCACGGAGCTGCTGTCAGCGCTGTATGTCACGGAGCTGCTGTCAGCGCTGTATGTCACGGAGCTGCTGTCAGCGCTGTATGTCACGGTGCTGCTGTCAGCGCTGTATGTCACGGAGCTGCTGTCAGCGCTGTATGTCACGGAGCTGCTGTCAGCGCTGTATGTCACGGAGCTGCTGTCAGCGCTGTATGTCACGGAGCTGCTGTCAGCGCTGTATGTCACGGAGCTGCTGTCAGCGCTGTATGTCACGGTGCTGCTGTCAGCGCTGTATGTCACGGAGCTGCTGTCAGCGCTGTATGTCACGGAGCTGCTGTCAGTGCTGTATGTCACGGAGCTGCTGTCAGCGCTGTATGTCACGGAGCTGCTGTCAGCGCTGTATGTCACGGAGCTGCTGTCAGCGCTGTATGTCACGGTGCTGCTGTCAGCGCTGTATGTCACGGAGCTGCTGTCAGCGCTGTATGTCACGGAGCTGCTGTCAGCGCTGTATGTCACGGAGCTGCTGTCAGCGCTGTATGTCACGGAGCTGCTGTCAGCGCTGTATGTCACGGAGCTGCTGTCAGCGCTGTATGTCACGGTGCTGATGTCAGTGCTCTGTATTACGGTGCTGCTGTCAGTGCTCTGTATCTCCTGCACCCTCTTGTTTGCCTACCCTGGTCCCTGACCTTCCCTCTCCTCCATTGCCTTCATTAGCTCCATAGTCCTGAATTGTCAGAACAATTTCCCAAATAAAAAAAAAATGCTTGTAGTTATCGATCCCAAATTCACCTCATACATGTATTATGCTATTGTCCAGGTGGTGGGACTACGTGCTACCCCCTAATAATTACCCCGTGGCCGCAAATTCGACCTAAAGGTTTGCGAAATTCGCCTCCCATTGAAGTCAATGGAGCCCGCGGCGAACGGTCGTTTTCGCGAACGTTTGTGTCCGTTCGCGTTTCGCGTTCGCGAAACGTCCCGTCGGAAGTTCGTCCATCACTACTGATCACACCCCACACCCCCCCCCCCTTTTTACCCATTTCACCTTCCCCCCTCCTCCCCCTCCCCCCATGTCCTCCACACCACATATCCCCAAATAGTGTACGCTACTCACTGTATTCAATCGTGCACTCTCCCCAACTTAGTCACTGACTAAATTAGAACACCATAGCGATGTATTTATATGTTTTGTTGTTTACAGACTGCCTGAAATAATACATGTATTCAAACGTTGACTGTAAACATGATCTTAATTTCAATAAAACCTTTGATTGTGAAAAAAAAAAAGAAACTATTTTTAGGTTCCATAGTACAATCACTCTATAGCCCTCACAATTACTGCTACCACCTTCCCACTCTATCCTCAACTCCCTAACCCACATCTTCAACCTCTCCCTCTCCTCCAGCACCTTTCCTTCCCCGCTCAAACATGCACTGGTTACTCCCATACTCAAAAAACCCTCACTAGACCCCACCTGTTTGAACAACTTAAGACACATCTCCCTGCTCCTGTTTGCCTCTAAGCTCATCGAACGCCTTGTCCATGACCAAATGAGTCGCTACCTTATGGGCAACAACCTTCTTAACCCTCTACAGTCTGGCTTCCGCCCACAACATTGTACTGAAACTACCCTACTAAAACTCACCAATGACCTACTAACTGCTAAAACCAACGGCCACTACTCCATAATCATACTTTTAGACCTCTCTGCTGCCTTTGACACAGTTGACCACCTGCTCCTCCTCAGCAAACTACTCTCCCTTGGCCTCCACGATTCTGCTTTATCCTGGTTTTACTCCTACTTATCTCAGCGCACTTTCATTGTCACTTACAACTCCATCTCCTCCGCTCCCCTTCCTCTTTCTGTTGGGGTACCCCAAGGTTCTGTCCGTGGGCCCCTCCTATTCTTGCTCTATACCTCTTCCCTGGGCCAGTTGATAACCTCCCATGGTTTCCAATACCACCTCTATGCCGACGACTTCCAGATCTATCTCTCCACTCCTCAACTCACCCCCTCAATCTCCTCACAGATCTCCAACTTACTGAATGACATATCAGTATGGACGTCACACCACTTGCTCAAAGTCAATCTTTCTAAAACTGAGTTTGTTATATTTCCTCCTTCACAATTGCCCCCCCCCCCCCGTGACTTCACCATTAATATTAAAAAAACAACCATTGGTCCCTCCACACATGCCAGGGTCCTGGGTGTAATCCTTGACTCTGATCTCTCCTTTAGTCCCCATATCCAATCACTGGCTAAATCCTGCAGCCTTCACCTCCACAATATCTCCAGAATTCGACCCTTCCTGACTAATGACACCACAAAGCAACTCGTTCTCTCCTTGATTATTTCCCGCCTTGACTACTGCAACTTTCTCCTTCATGGCCTACCCTTAAGCAGGCCATCCCCCTTCAGTCTATTATGAATGCTGCTGCTAGACTAATACACCTCACTAATCGTTCCATGACTGCTGCCCCTCTCTGCCAATCCCTTCACTGGCTTCCCCTAACGCACCGTGTAAAATTCAAAATGCTAACCATAACATACAAAGCCATAGACAACATCACCCCCATCTACATCACCAACCTCATCTGCAGATATCGCCCAAATTGTCCCCGAGCCACCCCCATCAAATCATTCTCTGCAGCTATTACCTTTTGTACCACCACCCCCCCCCCCCTTTAGAATGTAAGCTTTACAAGCAGGGCCCTCCTGTACCTTTTGTATTGTACTGTAATTGTGTTGTCGTCCCCCTATACATGGTAAAGCGCTGCGTAAACTGTTGCCGCTATATAAATCGTGTATAATAATAATAACCCCTTGATCGACCCCCAGTGTTACCCCCTTCCCTGCCAGTGTCATTTATACATTGATCAGTACATTTTTTTTGCCACTGACCGCTGTAATACGAGTAAAAACATAAATAAAAATGTGCTCGCTTTGGCAGCACATATACTAAAATTGGAACGATACAGAGAAGATTAGCATGGCCCCTGCGCAAGGATGACACGCAAATTCGTGAAGCGTTCCATATTTTTAGACTTTCCCCCGGGAGTGGGCTCTAAGATTTTCACATACGGAGACAATTCACCTCTTAGGGCAATACAGTTTGTAGAAGAGGGTCAAATTATCTCTCACACCAAGCTGCTGGAGAACCTCTCACCCGCTGTACTCCCATTTTGGAATTATAGACAAGCCCATTATTTTATTTCGTCACCCGCCAGGAGACTGGGAGTTACTAGAGAGCCAACGACATTTGAGTCGATTTGCCTAAAGGGGGATCCTTTTAGGAAAACCAACTCTTTTGCGTACACACTTCTCCAGCATGGGAAGGGGACAGCCTCGATGGGGTTTAGGAAGCAATGAGAATCTGTCTTGCAGACCCAATTCACAGACTCTCAATGGCAGACCGCATGCATCTTGGCTCAATAATGCTCTATTAGCACGAGGGTTCAAGAGAACTCGTATAAATTGCTTTCCAACTGGTACGCCACACCTGACAAGGTGCATATGGTATCCATCTTCCTCAGACTCTTGCTGGAGATGTGGTAGGGCCAAAGGTGATATGCTTCACATTTGGTGGAATTGCCCACACATAACCACATTTTGGGACAAAGTTCCAGAATTAACCCCCCTAGCGGTAATCCCGAGTCTGGCTCGGGTTAGGAATTTACTGATAGGAGTGGTAACCGCGAGCCAGACTCGGGATCGCATCGCTGGATGCAGGGGAGGACACAGTGAGACTTACTTACCTTGTCCCCTGGATCCAGCGATGTCCTCCGCGCTGTGTGAGCGAGCTGTCCTCCGGTCAATTCACAGCGCAGAATGCCGCGGAGCTACGTTCCCTGCGACGTTACGGCGCAGGGGAGCGGAGAACGGCGGCAAATTCAAAAAAGTAAAAGTACACAAAACACACACAGCACTGTAATCTTACAGATTACAGTGCTGTATTCCAAAATTACACCCCCCCCCCCTTTGTCCCTAGTGGTCTGTGCAGTGCCCTGCAGGCACTTTTATATTATAAATACTGTTTTTTCTGCCTGGAATTTGGAGATTGTCCATAGCAACCAAAAACTGTCCCTTTTTCAGTGTTTTAGGATTTGATTACATGATTGAATATTTTTTATTATTCTTTATTATATTATAAACTTTATTATATCTGGGATGTCTGCTAGACTCTGGTTTGAACATATTTAAGTGCGTTATTCCTTAGAATTACAGGACTACAATATAAGACGCCAAATTTCCATGCAAAATAATTGTACCGCTTTCAGCACCTAAATCCAAATCCAGACTGAATCATACCGCCAGGGAGGTTAACACTCAAATCAATCTTACGCCCGCTTGCTGTCTCCTGCATATTTCAGACATCCCTTTAGCTAGATATAAGATAAGCTAATCCCCAAGTATTGGAAAAGCACTTCCATACCCTCGATTAGAGAATGGCTACTCACAGTAAATTATATTTTCCAGCTGGAAGACACCCTAGCCATAGCAAATGAGTCGGCGGATAATTTTCACAAAACTTGGGCACCATGGATCGAATTCAAATTCTCTGATAAGTATACGCAGTTGACAACTGGGTGAGACTTGGTTTGAGCCCAGTGTGGTTACTGTTTTCCTCTCTGCATTGCATGGAGAGGATTCTGTAGAATGGCTCTGCTCGACGTGCTCTGTTCTGGCACCTCACTGGGAGCACTCGGGTTCTCCTGCGCAGGAGGGGGGGGGGTTATTTATTTATTTGTTTATTTATTCCCCTCTTCCCCCCCTTTTTTTTTCTCCCTTCCCCTCTCCTCTTTTCTTTCTCTTATAGCTCTCCCAGCCCACTTTCGCTACTTTAGTATGGACAGAAATTAGGCAGTTGGTGGATCTATACCTACTTTGTGATTGGTTATACCGGATCTTGCTGAGCGATTCACCTGAAATGTTATCCTGTTATACTCTACTTGTTCATATTATATGATCTGTATTGTTTGTAACTGTACCTGGAACCTTGTACTTTCTCTTGCCAGGGTTCTACTACCTTGTACCTTTACTTTTACCTTGCTTAATAACAATTTCTATTGTTTAAAAAAAACATTAATAAATTTGAAAAAGTCCATAAATCTATCCCCTATTTTGTAGACGCTATAACTTTTGTGCAAACTGAACAATATACTCTGTTTGGATATATGGATATGTATTATAGCAGAAAGTAAAAAAATATTGTTTTTTTTTTTCAAAATTGTCAGTCCCTTTTTTGTTTATAGCGCAAAAGATAAAAAACGCAGGGATAATCAAATACCATCAAAAGAAAGCTCTATTTGTGAGGAAAAAGGACATGAATTTAGAGTTCAATGTCGCAACAACCACGCAATTGTCAGTTAAAGAAAAGCAGTGCCGTATTGCAAAAAATGGCCTGGTCATTAAGGGGGTAAATCCTTCCGGGCTAAAGTGGTTAAATTCTTGCGTACAAATAATAGTTATTTACAATGCCCTAATGACTAAAGGAGCACATAGACAGGCCAGTTATGGGAAGAAAGATATTATATAAGAAAGGTTGTTTGATATCTAAGTGCACTAGTTGGCACAGTTGAAATTGTCTAACGTTAAAGCCCAGTTGAATCCAATTAATTTATCACTGTAAAGTAAAACTCCTTTTGCTATATTAAGGTGTACATACATGGGAGTGACGTCATCATTGCGCCTCCATTCAAAAGGACCAGAGCCCACAAACCCGGAAGGAAGACCGGGTGAAGATGGAAGCCGTGCCAGTGGTGACAGTGTGCCGCTAGAGCACTTAATTTTAAGGTAAGTTTCACATAATGTGCTAGTATATGATACAACCTTGCCTTGCAGGAGGATTTTCTTTTTCTTAAACAGGTTTACTACCGCTTTAACAAAGTTCCTAGATTTTTTTTCTGGTAATTTCAACAGCAAGGGTTAAAAACCTTGTGCTGGCAGCAAGTAGGTGAGTGTTACACTGAAGAAGCAGCCCAGCTCTCCAACATGCTTCCCTGAACACTACCTATTTATCAGTGCTGGACCAGGAACAAGAACAATGTCGAGTTACATAGTTAGTCTGGTTGAAAAAAGACACAAGTTCATCTAGTTCCATCAATAAAAAGGGGAAAACAATCCTATATATACAATCCCATACCCACAGTTGATCCAGAGGAAGGAAAAAAGTGCAGGGGGAAAATTCCTTCCTTATCCCCTGAGAGGCAATCGGATATTCCCTGGATCAACATTACCTATAAATGTGAGTATCCAGTTATATTATGTACATTTAGGAAAGAATCCAGGCCTTTTTAAAGTAATCAACTGAGCTGACAAGAACCACCTCTTGAGAGAGGCTATTCCACATTTCCACAACTCTTACTGCAAAGAAGCCTTTCAGTATTTGGAGATTAAATCTCTTTTCCTCTAGATGTAAAGAGTGCCCCTTGTCTTCTGTGATGACCTTAAAGTAAATAACTCAACACCAAGTTCACTATATGGACTACCTATGTATTTATACATGTCGATCATATTCCCCCCTTAATCTCCTCTTCGCAAGAGAGAATACATTCAGTTCTTCTAATCTTTCTTCATAGCTGAGCTCCTCCATGCCTACTATCAGTTTAGTTGCCCTTCTCTGCACTTTCTCCAGTTCTCCGATATATTTTTTGAGAATTGGTTCCCAAAACTGAACTGCATATTCCAGATGAGGTCTTACTAATGATTTGGACTCTCTGGAGTCCATACCTCTCTTAATACAAGAAAGGACTTTGCTTGCGTTGGAAACTGCAGCTTGGCATTGCATGGTATTATTGCGCTTATGATTTACCAGAACACCCAGATCCTTCTCCACCATTGATTCCCCCAGTTGTACTCCCCCTAGTATGCATGATGCATGCATATTCTTAGCCCCCAAGTGCACAACTTTACATTTATCAACATTAAATCTCATTTGCCACTTAGTTGCCTAATTAAACAGTCCATTAAGGTTGGCTTGTAAGTTGGAGACAACCTATAAGGATGTTATTCCACTGCATAGCTTAGTGTCATCTGCAAACACTGAAAAGGTACTTTTAATCTCAGACTGATTTCTCAATGGTGCATGTCGGACTACAGGAGAGCCGGATGTATGAGGATGCTGGTCCAACCTTCCTATGTGCTGTCAGTACAGGATTTCCAATCAGAAAAGCTAATGTTCCCTGCTAAATGGAAAGCCCTAGTTCTGACTCAGAAGGGGGTGTTCCCAATGTCTGCAGAGAGTCTACTGCTTTCACAAAGAGAACAAACGTCTTTCTCTGTTGCATTCTGACAGGGTATGCGATTTTCTACTTAGACTTTCCCTGCTTTCTATAGATAAATAACTGTAAATCTCTGTATACCTTTTGTTTTGATTCATCTTAAGAAAGGTTAAGATAAGCTTTAAAGCAGTATTAAACCAAAAATGTAATATATTGCAGCTTACTAATCATTAGATTTTTTTCTCTTTGGCTTTTTCCTGCTATTTTTACCTGGGGATCAGGCCAGTAATACGCTTCCTGTATTAGTGAGACATGGCTCTGGAGGAATAAGCAGAGGAGGCACAGTGCGCATTGCCAGTCTGGAGGGGAGGGGAGTGTTAAGTGTTTTTGCAGACATAGAACCACTAAAAAAAGTTTAAGACAAACTCCAGCTCATACTTTATAAATGGTTACAGCAAATAGTTTATTTTTCCCTTTTGGGATAAAGGTTTTACATGAATACATAAAAGCTGATCATTTTAATCTCTCCTGCCAGTGATAAGTGGTTGGTCTCATCCATGTAAACTAATACATTCTTCTGGAGAATTTGTGCTGTGAAAAACAATAGACTTACTGGCTGGATTACTAGATGAAAATAAAGCCTAAAATGGAAAATGAATACAGCCATCACAAAAAATTGGTAACCTCCAAAATAATAAACGTTTGGGTTTAATACTGCTTTAAAGTGTATGTATAGCCACAACGTTTGCCTTTAGTTTTGGAAAAAGTAAGGAATTGTTTGAACCCCTGTCATTTTTTTTTCCTTTTATTAGGCAGATTTATGCTCATTGTTTGCCCTGGTGACCCACATTTTTACAGTAACCACTAGACCAAGAAACCAGGGTAAATTTTCGAAAGGGACACCTATAACATCACAACTGTCTAAGCCCTTGTACACACGGTCGGAGATTCAGACGGAATGTGTCCTATCGGACCGTTTTGTCGGATATTCCGACTGTGTATGGTCTCCATCGGACTGTTTCCGTCGGAATATCCGACGGACCAACTTTTCCAACTTTCCGGTAAAATTTTCCAACAAAATGCTCCGATCGGACATACTCCGATCATGTGTAGCCTACTCCGACGGACAAAGTGCCACGCATGCTCAGATCAAATTCCTAGACCAAAGCTATTGGCTACTAGCCTGAACGTAGTCCCATCGTAACTAAATAACGTCATCACGTTATGTACTGTACAATCAGATTTTCCGACAACTTTGTCCAACCGTGTGTATGCAACATCACTTCCGGACCTCTTCCGGAATTAATCCAACGGATTTGGTTGTCGGAATCTCCAACCGTGTGTACAAGGGCTAAGAGGGCAAGATTTTCTTAACACTTTCTGCTATGTCTCTGGGACAAGAAATAAAAGTTTGTCAAGAGGACAAAAAAACTAAAAAAAAAAAACTGATAGAGTTTTCACCCTTTCTTACTCTATTCAAGACTAAAAAAGGTTTGGCTATGCATATATTTATCTACAATTGTGAAAAAAAATATTTATCTACAGTAAGTCGAATTTAGTGGCATAATCTACACTAGGTCAACGGATGGCCAAATCTACTTAAATCTTAGAAATCAATATATCATATCATATTCATATATATATATATATATATATATATATATATCATAATAGCATAAAGGGCCAAAACACATTTCTTGAACTATCCAGGTGATGCAAGGAAGTATAGTTTTAATAAACTGGAGAAAAGGTGGGGCCACATTCAAAGTAAATCATCAAACTGGCTGAGAGGCAACATACAACTAGAAAGTTGTATGAGGCCAAAAAAAAAAACAGCTAGATCTGTCTGCTGTAGTGTTCCCATTCTCCTTTAGATGTCCAAATGAGGATTGATGGTGTGTAGGTTACACACTCACAGATCTATTTTCAGACCAAAATGTAACCAAGGCTCAGCCTACCTGTACTGTAATTACTCCAGAATTCTCCACAAACCAGGGGGCTTACGCTTGGTACAGAGTGCTTCATGAGAACATTATTAAAATGGCTGAGGGGCCTTGATGCAGGGAGATTTTACAGCAGTGTGAAGGAGAGGAACTGAAGAATGGAGTGAAATGAGAGTTGAGCTTTTGTTTACTGTTCTTGGTCTTGGGTTACAATAATGAATAATGATACCTATTTATCCAGACAAAAGTCCCAAATAAGCCACCCCAGCGCCCGCTAATTCAGTGTGCCACACACTACTGCTACACAAGTGATAAAGGACAGACTTTGTGGATACATCTATGATTTACCCACATTCCGGCACTATTTACTTAATTGATATTTAGCACAAGTTTTAATGTTCTTTGATAATAGTATCAAGCTTCAGTCAAACATAAAAAAATTGCCCTTTAAATACACAGAGGATCACCAACTACTAGGTAGGATCTGAGAAAGCACTACACGAGTGGGGTATAGAATTTGGGGTCTAAGAAACGTTTGGAGGAACTTCAGGAGTTTGTTTCAGGAAGCTGACTTTTTTGTGAGTCTGGCCCACCAGGTCCTTCTTTGGCGTTGGTTATTTTGCAGGTTTGCTGTCATGTTACAAAACAGCAAGGTGTTTCTTGGTAAAGAGGGTACAGCTGATGGAATGAAGTTTTTCTTTGTTGGTGGTTGTCGTGAAAATTTGGACCTTGGTTCTTAGTTTACTTTAAGGGGTTGATTTACTAAAACTAGAGAATGCAAAATCTGGTGCAGCTCTTGTCAATGCTTAAAGTGGAGGGCCACCCTGGAAAAACAAAAGTAAATTAAAATTTTGCAAAAAATCTGAAAAAAAATGATTTTTTTTTTAAACTTACCAGAAATGGCTGTTGCTAGGCAGATCGTCCTAATCTGCCTCTTCCTACTCCGCGGTGATCTTCGGTCTTCTCTCCTCCGTGCGGCGTCTGCTGGGTAATGGGGCGCTGTGTGTTCTGGGAACTGTGTGTCTCAGAACACAGCGCGCTCCATTCACAAAGCACCGCGCGACTCGCGCATGCACAGTAGGAAACAGGCAGTGAAGCCGCAAGGCTCCACTGCCTGTTTCCCTTAGTTGGAATGGCGGCGCCGGGACCCGAGAGCCAACTTTTGCTGACTTTTTTTAAAAAAAGTTTAAGCTGGCCCTCCCCTTTAACTGAACAAGCTGAAGTTAGAAGCTGATTGGCTACTATGCACAGCTGCCCCAGACTTTGCCCTCTCCAGTTTTAGTAAATCAATCCCCAAATATTTTAGTAGGAAGTTCTCGAGCAGGTGAAGTGTGTCTAAAGGTAGGGGGGATTTTATAATGGGACCAAAGGCCTTCCTGGTTACTTTTAGAAGTGTTATTTTTTCCTTGCAAATTGAAATTTAGAAAAAATGTGCTTGATTCGAATGTATTCAAATCTCCAAATCACAATAGTAACAAATTTCAACTAAACTGAAAAATAAATTATAATTAAAATAAATTCATTTGTATTCATTTTGTTTTTATTTGGATGACAGGATATGATAGTTTTGGGCTTTTGTTAATGTTTGAAGCATCCAAAATAACATAACGACACAACGAATGATCCGAATTGATTCAGATCCATTTATTTTTATTCTAGTGAGCGTAGTTTGAGTTTTCCAATAAGATTCTTTTTGTATTGGGGTAGAGAGCCGTTAATTAAATTTGCATGTGCATAAGTCAACAAACAACATCAGTTGGGAATGGGGAAATAAATTTAATGTAATAACATAACAAATGAACACATATTAATTTGGATTAATTTGGGTTTTTTTTTATGATAGCGGCGCAATAGTCTTAAATAAAGTCAATTTGGAATTTAAGGTAGATTTGTAATTGTCAGTCAATTCCACAGTCTAATGCAATTCTTTGGCTTGAAAAATGTGGAGCCTAACTGCAATTTGTTTGCGTCTGAAATAAATGAATGACTAATCTCCAAAAATAACGAATTAACACATTAAAACAAATATAGCCAATCTTCCAAAATAACAAAAGAATAACAGGGAGGGAGCTGGAGCAGACACCCCTAGTTCCTTTTTAGTGTTCTGCCAGCCTTTTTATCCAGCAACAGGTTCCCACCATAGAGAGAGCGAGAGAGAAAGCCATGAGCATCAGTCAGCTCACCTATATGAAGACCTATGGGCAGCTGAGACTTATAATGAGGTCTGACTACCAGGTAAAGATGTTGATCCAGGAATAAAGGCTTTATCCCTCAAAATCTCTACAAAGCCTCTTGGCTCCAGGACCCAAAACAGAACTGTGTAAAAAAAAAAAAAAAGAGGTTTGTTTTCTCCACATCAGTCATAAACCTTGGAGACCCTCACCATGTGAGGCTGATTTACTAAAGACGCTGAGAATCTTCACAAAGAAAACCTCAGTTATCCAATAACGTGTAAAGCATTTTGTTTACTCAATGTTTTCTTTCTTCATCTGCACATGACTAGGTATTAAAAGCAAACAGGAATTTGCTTTTCATGTGATTGGATAATTTAGTAAATCAAGTATGCATATTACAAGTGACCTTCAGGGATAGGCAGGAAGTTTGCTCAAGTGTATAAATATAGTGAATGGCTTGGGTCATAAGTATGTTTGACATTTTGACATGGTGAATTTAAGAAGTCAATTGGACTTTTGTCCACATAAATGCTTGTTTTAATTTCAAGAGAAAGGGGAAATAGGAGAGCATTTGTTTATGTAGCAAGACATAGATGGCTAACCCTTTAACCGTAAGTAAAATATACCTACGTTTGAGGTGGACATATGTTGAGCTGAGAAATGCAAAGTTTTAATTTCACCACCACTACACAAAGTACTAGTCAATTTCTATACACACCGGGCGGTTTTGAAGATACCGGAGCCAAGTATGGGAAGTGCAAAGTAGTTTGAAATCAACAGCAATAGCTCTAGAAAAAATAGCTATGTATGAAAGAGGTAAAAGTAGATGCAAACTGAAATTTAGTTTGCTAAAGTACTTTGAATATCTCCCAACTGTCTGAGATGAGCAAAGAGGGACACCTTTTCGCACAAAGTATTCTAATGACAATGGTAAATGACACATCTCTATCAAGCCCCCAGTTATGCAGACCAAAGAATGAATATACAAAAATAGGCAAAAAGTTTTGGTTCATCTCACAATTGTTCTTTTCACAACTACCTTTCCTTTATACTGTTATTTCAAACTAACAAATGCATTAATCTAGAGTAAAGTGGATGAAAGATTTAGGGAAATATTATACTTTTGGTAAATGAATAGTACATTTTTTAGTGGTCAATACCCCAGACCATAAAGAGGGACATTAGAGGAGGATTGAGAGACAGAGGGATTTGGTACCAAAAGAGGGACCATCCTTTCAAATAAAAGGGACACTGGGGGTTATTTAAAAAAAACTGGAGAGTGCAAAATCTGGTGTGACTCTGTTCAGAAACCAATTGGGATTGAGGATTTATTGCCAAAGCTTAACTGAACAAGTTGAAGTTAGAAGCTGATTGGCTACCATGCACAGCTGCACCAGATTCTAAGCGCTTCGGTTTTAGTTAATCTACTCCAGTGTATCATACATGTCGGGAGGGCCATGGGGCTGGTCAGGAGGACCAGGACCAAACAGACAGAAAATATCTTCTGGACCGGAACCCCAAAGCACGTAATGTCAGTACCTTAAATACCACCTCCCAAAGTGCACAGCAGGAGAACACTCCCACTGGGCTGGGTGTATTGAGTGGCACTCACCCAGCTAAACTGCATTCTACCACTTGCTGGTGGTGAAAGCGATACCTGCGGCCAAGGAGAACCAGACTGGTACTGAAACCATAATTTAGCAAAATTAGCCCTAAAACCCAACTGTGGTTTCAGGAATATTAATTTTCAAAAACATATAGCGTATGCTCGTCAGGAGCCGGCGCTACAGAAGTGTTTAATCTCGTTATTTAATAGACACACCTTGTGTAATAAAAATACATAAAACCACTCAACATTTATATATTTTCTGAAAGCAGAACCAATATATAATAAATATAAATAAATATATCATTATCTCTTGTTTCTTTTGCTCTTACTACTAGAGGCTGTTTAAAGACCATGTGTATGACTTTGTGCTGGGCTTGGACTCGGCTGCCAATGTTGGTATTGTTCAACAGTTTCTTCTTAAATTTTTGGTCTATTGTTGTTTCTATGCTGAAAGTGATTTAATAATATAGTATTTGGAATATCTTTGGACCACTGTTTATCCTGTATATTGGTCTGTGGTGACTTTTAAGTAGGCCCCCCTGCCTGTTTTCTTTTCTTGAGTCTTTGTTTTGTAAAATGAAAAATCAAATTGAAAAATAAATAAATAATAAAAATAAATGAAAACAAGTCAATTGAAAAATAAATAAATAAAATAAAAAGGTGTAAATTTGTATGTCACATGATATTTGGGTAACTATTTATCAAATCTATAGTGGCAAAAAACCATGGTATTGCCTATGAACCATGGTGGTAACCATGGTTCATAGGCAATGCTTTACAGGTTATCAGTTTAAATAAATTGTAAATGATGGCCATTATTGCTCTTAATGCATTTGGTCCTGGTGATACCTAATACGTATGGCGCAATTGCTGTTTACATACCCAGGGTTTCTTTTATTCTTTTTATTTTTGTCATTTTTTATTTATTTTTTAATCATTTATATTTAGAAAAAAATTATTTACTTTTATTGTTATGTGATAGCATTGGTAGCTGAGAGGTTCTGCTTATGGAGACATTAAGGGTCTATTAGACCCCTGATGTTTCCCCTGCTGTCCTCTCCTGTCGATCAAGCACAGGGATTGGCTCTTTACATGGCAGCTCTGAACCCAGAAATGCCAAAAAGTAGGCCTGTTACTGATTAAAATTTTCCTGTTCGATTTTTTTTTTTTTAATTGATTAATCGACTAATTTAAATTAATGATAACGCACATACAGATCCAACTACTTTTAGCTGATCTCCTTGCACTGCAACTCTGCATTAGTCAGTGGTAAATGTGGTATACACTATATACAATCACCCAACGCTAGTTAGTTTCCACAATCCATGACTTAACTTCACAGTTCACACAAATACGTTTTAAATTCAAACTGTAGAACTGACATCATTATTTTTTCCACAGTAGCGTGACAATCCCTCCACCTCTGGTCTAACGAATCACTCTCACCTTATGGCATGGGCCCCTGTGCAAACAGGTGGTTATGCAAGCGGGTATCAAAAGGGTTAACACGGACCATAAACTTCTCTCACATCTCCTTAGATCTCAGCAAGGACGCCAGGTCATGGGTAGAAAGAAAAGATCTAAGTGCTCACTGCTTAAATATAAGATTTAATTTTTGTGTTCAAACACAAACTACTCACATAAAGATGATTAAAACACAGCATGTAAAGCCGACAATCGTATTAGTTTCGTAGGGCAGCAGCGGTTAACGTCATGTGTAGCTCGTCCCCCATACGCCCTACGTTCAATCAGCACTTCAACATCACTGGACTCCTCCCCCCTTCCCTTCATTAGCAGACGGAGGCACGTGGGGAAGGGGGAGGAGTCCAGTGACGTTGATGTCCGTGACGTCACTGGATCTCCCACGGAACTCCCTGAAGGCCCAGAAGCCAAGGAATTAATATTTAATTTCCACAGCCCTATTAAAAAGATTTCAGCTTTTTTTTTTTTAATCTACATTTATACCCACCTAGGTGGATGCAGCATTGGTCAGATGCTGCTTCTGTCCCCCACTGCCCCTAAGCCCTTGTACACACGGTCGGACATTCCGACAACCAAATCCGTTGGATTTTGTCCGAAACTGTCGCATATACACAGTCGGACAAAGTTGTCAGAAAATCCGATCGTACTTAACGTGATGACGGGACTACGTTCAGGCTGGTAGCCAATAGCTTTGGTCTAGGAATTTGTTCTGAGCATGCGTGGCACTTTGTCCGATCGGAATTCTCTACACATGATCGGACAAAGTCCGATCGGATCATGTTGTCGGAAAATTTTATAGCCCAGCTGGAAAACTTGGTCCATCGGATACTCAGACGAAAACCGTCCGATGGAGCCCACACACTGTCCGATTATCCGACAACACGGTCCGATCGGACATTGTCCATCGGAATGTCCGATCGTGTGTACAAGGGCTAAGACCGCAAACCGAGCAATCAATGACAGCTCGGTATTCAGTGAGCACAGAGCTGGTGACTATCACCGACTCTGCTTTGCCCCTCCAGCAATCACTGGAGTGCTGAGTTATGGAGGGGCGGAAGTGGCTGGCTCAGTCTCTCAGAGCGCCACTGAGAGGCTGAACCAGCTACCAGTCCAGGCATCTGTGTGGATTCCAACATAAAGTCTGGATTTGCTCTAGAGCCTGAACCAGCTTAGTGACTTTAGCAGACAGTAGACTTTAGCCTGCTGTTGGGTGAATACAGGTCACAGGAGTGCAGAACTAAGTGAACTCCTGTGACCCACAGGAGAAGTAGGGTCAAAAGAGCTTTGGCTTTACTTCTCCTTTAGAACTGAGTTCTTCCATTTCCTACGATTGCACCTGACACCTTTACAATTGTCCTATACTCCCTGAAGTAGTGAAAGAACCATAGCAGGGTGGTGTGACAGTGCGGAATCTTCACAATACATTTAAATGTGATCTGCCAGCTCTACAACTGCCCACTTTTCCTGCATAGCTGGTAGCCAGCTGAACAAGACGGCTCCAAGCTCATAGCTACAGCCTGTTTAACCACTTGAGTTCTAGAACATTTATAAATGGCCTGCAGAAAGGGCAAGTAGTTAAACAAAGAAATGGCAGATCTGAACATAAAGGCCAATGTCCAAACCTTTGTGAAGCAGATTGCATAAACAGATCGAGCCAACTGCCAATAGCATTTTATAAAGAATTGCTCACAACTCCACAGCATTAATAATATTGGCCTCAATGTTTCCCAGAAATAAACTGTAAATATTGCAAGACTCACATTATAAATTTAGACCACAAAAGTCAAAGAGCAGCATTTATTGTATGTGTATGAAATGCGAGGCCAAGTCCAATAACCTCAATCGCTAACAAATCCTCTGGCAGGAACCGCTATTCCTGGCAGAAGATCACCATACAGGAACAAGCCTGCCAGAGTAAACATACCAGACGCACAGGAGGATGGCGCAGTGTGTGTTCCTTGGCTTCCTACCTGCACACTCGCCTAGACTTTTTCTGAATTACAGACAAAAAAAATTAAAATCAAGCAGGCTGTGAAGTTGTAATACAAACCCATCCACCATTCAAATCCATAATGCTGCACAAAGACCAATATTGTGCAAATTGCAGTTACATCCAGGTACTGATGAGCGCCTAAAATACTAATGAGAGATTAATAAATGCCAATTAGTCTAATTAGCCCTCCTAGTACTTATATTGGACTACAGAATAACTAGTGTGTCTGTTGTAGAGAGGAGAATATTGAGAGCATTTCAGTAGTATAGCATTAGAAAAGTGGGCAGGGCTTACACCACTCTGTCAATAAAAATGCTGTGTGTTGCCAGCCGACAACACAGCTCAGCACTTGTTTACACTTGTTTCAGTCCCTGAAGAACTATCAATAGCGGATTGCTTTTCAGAAAGTGGTGCAGCTGTTCAGAAGGGGATACTGCCTCCTAAATGCCTACTTATTTTTTGAGAGCCAAACAGAAAGTGGCAGTACAAAATAGCACATTGTATGGTAAAGGAAGGATTTGTTGACTCTGATGATGACTAAAGCCCTGTACGCACAATCGGATTTTCCGCAGACAACACTGCTGACTTTAGTCCGAATGGCATTGGCCCCAAACTTGTCTTGCATGCAAACGGCACACAATCGTCAGCCGACAAACTCGAACATAGTGACGTACTACTTCGAGTTTTTCCCTTGTACATCCTGCAAGAGTTTCTGCATATATATTGTTTTTTCTTTTTCTTTTTTGTCATTGTTACTATGATGTATTAATAAAAAAACTTTGTTTTATATGTTTCTATACACTTTTTTGTACTGACTAAGTCATTAACCCCACCTATACAATCCCTTGGGGGAATCCCTTCCTTTTTCTATTGGTTCTAGTGACGCACCACATGGTTTTTCAGCTCTTTAGCGCCACCCTTTGGGCTCCTTCTGGTAATTTCATGTTAGTAGAAGTTTGGCGAGTGTTGATTCGTGCTTTTCATTTTGCGCTTTTCAGTTTGCGCTTTTCAGTTCATTTCAGTTTGTTCGTCAACCAGCCATGTTGTGGAATCGGAGGAGATAACAGGTTATTTATTATTGGACTTGGAATTATTGCTTTGACCCAAGTCCAGGAACAGGAGGAGGAGGATTTCTTGGACCAAAAATTGGTTGCTTTATTAATTGTGACCAATTATGTCATATGCCTTTGCTGTGGGATCTCCAGGAGAATAATCCAGATGTTTTTCGGAATTATCTCCGGATGACGGACCCCTGCTTTCACCAACTCTTGCCATTGTTGACCCCCTATATTAAGAAGCAGAACACATGCATGAGGCTTTTATTTTATTTTTTGGTTGAATAATGATTTGATTTGGTATATTTTCTATATTTTTGGATGCATAAAATGTACTTTTTGGTTAAGTTCTGTTGGCAGATAGCATGTCTAATTGTATTTGTTTTCTTTTTTTAATGCACAATAAAATAAATTGTGTAGAATAATACTTGGCTATGTGTTTTACTTCAAATGGCAGTTTGGGAGTAGGCAGTTACATTTCAAAAAATACAATGTAAAATTAACAAGGGACACCAACATAGTTGTATCTTTGATCTTAAAAACTACAGGATAATGGTGTTGTGGTAAAATAACATACATAATAATATTATTCTTGCTATCGCGAGAAAAAAAAGGCTTTGAAAATTTGTTTGCAATAACTCCATCAATATCACCAGCAAAGCAGCTTCATTATTATCCCATTAAAGAAGAAGAGAATGTGCGCTGCAATTCGAGATTTCATAATTTACCACGTCTTGAATGTTAATTCTTCATTACAACCACTAGTTTACAACATCGACCGCTTCTGGCTCGTCTTTGCTTTCGAACATTTGTGTTTGTACTTTGAACTTTTGTCCGTAGGACTTGTGTTTACACACGCTCAGAAAATCTGACAACAGACATTTGTCCGTGGATAATTTTAAAGCCAGCCATCCAAAAATTGTTTGATGGAACGTACAAACAGTTGGATTTTCTGCCAACAGCCTGTCATCACACAATTCCCGTCGGAGAATCTGATCGAGTACGAGGCTTAAATCTCAAATTTAAGGTCCCACTTCAGGATATATTCAGCCGGGTCATCACAGGACAACAGTAGGGGATCAGTGATCTTGGGCTCCATTTGCACCATTGGATCTGCAGTCCTCAACACCCATGGCACCTATGGTAAGCACTGAAACTGCGCCCCTGTCAAAACATTTGAAACTCATCTTTCAGATAACCTTAACAAAAAAAACAGCTAACAAAACTAAAAGTCAAAATTTTCAAATAAAATTGTAGTATATTAGTGATGGTGACACCCCCTATCATAAGTAGAGTTATTTTATTTCTTGAGGAGGTGTTACCAAATATTGCAACTTATTATCAAATATCTTTTTTGGGGGGGGGGGGGGGGGGTTAATATCACTAATATGCTGCAATTTTATATTTTGATATTGTTATTTGTTTAAAAGATATAAAGTTGTATAGTATTTGATTTACTGGACACCACATATACAGTATATGGTATTCAGAGGGAGGGCTCCACCATTACAGTGGAAAGTAAACTTCCTTTACTGCCCTTTACCTATAGGTAAGCCTATAATAAGGCTTATAGGTACAGTAAATATCTCCTAAAGGTGTACAGTTTAGGAGATATTTACATTACATGGAGGCAGTGGCATCACTGGCACATGCACTCTGAAGGAACGGCCACCGGTGCTGTTCCTTTAGAATCCTGCGCCATGAATGGCAGCTCCTGCGCACATACACAGGAATGACATCATCGTGGCTTCGGCCAGTCACAGAGCCGGAGTCTGCAAACCCGAAAGCAAGATGAGTAAAGATGAGAGCGCCTGTTGCCCTGACTTCTGGGTGCAGGAGGGCTTAGAGCTTTGTTTTAAGGTAAGTTTAACATAATGTGCTAGTATGCAATCCATACTAGCACATTATGCCTTTAGCTAAGGCAGGGGGAAAAAAAAGTCCAGCAGTATACAACTGTTTTAAATTATGCAATTACATTTAAGTTAAAACATTATGGCGAAGAAGGAAGCACAGCATTGTATATTTTATTGTAATATTTACAAAGTAGTTATGGCAAGAGGGGAAAAAGAGAGGGAGGAGGGAACGATGGAAGGGGGAAGAAAGAGAGAACTGGGGGGACAAGGAAAGGGAAGGGAGAAAAGAGAGAGAGGGAGGGGGCAGGAGGGGAGAGAGAGAGAACTGGGGGGGAGGGAAAGGGAAGGGAGGAGAGAGAGAGAAGGAGGGGCAGGGGGAGAGAGAGAACTGGGGGGAAAGGGAAAGAGAAGGGAGGAGAGAGAGAGAGAGAGGGAGGGGGCAGGGGGAGAGAGAGAACTTGGGGGAGGGAAGGGAGGAGAGAGAGAAAGGGAAGGAGGGGGGCGGGGGGGGAGAGAGAACTGGGGGGCGAGGGAAAGGGAAGGGAGAAGAGAGAGAGAGAGACAGAAGGATGGGGGGGCAGGGGGAGAGAGAGAGAACTGGGGGGGGGGAGAGAGAGAGAAAGAGAAGAGGGGTCAGGGGGGAGAGAGAGAGAGAACTGGGGGGAGAGGGAAAGGAGGAGATAGAGAAAGAGAAGAGGGGGTTAGGGGGGAGAGAGGGAGGACTGGGGAGAGAGGGAAAGGGAAGGGAGGAGAGAAGGAGGGGGAGAGAGAGAAGGAGGGAGCAGGGGGAGAGAGAGAGGACTGGGGAGAGAGAGAAAGGGAAGGGAGGAGAGAGAGAGAAGGAGGGGGGCAGGGGGAGAGAGAGAAGGAGGGGGGCAGGGGGAGAGAGAGAAGGAGGGGCAGGGGGAGAGAGAGAAGGAGGGGGGCAGGTGGAGAGAGAGAGAAGGTGGAAAGAGAAAGGAGAATATATCAGAAAGTACAGAGAGATTAGGAGAGGGGATCCCTTGCAGTAAATGTTTCTTCCTGTGCACATTCTCCAGATTACCTTCACCTGAATTCATTCTTCTGCTTCTCTTGCTCATGTCTCCTCCTCAGTCCCCAGGGCAGCCCGGCTCTTTCTCCAAGCCCAGCATAGCTCCAGTACTCCGCGTCTATTTTTCTCAAAGGTAGCGGCTTGAGAAGGGGGCGTGTTATAGCAGCGCCCATTGGCTCAGTAAGCAGCAGGAGGCGGATCAGCTCCTGCTGTTAACTCTTTCTTGTCCTGGGGCTTGCCGTCACACGTTCCTATAGTATGAAGCTGCTGGTTCCTTTCTGCTGCTTCTAAAGTCAATGACAGGACATGAGGGGGGAAGCTGCAGGGCGTTCCTATGTACACAAAGCCACTGGGTAAGAAGAGCTGCAGTGTCAGGACTGTGAAGCTGGACAGGAGGGAGAGCACAGCGCACTCCTTTCCCCTCTCCTGCATGGCTGCCTATTTTGCAAATAATCTAGGGAGGAGACCGTGACACCACTGCCTAAACTCTTCTCTCCCTTTGTGCACTGCAGTCAGTACCTCACATGTTTCTTGTGCACATCGCAGAAGATGCAGGGGGAAGATGGGTGGAGCTAAGCAGTGGACACGAAGGAGGAGGAAGTTAAATCCTCCTGCTGTGAATGCTGGGTCTCTGCCTCTCTCCTCCTTCTGACTTCACTGGTTGCTAGAAGCTATACGGGCCGTGGCTAGCAACCAGTTTGGGAAGTGAACCACAACTGCACCTTTGGACCACTTTACATTACACAGCACCCTGCACCTCTGAACCCCTTTACATTACACATCACCCTGCACCTCTGAACCCCTTTACATTACACATCACCCTGCACCTCTGGACCTCTTTACATTACACAGCACCCTGCATCTCTGGACCTTTACATTACATAGCACCCTGCAGCCCTGGACCCCTTTACATTACACAGCACCCTTCAGCTCTGGACCCCATTTACATTACACAGTACCCTGCATCTCTGGACCCCTTTATATTACACAACACCCTGTACCTCTGGACCCCTTTACATTACACAGCCACCCCCCATAGCTCTGGACCCCCTGCATGTTACAAAGGCCCCCCAGAGCTCTGGACCCCCTGCATGTTATACAGACCTCCCCACAGCTCTAGACCCCCTGCATGTTACACAGACCCCCCCACACACACACAGCTCTGGACTCCTGCATGTTACACAGACCCCCCACAGCTCTGGACCTCTTGCATGTTAAACCAACCCCCCACAGCTGTGGACACCCTGCATATTACACAGACCCCCCCAGCTCTGGACCCCTGTATGTAGCACAAACTCCCCCTACAGCTCTGGACCCCTGTATGTTACACAGACCCTTCCTTACGGGTCTGGACCCCTGTATGTTACACATACCCCCCACAGCTCTGGATGTCCTGCATGTTACACAGACCCCCACAGGTCTGGACCCCCTGCATGTTACACAGACACCCCCCCACAGCTCTGGACCCCCTGCATGTTACACAGGCCCCCTACAGCTCTGAACCACGCTCTCTGTGCCTTATGGATGCAGGGAGCCTGCTCGGGAGCAAGCGCGCACAAGTGCCCCAACACCAAGTGGCTTGCTATGGGGGCACTCGGCAAGAGGGAGGGGCCCAGAGTGTCAGCAGGGGACACCAGAAGAGGAGGATCGGGGCTGCTCTGTGCAAAACCACTGCACACATAGCTCCTAACTGTCCCTTATTACTGATTTTAAACAAAGTCCCCCTGTTCCTCTTTCCTTCTCATTTGTCCCTCATTTTGATCTGATCTATATAGTTGTATATAAAATGTGCTATTTATCTTTCAAAAAGTGCTTCCCAGTACTAAACTTTTCATTCAATTTCTAAATTGCTTCCCACCCAGTTGTGTGACATTAGCAAATTATTATTCGCTAACATCTTCCTGCTTCTCCTCCCAGCCAATCAGGAAGCAAGTCCTGAGACCCGATTCGCTGGGAGTCTTAGGACCCACTTTCTGTCCAGCCAGGAGGAGAAGAAATGACCCCAGCTCTTCCCCTGGCAAGCTGCGTGCCACGTGCACCGAGGAGCAGCAGGTGGAGGGGCGGAGTGGCAGTAACAGCCTCCTCCAGCTTCCAGGAGCCCTACCCCGGATCCAACACCACCTCATCATTGGTCTCCTAAAGTAAGGCCGCAGATTGCCGCCTACCCTAGTGCGAGTGAGGGTGCCAGGTTTGCCCCCCCCAAAAAAAATATATTGAGCACCAGCTGCCACTGGTTGGAGATAATTGTAAGCCTCAGTATTCTGCAGTCCCTCAGTCATGACCAGAATGGAGAGAGTCTATTTCTAGATTAGTTCATAGCCTGCACAAATCAATACTATAAATCCACTGTAATGACGAATCCTGCGCAACTGATGAAATTAGGCCAAGGAAACGCTTGTGATTACTATTCCTAAAAATGCCAAAATGCAGACAAGTTATTTATTTCTGTGTGTGACTTTCAACTGAATCTTGACTTTGCCGTACAAGTTTTTACAGAAGAGACCTTCAGAAGTCCCCCAAAATAAATATCTGTGGGAATGAAAGCGATACGCGGAGCTGGCCTGTTTATGACTCAAATTAGCATGCAGCAGATGCTGTGGGAAAACTGCTCTTCGGATTGACCACCTGAGCCAGTTACAACCTAGAAAAGCTCAGGATGATTAGATAAATGGCACTTTTCTGTAAAATAGAGAATAACACATACCGTATATTAATGAAGGAGGTATAGGTACACAGAAGCCAAAAACTAAACTTGTTATAATGATGTTTTTGTTGGGCCTTATTCACACTGGCACGCATGTGATTAGCTTTTCTAAATGCAGGAGAAGAAGAGAAGTAATTAAAAACAGCTTTTTTGCTTCACAGATCACTTTTTCCTGCGTGTAGATGTTCCTGTGTTAAAGCGAGTTTAGCCGTGTTTAGCGTTCGTAATCGGATTCTGGACGCACAGATTTCTATTTTCTCTAAACACAGCTACTGACCGTACCTAAATGCTAATAAATGCACAATATAAATGGCACCATTGAAAAATCATTATATTCATGTAGCGCCCTGCTCCTGATGAGCAGACGCTATGGTCCTTTTTTCTAATTTAGTTGTCTGAAGCTGTAGTTTGGCACAGACTAATTTCTCTCAAAATTCTGGTTTCTGTACCAGTTCAGCTGGGTTGCACTGATTCCCACCTGGGTGTGGAACAGCAGCAGGCTGGATGCATTGGATGTCACCTCTTGCTCGGAAATGGTTCAGTGGGTGTGATTTCCCTGCTGTGCATTCTGGGAAAGGGTATTTAAGGTACTGACGCCATTTTTTTGGGTTTGTTTTCTGGGGTCTGTGATCCATACCCCAGGGCCCTCCTGGCCTGGGGTCTGTGTCGCATGGTCTTGCGCCTGGCCCAAGGCCTCGCAACTGAGAGTGTAGGCCCAGGAATGTCTTGGGGCCTGCTGATCCAGGGGTGGTCCTGTGCTGTCTCACCTGTGGAGAGAAGCCAAAAAAGCTGGAGGATCCAAGGGAGGACTTTTCCAGTGGAGAACCGAGGCTGGTGTCTCTAGAAGAGCCTGGAGGCTCAGTTTGAGCACACAACCCGGATCAATATCCTTACAGTATCGCCGGGTTGGCTGAAAGAATCTGGTACTGTATGGTTGTTCTTCCTAAAAACTCTCAAAACCACTAAGTTCAAGTAACAAGTCTGTGGCAGAGACTTTGTTGTATATCTACTCTCAAAACCTCTAAGTTAATTTAACAAGTCTGTGGTAGAGACTTTGTTTAGCATCTCATCGGCTGCTAGGTCAAGTGAGAAGGGCCTATCCGGGGGCTGCTGGATCCAGTCTGTGGAGCTGTTTGTCCTCTGGATCTGACTAATACCTCTAACCCAAAATTACCAGGTGACTGAACTCCTCCTTATCCTCTAACCCTCTATTGAAGGACTGTGTCTTTTTTTGGTGTTACCCCTAAATAAATCTTCAAAAAGTACCACGTGTCTGATCTATCATCATTTGGGCTACTTTCCACGGGACCCCCCTAAGATGAAGAGGAGAGCAGGTGAGGTAATGGTAAGCCCAAATAAAACCAGCAGCTGCTTCGGGGGTTAGTGCTTCATTCATTTATAGGATAAACATAGAAAATAGCTAGATCTAGTACAGAGGAATAAATACTGTACCTCCATCCCAAATACTTACAAAGAAGTCAAAATAAGTTGCCCATGGGACCTTTTTTGGAGGTCATAAAACACCAAAATATAAAATACAAATAACATAGAGCATATAAAAAAAAATAGAGCATATAAAAATAAAATAAAAATTAAATAATATAGAGCATATAAAAATAAAATAGATTAAAAACAGAGAAAATGCACCAGGAACATTTTTTTTTTCATTGTTTTCCACGATTAAGTACATAGTTGGAGAAATTATTCATAGGGAAGTGCATCAATTATTATTAAACCCAAGATAATATTTGTGCGCTTGAAAAAAACCTGTAAATCTTAGTGACAAAAAACTAAGTAAAATAAATACAATAAAAGCTCAATTAAATCGAACGGACAGTAGTATCTTAATCACAAATCTGAGTAGGATGTGTAACAAGCTCTAACTAAACAATAATTAAAAGTGCGCTATCCTTGTGCTAGGTCTAAATTAATAAATCACGTAAGAGACACAATAAGGCTGGATTCACACCAATGCATTTTTAGTGCTTTTTGCATTTTGCAGATTTGCACTAGAGTCCATTCAACATGGTTATTCAACATGAAACACATTCTGTAGTGCAAATCTGTAAAATGCAAAACGCACTAAAAATGCATAGGTGTGAATCCAGCCTAAATGTGCATTAAACATATGATGAACCCATCCTATATTGACATATCTGTTCAAATAAAGTCCATATAAAATGTGCAAACACTGTGCAAACATTTTTTATATGGACTTTATTTGAACAGATAATTCAATTTAGGATGAGTTCATCATATGTTTAATGCACTTTTATTGTGTCTCTTATGTGATTGATTCATTTATACCCAGCACAAGGATAACACACTTTTAATTATTGTTTGGTTGGTGCCATCAATTAGTATGCCAGTCAGGGAAGAAAAATAGAATACATCATAAATCTCAGTGCGTTTCGTGAACCACGGTTCACTTCATCAGGAGTTTGATGTTACTGACTGAGCTATACTGACTGAGCTTATTATATTATCTCCCCCCTTTTTTCCATAGGGGTGTTTTAATACTGATAAAAACAGTTTGTTTGAATTGTTATTTTGATATTTAATTTACAGACACCCTGTCAGTAGCTTCAAACTCCTGATGAAGTGAACCGTGGAAAATTGAAATCATTGTTCTTGGTGCATTTTCTCTCTCTCTTTCTTAATCTATTTTATATTTATATGCTCTAATAAAGTGTATATTATTTATATTTTATATTTTGGTATTTTATGCCCCCCAAAAGTCTCATGGGCAATTTTTTTTAACTTCTTTGCGTTTATAGAATAAGTTCTGTGTTGAATGATGGTCAGCGTGTAATGGTACAAGGAGTGGTGTCAAAGGACACGACAAAGAACCCTGCAGCATCATACAAATGGCTTAAAGATATCTGAAAAGAGTAAGCATAAAAAAGAAACAATGCCCCTCCCTGCGGTCAGTTTATTGCCTAGGCATTTGGTAAGATGACCACTAGTTGAAGGATCTAATGCCGCGTACACACGACCGGACTTTCCGGCAGACTAGGTCCAACCGAATCAGTCCGTCGAACAATCCGATCGTGTGTGGGCTAATTTTTCAAAAAAATCCGATTGACCTAGAAATAGAACGTTTCAAATCTGTCCAAAGGACTCAATTCCTATCTTGAAAACCATTCGTCTGTAAGCTGGTACAATGGACCAAATACGACACAAGGGAAGCTATTGGCTACTGGTTATTGAACTTACTTTTTTAGTCCCGTCTTACGTCATCACATTCAAAACGAACAGACTTTATCCGTTCGTGTGTGGTCAAGTCCGTTCGTTCGGAAAGTCCGTCGGGAAGACTGTCGGACCTATTCTGCCGGAAAGTCCGGTCATGTGTACGCGGCATTAGGCTCCATTCACACCTAGGTGATTTGAATTGCAGGCAGAATCGCTGTCATTCTGCCTGTGATTCCAAAGTAAACGTGGGATGCATTTGCGATGCTATTACTTCCTAATGGTACCCCAATTGTGGTTTGATTTTGCCGTGATTGTTGCGCGATACATTGCACTGCAATCGTGGCAAAATGGCAACGCATGAAGCTTGTTACTCAAAAAGGAGCAGGAGCTTCTTTTGGGCGACAGCGTCGTGCGTTGTGATTGCAGCGCAATTTATCGTGGCAAAATCACACAGTGATTGGGGTGCCATTAGGAAGTAACGCGCCCTACGTTTTGCTGCAATTTGCTTCGTATTCCGCCCAGGATTTAAATTGCCTAGGTGTGAATGGAGCTTAAGGGCTTACTTAGGTCTTAGTTGCCCTGTTGGCCCCTTCCTATTCAAAATCAAAGGAGGTGGGTAGAAAATTGCATTCCATCAAATGTAGAAGCTGTTTGCGTATTTTGACAGCAGTCAGAATCCAATAGTCGCAGCGGGAGATTCTTTCATCTGCAGGCTCAACAAAAGAAAAAAAATCTATATATGTATGGCCAGTTTAACAGCGCTGTGCAATACAGTAGAGCCTGATACATATTTTTTTTTTTTTATAGACAGCTATATAACTAAACCCTTTTAAAATATGTTTTAAAAAAAATGGAAAAAAAAGCATTGATCAATCAATCTATGGATCTGAGTTTTGTGAACTTGATGCTGGAAAAAGATCGAGCTGACTGCCTGCAAAATCATTTTTGTAGATTTACTCATTTGGATTGCGTATTCTAGTGAAATCAGGTAAACATGACATACTTTCTAATCAGAGTGGCCATCTTATCCCTTTAATTAAAGATTTCAATAAATGATTAATGTTTCGTGATGAATGAAAAATAATCAGTAAACAAGAATGCACTGGGGAGGTTGGTTCCAATCTAGCTGGGTTTTAGAGGTGTCGGTAGAGTGTCCTTTGGATAAACTTGACCAAATGACTTCTCATTTCAAGATTAAAGATATCTGTTGTCATGGAGAACAAGAAATGTTCTTGTTAGCGTACATTTTATACATACAACCCTTAGGGGTGTTTATTTAAAAACTTTGTATAGCTGTTCATCCATTGAAACTGCATGTAAATTTGTTCTGCGCAGATGGGGTAATGTCTAATGTTCTCAGGCTACATTCCCTGCAGATAGAATGTTATTTATTGGAAAAAGAACAGCGTTGCTCTTCCATGTGTAGATGGTTGAATTGGACACGGGCATACCTCCCAATGTTTTGAGATAGAATGAGGGACACCTACTAACAAATGTATGTGGGTATAGGACACGCCCCCCTGACACACCCCCTCAAAGGAGAATTAACCACAAAAAAGGTTAATTAGATCCGCAACTGCTTTTTTTTTTACCACTTCTATTCCTTTATATTGGCTTTTAAAATGTAAAAATGCAGCAATTTAAAAATTTGATGAAAGGTTTAGCAGCGGGAAACACTTTTTGAAAGATAAAAAGTACATTTTATATACAACTACTGTATTTATTGGCGTATAACACTCACTTTTTCACCATGAAAATCGGGTGCAAATAGCGTGTGCATGTTATATACCAATACTTCAGTTTTAGTTGCCTTATTTAAAATGTACGTTTTTTTCCTGAAACTTCCCTCTTAAAATTAATGTGCGTGTTATACACCTGTGCGTGTTATATGCCAATAAATACGATATATAGATCAGACCAAAATAAGGGACAAATGAGGAGGAAAGAGGGGCAGAGGGACAGTGCTCCAAATCAGGGACAGTCCCTCGAAATCAGGGACAGTTGGGAGCTATGGACACGAGGATGCATTAGATGCCTTCAGCTGCCGTTTAGCTTTTGCAGGGCACTTCATGCATCCCTGTGCCTTTAAGGAGGGGCGGGCTCACTCCAGGCACACCAGCTTGCCGACCACCCTATAGCACATTTACTGCTACAAGGCGGCCACACTGCGCAGGGTCATCTGTACCGATACGCGATCCTGCATTTCCAGGTATCAGGCGTGAGCGCGCACCACCGTTGGCTCGCTCAGCTGATCGCTGATTAGCAGGTCCCATGAACTCAATGTCCACCAGCAGCCACTGATTATTCTGTACACAAGCAGAACAGCGATATACCTATGTAAACAAGGCAGATTGACATTCTGTAAAGAGGTAAAGAAGGCTTCCTGTAAAGTACCTCCTACAGTACAGTAAACACCAGTTAGGCACACGGTTAACCCTTTGATTGCCCCTGATGTTTACCCCTTTGCAGCCAGTGTCATTAGTACAGTGGCAGTGCATATTTTTAGCATTGATCACTGTAATAGTGTCACTGGTTCCCAAAAAAGTGTCAGTTAGTGTCCAATTTGTCCTATAATCCTATAAGTTGCTGATAGCAATTCCATAAATTCATCCCATAGTTTGTAGACACTATAACTTTTGCACAAACCATTCAATATACACTTATTGCAATGTTGTTACCAAAAATATGTAGCAGAATACATATTGGCCTAAATTAATAAAGAAATTTGATCTTTTATTTTTTTTATTGGATACGTTTTTGAGCAGAAGGTAAAAAATATTTACAATATCTCACAAAAGTGAGCACACCCCTCACATTTTTGTAAATATTTTATTATATCTTTTCATGTGACAACACTGAAGAAATGACACTTTGCTACAATGTAAAATAGTGAGTGTACAGCTCGTATAACAGTGTCAATTTGCCGTCCCCTCAAAATAACTTAACACACAGCCATTAATGTCTAAACCACTGGCAACAAAGGTGAGTAAACCCCAAGTGAAAATGTCTAAATTGGGCCCAATTCGCCATTTTCCCTCCTCTGTGTCATGTGACTTGTTAGTGTTACAAGGTCTCAGGTGTGAATGGGGAGCAGGTGTGTTAAATTTTGTGTTATCGCTCTCACTATCTCATACTGGTCACTGGAAGTTTAACATGGCAAATCATCACAAAGAACTCTCTGAGGATCTGAAAAAAAATATTGTTGCTTTACATAAAGATTGCCAAGACTTAAACTGAGCTGCAGCACGGTGGCAAGATCATACAGCCATTTTACAGGATAGGTTCCACTCAGAACAGAATCTATAATCAACAGTGAAACTTTAAAAAATATTAAAAAATATACTAAAAAATACTCGATGTACCTGTGACTGTGGTGATGGCGTAACCAAGAGCTTTGGTATACAAATTCAATCAAATAACCATAAAGCAAAAACCAAAAAATTCAAATTTGTACAATTGTGAAACACAAGTGAAAAAATGAAATATGAAAAGTGCAGAAAATATATACACACTGTGTTAAGTTTCGAAAAATTCCCAATTGTAGATATAAAGATTGGGAAAAAAATACAAGAAAAATTAGAGATATTAGTCCATAATATAAAAAATATAAAAAATATAAGAAATAGAGATTTAGTCCATAATATAAAAAAAAGGAAATTAGATAGTGAAAAAAGAGAGATTTTCTATGTATAGAAGAGGAATGGAGGGAGTAACTTCGCTTATCTGTTCGTGTTTATTAATTTTGCTCTCACCAGAAATACGACCCCGTACGGGGTGGATCAGCCTCCACAGTATAAGCCACTGTGTCGCTTCTTGGGCTGTCTTTGCTGGAATGCTGGGGAGATCCCTCGTTCCTCCGTGGGGATGTTGTACCTCGTATTACATATGGTAAAAAAGAGGACTTTCCATGGTATAGTATGTTTGCAACTCAGTTTATTTGTAACAACTTAAAAGTACTCACATTTAGTACGATAAAACAGGTATTGTAAAAAAGCGTTCGGAACTTCCGCTCGGCTAGCACGCCGTTTGCACTGAAGGTGTACGTATCTGGCCACGTGGCCAGATACGTACACCTTCAGTGCAAACGGCGTGCTAGCCGAGCGGAAGTTCCGAACGCTTTTTTACAATACCTGTTTTATCGTACTAAATGTGAGTACTTTTAAGTTGTTACAAATAAACTGAGTTGCAAACATACTATACCATGGAAAGTCCTCTTTTTTACCATATGT
This sequence comes from Lithobates pipiens, assembly GCF_037356315.1. Classification (NCBI taxonomy): domain Eukaryota; kingdom Metazoa; phylum Chordata; class Amphibia; order Anura; family Ranidae; genus Lithobates; species Lithobates pipiens. The sequence continues at coordinate 205,100,071 of NW_027507686.1, forward strand.
AATACGAGGTACAACATCCCCACGGAGGAACGAGGGATCTCCCCAGCATTCCAGCAAAGACAGCCCAAGAAGCGACACAGTGGCTTATACTGTGGAGGCTGATCCACCCCGGACGGGGTCGTATTTCTGGTGAGAGCAAAATTCATAAACACGAACGGATAAGCGAAGTTACTCCCTCCATTCCTCTTCTATACATAGAAAATCTCTCTTTTTTCACTATCTAATTTCCTTTTTTTTTATATTATGGACTAAATCTCTATTTCTTATATTTTTTATATTTTTTATATTATGGACTAATATCTCTAATTTTTCTTGTATTTTTTTCCCAATCTTTATATCTACAATTGGGAATTTTTCGAAACTTAACACAGTGTGTATATATTTGCTGCACTTTTCATATTTCATTTTTTCACTTGTGTTTCACAATTGTACAAATTTGAATTTTTTGGTTTTTGCTTTATGGTTATTTGATTGAATTTGTATACCAAAGCTCTTGGTTACGCCATCACCACAGTCACAGGCACATCGAGTATTTTTTAGTATATTTTTTAATATTTTTTAAAGTTTCACTGTTGATTATAGATTGAGTTTAGCATACATAGCATAATTTATTTTAGGCATCTAATTCATTTATTGTGTAATTCACATTTATATATATATATATTTTTTATTCCAATTCCTATTTTCACTCTTATTTTTATATTAATTTATTAACCAGCACGCTGGAAAATTTATATTTATTTTTGTATTCACAATTTAATATTGTCCGATATATTATTTATTGGGTTTATCATTCCAGTATATCTTGGTTCATTCAGGATTCTTTAGAGTTTAAAACCATTAGCCAGCAAGCTGAAAAATCTGTACATCTCTATATTTATATTTAGTGAGTCCAAAAGGTATAGCGCCATATCTATTTTCTCTACCTCACTTTTCTTATTTTTCCATCCATTAGGATGGAAACAAAATAGAGGCTGCTCTTACCTACATTACATTATATTATATATACTCTCTGTTAAACAAATTCCATAGCGCGCCCTATCCTTTTATTTTTATTTTTATTTCCACTCAGAAGAGGCCTCACCATGGTCGACCAAAGAAGTTGAGTGCACATGCTCAGCGTCATATCCAGAGACTCTCTTTGGGAATTAGATGTGTGAGTGCTGCCAGCATTGCTGCAAAGGTTGAAGGAGTGGGGGGTCAGCCTGTCAGTGCTCAGACCATACGCTGCACACTGCATCAAATTGGTCTGCATGGCTTTTGTCCCAGAAGGTAGCCTCTTCTAAAGAGGATGCACAAGAAAGCCTGCAAACAGTTTGCTGAACACAAGAAGACTAAGGACATGGATTACTGGAGCCATGTCCTGTGGTCTGATGAGACCAAGATAAACTTCTTTGGTTCAGATGGTGTCAAGCGTGTGTGGCGGCAACAAGGTGAGGAGTACAAAGACAAGTGTGTCTTGCCTACAGTCAAGCATTATGGTAGGAGTATCATGGTCTGGGGCTGCATGAGTGCTGCCAGCTCTGGGGAGCTACAATTCATCGAGGGAACCATGAATGCCAACATGTACTCCCTCCCTTTGGAGACTGAGCTGCAGGGTAGTATTCCAACATGATAATGACTCGAAACACACCTCCAAGATGACCACTGCCTTGTTAAAGAATTTGAGGGTAAAGGTGATGGATTGGCCAAGCATATTTCCAGACCTAAACCCTATTAAGCATCTGTGGGGCATCCTCAAATGTAAGGTGGAAGAGCACAAGGTTCCTAAAATCCACCAACTCCGTGATGTTGTCATGGAGGAGTGGAAGAGGACTCTAGTGGCAACTTGTGAAGCTCTGGTGAACTCTATGCCCAAGAGGGTTAAGGCAGTGCTGGAAAATCATGGTGCCCACACAAAATATTGACACTTTGGGCCCAATTTGGACATTTTCACTTACGGGTGTACTTACTTTTGTTGCCAGAAGTTTAGACATTAATAGTGTTGAGTTATTTTGAGGGGGCAGCAAATTTACACTGTTATACAAGCTGTACACTCACTACTTTACATTGTAGCAAAGTGTAATTTCTTCAGTGTTGTCACATGAAAAGATATAATAAAATATTTACAAAAACATGAGGGGTGTACTCACTTTTGTGAGATACTGTATATATTTTTTCAAAATTGCAATTTTTTGGTTTATAGCGCAAAAATTATAAAACGCAGAGGTGATCACATACCACCAAAAGAAAGATCTGTTTGTGTGAAAAAAAGGACATCAATTTTATTTGGGTACAGTGCCGCACGTTTGCGCAATTGTCAGTTAAAGTAACGCAATGCCGTATCGCAAAAAATGGTCTGGTCAGGAAGCGGTGTAAGTCCTCCTGAGGTGAAGTGGTTAAAGCCTTGTTTTTTTTAAATAACAAACATGTTATATTTACCTGCTTTGTGTAATGGTTTTGCACAGAGTGGCCCCAATTCTCCTCTTCTTGGGTCCCACTCTGGCGCTCCTGACTCCTCCCTTTTGCCGGGTGCCCCCACAGCAAACAGCTTGCTGTGAGGGCACCCAAGCAGGCGCGCTCCTGACCCATGGCTCTGTGTGTCCTTTTTCTCATGGAGCCGCAGCTCGGCCCTGCTCCCACAATCTCCTGATTGGCTCACTGGCTTTACCTTGGAGCCTTCTGAGAGGCAAGGCTCTTGTGGACATTGTTGGATCGAGATGGGGCTTAGGTAAGTATTGGGGGGGGGCTGAGGGAGGAGCTGCACACAGAAAGGTTTTTTTAACTTCATGCATAGAACGCGCATGAAGGTAAAAAATCTTGTGCCTTCACAGCCACTTTAATCTATCCACTGCTATATATGCTACTATTTAGGATACTATGACCAGGGCCAATCCTAGGGTCACAGACGCCTGGGTGCAGAAATATTTCTGGCGCCCCCACATGGGTGTGGTCACCTTAATAACTCCTCCCCTTTACAAATGTTTCTATGGGATCAACTCAGAGATGCTCCCCTAAGGAGTCTTCGTTACCCTGGGATCCTCCCATGATCTCTTAACAATAAACAAATACAGGAATAGAATCAGAGTACTCTAATGGGACCTGGAGGGAACTTCTGTTAGAGGGTCTGTTGGAAAGAGCCCCCAGACATACTGCAAACATGATACAAGAGATGGTTAGGCACTGCAGACATGATACAAGAAATGGTCAAAGACTGGGGACATGATACAAAAAATGGTCAGAGACTGCAGACTAGGGATGAGCCGAACACCCCCCTGTTTGGTTCGCACCAGAACCTGCGAAAAGACCTAAACTTCGTGTGAACTTTAGAACCCTATTAAAGTCTATGGGACTCGAACATTCACAATCTAAAGTGCTCATTTTAAAGGGTAATATGCAAGTTACTGTCCTAAAAAGTGTTTGGGGACCCGGGTCCTGCCCCAGGGGACATGGATCAATGCAAAAAAAAGTTTTAAAAACTGTATTTTTTTCAGGAGCAGTGATTTTAATAATGATTAAAGTGAAACAATAAAAGTGTAATATTCCTTTAAATTTCGTAGCTGGGGGTATCTATAGTATGCCTGTGAAGGGGCGCATGTTTCTGGTGCTTAGAACTGTCCCTGCACAAAGTGTCATTTGTGCAGGAAAAAAGTCTTTTAAAATCACTTGCGGCTATATTGTCGGGTCCCGTAATACAGAGAACACTCAATGAGTGTTCTCTGTATTAGCCGACAATTCATTCATTCATTGATAAAAAAAAAAAAGCGTGGGGGTTCCCCTAAATTCAATTACCAGGCCCTTCAGGTCTGACATGGATATTAAGGGGAACCCCGTGTCAAATTTAAAAAAAAATTGACGTGGGGGTCCCCCTAAATATCCATACCAGACCCTTCAGGTCTGATATGGATATTAAGGGGAACCCCGCATCAAATTAAAAAAAAAATTGACGTGGGGGTCCCCCTAAAAATCCATATCAGACCCTTTATCCGAGCACACAACCTGACAGGCCGCAGGAAAAGAGGGGGGGACGAGAGAGCGGCCCCCCCTCCCTCCTGATCCATACCAGGCCACATACCCTCAACATTGGGAGGATGCTTTGGGGGTCTGTGACCCCTCAAAGCACCATGTCCCCATGTTGATGAGGACAAGGGCCTCATCCTCACAACCCTGGCCGGTGGTTGTGAGGGTCTGCGGGCGGGGGGCTTATCAGAATCTGGAAGCCCCCTTTAACAAGGGGACCCCCAGATCCCGCCCCCCCTGTTTGAAATGGTAAGGGGGTACAAAAGTACCCCTACCATTTCACAAAGAAAGTGTAAAAATGGTTAAATAAGACAAACACACTTTTGAAAAATTCCTTTATTAAAAATAAAAAAAAGATTCCAGCGGTGCTAATCCACTCTTGCTATCCAGCGACGAATCTCCGGGGTCCAGCGATGGATGATCATATCCAGCGACGGGGGATCTCTCAGTCGTTTCTTATATTAGGAGGGCGGGCCACCCGTCTCCTGACCCCGCCCCTCTGACGCTGGAGAGGGAAGCCAGGGGTTCCCCAGTGACGTGTGGGTGACCCCCGCCCCCTCTGATGTAACGCAGGTTTCCGTTACATCAGAGGGGGCGGGTTCCCCCATACGTCACTGGGGAACCCCTGGCTCCCTTCACCAGCGTCAGAGGGGGCGGGGTCAGGTGACGGGTGGCCCCGCCCTCCTAATATAAGAAACGTCAGCGCTGGGATCTCCGCAGTGTCTCCGCAGTGGAGACAGAAGACGGATGTATGGACAGCGCTGGACTGAGAGATCCCCCGTCGCTGGATATGATCATCCATCGCTGGACCCCGGAGATTCGTCGCTGGATAGCAAGAGTGGATTAGCACCGCTGGAATCTTTTTTTTATTTTTAATAAAGGAATTTTTCAAAAGTGTGTTTGTCTTATTTAACCATTTTTACACTTTCTTTGAGAAATGGTAGGGGTACTTTTGTACCCCCTTACCATTTCAAACAGGGGGGGGCCGGGATCTTTGTGCAGGGACAGTTCTAAGCACCAGAAACATGCGCCCCTTCACAGGCATACTATAGATACCCCCCAGCTACGAAATTTAAAGGAATATTACACTTTTATTGTTTCACTTTAATCATTATTAAAATCACTGCTCCTGAAAAAACGGCAGTTTTTAAAACTTATTTTTGCATTGATCCATGTCCCCTGGGGCAGGACCCGGATCCCCAAACACTTTTTAGGACAGTAACCTGCATATTACCCTTTAAAATTAGCACTTTAGATTTCTCCCATAGACTTGTATAGGGTGTTCCGGCTTTTCGAATTTGCTGCGAACAGCCCAAATTGTTCACTGTTAGCTGAACAGGCGAACAGGCAATGTTCGAGTCGAACATGAGTTCGACTCAAACTCGAAGCTCATCCATACTGCAGACATACTACAGGGGATGTTCAGAGACTGAAAACATGCTACAGGAGATGGTCCGAGACTGTAGACATGATACAAGAGATGGTTAGAGACTGCATAAATGATACAAGATACAGTCAGAGACTGCAGAAAGGATACAGGAGATAGTCAGAGACTGCAGATATGATACAGGAGATGGTCAGAGATTGCAGACATGATACAGTAGATGCTCAGAGACTGCAGACATGATACAGGAGATGGTCAAAGGCTGCAGACATGATACAAGAGATGGTCATAGACTGCAGACATAATACAGGAGATGGTCAGAGACTGTGCACATGATACAAGAGATGGTTAGAGACTGAGGAAATGATACAAGTATTAATGCATCATATTCAGCCTACCAGTGCCCACCAAATGCAGCCTCATCAGTGCCCACCAATTGCAGCCTACCAGTGCCCACCAAACGCAATCTTATCAGTGCCCACCAAATGCAACCTTATCAGTGCCCATCAAATGCAGCCTGCCAGTGCTCACCAAATGCAACCTACAAGTGCTCACCAAATGCAGCCTACCAGTACCCACCAAACACAGCCTACCAGTGCCCACCAAATGCAGCTCATCAGTGCCCATAAAATACAGTTTATCAGTGCCCGCCAATTGCATCCCACCAGTGCCCACCAATTGCAGCCCACCAGTGCCCATCAAATGCAGCCTGCCAGTGCCCACCAAATGCAGTCTATCAGTGCCCATCAATTGCAGTCTACCAGTACCCACCATTTTCAGCCTTATTAGTGACAACTGAAAGGCTGCCAGGGCCCACCAATTGCAAGCTGCCAGTGCCCACTAATTGCAGCCTGCCTGTGCCCACCATTTGCAGCCTGCCAGTGCCCACCATTTGCAGCCTGCATGTGCCCCTGGATCACACAAACAATCTTCTACTGTCACGGAGCTTGGATTTGAATCGCCCAGGCGGCCACTGTAACAAAGTCCCACCTCCTAGTCCAGCTCGTGGCTCCTATGATACACGTCACGCTGATTAAATTTCACTGCATTGGATCAGTGTTCTATCTCTCTCGCAGAAACCAGTCTAGGAGGTTGGACTTTTGTTACAGTGCTGCCAGTCATTTCAGACCAAAGCTTGTGTGGTGTGTGCAACCCCAGACTGGGACAAAAATTAGGCCTGGGCATTTTAGATTCAGCAGCCAATTTTCCCAGGGACCAAGGGGGTTGGTCAGATGTTTGCAGGGATGGCTGGTGATGGGATAGAGGGGATTCGGTCCTCTATCTGGCACTGTAATGTAAAGGGGCGCTGTGATATAAAGGGGACTGCACTGTAACAATTACATGTCCCTTTACAGTGCAGTGCCCTTTATATCACAGTGCCCCTAGCAAAAACTCCCCATCAAAGTGCTTCTTGCTGTCATGCCCCCCTCCCCTATTCTCTCTACTCACAGTGCCCCCTTTTATTCTCTGCCTCCCCTGCACAATCCTATCTTCTGCAGAGCAGAGTAAGGAGTCTGTGTCCTTTCCCACCCCCTGGCGTCAGATCAGCAGGGCAGGGGTGAGAGGAGCTGCAGATCTGGATCATATTAACGAGCGGGTGACTACATGCTTGCTAATATGAAAAGACTCTATGTGTAGATCTCCAGCTCCTAGCACTGCATTCAGAGCTGTAAAAAAATTAATAAAACAATTGCCGGTCAGTATTTTCCATGCATACTCCTGAATACTCATACACATGTGTACACACAAACCCCTTGAAAAAAATGCAAGAAAAGTCACCAAGATTATCAATTGGAATATTGATTGAAGATTTTCATACAAAAGAGCCACATTGGAGGTGGAGAAATTGGACGCGTTAATACTCACATGGATGTCTACATGTCTATATAGAGTAAACACATGCACAATACGGATCATACTCTTTTTTTTTTTTTCTTCCAGGAAGATGAGTTGCTGTAAAAACATCTGTCATGTGTGCAGTGAGCCTTATGCCGCGTACACACAACTATCTGCCGGACTTTCCGAACGAGCGGACTTGCCCACACACGACCACACACGAACTGACAATCCGCCAGAATTTTGCCGGAGGACCGCCGGACTTTCCAAATGAACGGACTAGCCTACACATGGACTAAAGTCCATTCATTTTGAACGTGACTTCAGATACGACGAGACTAGCAAAGGAAGTCAATGTCGCCGCCTCCATTGGCGAGATTGACACCTTGCGAGCCCCGTCGCCTGGTATGGGTTTTAAGAGTAACCCCTACGCCAGAAAACAGTGTGCGGTCCCCCCCCAAAGTCCATACCAGACCCTTATCTGAGCACGCACCCCAGCTGGTCAGGAAAGGGGGTGGGGACGAGCGAGTGCCCCCCCTCCTGAACCTTACCAGGCCACGTGCCCTCAACATGGGAGGGTGGGTGCTTTGGGGAAGGGGGGCCCTGCGGCCCCCCCACCCCAAAGCACCTTGTCTCCATGTTGATGAGGACAAGGGCCTCCTTCCGACAACCCTGGCCGTTGGTTGTTGGGCTCTGTGGGCGGGAGGCTTATTGGAATCCGGGAGCCCCTTTTAATAAGGGGGCCCCCAGATACCGGCCCCCCACCCTATGGGAATGAGTATGGGGTATATTGTACCCCTACCCATTCACCTGGGGGGGGAAAGTGGTAATAAAAATACACACAACACAGGTTTTTAAAGTAGTTTATTAGGCAGCTCCGGGGGTCTTCTTCCAACTTCGGGGTCTTCTTGCCGAGCCCCTCTGCTATCTTCTGTTCTTTTGCCGCTCTTTTGCTAGCGGAGGAGCCCGGCTTTCTCCTTCGTCGTCGTCGCTGTCCGGGGGTCTTCTTCCAACTTTGGGGGTTTTCTCCCGCTCTCCGGTTCTTCTGCCGGGCTCCTCCGATATCTTCTTCCAGCTCTTTTACTAGCGTTGACCTGGTCTTCTCATTCGTCATCGCCGCCGCCACCTCCTTTTTCTTTCTTCTTCCTTTCTTCCTTCTTCTTTTCTTCCGATGTTGACATGACGTTCTCTACCGCTGTAATGCCGGGGACATGATGTACGGCAACTTATATTTTTTTCCGCCACCTTTTTTATGGTTTGAGAGAAACTCTGATTGGAGGAGGATTGTGTATTTGGTGAGACTTCATGCAAAACCAAAGAACCATAAATACAGGGTGCGTTGTATTTTTAGTTAATTACCATAAGGGATTGGACTTCACGAGGTGTGGTGATGGCATTTAAAGATTTTGCTTTTATTTATTCATCCTCATTGGGATCTACGTTGTGTGAACTATCCCTGGGATATTAGCAAGTATGACCATTTCAAGCCTCAGCCTATTTCTGACATTTGTTGCTTACAAGTTAAAATCTGTATTTTTAGCTAAAAAATTATTTCGAACCCCCAAAAATGATATAGATTTTTTTAGCCTAGAGAAACAAAAAGGTGATCGTTTCAATATTTTATGTCACACGGTATTTGCGCAGTGGTCTTTCAAACACATTTTTTGGGGAAAAGGAAAAAAAGACACTTTTAAGAATTAAAAAAAAAATAAACAGCAAAGTTAGCCCAATTTTTTTGTATAATGTGAAAGATGATGTTACGTTGAGTAAATAGATACCCAACATGTCAAGCTTTAAAATAGCGCACACTCGTGGAATGGCGACAAACTATGGTATCAACATAGGCAGCGTTTAAAAAAAATTTAATGTTACCAAGGAGTTATAGAGGATGTTTTTTCTAGAATTATTGCTCTCACTCTGATGATCGTGGTGATGGCTCACATGTATGATTTGAACATTGTTTACATTTGCGGGTGCGACTTACGTAGGCGTTTTCTTTGTTGCGCAATGGGGCACTTATTAAATATTAACTTTTTTTTTTTTTTTTTTTACATTGTCCCTTTAAAAAAAAATAAAAAAATCTGATCACTTTTATTGCTGTCACAAGGAATGCAAATATCCCTTGTGACAGTAGTAGGCAGTGACAGGTACTCTTTATGGAGATATCGGGGGTATAAAAGACCCCAAATCCCTCCTTTGCACTTAAAAGTATTCAGATCAGCAAAATTGATGATTCTGAATACTGTAATTTTTTTAAAATCTGCGCCAATGGCAGCCGAGTAAACCAGAAGTGACTTTGTGATGTCGCTTCCAGGATTTTACATCAGAGACCCGATCAGAGACGAATCCGGATTTGTTTGAGGTCTCAGCCTAGCTGGCGAATGCATCGGCTGGTCCCGGTGGGACAGGAGGCCCAGGAAGAGAGGCCGAAGGTGGTGGGAGGGGGGATGTTCCCCCCCCCGCTCCTTTAGGATAACAGCCGAGTGGCTATTAGCTGCCTCAGTTGTTATCATCAAAAACGGTAATGAGGTGATGTCTGCAGCTGCAGACATCATCCCAGTATAACACCTTCAAGCCATGATCGCAAATTTGCATATGGTTGGCGTGAAGGGGATAAGAAGTTTCATTATTTTGAACTGTTTATAAACACACGGTGTGTAAGGGCCGGTTCACACAGCGATGCGATGCGAGGCGACACGGCTCGCCTCGCCTCGCTCCCGCAAGTCGCCCCCGTTCAGTACTATGGAACCGTTCTGAGAGGAGCGACTCGAGTCGCTCCGACTCAGAAAAAAGGTTCCTGTACTACTTCTGGGCGACTTCGGGGGCGACTTGCATTGACTTCTATACAGAAGTCCTCTGCAAGTCGCCGCTGAGATCCCCGCAGGTCGCGGCGAGGCAAGTCGGAGACGCCTCGCCGCGCCTCGCTGTGTGAACCGGCCCTAAGACACTTGAGGAGTGCTGCTAATGCTGGACTGATTCAATGTAATTTGAAGGCATGTGATTTGAAAGGACTTTTATTGTTTATAGCAGCAGCTGATGGTACTATGTACAGTCATGGCTGAAACTGTTGGCACCCCAGAAGTTTTTCCAGAAAATTAAGTATTTCTCACAGAAAAGTATTGCAGTAACACATGTTTTTCTATACCCATGTTTATTCCCTTTGTGTGTATTGGAACAAAACAAAAAAAGGGAGGAAAAAAAGCAAATTGGACATAATGTCACACAAAATTCCAAAAATGGGCTGGTCAAAATTCTTGGCACCCTTTCAAAATTGTGGATAAATATGATTGTTTCAAACATGTGATGCTCTTTTAAACTCACCTGGGGAAAGTAACAGGTGTGGGCAATATAAAAATCAAACCTGAAAGCAGATAAAAAGGAGAGAAGATCACTTAGTCTTTGCATTGTGTGTCTGTGTGTGCCACACTAAGCATGGACAACAGAAAGAGGAGAAGAGAACTGTCTGAGGACTTGAGAACCAAAATTATGGAAAAATATCAACAATCTCAAGGTTACAAGTCCATCTCCAGAGATCTAGATTTGCCTTTGTCCACAGTGCGCAACGTTATCAAGAAGTTTGCAACCCAAGGCACTGTAGCTAATCTCTCTGGGCTTGGAAGGAAGAGAAAAATTGATGAAAGGTTGCAACGCAGGATAGTCCAGATGCTGGATAAGCAGCCCCAAACAAGTTCAAAAGAAATTCAAGCTGTCCTGCAGGCTCAGGGAGCATCAGTGTCAGTGTGAACTATCTGTCGACATTTAAATGAAATGAAACACTATGGCAGGAGACCCAGGAGGACCCCACTGCTGATACAGAGACAAAAAAAAGCAAGACTACAGTTTGCCAAAATGTACTTGAGTAAGCAAAAATCATTTTGGGAAAACATTTTGTGAACAGATGAGACAAAGATAGAGCTTTTTGGTAAAGTACGGCATTCTACTGTTTACCAAAAATGGAATGGGGCCTACAAAAAAAGAACACAGTACCTACAGTGAAATATGGCGGAGGTTCAATTATGTTTTGGGGTTGTTTTGCTGCCTCTGGCACTGGGTGCCTTGAATGTGTACAAGGCATCATGAAATCTGAGGATTATCAAAGGATTTTGGGTCACACTGTAGAGCCCAGTGTCAGAAAGCTGGGTTTGCGTTAGAGATCTTGGGTCTTCCAGCAGGACAATGACCCCAAACATACGTCAAAAAGCACCCAGAAATGGATGGCAACAAAGCGCTGGAGAGTTCTAAAGTGGCCAGCAATGAGTCCAGATCTAAATCCCATTGAACACCTATGGAGATATCTTAAAATTGCTGTTGGGAAAAGGCGCCCTTCCAATAAGAGAGACCTGGAGCAGTTTGCAAAGGAAGAGTGGTCCAAAATTCCAGGTGAAAGGTGTAAGAAGCTTATTGATGGTTATAGGAAGCGACTGATTTCAGTTATTTTTTTGAAGGGTGTGCAACCAAATATTATGTTAAGGGTGCCAAGAATTTTGACCAGCCCATTTTTGGAGTTTTGTGTGACATTATGTCCAATTTGCTTTTTTTCCTCCCTTTTTTTGTTTTGCTCCAATATACACAGAGGGAATAAAAGTGTATTGCAAAACATGTTTTACTGCAATACTTTTCTGTGAGAAATACTTTTCTGGATTTTCTGGAAAAAATTCTGGTGTGCCAACAATTTCGGCCATGACTGAATTTTTATTACTTTTGAATTTTTTTTATGAGTGCTGGGTTTAGTGATATTTATTCACTGATAGTGTAATTTGACAAAAAAAATTTCATTTAAAAAAATTATTTAAAAAAAAATGGCCCTTTAGGAGCTGTGGGCGGAAGTGACGTTTTGACATTAAAATTACATTGAATCAAAATGTGATTTTTTTGTGGAATAGAGGTTTGGGAGTCTGGTCCCCAACCAGAACCCAAAAGAGAGGGGGGGGGGGGGGGGGGGGCATGTGGACTAATACGGTACAAGTAAAGTATGTAGGCAAACAAATATATATATTTACAGATGGTACAGTATTTCAACTAGTTTTGTTATAAACAGCTTCATCAGGAAATACAGTAGGTGTATCTGAAAAGATATAAATATTACATGATAAAACAAACACACATTTTTTCATGATTAGAGAACAATGTAAATGGGGAAACAAAGGTAAAATGTTTACCGTAATGGGCTGCTTTTTTTGTAATAAGACAAAATTACATTGAATCAGTCCAGCATTAGCAGCGCTCCTCAAGTGTCTTATACCACGTGTGTTTATAGACAGTTCAAAATGATGAAACTTCTTATCTTCTTCATGCCAACTGTATGCAAATTTGAATTCATGGCTTGAAGGTGTTGCAGGCATCACCCCATTACCGTTCACCGGTCGGCTCTTTGGTGATAACAACTGATGCAGCTAAGAGCTGTTCAGCTGGTATCCTAAAGGAGCGGGGGGAGGACATCCCCCCTTCCGCCACCTTCACCTAGGCTGAAATTGTATGGAGACGGGTGGGAGCTGCCGACAGCTCCGGTAAGCGGCAGAGGGCACTCTCCACCACTGATAAAAGTGATCTCGCAGCGAATCTACCGCAGAGACCACTTTTATCTTTTAGCGGACCGCCCGCTGAAGAAGGGGATACCGGAGTTATGGCAGCTAGCTGCTGCCATAACAACGATATTCTCCTTCAAACAGCCGATGTAAAACTGCAGCGGGTGGTCCGTAAGTGGTTAAAGCGTGTGCTCCCAATCTTAGCTCGTTACTTGTATAGAAGACACCTGGGAGCCAGAAATCTTGCTGACTTGATAGGGGATCAAATACTTATTTCACGTATTAAAATGCAAATAAATGTAGAACTTTTATGAAATGTGTTTTTGTGGATATTTTTGTTGTTATTCTGTCTCTTCACTGTTAAAATAAATCTACCGTTAAAATTATAGACTGATTATTTCTTTGTCAGTGGGCCAACAAACAAAATCAGCAGGGGATCAAATATTTTTTTTCCTTGCTGTATAAAACTGCCAAATACACTATCAGTGAATAAATATCAGTGAATAAATATCACGAAACCCAGCACTCATAAAAAAAATTCAAAACTAATGAAAATACATAGTACCATCAGCTTATTGCTCTGTTGGCTGAGTCCATACAACAGTGAAGGATGCCTCTTCCTCCTTTTTCTAGGCCTCCCTGGGTTTGTATATTAAGCCCAAAATGCATTACATGGTATAAACAAAGCAAATTGCATATGTGTCCTTTGTAATAATTCTTAGCGTGTCAAGATAGGTCTGTCGTCCTGTTTGGTTTCCAGACTTCTTTTCAGCTGCTTAGGAAGACACTTAAGTCAAATGCTAATTACTAGCGGTAACAGCTGAGTCTAATGTTACAATGGTTCCTACTGCTGCAATATGCTGCTTAACCCTTTAACCTGTTCATAGGGTACAAATTGAACAAGAGCTGTATTAATAACTTACCGTGCCAGTAATGCTGCTAAATATAAACTTTATGTAAACATATATATGAGTTCATACATTGGAAATACACCTGAACTGACAGATATATTAGCAGGACAAAGTGGCCATGAAATGTGACACATTTAAATCTTACACCATTGCAAACAGTTATGTGTCCTCAGTATTTTCATGTTTCAATGAGCTTTAAAGAGAACCTGTCACATTTAAACCTTCTAGATTTTCACACAGAACTTGCTCTACTTTGCTGTTTGCCTTCCCAGACTTTAAAGCTGAAGTCCAACGTGCTTCTAATTTTACTGTCCCTGTCCCCTCCCCTCCACAACTTGCAAAAGAAACTTTTATATACCTTATTTTAAACCCAATGGCATCATCACTGGGTCTGTGTGCTTCCCTATGCAATGCAGATAGATCATGGCTAGTGGGCGAGTCTGGCAGAGTCCCAGAAAGCATCACCCTGTCTCAGGACTTCTCGCTAATGCCCTCAGCCTTGATTCGAACACTGGGCTGGCTCTTCGGAGGAGTTATGCAAAATATCATGAACCTACATGTCATTGTGAAGGAGTGGGTATTCCTAGGCAGACTGCATTTCCACGTAGACTGCCCTAGGTAACACCCACAGTTAGCATCCATGATTAAAAGAACTACATTTCAAAGGGCCATGCCAGGGTCAGTCAAACTCAGAAAAAAAGGGAAGAAAGAATTTAAAATTTAAAGGGAAGAAAGAAATTAAGTGGGCTCTGTATAGCATGCTGCATCTTCCGATACACATTGTGAAAAGCTCACAGTGTATAGTGGAATCAGAGTATGCAATTGTAGTAAAGAAGAGGAGCCTGTACAACTGTGTAAAACTGAGGCTGGGTTCAGACTTTTACAAATTGGATGCGGGTTTCCCCGTATAAAATTTGCATGACAGCAGAGTGCGACCGACTCTCAATGGAGCCAGTTTGGGGCGGCTGCAGAGCACACAGCAAAAGAGTCCTGTGCATCTTTGGCTCAGTTTCAGGTCTGAATTCAGCAAAAAAGTCTGACCTAATTCGGACCTGAAACAATGAACAAGGATGCACCTGACCCTCTGCTATGCCCCACTGCCACACATAGTGTGAACTCAGCCTGAAGGAAAAGCTGGAGTTCCGCTTCAAAGTTCCCCTTTTCCCCATTTTTTTTACTCATCTTTTTATGTACATGTGTACAAGTACAGCCTTCAGGTATTCTGCAGGATCCCCTGAAGAATTCCTGTGATTTAATGACGCAACACATTGGGAGAAGCTGGTGACGTCACCCCGTAAAAACGGAATTGTACATTGGCCATTTTGTTGGTAGTTTACATTGTTATATAACTGGATACTTATGTGCACCAGGTCACAGGTCCTGGTTATCAGAGAGCGGGAGGAGGCTTCTTAACAGACTGCATAGTAGAGAGAGGCTGCCGACCACAGCCACCTTGATTGCCTCCCAAAGGGACAGCATCACGCTAACTTGGGAAATAGTCTGGGAATTCAGGCCCTTTACTATGGGATTCAAATAGACCTGAGCTCTCCAACACAGGACTGTGGGTCCAGAGGTCTATTACCATGCTGCCTGGCCAGTGGGAGGGTTTTTTGAAGACACTCAGGAACATTCAGCTTCTAAAACCACCCAGAGTTAGGATCCTCCCGCCTTCAGATTTAGGATTCACATACAGAAACAGTTGGTCCTCTCATTGTTTTGTACAAATCTGTTTCACTTTGTAACAGTTAATTACAGTTGCCCTATATTTTTATCGTTGCCTACTAGGTGTGTAGCCCAAATAAATCCTCCCTCTCCAGCCTTGGTGTGTCAGAGGGTGCAGCATTGCCAGGAGGGTTGTTTTCAACTGGAATCTGGGGACGTTTACATCAGCTGCTCCTTCAGGGGTAAGCGCTGCACCTGTATGGTTATATTTGCCATTGTGTCCTAAGTCCTACTCCATTGAAGCCATGGTTTCCACACACTGCACTGATGATTTCCATAAAGTCTGTAACAGCTGTATGCAGTTTGGAATAATTGACTCTAAAATGATTTCATGGCTCCATCCTCTGCCCTGAAATGAGGAATAATCATCTTATTTTGGGATATGTGATGGAACAAGACATGTGAATACCTTCTCTCCTTAGAAGGATCAACTGCACTATGAATTAACTCAACTGGAGGGCTTTTTGATTTCAATAGTCCCTTCTCAACATAATCGTGAAGTTTTTATAAAACCCAAATATGGCAGCTGACCTGAGACTTACCTTGAGTGTTTCTGCTTCTTCCTACTTATTTTTTTTTTCTTGTGTGAGCTGATCCAAAGATTGCTGCCCCAGGTTTCTTCTACTTGGGTGGCTCTATTCCCTATCAAGTACCTATGGAGCCATTTTTTTTGTACATGCTCCAGTGTGAGAGACTACAAACCTTTGTTTGGACATTGTCATAGAGGAATGGACAGGACATGCATGCAAGATGGGGCTTGTCAGGTCACCTTGAGGCGAGGTGACAGATGCACACCGTAGAGATCAGGAGTGCACCGCAAGGTTGTGGACCCTAAGGCTGACTGCTGTGGATGGGAGACAGATCCCACCTAGGTTAGAGCGTAAGATTCCCTGGGGCGCGGATTCTAAGAGCCAGCAGGTGTTCACCAGAGCCTCTAGTGGTGAGGATGGACTTGGCTGCAACTGGCTCCAGGTCGCGACCCCCAGGGTCCCCCAGCTCGCACCCACAGTAGGCAACAGGAGGATAGGGATAGTGAGGGATAAAGCCAAGGTCGGGGCCACAAGCAGACAGGAATAGTCAGGGACATGCCAATAGGTCAGGATCACAGGCAAACAGGGATAGTCAAGGACACGCCAAAGTCGGTAACGGAACAACAGAAGAGCACACGGCAGGTAACAGGATGCTAAACACACAAAGGAATACACAATGGTTAACAGCAGGGTTGGCCTGCAGTGCACAGGTTAATATAGAGGTCTCTGATAGGAGCTAGGGTGGAGTCATGCCAGAGGATGGATTACAAAAACAGTCAGGTGAGGGTCGGCTGGTCTCTAGAGATGTATACATGGAAACAGGTAAGCAGACAAACTCTATTGCATAACCATGACAGTACCCTCCCTCTTACGAGGCCTCCCCCTCCCCCGCCTGGGTCCAGGCTTAAAGGGAAACTCCAGATGGAACCTCCTCAACAGACTAGGAGCAAAGACCTCAGATGCAGTGATCCAAGACCTCTCCTTAGGGCCAAACCCTTTCCAATGTACGAGGTACTGAAGAATGCCTTTACGGAGCCGGGAATCCAAAACTTGACTAACCTCGTATTTTAGATTATCCTCAGAGACTGGAACCGAGGTAGGGAGAGGATGAGAGTACTTGAGGACTAAAGGCTTTTTAGGAATAGGTAAGGGCATGAGAAGATCAGGAGCCTAAACAGGGTCCCCCAGACCCTTAAAGATGAGCTGGGCATCTAGAACAGGACCACCAGACTGGGCAGAGGTGAGTGGATCTCTGAGGTCAGGTTGGTTAGAAGGTGACATGTCACAAGAGTCAAGCTGGATAGCTGAAACACAAACAGAATGCAGAGAACCCTGAAAAAAAGATTGAAAACCCCACCTGGCCAAATGAGGCAGTCTATCCAAAAGATTGATTGAGCCTCTTAAACGGGTTTGAACGGACATAATATCAGTAGGGTGAGGCCGGGTCACCGAAGGTCTTGAAAAAGAAGCAGGAAGCTCATTGGGCATGGGCTGGACTGGCATAACTGGTGCAGAGGCCAACTGAATTGTATTGTTAGGTGTAGTGACCATCTCAATCGCATCACAGGGCATAGCAACTGTGGAACTTGCAGACAAGTTAGCCTGGCTGTGCGTCCAAGGGAGATTAGGGACAAGCAAAGGTAAATGGTTATGCAAACTGGAGTGAATGATCGACTCAGGTTCATAGGTGGGCCCCTCATCCAGAGTACCACATGACCTAGAGAGTGCATCAGTCCGACTATTGCAGGACGCATCCCAGAGATCGCTATATACAGCGGGAAGAGCAGAAGATACTGGGATGGTGGTAACAGGAAGTTTCTCTTTTGGGGTACCCTTGAGTAGGCAGGAAGAGGAACAGGAAGAACCCCAAGCCATGATCTGTACAGTAGACCAGTTAAGGTGTGGAGAATGGAGCCGTAACCAAGGAAGACCTAATATGATAGGAGATGAAGCCTTAGGTAAGACAAGGAAGGATATCCACTCTTGGTGGAGTGTCCCTACTGACATCTTAACAGGAAGAGTCTGGAAGCGGATAGGGCCCCCTGGAAGAACAGTGCCATCAATCGCCAAGACCACCAATGGCGTTGTAAGGGGCAAAAGGGTAAGTGTTATGGAGGATGCAGTTTGCCAATCCATGAAATTGGCAGCGGCTCCGGAATCCAGATGTGCTGAGATCGAACAAGAGGAAGCACCGACATGAAGAAACACAGAAAGGAGAAGACAAGAAGGTGATATTTCAGGGTCTAATACTCCACCTTCCAGATGTATTAGCCCTGAGCGTTTTTCCGGACGAAGAGAACAAGTGTCACGGAAATGACCTTTGGCCCCACAATAGAGGCATAGGCCCAGAGTTCTGTGCCTAGCACGTTCTTCGGGAGATAACTTAGTCCAGCCCAACTGCATAGGTTCCTCAGTAGGCAGGGGGTGTTCCTCGGATCAAAGAGAAGGGACTGGGGGCTCAGGCTGCCTAAAGAACAGGAAGTGCTGGCGTCTTTTTTCCAGGGCCCTCTCCTGAAAGCGAATATCGATCTGGTTACACAAGGTGATGACACTGTCCAGATCAGCAGGAAGAGATCTTCCTGCTAATTCATCCTTCACTCTATCAGAAAGGCCATGTAAAAAGGTTGCAACTAAGGCGTCATTATTCCAGCTCAATTCAGCTGTAAGGATACGGAACTGAAGAGCATACTGTGCCACAGAAGCGGACTCTTGACGGAGACGTAAAAGAGCGCTAGCCGCTGAGGAGACACGACCCGGTTCCTCGAAGATATTCCGAAAAAGTTTCAAGAAATCAGACAGGCTAGAAACCACTGGATCATTCAGTTCCCACAAAGGGGCAGGAGGGATATAATATATGCTACTTTCGCCCGATCGGACAGAAAGTTTTGGGGCTGAAGTTCAAAATGAATTGTGCACTGGCTAAGGAACCCCCTGTAAGCCTTGGAGTCCCCAGAGAAATGGGCCGGAGCTGGTAGTTGTAATAAAAGTGTGGCTGCGACTGATGCGATAGGTGCAGTGGCAGATAGCGGTTGAGGTTGTCCTATTGAGGGTCCTAATGAGGCCTGAACCTGTTCAACACGGGATGCCAAATCCTGAAGGAATCGCATTACCTGGGTCTGATGCGATTCTTGGGTCTCAAGTCTGCGAACGAAGCAATGCAATGGGTCATCTGTGGATAGCGGCACATCAGCTGGGTCCATGGCTGATCAAACTGTCAGGTCACCTTGAGGCGAGGTGACAGATGCACACCGTAGGGATCAGGAGTGCACCGCAAGGTTGTGGACCCTAAGGCTGACTGCTTCGGATGGGAGACAGATCCCACCGAGGTTAGAGCGTAAGATTCCCTGGGGCGCGGAGTCTAAGAGCCAGCAGGTGTTCACCAGAGCCTCTAGTGGTGAGGATAGATTTGGCTGCAACTGGCCCCAGCTCGCACCCACAGTAGGCAACAGGAGGATAGGGATAGTGAGGGATAAAGCCAAGGTCGGGGCCACAAGCAGACAGGAATAGTCAGGGACATGCCAATAGGTCAGGATCACAGGCAAACAGGGATAGTCAAGGACACGCCAAAGTCGGTAACGGAACAACAGAAGAGCACACAGCAGGTAACAGGACGCTAAACACACAAAGGAATACACAATGGTTGACAGCAGGGTTGACCTGCAGTGCACAGGTTAATATAGAGTTCTCTGATAGGAGCTAGGGTGGAGTCATGCCAGAGGATGGATTACAAAAACAGTCAGGTGAGGGTCGGCTGGTCTCTAGAGATGTACATGGAAACAGGTAAGCAGACAAACTCTATTGCATAACCATGACAGGGCTTGGCACCATCGGAAAAGTAGTGCTAAGGAGGGGGATCAGGAACCTTTGTACAATGGTATAATTGCATGCTCTCCGACCAGTTCAGGAAGGCTGCGCAGAATACCTGAAGCTTGTGCTAGCACATGCAGCACATTGTACAGTAAGTGTTTCTGCACTTTTTATGATTTAGACCTCATCCACATGGCCACTTACACCTGTAGTCTATGAAAGGGCTTTGTCTTTAAGTGGCTGGAAACACCAGGTGCTGCATGCAGGCAGCCCATTCACGTGTATGGGAATGCATGGCTTCAAGGATACAGCCACTTTTTGCGATTTTACAGACATGCAGGTGTGGGTGATTGGCCCCAAGTGCATTGTGTGACCTGTCCTCAATGTGTTTGGTAGAATATAGCAGCGACTCATCCATTAAGGGAGCACGGGCACCGCCCCATCTATCACACTACCCACCTATATTTTTAATGTGAAAAGTGATGCCACAGGAACTAATCCTAAGACAAACAGCACTAGCAATTGAACTACTAATTCCCACAGTAAATAAAAACTGTCAGTGACCATATAATTAATTGCATGAATACAAAATGGGCAAATAAAGTCCAATAATGTTGAATTGGATGACGTTTTCATTCAAATAAAATGTGTTCTTTGTGGAAGTGTCACACAATAGTGAAACAATGTTGATAGTACTCCCAAACAATGCATGTAAAAAGTGAAGGTCCCTACTCGCCAAATGGAGTTGACCCTCATTACCTTATCATAAGAGAGGTCAAATACGCTGTACGGTCTCATTGACCAGAGGTTTGCAGGAACCGGCTCCCGTAACTGCCTGATGTTTCATGATCCCGGTGAACAGCCCAGAGGAATCAGCCCTCGCTCTCCCACACTAGGCGAGATTTAGACCGCAATGCAGTCTCAACGATCAACGGCTCCACTCACAAGCTCCGACCAACAGCTCCCTGCTGCTATCTGTACTCCAGAAGGATAACTACATAGTTTTTCAAAAAGAAAAGAAAGATGGGCTCCTCATAGCATAAACAAGTTTGACTCTTTAATAAAACTTAATTAAAATTGTAGATACAGTTCTCAAGTGAGTAGGTAAAGAAAACAGCTTGCTGTAGACACTTGGTACATCACATAAAAGTCCTTGCAAATTTTCTAAGAAAACAGCTGTGCTTGTTGCATACCATCTATAACTTGATCCAACACACCATGCATCCTGGCTTGACACGTTTCGTCATTACAAATGACGTCATCAGAAGCATGGCATAGCATGAATCTATCCATGGTTACTGCGGCCACACCCCCACACCCTATTCATGCGTCAGGCCCCTTTCAGGATGTCGGGCACGTGAATTACAGTGGTATGGGTGTTTTTAAGCACCTGATTAAAGCCATAGGCTCTAATAATCTTTAAAATGGAGTGGACTTGGAGCGCAGAGCATTGCGCTTGGAGCCCACCCATATGGGTTAGAAAAGCAAATGAATATTTGCTTTTCTAACACTGAATCGCGTCTCCGCTCATCAGGAAGCATGGGTCTGTTATCCGTTTCCCAGTTAGCTGAAAGGTCAGGCTATCCTATTGGACGCCTAGGAGGAGGGGAGGAGACGCTTGTGATCTCAGAAGGGAAGAGGACACAGGAGACTCTGCCAGATCTCCGATGTGCCTGCTGGTCCCCGCTGCCAGCTGTAGCAGTGCTCTCTTGAAGACAGCGGTGTGCCAAGTTTCATCAAACCTTGCCCTTGGGAATCTCCATGTACATGTCAGTCAGGAGGACTGGGAAGAGGAAAGCAGCCGGGCGGGCTAGCAACTTCTGCAAGCAGTGGAACTGGGATCAGTGGTCAGAGGGAAGCAGAGGGTGTGCTACTTTTCTAAGGGACTTAGAGTTCCTGCATGTAATGGGCTGTTGTTGAACTGACAATAAACTGTTAGTTCTCCCAGGAGTGAACCGGCAGAAGCTGTACAAAAAGGAACAACATTGTGCAAGAGGAAGGAAGAAAAGGAGTAAATAGGGAGGAGGTGTCCCTGAAGTATTGTTGTTGTCACACTGGGCATCCCATGACCCCTTAACCCATTCAAGTTATGGGCAAGCCAAAAGACAAATTTCTGTGTCCGAATGAAAGAAATATTGCTGTGTGACTGGCTGTGCAGCAGTGGGGAACCCTGACTTCAGCAACTCCTACAAAGATAGCGCTAAATACACACCAGAAAAACTTCAATAAAATGTTTATTTTTTTTCTTGTATATAGTACAATTTTATGTTTTCCTGGTAGCACATTGAAAGGCCCCTTTCACACGGGACGGATCAGTAATGATCCGCCCCGTGATGATCCGCTTGCTCAGCGGGGATCGCTCCATTGTCCCCGCTGAGCCGGCGGATAACAGGGCGGTCCCGGCACACTGTGCAGGGACCGCACTGTCAGCTCTCTGCTCTCCTCTATGGGGGATCGGATGAACACGGACCGTCTGTCTGTGTTCATCCGATCCGCTCTGCAGATGGATAGAAAAATAGGATTTTCCTCCATCTGCAGAATCGGACAATAGCAGAGGCAGACAATATCAGATGAACATCTGCAGACACCCGCTATCCCATAGGAATGCATGTATGTCCGTATTTCATCCGCAAACGGATAGATGAAATGCGGACATAATGTCCGCATGTGTGAAAGGGGCCTTAGTCTTATTCTGGGTGTAGTTGTGTTTTGGTATCTTTTCCTGGATGGTGCTCCCAGGAAAGGATATATATAGGATTTTTGGTGTCATAGATTCCATCA